>NC_067140.1:56393694-57080778 GCF_903995435.1 Acomys russatus
ACGATATCTGAATAGTCAAAGTAAGCCCAACTGTATGTGTGGTGGGTGAGCTCCATCGTCCAGCTGACTGGATTGGAATCAGCTGGAGGCCCATCTCTGGGTTTACCTGTGATGATGTTTCCAGGTTTAACTGAGGAAGAGTAACTACCCTATATCTCCAACTCAGAGATTCCCCTGCCTCTGCCTCACAAGTGCTGGGAGTAAAGGCGTGTACTATCACACCCTTCCCCCACCCCTCTCTCTCTTCAAGACAGGGTTTCTCTGTGTAGCCTTGGCTGTCCTGAAGCTCACTCTGTAGACCAGGCTAGCCTCGGACTCACAGAGATCCACCTGCCTCTGCCTCTCCGAGTGCTGGGATTGCAAGTGTGCACGACAGCACCCAGCTCCAGTTCCTTTCTTTCCTTTCTTTCTTTCTCTTTCTTTCTTTCTTCCCTTTCTTTCTTTCTTTCTCTCTTCTCTCTCTCTTCATTCCTTCATTTTTTAAAAAAAGATTTATTTATTTAATGTATATGAGTGCTCTGCCTGTACACTTGCATGCCAAAAGAGGACATCAGGTTTCAGTATAAATGGTTCAGGGCCAGCATGTGGTTCCCAGTTCCCATTTCTTAAATACTTTTTTTTTTTTTTTTTTTTTTTTTTTTTTTAACAGAGCTTTGGGTTGCTGTCTAGGAAATGCAACTGTCATGCTGGAAAGGCTGTATGTCGCTGACCTTGTCAGAGCTTGGCATTGACTCAGCCGTACCAACCTCCCCATAAAGATACAGAGTCATGGGAATGGAAACTCTTGGACAACTCCCAGACAGTCCCACCGCCAGCTGCCAGCTACGTACACGCACCTCACCTTAACCCAGATCTAGGAAGCAGAAAGCTCTCTATCCTTGCACTTGGTCATTTCTGCTACCCGTGAAATCGTGAGATAAAACGCAGTGTGGTTGTTAGCCAGGTGTGGTTCCTCAAGCTTGTCACCTCTTACCACACTGGCTCTCAAACTTCCTAATGCTGTGACCCTTCAATACAGTTCCCCACGCTGTGGTGACCCCCCGCAATCATAAATTTATTTCCTTGCTACTTCATAACTGTAATTTTGCTACACTTATAAACCATAATGTAAATGTCTGGGTTTTCCGATGGTCTTAGGCTACCCCTGGGAAAAGGTCAATTGCCCCCCATTTCAAAGGGGCTGAGCCCCACAGGTTGAGAACCCCTACCCTAGAGGGATAACAGATAACCCTCACTCTTAGTCTAAGACCAAATACCCCCTGGCAACCTTGCTGAAATTGCTGAGAGTCACTGTCCAGCCAGGAGCCTCAGCAGACTCTCAGGAGGAGGAGGAGGCTGGGCAGACCTAGCAAGCTCTGCTCCACATTAATCTGGCCAGGCTGCCTGGCTGGACTGTGTGAAAACCAGGGTGAGAAGGCTTCTTCGCTGCTGTCTTTCAACTGAATTTGGTTTTAGCCACATCCCAGCAGAATAAAGCCAAGCCTGGCCTCTTCCTTTTGGTTCAAGGCCCTGAGGCAAAGCTCTTCACTCTACAATCACTTCTCAGGATTTCCAGGACAGAAATGGGACAGACGGTGCTCAGGAGACCTGGGAACATGAGGCTTCTTACCAAGTCTAGCGGGCTGACAGGGACAGCACAGGAGGAGTGGCTGGGGCTCTCTACTGGCTTCAGGTCAGTGTCCCTTTGTGTTTAGAAAGGCAGTATGGTTCACTGGGCAGAGTATTGGCTGGGAGCAGGAGCCGTGGGCTACAGCCTCTGGGCTTCTCTCAGACGAGGTCAGTCCAGAACTCCAGGAACAAGGCTGGTCCTCTCTGTCCTCATCCAGCATGTATCTCTGAGTGTCTCCCTGCCCCTTTGCTGGCCTTTGCAGGCACCTTGTTCCTTGTTGCCCAATTGGACCATGCCATCCTTGGGCACCACCAGCATAGACTGGTATAAGATAAAGATTGGTAGGGTACTTCTAAGATATGTCAAGGACACCACATGGTAATGGTATGCACGTTGTATGAATGTATTATTTGTGTGTCTCTGTATGTGCCTGTGTACGTGAGCATAGGTGAGTGGGTGACTATGTGTGTATATCTGTGAGTGTATATATGTATTTGTGTCTGTGTGTGTGCAATGTGTATATACGTCTCTTTGCATGTGTGTGTGCATACTTGTATAGACATGTGTGTCTTTATGCAACTCTATGTGGGTATGCCTGCCTGTGTACATGAGTGTGTGTCTGTTTTGTGTGCTTGTCTGTGTGACTTTGTGTACATATGTCCATCTGTCTGTTTTTGTGTGCTTGTCTGTGTGTGATCATTTCTGTTTGTCTGTATAGACATGGAGGTTATCAGGTCCAAAAGGAACTCTGGACAAATGCCTATCTGTGGTACCTGTAAGTATGCCAAAATGCATGCTGGCCTCGAGGCTTTCTCAGTATCAAAATTACTTGCCAGGTTTCTTATGCCAGCAGATAGAGCTGGAATGGAGGGGACTCGGCCCACCATTTCCTCTCCCTGGGGGCTGAGCTACATGGTCTCGATGACCCAGCCTCCTCCTATGATGCCTGGAGGAAAGACACACTGAGTTGGGAGTCTCAATTTTATTATTTTTATTATATATATATAATACATAATATATAATATATTATATTATATTTATTATTTTATTATGACGTAAAGTGGCCTGTGGGATCAATTGGTTTATGTTACGTGGCTGTTGGCAGGCAGGGCTCTCACCAGGATGTGCCTGGATGGACCATGCTAAGTCATTCCTATGCGGAAGTATTTACCAGAGACTGTTGCTGAAACTCGAGCCAGGCTCAGTTCTGTCCTCAAGGCCCCAGAGGGCTGACAGATTCGGCCATGGGCCCCAACAATTACCTGTGGGTCTTCTCATCCTGTCCCTGTCTTAAATTTCTCCAGCTAGTGGGCTTCCCCTCCCCCAGCGTCTCATGCCCATATACCCCTGTCAATTTGGCCATGTGCCCTTTTTTGTCTTCCTCTCTTTGTCCCCTCTTTCTTTCCCCTCTCTCTCTTGGTCTCCTTTGCCTGCATTCTCTCTCTTCTCCTCCCCTCCCCATCTCTCTCTCTCTCCTCTCATGGCGTGGTCCAATCTGCTGGTCATGTTCAGTGTACTGCTTTCTCTCTCTGCTCTGGACTCTTGCAGATGTCTCTGGCTGTTCTCTCCCTCCTATCTACAATACAAACCTTCCCTTCAAACAAACCCTGGAGCAGTCACGTCCTCAGTTTATGCAGAGGTGGCTTCTGTTCTTCCACGGATGCAGATCTTTGGAAAGAAAAGGGTTCTGCCTTAGCACGGGTGAACAAGTCTATCATGCCTAGCCTTGGGGGCTTGGAGTGTGGACGGAAAGGCTTGTCTCTGACTGTCTCCATGTGACTTAGCCCTACTGCTCCAGCCCAACTTGGGATGAGAGTCAGCTTCATAACTGGCCCTGGGAAACACCCTGGGGATTTTTCATGTGACATATAGTTGGTCTGAAGGTTCGAGTTAATTTGCACTGAGGACACGGAAGAGTGGCTGAACTGGCTCAAGTGACACGGTGAGGCCTTGAGTGATGATGAGCCACCTGTTGCAAACCCCTTAGTCTCTGTGCAGTCTCTTTCCTCACCCTATCCGAGGTGACCTTGGGCTTCAGGCTGTGCTAAGCTAAAGCTAGGGTGGGATGCTGTGTAGGAAGCACATCATGACAAAGGGCATCCCAGCAGCCCTTGCTACAGTCAAGGCAGTAATCTGGGTGATACCTGCGTGAAGCCACAGGTGTAGGGGACAATACAAAGGCATGTTTTCTTTCCTTTCTTTCTTTTGGTTTTTTAAGACAGGGTTTCTCTGGCTGGCCTGGACACAATTTATAGACCAGGCTGGCCTTGAACTCACAGTGATCTATCTGCCTGCCTCTGCCCCCTAGAGTGCTGGGATTAAAGGCATGCACCACCATGCCTGACTTTTTTCTTTTTCTTTTTCTTTCTTTCTTTCTTTCTGTCTGTCTTTCTTTCTTTCTTTCATTTTTGTTTGTTTTTTGTTTTCAAGACGGGGTTTCTTGTATAGCCTTAGCTGTCCTGGACTCACTTCATAGACCAGGCTAGCCTCTCATTCACAGAGATCCACCTGTCTCTGTCTCCCAGAGTTCTGGGATTGTGGGCATGTGTTGGGCCCCATGGCCGAATCTGTCAGTCTCTGAGGCCTTGAAGACAGAACCAAGCCTGGCTAGAGTTTCAGAAACAGTCTCTGGTAAATATTTCCACATAGGAATGACTCTGTATGGTCCATCCATGCACGGCCTGGTGCGAGCCCTGCCTGCTAACAGCCACATATTGGTCCCACAATATCAGGCCACTATATGGCCTGGGAGACGTCATATCTCCTGACACCTTATGCCTTGCCCACTCCCTATACTCTATATAAGAAAACCTGCCATAATAAAATTGACACCTCGCTCCAACTCAGTGTATTTTTCCTCCAGGCATCATAGGAGGAGGCTCAGCCCCCAGGGAGAGGAAGCCACGGGCTGGGTCCCCTCCCATTCCAGCTGTTTTTTTCTTTTTTTTAGCACTTTTTACTTGCTTAACCTTACACAATTTGGTTTCAGTTACACTGCCTCTTGAGATGAAGCAATTCTGATACTCTTGGCCACCCCTTCCGGGGCAGTCTCCACTTGGTTTCTGTGGGAAGGAAGGAAGATGAGAAATGAAGACAGGGTGGTGTGTGTGTGTGTGTGTGTGTGTGTGTGTGTGTGTGTGTGTGTGTGTGTGTCTATGCACTGTTGCTCCTGGGTGGCGGTGGCAGATGGCCTCTCCCAGCAGGAAGGTGCAGCTGAGGAAAGAGCAAAGGATGGCCTGAGGCAGACTGAGCAGATAAGACAAGGAAGGCACAAATGGCGGCGAAGCCACAGAAAATGAAGTCATGACCCGAGCCAGTCCAGCTAAGAACTCCCAAGTGCCCCAGAAATATGTATAATTATTACATGTTCACTAAAATGCATATTAAATTAAAATGAAATAAACATTTTAAAAGAATTCACAAATGATTTCAGCACGTGGCCTTCAAGGTGCCTTTTTACCCCAAAGATATCAGGCAGAGAGAGGGCAGGGAGAGGGCAGAAAGAAGAGGGAGAGGCTGCCTTGCTTTTCTGCCCCTAGAAAATCACACCTGACTTGTGAGTTTATCTTCTAATCTGAGCCCCTCCTTTTCAAAACATATTAAGCGATGATATGCAAAGTTATGAACTTTCATAAAGAATAAGCAAGTGAACACCCAGGAACAGATCTACTACCCAGCTGAAAAAAAAACAGCATTGGAATGTAAATAGAGGAGCCGCTCCCCCTTCCAGGAAAAACCTGAACCAATGCATCCCTGGAGGACCACATGCCTCACTCTTTCTTCTGCATAGGAATGGATTTCCAAGGTGGTGGTGCACGCCTTTAATCCCAGCACTCAGTAGGCAGAGGCAGGTAGATCTCTGTGAGTTTGGGGCCAGCCTGGTCTACAGAGAAAGTTCTAGGACAGCTAGGGCTACACAATGAGACTCTGTCTCAAAAAAGCAAAGAAAAAAAGCAAATGGATTTCCAAGCTATAATTCATAATATTTTAAAAGCTTTCTAAATGATACCCTTTAAGAATATGCATTCTGGCCTGGAGAGATGGCTCAGAGGTTAAGAGCATGGTCTGTTCTTCCAAAGGTCCTGAGTTCAATTCCCAGCAAGCACAAACCATCTATAATAAGATCCGGCGCTCTCTTCTGGCCTGCAGGCACACATGTGGGCAGAATACTATGTAAGAAATAAATCTTTAAAAAAAAAAGAATATGCATTCTAAGCGGTAGTGGCGCACATCTTTAATCCCAGCACTTGAGAGGCAGAGGCAAGTGGATTGCTGTGAGTTCGAGGACAGCCTGGTCTACAAAGTTAGTCCAGGACAGCCAAGGTCACACAGAGAAACCCTGTCTCAAAAAAAAAAAATAAATAAAAAATAAAAAAAATAGTAAAAGAATATGCATTCTGTAGTTGGAGGTGGGGAATAGTGCCTGTAATTTCAGCACTTGGGAGCTAGAGAAAGGAGGATAAAGTTCAAGGTCATCCTTAGCTCCATAGAGAGCTCAAGAACAGCCTGAGCTACTCGAGATCCTGTGTCAAAACCACCACCACCAAAAACTGAGTATTTAGTCTGCTATAAACATGTTTTTCTCTTCCATTCAATCTGCTTTAAAGAGTCACATGCTTTGGTAAGTCTAGACCTGGTTTGTTCATTTCCATATCAGTGAACAACAAACCTAATACATTTGCTTGTGATGGTATAATAAAGATGAATGCTTATAAAAATAAGTGAACATTGTGAAATTTCCCATAAAATAATAGCCACAAGAGATACAAGAGAGAAGCTATCCTTTTAGTCCGGGTGTCGTGGCACGTCTTCCCAGTAGGGAGGGAAGCAGAAACTGTAGAAATATTCCATACAAACTATACAAAATTTACAGAAACTCTGAAGAAAGCTGTAGAGTTCCTCACCGACTTAAACAGTCAGAAAATGGAAACATCATATACTTAAAGGGAAAAAGAATACTATAACATCTTTCTAAGTCAACTCATACATTCATCCCAATTGAATTTCCAACTAAAAGTTTGGGGGAGTACTGTCCAAAAGATTCTAAAATTTATGTAGAAGAGTGAAAATGGAAAAAAAAAAAAACAATTCAGTGAACTTGTAAGACTGATACAATTAAAGATAAAAAATAATTCTAATAACTCTAGTAATTGCATTTTAAAGTTACAGTATTTAAAGAGAGAAATCCAATCCATTGGTGTTTGTATAGGAAATTTACACATGAAAACAACGATGAGTTATATAATGAATTGTATTCGAAAAATAACCACTGTTCCCACTTTGCCAAAGCCAGAAGAAGATTAGAGCCAGGCATGATGACCTGCATGCCTTTGATCCCAGCACTCGGGAGGCAGAGGCAAGCGGATCTCTGTGAGTTCGAGTCCAGCTTGTTCTACAGAGTGAGTTCCAGGACAGCAAGGGCTACACAGAGAAACCCTGTCTCAAAAAATCAAACAGAAGGAGGAAGAAGAGGAGGAGGGGGGGGGAAGAAGAAGAAGGAGGAGAAGAAGAGAAGAGAAGAAGAAGGAGAAGAAGAAGAAGAAGAAGAAGAAGAAGAAGAAGAAGAAGAAGAAGAAGAAGAAGAAGAAGAAGAAGAGAACCTAGCTGTGTGTGGGCTACAGAGGAGAGCCTCCCAGACAAAGGCTACTTCACGTGAGCTGAGAGGCAGGAAAAGGCTGGCCGGCTTAGGAAATGGACACCTGTGTCTGAGGTATAATGAGTAAGGAGGTGGGAAGTAATCCAGAAGGTGGGTCATACATGACTTTGAAAGCCATGGTTAAAAAAATATGCATTTTATCATAAGGACTGGATGCCATTGCAAGGTATTAAGCAGAGAGATGATGTAAGAGTGCTCTGCCTGGGGGGGGGGGGGCAGGACAGGCTTGGCAGGATGGAGAGCGGAAGAGGAGCTGCGCGTGGCTCAGACAGAAAACAAAAATGTCAGCTCAGGCCAAGGTGAACAATGGCAAGAGTGATGGGTCTAAAAGTTGTCTAAGAAGAACCTCCTAGCTATAGTGATGGAGCGGACAGGAAGTTGAGGTAGAAGGTACCCATTAGGCTTCAGTGGCCTGGTATAACAGTGAAATAGCTCTGAGGAAAACTTCCTCAGGTGCTAAAATGAAAATTGATTAAGTGACTGAGCTCTGAGCTGGACCTTGACCTGAGGACAAGGTGTAGGGAACCAAAAGGGTAGGCAGCAGAATCCGGAAAAAGAGGTGGCATGAGCTTGCCTCACTCTGCGTAGGTGGCCCGGAGTAGGATAGGCCCTGCCAAGAGAGATGGGTGTGAGCTGTGGACCACAGGGTGTGAACCTTGCAGGGTGGGAACTGAGGTGTGGCCTCTGGAGTCAGGTACAGATAGGAGCTTTGATGTTGGAGATAGTGGGACGCTGGGAGTTTCTCAGGATAGCAGGTGGCGCACCCGAGAGCGGCTGCTGGGGATTTGGGAAAAGGTGTGAGCAAGCAGCCCTGGGGTTTCAGCTTCCTGCTGGTATTTCTGAACCACCTCTCTGTGCTCAGGGAGGCAATAGTGTGCTGGGATGCTCAGAGAAACGATCTCTTGGCTCCCAACACACTTCCTCGTTGGTTCATTCCAACCTTATTGTATTTCTTTTCATTCTACTTGTGCGTGTTTGTTGGCTTTATTTTGGGGCAGGTCTTGCTATATGACCGAGGCTGATCTTCCACTTCCAATAACCCTGCTTCCGCCTCCCTAGTGGCACTGTTAGGTTTGTGCCCACCACGCCCAGCCTTCGTCTCTTTTGATTGCTTTTCTGCAGCTGGGTGTCTGATGGTAGAATTCAGGATAATGCAGCCTTCTGCCTCTTCCGTCTCTGCCCAACCAGCTGTAAATCTCACCCTGTTTCAGGGCTTTAAAAGCCTTTTATATTTGGGGGCTGGTGATGCAAGTCAGTTGACAGAGTACTTGCTTGCCTCGAATTTGGAGAAACCCTGAATTTGATCTCAGCACCACATAAACTGGGTATGGCAGCAGAGGCCTGTAACCCCAGCACTTGGGAATGAGAGGCAAGAAGATCGTGAGTTCAAGGCTATCCTCAGCTATGTAGCAAGTCCAGTGCCAGCCAAGAATGCATGGAATCCTGTCTCAAAAAAAAAAAAAAAAAAAATTAAATTCTGCATTCTGCTTCATGTATTCACACAAATTGCCTCCCTACCAATTTCCCAACGTGTCAGTTGTCTGTCTACCTGCCATTTCTATTTGAAGGTCTCTCCAATTCTACCAGAGCACATGCAGGCTGCATGAAGGCAGGGTCTTGCACGAGGTGCTCAGAGCTGTCTCCCTCTCCTAAAACAATCTAGGCACAGAGTGGGAACTCAGTAAATCGTTGTTCAATGAATGAATGAAAAAAAAAATGCCTCCGCTGTGCTTCCTGGTTCTCTCGGGAGACTGTAGCAAGCCTAGACAGAGTTACCCAAGAATAAGGGCAGGATTGTATCTCCGAGGAGTGGGGCCCTGTCAGCCTGTGGAGCTGGTATTTCCTGGAGGCAATATGCTGTCCAGAAAGAATACTTCACACTGGTGGTTCTAGACAGAACCCTCCAAAGGCCGAAAGAGAGAAGGGACAAGAAGCCATTTGAGAATTAGTGATCCGTTCCTTTGAGAGCTACCATGTGGCTCTAATCAAGGACCCCCTTACACCACGTGTGCTCATATCGCCCCAGTCATGCATGCCCACTGCCCCCCAACACCCCCTAACCTCCCCCCCACCCCCAGAGAGCTGGCTGAAGCAGTGGCCGTTTAATCTCTAGACATTTCACGAAGATCTTAATGCGTGACCAGTCTCTGAAAAAAATCGTGGAAACTGACAATTCACTACAGCACCCAATACTTACAGGACCTACATGTACACTGTGGAATAGTAACCAGCTATTAGGACTATACTTACGATGCCCCTGGGACATAGCTCAGCGGCAGAACCGTTGCCTACCTTTTCTGATGCCTTAGGGATTTCCACTACCACGTCCAGAAAAATTAAAATGTGATTACAAACTTTAGGCTTTTTTTTTTTTTTTTTTTTTGCAGGGGGGGTTGTTTTGTTTTAGAGACAGGGTTTCTCTGTGTAGTCCTGACTGTCCTGGAACTCACTCTGTAGACTAGGCTGGCCTCTAGCTCAGAGATCTGCCTGTTCTGCTTCCCTGAGAACTGGGATTAAAGGCTGCTGAGCCATCTCTCCAGCTTACCTCCAGTGTATGTGTGTGTGTATATGTATTTAATTGTATTAATATTACACATGAAATGATATTCATAAGAAATAAATTATAAATAAAATAAGGTATAAGAAATTAAATGTCTTTCTGTGGTGGTCTATGTCCCAGACAGGTGGCCTCCCTACTGTGAAGCAGACAGGAAAAAGGTAAGGGCACCACAGGTGCCTCATTCCTAAATCCCAGTACATGTGGGGACATGGCAAAGGTGGGAGAGAGGAAACGTAACAGCAACCTCCACGGCTCCACCTCAGGTCCTGGATACAGGCTAAGCTGCTAATCAACTTCTTGCCTGCTATTTCTCCATAGATAAGGAAACAGGAAGACCAAGAAGTTAAGGGACTTTTCTAAGGTAACAGGATGACAAATGACACAGCACGGGATGGCGTGCCCTCTGATTTCCAAGCACGAACCCAGGCTGTAACCCATTCTAATGAGGCCAGTGCTAAACTACTGTGCTTTCATGGCTGCCACCCCTTTCGAGCCGTTCCCTCTGAGAGTGAGTCAGGAGGCATAGGATGCTGGGCAGGCAAGGACAGGCCAGTGACTTAACAAGGCAAAGGGGAGGAAGGCTGTCCCAATCCCTGCCTCTCCGTTTCGCATAGCAAGAGAACACCTGGCTGGTTTCCCAGACACAAACTTCTGGGAAGAAGATGGCACAAGGAAAAGGAAGGGAATAACAACATCTAAATGGGGAGGCTTTGGGGAGGGGGAAAAAAGGAGGCTGGTGTGGGCCGAGAAGCTGAGGGAAATTGTGGGGCTCTCAGCTGGTAGCCATCTGTGACTGAGAAGGGTCACCAGAAGAGACCCTATCCCTCCATAGAGCGGTCACCTTGGGTAAGCGATGGAGCCATGTTCTCATGAAGGCTGGGTCACGGCACACCATGCCTCACAAGTTGCTTTATGCAGCTTGTGGTAGATGCTAGGATACATGTATGAAGTGGCACCTTCTAGAAACAGGCACGATGACCCTGAGGCTCAGCGAATTGTTCGAAATATTCCCTCCCACCCAGTAGGCAGGGCTGTGAGAGGACCATATCAGAGCATGCCATCAAACCTCCTCTGAGTTGCATATGGCCACAGGAGTGACACTGCTGTGGACTGTGTATTTGAGCACTTGATGTGGTATAAACCAGGCTCCCTACTAGGCCCTTCACACACGTGACCTTATTGGTCCTTCTCAGTGTCCCAGGGAGAGAAATAGATACCCATCTGTCTTAGTCCCTGTTTTATTGTTGTGACGAAACACCATGACCACAGCGACTCTTACAAGAGAAAGCATTTAATTGGAGGCTTGGTTACAGTTTCAGAGGCTTAGTCCATTATTAACATGGCAGGGAGCATGGTGGCAGGTGTGGCAGGCATGGTGCTGGGGTAGTTGAGAGCTGCATCCTGATTTGTAGCCAGGGGGAGGGAAAGGAGGTAGAGGGAGGGAGGGAGGGAAGGAAGGAGAAGGAGAGGCAAGAAGGCAGAGACAAGAGCCTGGCATGGGCTTTGGAAACTTCAAAGCCCACTCCCAGTGATGTACTTTCTCCAACAAGGCCACACCTCCTAATGCTCCTAATCCTATCAAACAGTTCCACTCCCTGGCGATTAAAACATTCAAGTGTATGAGGCTATAGGGGCCATTCACATTCAAGGCACTACACCATCAAAACTACCTGTGTGACCTTGACAAAGTCCCTTAACTAAGGGCTGACTCTATGGCTCAGCAGTTCAGAGTACTTGCTGCTCTCCCATAGGACCTGTGTTTGGACAACCACCTGAAGAATCTTCTTCTGGCCTTATGGATAACTGTATACAGATCTCTCTCTCTCTCTCTCTCTCTCTCTCTCTCTCTCTCTCTCTCTCTCTCTCTCTCTCTCTCTCTCCTCTCTCTCTCTGTCTCACACACACACACACAAACACACACAGCTTTTTAAAAAATCTTAAAAAAAAAAAAAAAAAAAAAAGCTGCTAGCAGAGGCAGACAGATTTCTGTGAGTTTGAGGCCAGCCTGGTCTACAGAGTGAGTCCAAAACAGCAAAGGCTACACAGAGAGACCCTATCTCGAAAAACAAAAAAGAAAAAAAAGCTGCCTAATATGGCCAAGCCTTAGACTCTCATCAAGTGCAGATATGAATCCTGGCCAGGCACTCAGTTAGCCAGTTTTCTGAACACAGAGAAATAAGGACAGGTAGGGTAATGGGGTGGGGGAAGTGGGCACCTCCAGAAAAAGAAAGGAATGATGCACAGACATACCTTAGAGCCGCAAGGAGTCATGGGAAGAAGTAAAGGTGCAGGCATAGCAGTCTCCAGATGCTGCGTTTCTTCAAATGCATGGCATTTTCTTCCTGGCTGGCGGTCTTCTTCCCCTTGTGGGTTCTGTGAGACAACCATGCTGGTTCCTAGGTCGTGGTGGTCTTCTGAGGCGTGGATCATCACAGCCGTGTCCACTTCACTGGAACATGGAATAGACTGCACAGAGCTGGAGGTGATTCTTAAAAGCAAGGTGTTCTTTGGGGGGGGGGGGGGGGAGGGGGACGGCTTCCTCAGGGAACTCAAGAGAGATTCGAGAGAAAGGAATGGTGCCCTCAGGTTTCTCCTGGAGAAATGTCAGATGAATTATTAAGTGAGGAGGGGAGGAGGTCACAGCTTTGCTAAAGGAACCCTTGTCTCTGGAAACATTTCAAGCACCCTGGCCGGCACTGCTGAAAGGTATCTTGCTGTGCAGAGGGTCAGCAGGCAGCTAAGACTGCACCGCCCACACCCCCACACCGCCACACCGGGTAGAGCTTGGTGAGGGGAATACCGGCGGCTTCGCAGAGCTCAGGGTTGTCTCCAGCTCTGCCGCGCTGCCAGAGCTATTTTTAAGTGTGAAACTCAATATGTCGCCGAGAAGGGATGGGGGATGGCGAAGTTGCAGAGGCTAGCAGGCCTCTAAAGGTGACCCACATTCATGGGAGGGTAAAAGGCATTGCTCAGTTGTTGCTTGGCAACCCCACATCTATATTTTTGAACCCTGAAAACAAATGGCCACCTCTGGGCTCAGAGCTTGACGGCGGCGGAGACTGGGTGTTAACCTTACCTTTCATTTCATCTCTTTATTTGGCTTGATAAGTGATATGATAAAGTTTAAAGGGAATGCACCATGGCATTGTGTTTAAAATCACAAAAACAAAACCAAAAGCAAGCCAGGTCCTTTAGAGGAGCAGCCCGTGCTCCTGACAGCCGGGGCTGAGGTCTCTCCAGCGCCATCTTGCAGCGCACTTACCCAACACATTTGCTTAGGTTTTTCATTTCTGGGGGCCTAAGGCCCACAGAGCTGTGGTCTGCACAGGCCGGTGAATAGGAACGGAAAACTATTCCTGGAGCCAGTGTGCAATACTAGATGTGGCTATAGAATTTTATTTTATTTTTTATTTGCCAAAAAGAAGAGCCAAAGTTTGAGTTAAGAGCGGAAAAAGGATTTTAATCTACAAGAGGATTTGAAGCTGGGCTATCTTGAAGTTTAAAAAAAAAAAAAAAGCAGGCCACATGTAAGGCCCAGAAAACCTCTGATTAAAAGTGAATTTCATAATGATTTTATAATGAATTTATAACATATATGTACACATACATACATACAGATAGATAGATTATAATATACACCAGAGGTCAACACTGGATGTCTCCCTCAAATACTCTCCATTTTATTATTTTCTGAGACAGGGTCTCCCATTAAACCTAGAGCTTGCTAATGCAGCCAGACTGGCCAGCTGGCAGGTCCCTGGGATCTACCTGTCTCTGGACTCACTCCCCAAGTGCTGAAGTTACAGGCTAACACTATGGTGCCCAGCTTTGATGTGGATTTGGGGCCTGGAGCTCAGGTCCACAGGCTTACACAGCAGGCACTTTACCTGCAGAGCCATCTCCCCAATGCAGGTTTTCTTTCTTTCTTTCTTTCTTTCTTTCTTTCTTCTTCTTCTTCTTCTTCTTCTTCTTCTTCTTCTTCCTCCTCCTCCTCTTCCTCCTCCTCCTCCTCCTCCTCCTTCTTCTTCTTCTTCTAGACAGGGTCTCTCTGTGTAACCTTGGCTGTCCTGGATACTTTGTAGACAAGGCTGGCCTTGAACTCACAGATTTGCCTGCCTCTACCTCCGCCTCCTGAGTGCTAGGATTAAAGGCATTCGTCACCACGCCTGACATTTTTGTTTGTTTTTCTGTGTAGCCTCAGCTGTCCTGGACTCCCTTGGTAGACCAGGTTGGCCTCAAACTTACAGAGATCTGCCTGCCTCTGCCTCCTGAGTGCTGGTTAATCCATGTCCGGCCAAGATTTCTTTTGGTAAATATTTTGGAGGCTGTGTGAAGGCACAAGGAAGCTGAGGTCACTGTCCTGGGGAACCTTTTGTTCCTTGATACTTTGCCCATCCCACCCATTCAAGTAAAACCCAGAATGACAGTGGGTACGTGGGTACAGGCAGTTGGCCAATTAGAGTTTGGCCATGGGTCTGCTTTGCTGCCAGTCTGTGTGATGGCCAGAGCTGAGAGTATAGATCAAGCATGGTGGCGGTCTGTAGAGAGCAGCTCAACGTAATGGGACACTAGAAGGACCAGGTGTCCTTCCCTGCCTCATAGGATGCTTCTGTGACCTTTTAAAAAATTATTTATACAGTACTCTGCCTCCATGTGTGTCTGCTTGCCACAAGAGGGCACCATATCTCATTATAGATGGAGCCACCATGTGGTTTCTGGGAATTGAACTCAGGACCACTGGAAGAGCAGTCAGTGCTCTCAACCTCTGAGCCATCTCTTCAGCCCTGTGACTTAACTCTTAAATAGCCTCTACAGGCTCATGTTTTGGTCACTTGTTCCCAGTTGGTGGCATTATTTTAGGGAGCCATGGAACCCTGAGAAGATGGTTCCTAGCTGGCAGCAGTCATAGCAGCTATAAACCTTTGAAGTGATAACCAACCCCCTGGCCCTGGCCCTACTCTCTACTTCCTGGTCTGACACATGTACGGAGCCTTCATCAGGAACTTCATGACACCTTCCCACTCATGCTTTGTCTGCTATGATGGACCAAGCCCCTGAAACCATGAGCCAAGACAAATCTTTTTTCCATGACGTTGTTCCATCAGGCCTGGCACCCCACGATGCCTCCACAGCACTCTTTCCTTCTCTCTCTCTCTCTCTCTCTCTCTCTCTCTCTCTCTCTCTCTCTCTCTCTTTCAATTTTGCATTTATTTATTGACTTTTGTGGAGGGAGACACACACAGGACACTTAAGAAGTTTGCTTTTCTCCTTCCACCATGTGGGTTCTAGAACCTAAGTTCAAGGCTTGGTGGCAAGCACCTTTACCTGCCAAGCCATCTTGCCAGCCCATTTTCCTCCTCTTCTTCGGTCCTGCCTCCAAGACTGTCCCCTTGCTTGGGTCATTCATTTCTCCCCACTGTGCTCTATGCTCCAGAGCATTGCCACAGCAGCAACTGCAATGAAGGTACCACTAGGGGTAATTAGGAACTTAGAACGAGAAGAGGGGACTACCAAATGCCTCATCCTGTGAGCGGAACAATTCCCATCCAACCATGGTCAGGCGTCAATGCCAACATGAGCTACATAGCAGACCCTGTCTCAAAAAACAAAACAAGAATATCCATATTATCAAAATGCATAAGTGAATGTTTCTGGAATCATCTCTTGGACCATTGAATTGCTTAGTTTCAAAGGGTAATGGTGTCTCTAGATTTTGGAGGCTGAGAACTCACTTTACAAGTGTTCCTTCCAGGGGTAGATGTTCCATTTTAGAGAATCAGAAAAATTCACAGGTATGAAAATATCTCCATACTAATAGTGTGGTTGTGTAAGTGAGCTATGGGACTGTTGTCATCCAGAAAGACTCTTGATTGGAATCCTGGTAAGTAGCAGGATTAGAGAGTTATTGGAGGACACTGAATAGTTTCATGTGTCCCCCCAGAATCAGCTGAGACTCTTTGGTAAGCCCGTTTGGTTTGAAAAAGGTTTAAAGTAGCACCTCAGGGGACAGTAGCTGCTGCTGAGATGCTGGGTACAGGCTGGCTCTACCCCAGGGTTCCAATTTCAGAGAACAAAAGCCACTTCATTTTGCTCCTGAAAAGGAGGTGGGGTTGCATAAAGGTGCAGGCTATTCGCTGTCCCATCCAGGCAGATAACAATCATTCAGCGCTCTTCCCAGGTCCATGGAAACTCCAGGACGATATCAGGACAGACAGAAAAGCCAGATCCTGTGCTTCCTGTTGGGGTGAGGGGTCTTAATTCCACAGAGAATGTTGCCCTCCATCTAGCTATCCAGCAGATGGTAGGGATTGTGGTGATGGGCGAGTCACAGACACCCAACCTTCCTAAGCTTTCATTTCTTCTTTAGTTTGAAAAAGTATGTCTTTTGCCCGCATGTACGCTTATGCAAAACACATGTGCCTGGTGCCTACAGAGAGCAGAAAAGTGTCAGAATCCCTGAAACTAGAGTTACAGACAGTGTGTTGTTGCTGGGAATTGGAGCTGGGCCGCCGAAGAGCAGGCAGTTCCCGTAACCATCGAGAGCTATCATCCCCAGCCCCAGAACAGGCAGTGCCCTTAACTGCTGAGCCATCTCCAGCCCCAACCTTAATTTCTTAACTGCTCTTCTTACTTGTGAAATGACAATAATGACTACAGCAAACTCATGGAAACAGGAAGCAAATACCCAGACAACGTAAGGCACAATTGAGGCCAGTGCCTTTTCTGTTCAACTTCACTGTCAAAAGTGTAGCTTCCGTGGCCCAGAGCTGATTCTACAGGCAGCGTATATGTTACAGCTCATAAAACGAGGCCCATATAGTGCCATTTATTTTGCTAAGATACAGTGTCATTTGTTGTATCTTTTGAAGGAGAGCATGGCACTTGCTAAAACCTGCATCCTCAACTCCATGGGAGTTCATCGTCTTGTGGGAAGTCAGGACACTCTTGGTCTGAGATAGAATTTCCTTCATTATAGTGCAAGAATGCTGGCAGGAAGAGTGAGCCAGGCACACAGTGGCTGAAACTGTCTTGCAGAGCCCTGTTGAATCAGGCACTGGAGGCTGTGGGAACATGGCTGTCATTCTGGTGTCCCCTCCCTCTATGGACAGGAAGGCTGGGAAGCTCTCCTTGCCTCATTCTCCAGGAAGATGCTGAGAGATGTCCCAGACCACCCTGCTGTGAGCATAGTGGGCAACCCCAGGGTAGCTGCCCAGCAGTGGGCCAACAGTGTCGCATGGGGAGGGGAGGTGACAGCAGGAACATATTTTATCTGCATTTCAACAGTGACACCATGTGGCCCTGAGAGCAAAACCAGACCAGCTGTGGCTGAGGGTCATCCAGTTGCCTCTTTATCGGCCAGGGTCATGGTGTTGAAGTAGGCAAGCATCCTGGATAGGGGTTAGGATGTTATAGTGACCACTGTGGGGGAAACCCAGGGAGGACTCTTTCCACGTAAAACTGGGTGGAGACTCAGAATAAACGAATTGGAGAATTTAAGGGAATATAATCTCAGCTTGCACTACAAGATAGGAAATAATTCCATGGTGGTACTTGGGGGCTGGTTATCATCCCAGATTGTGGGAAGGTCCGACGAGGCCACACTGTAGAGATGTCCTGATGTAGGGGAACAGCCACCTTTCTCTGATCACCTCTGCTCCAGAAGAGACCACTTTGCATCCTCCTGTCCTGCTGATGTCAGTCAGTGGCCCCACTGGTGTCATAGATTAGTCAAGGCTAATCTCGACTAAGTGTGCCCATCAGGGGACAAGCCAGAGGAGCTCAAGCATGAGCAGCAGCCTCTAGTGTCACCTTGTTGGGAAAGCTACATGCTGACTCACAGAATAGAGTGAAATAGAGATTTAGAGCATTGGGATGAGAAGCAACAGGCCTCCGTTCTGTTTACATCTGCAATTCCAGCATTAAAGAGAATTTTATTGACAGGTTGCGATCATCGCACTTGAGCAAGGTGTCTGACCTGGGCCAATCCCAGTGCCAGCGAGATGACATACTGAGATAGGCTAGTGTGAGTCACACCCTCGCCACCCAAGGCCAAGGTTGTTAAGAAAGGAGTGATAGGAACACTTCCATGGTGGGTGTAAATACTGCATTACTTCAGCCCACTATGTACAGGTCAGTACCCCCAGATTCTTGCAATAGACCTTTTCCTCCGGTCTTGAGGACTGAGCCAAAAATAGCTAGTTAAGCACTCCTTTCAGTAAATTTTTTTTTCTTGTTAGTTTGCTTGTGTGTGTGTGCTTGTATATGGGAGTGCAGGTGCTCACAGAGGCCAGAAGAGGACATTAGATCCCCTAGAACTAGAGTTTTGTTTTGTTTTTCTAGACAGGGTTTCTCTGTGTAGTCCTGGCTGTCCTGGACTCACTTTGTAGACCAGGCTGGCCTTGAACTAACAGCGATCTGCCTGCCTCTGCCTCCTGAGTGCTGGGATTAAAGGCATGCACCACCACTGCCGGGCTAGAACTAGAGTTAAAGGTGGTTGTGAGGCACCCTATATGGGTATTAGGAACCAAACTCAGACCTTCCAATGTCAGAGATGGGGTCTGCGGTCCCAACAAAATCATCATATAGCCCAAAGTACTTCAGCAAGTCAGGAAGTATTACTTCTACAGATCAAGGGAGCCTACTCAGCTGGAATTCCACTGGACTTTTATTCCTAATCCAAAGTGGGTCCTGTGCCCCACTCTAAGGTCAGAGCTGGCCTCGCAGTCTTATTTAGCTGGCTAACTCAAAGCAAGGGAGGCAAAGCGTAACTTCTGGGAGCAGGATGCAGCCTGGAGCACATCCTCTGATCTTAGAAGAGCGCTGATTGCGGGAGGGGCTTTTGCCTGGTGGTGCCTTTACAAATGTCTTTAAAGATGAAGCTTCCTTCGTCTCATTCAGTGCCCTGTTAGAAAAGACAACATATTTCCCTTCACATTTCTCACATTCTGCAAAAAACAGATAGACATGCACTTACGCACTGACCTGCCCTGCAGCTCCTTGGTAATCTTTGGCAAAGCTTGGCACACAGCAAAGTATGTGGATTCTGGGTGTGCAGCGGATGAATGCTCACTGTTTGCTGTGGCTTGGGTGTTGGTTTCTCAAAATTGAAACACTGGTGCCTAATCCTCATAGTCGCAGGTGTATGGTATTAAAGGTGATCGGGACTTAGGAGGTGATTGGGTAACAAGCTCTGAAGTCGTGAATAGATTAACCCACCCATAGATTTATGAGTTGAGAAGTGAATGAGTTATCTCCAGAGTGGGTCTGTTATAAAAACAAGTTTGGTAGATTTGGGTTTCTCTCATCCCACCATATCACCTTGTTATAACACAATCCTCACCAAACAAGAAGGCCCTTACCAAATGCAATCCCTTAACCTTGCCTTTTCCAGGCCCCAGAAGTGTAAGAAATACATTTGTTCTCTTTAAATGACTGGCTTGTGGATATTAAGTCAGAGCAGCAGAGGGCAGGCTCAGTTGAACACACTTATGTGAGCAGCACACTGCCTACCACACCCAGAACCATCCCTGGGCTTCCTCTTGTCCTGACTCCCCTGGGCCCTCAACACACAACACCCTGAGTTCCTATACCATAGTGAGTTTGGCCACTTTGGAAACCTTATGTAAATGCGGTCAATCAGTATTATTCTTGTCAGCCTGGCTGCTTACAATCAGCATTGCATTCATACACTCCATCTACATGCTGTGTGAGAGACACAGTGTTCCATAGCTACTTAGTTTCTCTCTGTGGACGTGCACTAACACCTGTTTATCTGTGTGACAGTTGATGGGCGTCCCAGCTGAGAAGAACACGTGCCACCTGAATGACAGGCGCTTCACCTAGGTACTTCACGGCTTCGAGGTATGTCCTTCTTTGATTTACCTTTAAATGCTGGTTACGAACTAATACCCAAGGCTGCTTCATGAGTTTAAGGACATATTGCGGGGTGGCAGAGATGGCTCAGTGATTAAGAGTGCATGTTGTTCTTGCAGAAGACCCAAATTCAGTTCCAGGCACCCACATGGTGTCTCACAACCATCTGAAACTCCAGTTTCAGGGATCAGATACCATCTTCTGACTGCCTCAGCCACTGGGCATGCGTATGGTGCCCAGACACGTATGCAAGAAAAATGCTCTTACACAGAAAATAAGATGATTTTTTTTTAAAGGAGTATATTGTGTGGGAAGGTTTAGAGCGATGCGTTTGCTCTGCTCTCTTGAAGCCCACCACTATTCACCAAGGGTCAGTCACTTCGCAGCATAGCCTCCTGGTGGTAGGCCAGCAGAACTGCCAGCCTCACTCAGAAGCTCATTGCTAGCTGGGCTCAAAGTGCCCAGGTGCTGCTAAAATCCCTTCTCTCAGGGCAAACATAACTATGTCCTCCTTCTCCTGAAACTAAAACTCTGAGGGAAAACGAAGGCACGGCTCCGTCAGCATTTTCTCTGAGGGGAATGTCGGTGTTCAGGGCTACTCAAATGAAGAAAGGCCTGCAGGATGAGTTGACAGCTCTGCGGGCAGCAGGGCGATCAGCCTCTCAAGGACTGAACATGGGAGCAGCCACCCAAAAGCATGTGTATTGACTGGTACACAAAAGTTGTTTTCGGGGAGTAAATCAAGTTCCTCATACCAAAGCCTCTAGTCTAATCTAGATGTTTCCCGAAGGGAAACACCAGGCGCCTGCAACTTGAGGCCTTATGGTGCACTGTTTGCAGTACTCACTAGTGCAAGACATGTCAGGGGTGCCAGGACTGTCTTGTGACCAAAGTCATGCAAAGGCTGGGAAGCTCCTTTAGAAAAGCAACTCTGTAGATAACAGAAAGCAATCACTGTCTTCTTCAGTGGTTTCTCTAAAACCAAAGGACTTGTAGACAGCAACTATTTCATTGCAGTGTGTACCCTAGACAGAATGATTCGACTAGATTCCCTGCTACAGGGAACCAACAGTTACTGGGCTTCCTTGCAGAGCACAGGGGAGGAGTCACTTACATGGCTGTGAAAGCTCTCCCCTCAAAGAGCAGTGCTGCTTTACCCAGCAGGGCAGAGGGCTTCCTCCGAGCCAGGTAGATGGTGCCCTCTATATACTCTAACCCCTCCCCGAGGCTGAGTGCAATTAAGCAGAGGTGCAGTGAACGGAGGGGCACTCAGGTGAGAATCCTATAACTCCTTCCTCCATGAGGGGGTTTACACTGTCACAAACAAAAACACAAACAAAATAAAAACCAGCTGGGACCTGCCTTTTGCAAGGGGCACAGCTGATGGTGGTTACCTGCCTCAGAGGACAGATGAGCACAACAAGCTATAGTCTACACTTAAAGAAATAGTTTTGTTGTTTTGTTTTGGGGGATTTTTTGTTTGTTTGTTTTGGGTTTTTATTTTATTTTGTTTTGTTTTGTTGTTTTTCCAGACAGGGTTTCTCTGCGTAGCCCTGGCTGTCCTGGAACTCGCTCTATAGACCAGGCCAGCCTTGAACTTGCAGAGATACACCTGCCTCTGCTTCCCCAAGTGCTGGGATTAAAGGAATGTGCCACCATGCCTGGCGTGAAGAAATAATAGTTTATTTTTTTAATATTTGTTTGTTTGTTTATAGAGCTATTTTTGTAGCTCTAGCTAGCCTGGAGCTCACTATGTAGACCAGCCCTGCCTGTCCACTGCTGGGAGTAAAGGCATGTGCCACCACACCTGACTATTATGTTTATGTTATGTGTAAGTGTCTTACTTGCATGCAGTGTGTGTGTGTGTATGTGTGTGTGTGTGTGTGTGTGTGTGTGTGTGTGTGTGCGCGCGCGCGCGGGCGCGCACCTGGTTCCTGCGGAGCCCAGAAAAAGACACCAAATCCCCTGGAACTGGAGTAAAACTATAAGCTCCCATGTGGGTGCTGGGAACTGAACACAAGTTCTCTGCAAGAACATCAAGTGGTCTTAACTGCTGGCCCGTTTCTCCAGCCCCTGAAGGGATTATCACTCATGTGCACAAATTATTTTATTTCCATAAATCTGGGTCAAGTCAGGATATGAACAGTTATTTAGCACTTTAAAATAACAGCTCCTGGGTTGAAGGTGCAGCTCGGTGTCAAGAGTGTTTGCCTAGCATGTGTGAGGCCCGGGGCTCCATCCTCAGCCTGAAAAAAAAATCTGAGAAAAATAATAGCAACTTCCATTTATGAAGCACCTGCTGAGTGAGAGGAATTATGCCAGGTCTGTCACCTATGGTACCCCCTTGCCAGCAATGCTGTGAAAAGTCTCTAACATGCTCTAAAAGTCTCCTTTTTAGAGGTGAGTGAAGAGGCTTGCATTTTCAATAATTGGGGCTGCAAAGATGGCTCAGCAGTTAAGAGCCTGACCGGCTTTTAAGAGGACCTGTATTT
The DNA here is from genome assembly GCF_903995435.1 of Acomys russatus. NCBI lineage: Eukaryota > Metazoa > Chordata > Mammalia > Rodentia > Muridae > Acomys > Acomys russatus. Next base: position 56,415,885 of record NC_067140.1, read on the forward strand.
GATTCCTAGCACCCACATGGCGGCTCCTAACCATCTGTAACTCCAGTTCCAGGGGATCTGCTGGCCTCTTCTGGCCTCCTTGGGCATTGTATACATATGGTGCACAGACATACACACAGGCAAAATAACCACACACAATATATATATATATATAAGCAATAATAATCTCAAGGCCCACACCAGGATTTTAACCCAGATCCTGCCATAGTCAGGGTCTCATCTGTTTTCTTCCACAGGCTGTGCCTTGCTATTCACTGCTCTCTTGAGGTTCATCTTCCTATACCAGCCCCTGCCCCAAGAGGGCCAGACTCAGTGAAGGCCTTTGCTTTTCTCTAGCTCTGCCAGGAGGAAGGCACCTGTAGCTCCTCTCCTCCTGCCTAGTCCCACAAGGGGCACATGGTCTTTTTTCTAACTGGTAGAGTTAATACATCTGAAAGCCAATCGCTATGTGTGCGTCTATTCTTCATCTTCCTCTAGCTGGGAAGCAGCAGGTCAGCCAGCCAGTCCTCTGTCCATCTGTTCTTGCTTCACCACTCAATGGCAGATGTTAGGTCAGATGGCCAATTTGTCACCATGTGCTCAGGACCTTCTTCTCCATGAAAATTCTCTCATTCTAACAACCCACTGTGCTGAGCAAGCTCACGCTCCCTTAACCTTATGCAAATCAGGACTAGGTTGCACCACCACAAACCCAGCTGTCCTAGATTCTCTGGGGGTGACTCTTGATTCCTGCCTTCTGGCATGTTGGCCAATCCAGTAATTGCCAGCATTCTATTCTGGTATTGGGAATTATCAGGAACTTGTCATAACTGAGGAAATGGGTTTTGGTAGCACATTGGATGGCCAAACATATGAGCTGAAGGCAGGTGGCCTAGATTTGGATCCTGGTTTCATCCTTAATGGCTCTGTGGCCTGGAACAAGTTATTTTGACACCTCTGATTGCAGAAAAGAACTCTTAGGCATGACACTTACCTCCCTAGGCTGTTGTGAAAACTAAATGAGAAAAATGCTTAGCTTCCCATCGGTTATGGTAAGTAAACAGCGGCCATCGCTTTTCACCTTGCAGCTGATGCCAAGAGCTGGCAAGTCATCTCCCAAAGACACATTCTGTCCTGCATTTGTTGTTTTGTTTGTTTGGTTGGTTGCTTTTGGTTTTTTGAGACAGAGTTTCTTTGTAGAGCCCTGGTTGTCCTGGACTCGCTTTGTAGGCTAGGCTGGCCTTGAACTCACAGAGATCCACCTACCTCTGCCTCCCACAGTGCTGGAATTAAAGGTGTGTGCCACCGCCGGCTGGCTCTATTATGAAGTGTTTAATAGATACAAAGAAATGTAAAATGTGAGGAAGAATAAAATACTCGACCCTCATCTGGCCTGACTGAAAGTAAAACACCTCTGAAATGCATGTTTAACATTTCTTCACTTAAAATTTTTTACATGTATTTCTTTTGTGTGCTTGTGTACCAAAACACATGTGTAGAGGTCAAAAGACAACTTTGAGGAGTCAGTTCTCTCCTTCTACCAGGTGGGTTCTGTGGGTCAAAGGTCAGGCTTGGTGACAAGCACCTTTATCCGCTGAGCTAGCTTACAGGCTCACGTCACCTTTTCATGTGTTTACTACACACATACAGATCTGTAAACAGTGTCTTGCTAAGTTTGGTTGGTTAACCTGAAGGGCTTATTTACTTTTTCATTCAACACTATTTTTGAGATTCGTTCATGTCAGTGTGTGAAATAATAGTTTATTCCTTTTCCTTAATTTTTTCTTGGCTGCATGGCAGATATGTATTCATTTCTCTCTCTCTCTCTCTCTCTCTCTCTCTCTCTCTCTCTCTCTCTTTTTTTTTTTTTTTAAAGATGTCTATAATGAGATCTGGTGCCCTCTTCTGGCATGCAGGTGTTACATGCAAGCAGAACACTCCCCAGCCCCAGGTGTCTGGTTCTTTATCTGTGGATGAGAGTGATACTAGGAGGGTCAGGCCTCAGTTCCTGGCTCCACAGAAGTTAAATGAGACCCAGCAGCTGTCATATTCTGAGGATGTCCTTCAGCAATTTGTGGGGTTGGTTCCATGACCTCCAAAGATATTCCAACCTCTTAACCAAAAGAACATAGTATTTGTGTACAGCCTACACAATTGTCCCATATACTTTAAATTATCTCTAGGTTTCTGTGCTGTGTATTTTAGAAATAATGACAAGAAAAAATCTGTTATGTACAGATACAATGGTTTTTCTGCATAGTTTCAGTGGGCTAGAGAGAGAGAGAGACTGAGAGAGAGAGAAATAATTAGGGAAATCATCTCACACCACTGAAGGATCTCAATGAATTAAAAACCTGATGGAGGAGACCAGCAGAAATCCCCAGGGAAGACTTACTGTCTGAATCCAAAAGCAGCCAGTCACCAGAATTCCCATCTGTCAGGCCAGCCTCTTAAGACCTTCAAGTGACTGGATGAGGCCCACCCACATGATGGAAAGTAGTCTGTAGGACCCATATAATAATTTCTATATAAATCTCATTAAAAAAAAAGAAAGTCAGAGATGCCTCTAGAACACTGTTTTAATACATTTCTAGGCACTGGGGGTCCAACACTGACAGTGTTAACCACCACAGACACCATGCCATACATCAGGCTATGTAGATTTCCAAATTAAGGGCTTTTGATACATTCTGAGATTGTATGGAATTATATCAAGAATCACTTTCTTGTTATTGTCTTTTGTTCTCTTTGTTGACATATTTTTTGTTAAGTTTTCTAACAAAATGCTATTCCTGCTTTGTTAACATATAAATATATAACTTGTTGTGTGGGGGGGAGCAGATATCACCAGTCTAGTCATCTTTTGCTTGCCATTCCCATGGCTACCACCTGTGCCAAGCAGAGGGTAGAGTGGGCCCCAAAGTGGGATATGCTGGGACAGCCCCCTGGACTTCATGTCTCTACCTGTCCTCCTTGGGCCTCCTGAGGGGCCCATGGGCTGCAAGAAGGACCTTATACAAAGTACCTTGACATCTGTAGGAAGGGGCCTGACACATGCTGGGTGGGCCAGGCTGGGCCTCCTGGCCTTCAAGGAGTCAGGGCTCTAGGATGACAACAGGGGGAAGCAGAGTCGTATGTACACTCATGTGCCAGCTTTAGCAATGGCCCCAGCCTGCCTTAGCCTGGGTGCTATGTGACCTCACCCCACTTTTGCCAAGGTCTCTGAATGGATGGTGCCTTTGCTCATTCTATCTTCCCTTCACATTCCAGAGCCTGGAAGCCTGGAGGTCCCCAACCCTCAGGGCAAGGACATCCTGCAGCCTGCCATGTCTTCCTAGGACTCTAGTTCAATGCTACAGAACTGTCCGTATAGCCTGAGGGAATGGCTCCATTACCTCACTCAACAAACTCACGTTGGACCAGGTGACTGCACCTTTGATGATCACTAGAACCGCCAGACCTACGCCTCACAGGACTCAGTCTGGAAGAGTCCAAACACAGAGCTTCAGTAAGGCACTAGCCTGCCCTGGATGTCTGAACAGTACCTTTAATCTTTTGTTTCTGCAGCCAGTCAAGGTCAATGACCAAGGGAAACAAAGCCAAGCATCCCAACGTGGCGTTCTGGGGCCTAGAGATTCTGCCCCAGTGGTTGAAGGCAGACCTCATCTTGTGTGGTCAGTTCTCCACAAGCAGGAAGTGTTATCCACTGTTCCCAAAGACACAGAGCTAGGTAGCGATTGAAAGTTGGGGAACTGATGTGGGAAGGCCACTTCCTGGCTTTCCTTTCCCACTTTCAAGTCTGGCGAGTGCCTGTCTGTTTGGTTATGTTTTGTTTAACGGTTTAAAAAATATTTTATGTATGTGAGTGTTTGTCTGCGTTTACATATGTATGGTTCCATGTCTCTAGGAAGGGCCACCCGGCGCCAGGCAGGAAGTGTATATGTTTCTTCCCTTGAAGGTCCAAGCACTGTCAGTCTCCGGGTGGAAAAGTATAGGTCATTGCTGGACAAATGTCCTGAGTCCACTCCTTACTAGGAAATCCTGTCTGTCCGAGTGCAGAAAAAGAAGCGACTCCCTTTCCGTCTCCAATAGGCCATAACTTCCATTTGGTAAAAGGTGTTACTGACCAGGTTCTGCTGTGATTTAAAACAAACAAAAAACTTGAAAGCTGCCTGTGATTAACAAGGGGGTGTTCCTGTTCCAGAGACAGGCTCTCCGGATACTCACCATAAACGGGAGCTATAACCTTTGTTTGGCTTCCCTCTAGTCCTTTTCTCTTGAGCTTCAGGTTCCCTGTTCTCCCCATCCCCACCCCCCACCTCCGTCCCCCGCTCCGTGTTTTATTTTTGGCGTTTGACTCCAGTCTCCCTCCCTCCCTCCCCAATCCCCCTCGCTCCCCCCCGCCGGCCCCCCCCCCCGCCCCCAGAATGCTGCGTAAGACCTAGAATGCACATCAGAGCTTCCCTCCCTGCTCAGGAGACACAGCAGAAGCACCTTCCCACAGAGAGAAGTGAGAATCTGGATTTTTCTCTGCCTGAGAGCCCATGGATTTTCCTGCTCTCTCGCCGCACCGGCCTCCCCCCCCCGCCCCGCCCCGTGTGTGTGTGTGTGTGTGTGTGTGTGTGTGTGTGCGTGTGTGTGTGTGTCTGTGTGTGTGTGTGTGTGTGTGTGTCCTCTCTCTCTCTCTCTCTCTCTCTCTCTCTCTCTCTCTCTCTCTCTCTCTCTCTCTCTCTCTCTCTCTCTCTGTCTCTGTCTCTCAATCTCTCCCTTCCTTCCTTCCTCTCTCCCTCCCCCCAGGGGGCGGCCACCGAGCTTTGTTACAGCTTTGCGGGTGTTAAGTCGCGCCCATGCCCACCCCGTCTGAGTCTCCCCCTCCTCCGTGCAGTGCTGCGTCCAGTTGCACTAGCTTCCCCCACCCCCACCCCCGCCACCCCGCCACCCCACCCCACCATCCGCCAGAAAGACGGAAAGACGCCATCTGCCAGAAAAGGATGAAGTGTAGGGTCCTAAAGAATGAATTCCATGTCACAAGACTTTCTGGTCCAGCGGGGGGTGGGGGGTGGGGGGTGGGAAAGGAGATTTTCTCCTCAGTAAGTGTTGCTGCTCCTTTAGCTGGTCTGCCAGCACCAGTCAAGGTGGCAGCAGGCAGCTCTAGGAGACAGGTGGTGACAGAGGCCTGCCCTGACTCACATGAATCAGGCAGCAGTTTGGGGGAACAGCTGGCAGTTCTACAGCAACTTCCTGGCTGGTAGTCCGGGGGTCCTGCGATGAATTCTTCAGGGAAAAGGGAGGCCTTTCTTTCTCCAGTGCTACAATTCAGAATAAACAGCCAGTCTCAGACGGCTTTTGGTGAAGTAGATAGTGCTCGCCTTTTTATTTTATGTGAAACAGACATAAACCTTGGACAGTGGAGGCGGGTGGCTTTGAGGATGAATGTGTCTCACTGGCTGGGACTTAGGATCCTGGCAATGCTCTGTTTACATGGGGAAAGATAACAGGTGACAAGCTCATGTGACAGACCTCCTGTAGCCACATGTGAGGCAGGCACAGAAATGAGAGCTTTGTGTCTATGCCTTCTGTTCTCAAGATGAGACTTTAAATCTCAAGTTCGAGATTTCTGGGGGGAGGGGGGTTTTGTTTTGTTTGTTTGTTTGTTTTGTTTTTGAGACAGGGTTTTTATGGGTAGCCTTGACTGTTCTGAACTCACTTTGTAAACCAGGCTGGCCTTGAACTCACAGTGATCCACCTGCCTCTGCCTCCCAAGTGCTGGGATTAAAGGCGTGCACCACTACGCCTCAGAGGACAACTTTTATGAATTGTTTCTCTCCCACCAAGTGGATCTAGGGATTGAACTCAGGTTGTCATCTTGGCTGGGATTAAAGGCGTGCGCCACCACTGCCCAGCTGTGAGAGGTGGTTTTTAAAGGAATGTTCAACGTAGCAAAGGTTTGCCCTGGATCAGATGCTGTCAGGACAGGGTCAGTTGTACAAGTGGGTGTCTTCATAACATTTATCTAGGGCATAGGGAATCAAGGCAGGGATCAGAAGCCATGAATGGTAAAGAAACTGCCATCTCTCATGAACCAAGATCAGCTAACTGAGTCAGATTTTGTGACAATCTTGACTTTTTTCCATACTCAGACCTGTTATGGAGCCTTGCCTTTGTCTTGTTCCATCACCATGGTAACCATGGGCCCTAGTGCTCTGGGGAAGGGCTGTGGCCACAGGAGGACAGCTGGAGGCAGGGGCTGCAGCTCCCAGCATCCAGAGGCAGGAGCTAGTCTTCTTTCCTCATTCCCAAATTTCACCACTGAGAACATGGAGACGGGAACACCAGCAAACATAATAGACCACAGTTAGAACTAAGGGGAATAGCACAAACACAGTGGACGGTGCCTGTCACCAGCACTGTGGCTAAGAAAAACAAGTTTGTAGTAACATGAGGAATGTAAATCAAAATGAAGCCAAATACAGAAGAAGCAGATGGGGCAAGACTTTGAGCAGGGACATCAGCTGAGGGCAATCTCTGAGTTCAAGTCTGTCTTAACCCTCCCACTTTACTTCCTACCTCTAGTCGAGGCATCCATAGTGTGTGTGTGTGTGTGTGTGTGTGTGTGTGTAGGAGATTTTTTAAAAAGATGTGATAGCAATACCCATGAAGGATTATATGGCATGGTCGATACAAGGGTGGTTAAAATGCAGAAATCAGTAAGTGTAAGGCACATAAATAGAATATAGGGTAAGAAGGCGTGGTGGCGCACACCTGTAACCCCAGCACTCTGGGAAGCACAGGCAGCCGGATCGCTGTGAGTTTGATGCCAGCCTGGTCTACATAGTGAGTTCTGGGCCAGCCAAGGATGAGAGAGAGGCTCTGTCACAAAGTAACAAACAAACAACTAACCCAAAGCAAAAAAACAGACAGACAAAAGAAGCAGCTATAGATTAAAGAACAAACCCATATGAGTAACCAAGACAAATGAAAAACTCAGTTCTCTTTTATGGGAAAAAACACAAACCAGTCAACAAATTAGGAATACAATAGAATGTTTTCAGTCTGATGAAACCAAAACCACTTAAGAAGATGGAAGAGGAAACTAGTAGAAAGCCTCAAGGCTTTCCACCCACACCAGGGAACAGAACAAAGATGGCTGCTCTTGCCATGCCCACTGAACCCTGTGTCAGAGAGCCTAGGCATGGCAATTAGGAAAAACAAAAAAACAAATGAGAGGTGTTCAAATCAGAAAGGAGAAAGTAAGAATATCTCTTTTTGTAGATATCAAGATACATAAATGCTCTGAAGAGTCCACCAAAAAGTATTTAAGCTAGTAAATTTAAGATTGCCAAATGTCTCTGTAAGTTCAAGGCCAGCCTGGTCTACAAAGCGAGCCCAGGACAGCCAACACAGAGAAACCCTGTCTCGAAAAACAAACAAACAACAACAAAAAAAAAAAGATTGCAGAATTTAAGTTCAAGTTGCAAAAACTAGCTAAATTTCCATAAGCAACAAACAGTCTGAAAATGACATTGAAAAAAATAATTCCATTTATAATATCATCCATAGGAACAGAGTGCTGAAATATAAGCTTAACTCTAAGCCTTGAATACTGAAACAGGGTGAGATCCTGAAATAGGGAGGGTTTCTTAAATTTTTATTTACTTATTTGTTCTTCTGTCATATATTAAACCCCAATTGCAGTAGTGTCTCCTCCCTCCTCTCTGCCCAGTCCCTGCCCCCCTCCCTCCTCTCTCCCCCAGATCCTCTCCTCCTCTGTTTCCCTTCAGAAAAGAGCAGGCCTCTCAGGGATATGAACCAAACACAGCACAACAAGTTCCAAAAAAAATAAATAAAAAATAAAAACCTGGACGCAAACCCTCAAATCAAGGCTGAATGAGACAACCTAGCTGGAGGCAAAGGGTCCCAAGAGCAGACAAAAGCATCAGAGCCAGGCCCTGCTTCCACTGTTAGCATCCCCACAAGAACACCAAGCTCTACAACCATAACATATATGTAGAGGACCTAGGTCAGACCCATACAGACCCATATATTCTGTCTCTGTGAGTCTGTGGGTTTGACCTCCCAAACCCACCCCCCACATCCCTGGCTCCTTTGTCTTAAAAAAAAAAAAAGAAAGAAAGAAAAGCCTTGTATAGTGGCAGGGAGGAGAAGGTGCTGGTCTGTCCTGTTGCCTTAAGTCTCCCCAAATCCATTCTGCTTGGAGAGAAAGGAATTGCTTGTGAAAGTTTATCTGGTGTGGTCAGCTGTCCTATGTACTGGCCAGCGGAGGATTGCAGCTCCTCTCAAACCAGCTGGAAACACAGAGGCAGATGAAGGGTAGGGTACAGCCCCTCTGGGCAGTGAGACTAGCTGCAGAAGATGGCCCAGGCCTTGGAGAACTAGGTGCTCCAGCCAGGAACACTGTGATTGTGCCTAGCTGCAGGCCGAGTTAAGTCCTTGGAAGTTAGAGGGTCAGAGTGTGACCCTCAGAGCCTTAGAGGCGCCCTAAACCCCACGCCCAGAAGCCCCAGGTCTTCACTCCCAAGGGCATGGCCTCTGGAGCTCTGCATTTCAGAACAATCTTCAAGGCTTGCAGGACAGTGTCTTGGTTGTTCCGCATGTTGTAGTCAGAGAGCTGGAGCAGACGGTCGAAGTCTTCCTCTTTGTAGGTCAGGTTGTACAAGCAGTAGGGGGACGAAGTCCCTGTGAGGTCCACCTGGCCAGCCTTGAGCTCAGCAGGGCTGCGCCGGGCCCCTGCCAAAGATGAGAGGAGCAGGGCACAGAGGCTTGCCCGGGTGTGCAGGACTAAGTCTCTCAGCCAGGCCCAGAGGAGGCTGAGACCTGTGGGAGGGGTCCTTGCATCCCCTTTACCCAGAAACACCAACATGGATGATAAGAAGCAATTTTGAGGTAAGAGGAGTTTGTCATCCCGACACGCCTATGGCACGACACCCCTCCTCCCGCAGTTCAGACAGCCCATGGGACTGTTCCGTGGCTTCTCAGGAAGCTATGACTGAGCCTGATTCACGAATGGATCCTTAAAACTCTTGGTGGGAACAAAGAAAGGATTTTCTTTAGAATTCAGAGGCCTGGGCAAAGTGGATTCATTAAAGGGCAAACTGGGAAGCTCGGGAGATAACTGGGGCCTGGCATCTGGCTACTCAGAAGGCCGAGCAGGAGGGTAAATCCGAGGCCTGGTCTACAGGCAGAGGCCACAGACAGCCTGGACAACTTTAAAACACAAGCTGAGGCTGTAGCTACCGAGCACTTGCTAGTCTGTGGAAGCCCCTTAGATTTAACACCCAACACAAGAAAAGAAAAAGAGACGAGGACCGGAAAGATGATGGCACAGTTAAAAGAACTGGCTGCTCTTCTAGAAGACTCAGGTTTGATTGCCAGCACCACACGGCAGCTTACGGCCATATTTTACTTCAGTTCCAAGGGGGTGGGTCTAATGCCCTTTTCTGGCATCCTTGGTCATGAGGACATGCAAATGGCACACAGACATACATGTGGGCAAAACACCCGTATTTTAAAAAAGAAGGAAGGAAGGAAAAGAAAAGAAGAAAAAGTAGAATCAGAAAGCAAATGTGACAGTGCGTTTGAGTAATCCCAGAACTCCGGAAGCTGAGGCAGGAGGATTCCCATGAAGTTGAGGCCACATAGTGAGTACCAGGTCATCTGAGGCTACCCAGAAAGACTTGATATCAAAGCAAACAACCAAACCAAAACCAAAACCAAAAAGCAGTAAGTCTGGAAGATTCAGAATTATGGTATCTACTAGAAAGCTGGGCATGATGCACCAAAGGCAGACATTAGATTTTCCCACTCAGAGAAGATAATGTTCTGACAAATTGGTAGAAATGAAGACAAGAAAGTTTGGTGGGCACTAGGAGAGAGGCCCAGGGCCCTGAGAAGAGGGTCCCAGGCCACACGGCAGGAAAGCCCAGGGTCCTGACAAAGACCAAGGCCAGGAGGAGGACACAAAGGTGTGGGAGGCGTGGCCAAAGAGCCCGATGCTCAGCCCAAAGCTTTCCCTGGAGAGCTGTTCCAGCGCCAGGGAACAGGAAGGGAATAGACTCCTCACGGGGGGGGGGGGGGGGGGGGGGGGGGGGGGGCGCCTGAGTGGTCCCTGAAGGAACCATTGACCAGCGGGAAGTGCAGCAGAACAGGTGCCTCAGGGCAGGTAGGATCTGAGAATAAGTAACATTCTTGGGGCTGGAGACGGTCCTCAGGGCTGAGTTCCACGTGGGGGAAGGGCAGGCCCCAGCTCTGCAGTATTTCTCCCATTGCTGCAGTCCCTAGAGGAGGGGAGGGCAACTGAGAGGGAGCTGTGTCATCTCAGAGCCATATTAAGACCAGTTCAACTCCCACTTGCTCCCTCAGCATCAAGATAACAGCCTGGCCCTGTCCTGGTTTGTGGCCCAAGCTAAGCTGTGCAGACCTCTGAGGGAATCCAAGGATCTCAGCAGTTAAAGGTGGGAATGAAAGCCCAGCAGCTTTACTCCACCCCTAGACTGTTATAGCACCATCATCGGGGGACCTCATGTGCAAACTGGCATTACCAACATCGAGAGTTCCTAGTGAAAGCTGGGAGTTGGCTGTGGCAGTGCTTGAGATCTCTTGCCAGCTCTGTCTAGCTGTTGTACCCCAAAGAGGTTCCCGTTTCCCTGTCTTGGGATCTCAGAGTTCAGCCACCACCACTGCTGTTTCCAAGGGAGGACCCAGAAAAACCCTGCGGACTACAGCTTCCACTCTTAGTCGTGGGAAGTAAAGGGCAGCGGCGCAGCGGCCCTGCTGCTCATCCGTGGAGATGAGTCTGTCCAGGCAGAGGGGTTCCCACAGACTGACTAGGTAGCTCAAAGGGAAAGGATTGGTTGTAGCTGAGGGAGAGTAGGAGATCCACTTGGCAACCTGGGCGGAACACGGAGGGACAACTGCTGTTCATGAAGCTGCCAGAATCAATTAGGTAGAGATGAGGGTCCTGTGTGGTCAGCTGATTCGGGTTGTTATCTAGGTTGCTGTCTGATGGGAAAGACAGTGCAAGTTGGAAGCAGCCATCTTTCCATATGTACCTCCCACCCCAACACACACACACACTCCTCGGATCCTGTTCCCCTCCATGTCATCTTCTTATTTCTGGTGTCACTCTATAAATTCAGGTCACCTTAGCCCTTCTCCTAGGCCCCACAATGGGATGTCCAGACCACACCCCAGAAGTACACATACACACACACACATGTATATGTACACACACACATGTATAGGTACACACACACACACTATATATATATAATGTTCTCCCCACAAATCTCTGCCAGCTAGTAGCCACAGCTCAACCCCAACCAGAAGCCTGGCCTTGTGGGGACACATGGTCATGGTTCTCACCTGCTCAGGTGGAGAAGTCTTTCTGGTTATGGTATTCCCAGTGCAGCTGGAGGCCATGGAGGAAGTTGGCATTGCACTGGTGGAATAGCCTGGCATTCAGAAAACCCTTAAATGCCTGGGCCAGGGCTGTTCCAGACTGCAGCCATGGGGCCTCCACACAGGAGGAGGTTCCTGCCGAGGCTGAGGGTTCTGCATCAAGAGTAGCAGACGCTGCTTATATGAGGGGCCCAACCATGCCTACCCATGTTCTCTTCCACCAGCCTCTGGAGGGGAATGGCCTCAGCCCAGGCCCCCTACCTCCTCTTCTACCTGAGTTCTGGACATCCATCGTGAGATCCTTCTGATCTTTCCCAGACATGACGTTATACCAGATGTCCTTCAAGTTCACAGAGAAAATGTTGCTGCAGATACCTGAAGGCCAAATTCCCAAGAGGGGCCAGCTCTTAGGTCCCTGTACCCTGTCTTTTCCACACGGACACCAAATGATTCCCCACTCTTGGGCGCCCATAGAAAATGGGCATGGGGAAAGAGCAGTTCCTGCAATGGCTCTTCCACATTCCACCCAGACTTGAGCTACAAGAGCCCTGTCCTGGAAGAGGCTTCCACTTACCTTCCAGAAAGCAGATCTGGGACTCAGGAAGTCTCTTCACCAGCCGCCCCATGAAGAACTCAGAGCCAAAGAGCTCAGAAGGGACAAAGGCTCCATATTTCAGGAACTTCATAGGGAGAGAACTCCACCCATTCTAATGAGATGGGAAAGAGAATCAGAGTCGTGAGGGAAGAGAGTGGGGACTCATGGGTCATTTGAGGGCCAGTGACACTGGCCCTGGAAGGCCTTTGGCTCCCTCCTCTCTGCTACCAACCCTGCAGATACAGATATGAGGAAAGCAGACTCCTAGGTGACCATTCTCACTTCGCCCTGCCCACATGTACGGACACCCCGTCCCCAAGGAAGCAGTGCTCCCTGGCCGGCTCCCGAGCTCATCCACAATAGCATCCTCTCGGGGCTCTCAGGGTATGGAGGAGCTGGAGTTTGTTAGAGGATGGAATGAGTAGGACTTTACCCTTGAAGTGGAAGGTGTCCAGGTTGTTCTCTTTGACATTGATGCTCAAGTAGAGGGGCAGAGGGTTCTGACTCGACTCCAGTGCAGCCCACTGCTCCAACAGCTTCTGATCTGTTCCCTAGGGTTGGAAGCATGAGAACATGAGTGATTAGCAGTGTCTTGGAGGCAGTGATTCCAACAGGGCCAGAGCAGGGTAGGGACACGGGGGATAGTGAGGAGGCTGAGCTCCACTGGGCTCTGGGGATTATGAATGGGGGTGTGTAGCCAGCTCTGGTCAGCTCCATATGCAGTCCACCATATCTCCAGGGAGGGCCAAGCTCAAAGACTGCAATGTCAATAACTCTTCATCTCCTGCCCATGCTGTTCTTCACAGACACACACAGACACAGACACACACAGACACAGACACACAGACACAGACACACAGACACAGACACACAGACATACACACAGACATACACACAGACACAGATACACACAGATACACAGACACACACAGATACACAGACACACAGACACAGACACACACACAGACACACAGACACAGACACACACACAGACACACAGACACAGACACACACAGATACACAGACACAGACACACACACAGACACACAGACACAGACACACACACATACACAGACACAGACACACAGACACACACAGATACACAGACACAGACATACAGACAGACAGACACACACACATACACACAGATACACACACATACACACACACACACACACACACACACTCCTGCACCTTTTCAGGAAGCACACAGCAGCCTTTTTGCTCACATTCTATGCTATGCCAAGGGACATGCTGACCTTTTTGCGTTCACTTTAATGCAGCTCAAATCTCAGCTTCTTCCACATGCTTTCCTGACATCCTCGCTCCACCCAACAAAATTGTAAAGAAAAAAAAAGTTGAAATTGAGGACTGAGGATGTAACTCACTTGCTAAAACAACTCATTTAGCATGTGTGAGACCCTGAGTTTGAGCCTTCACCCTGCATAAAACAGGCCTGGTGGCACATGTCTAATCCAAGCACTTGAGGTTCAGCAGGAGTAGGATTAAGAGTTCAAGGCCAGCCTGAGCTACATGAGACTCTGTCTCAAAAAAATTACTACAAATTATATCCATAAATTCATGCTGAAATCATTACTAAGGAGCAAATGGCAATAAATAATAGTTTTCTTTATAGCTGGGATGAAACTTGTTTTAATACCTCATAAAATATACCGTCATAAGCTTCTCCCTCTATATTAATTAGCTGTTGCTACCAAACAGAAAAGTCAGTTAGTAAAAGCATAGCACACTTTAAACTGAATATGAACTTAAACAGTACATCCAAAGAACACACAGGACACAGTAATACAATAAAAGAACACTTCAAGTAATCACACTGGTCTGATAAACCCAACACCATTTCAACTAGAATCCCAACATTCGTAGTGAAGCATGACAAATTGATTCCGTTGTGAAGAACAGAAGTCCAAGAGTAGCCAGAACGATTTGAAAGAAGAATCAAAGTAGATGCTTATGGTCAGCAAAATTACTACTGTGAAACCAGGCCTTCTAAGCACAGCAGGGCCAGTGCATATAAGAGCTCACAGAGACGGGCAGCATGCACAGGCCCTCCCTGCGTAGGTCTGCCTCAGGTGGGTCCCGGTGTGCAGAGGAGAAGTGGACAAGCTCTCTCCAAAGGCAGCCTCTTGTAAGTGAAAATGTGGTTTTGTCCAGTGGAGTCTCACTGGAGAGACAGGCCCCATGCCTGACAGTAGGTGGCGAACCCGAAAGCCAACTCAACGGCGTCCTTGGAGGCTCTTTGTCTTGTAATGTTTTGTCAGGGCATGTGTTATATATATTTATATACGCAGGCCATTTGTGTATATATTGTGGCTTCTGGTTTTATGTTTTGATGGGATCCCTGTGTCTGTGAGCATGCAGGTCTCTGTGCCTGTGTGGGTTTCTTGTGGTTTTTTTTTCTTTGGCCCTTTTTCTTCTGTTTGTTCAAATTCAAACTTATCTGATTTTTAAAAACTTATCTGATTTTGTTTTATCTTATTTTATCATTCTTCAGCTGCCTGGATGTTTTCTACTGAGAGAGAAAAAGGGTGTGGAGCTGGATGGAAGGTAAGGAAGGGAAGATCTAGGAGTTCAGAGAGGGAAAACCATAATCAGAATCTATCGTATGAAAAACACTTATTTTCTATAAAAGAAACATAGAAAAAAATAAAAGAAAATGGCTATATTGCTGAAAGTGGTCTCTAGGTCCAATGTGGACCCCCTTTACATTTTAATGACATTCTTCACAGAATTCAGTGTGAGCCCCAAAATTCACATGTGCGCGCGTGCGCGAACACACACACACACACACACACACACACACACACACACACACACACAAATTGATGGAAAAGAGAGCCACAACAGAGATTCTATGACACCTCATCTCAAATTCTGCTACAGAGCCACAGTAACAAAACACAAGCAGCAGGGCATCAGCACAGAAACAGAGACATGGAGACTAGTGGAATAGGAGATACAGAGATACATGCACACAGCTGCGGTCTCCTGATTTTTTGGAAAACAAAAAAAAACATACTTTGGAGGAAAGATGGCTTCATCGATAACGGGGAAACTGTATTCAGGCGTAGAAGAACAAACCCAGCTCCTTGTGTCTCGCTCAGAATTCAAAATGGTTCAGAAACCTTAACTTTGAAACCGACACAGGAAACAATAGCAAATATCAACAAATGTGAGTGCAATCAATTAGCTTCTGGGAAGCAAAGGAAACAATCAGCAGAGGGAAGCTATAGAACGGGGGAAATGGCTGCCAGCGACTCACCAGGCAGGAGTTAAGATCTGGAACATACGAAGAGCTCAAAAACTGAAATACTCCAAACCTCAGAATCAAATCAAACTCTCAAAAGAAGCACAAACGCCCAAAAAATACATGCTACAGCAGCCTTAGGCATAAAGGAAACGCAGGTCAAAACTACAGGGAGATGCCATCTTGCCCAAGCCTCAAACAGCGGTAAACACTGGCAAGGCTTTGAGGGAAAAGGAAAGACACTACAGCTGAGAATGTACATTAGAGTGGTCACTACAGAAATGAGTATGGAGGTCCTGAGGGGGAAAAAAAGCAAGCAAGCAAGCAAACAAAAACTCCCTAAAGTTAGAACTACTACACCTGGACCACTTCTGGGCATCTGCCCAAAGATACATCACTGCTACACCTGCGACACCAACACTCATTGCTACATTGTTTAGGACAGCCAAGTTATGGAATCAGCCTAGGTGTCCATCATCAGACGAGCACGTACAGGAAATACAACATACACACAATGGAGTTTGCTTCAGCCATGGGAAATAAAATGCATGCGACCACAGTTGAAGAACTGAGCCAGAAAAAAAGCATCCTGGCATTGGACAGGCACTAACCCTCGAATTCTGTTTGTTTGTTTGTTTGTTTGTTTGTTTGAGTCAAAGTCCCTGTGACCCAGGCTTGCCTACATTCTCTGTGTAGTCCCTGCTAGCCTTGAACCCCTTTGCCCCGACCTCCCAAGTGCTGAGACCCGACACGGTCTCTCAGGGCCTCTTTCCACCCTCAGTAGACGCTCGCGAGGACTCAGCTGTGGCATGCTGCTGAGCAGACAGCACACCTGCCCATGCAACTTGGACTCCAACACCAGGCCCCACAGGTCTGTCATGGTGGTGGTGTAGCTGCGCTCTGCCCGCAGCTTCAATCTCTGGTGGTAGCTCACCAAGTGTTTGGGGAAGAATTCCTTCATTAGGGTTTCAGTCACGTGCTCCCTGGCATGGCTGATGGGTCCCGCGAGGTCCCTCTGTGACCACTCGGGGTCCTGGTACAGATGGGCCATTGTCCTGGAGGGCAAAAGGGGACAAGAGCTGAGGCCCAATCCCACCCCACGTCTAATCCCTAAAGGAGGGACTGTTGAGGCGCTGCCGAGACAGTCCATCTGGAGATGAGTGTATCTTGGGGCTCCCTTCTAGTCCTGGGCTGAGTATGGGCATCTTATACCAGGAAGGGCATGAAATAGGCGTTATGTAGGGTTGTTGTGGTCTGGGTTTTGACCAGTAAAAAAAAAAGCCTTAATAAGTTATGTTATTGAACTCCGTAACAGCAACAGCCAACTGTGGGCCTAAAAAGGAAACTTCCCCACTCTCTTCCTGCCCTCTTCCCTCCCACTCTGGACCCCCTTCTCCTCAGAGCTACCCCTGTGCTGTGGTCCGCCTGTCTTCAGCATTAAGAACTCTTACGATCTCTCACCCCAAAAGAACAGTCCCCCCTCAGTGGCCTCCTCGAACTCCAAACCGGCAAATTTACAGTCGTGTGTGGCTGATGGCTATTATATTGGGCAGCCCCAGTCTCTACCCCTACCTTTTAAGAGCCTGCCCTGAAGTCATTTAAGACTGTACTCGTCAACAGCTGTCACTTAAACTTTTTCTCCTTCTTTACTCCCTAATGTCATGTGTTAACAAGACTAGAGTGAATGGATCTGTAGTAGTGAAAGGGTTTGGTCCACGTTCGCCTCTGGGAGGCGGACTGAAGAGTAAAGTAGGCACTGCTATCTTTGTATAAAGAACATTCTTTCTTTTCTTGATATCTCTCTCTCTCTCTCTCTCTCTCTCTCTCTCTCTCTCTCTCTCTCTCTCTCTCTCTCTCTTTCTTCTTCCTTTATTGTTTAGAGAAGATCTCACTTGGAACTCATGGCAATCCTCCAGCCTCAGTCTTTAAAGCACTAGGATTACAGATATGGCCACCGTGCCCAGCTCAGTATAAGAGAATTTCTTGACCTCAATTTCCTCACTTGTACTATATAAACAAAAAGGGAAATTCCCCCAGAAAGTGGTGTGAGCGCAAAGCATCCACTGTGAAACCAGCTGGAGGCTGGTGTGCGTCGGCCATAAATCATTGCCTGCAATGGGCTGCCTCCCATCAACCTGTGAGCAAGTCTCTTAGCACACACATTTTGGAGATAAACCAACTGAGACTCAGAGAAATTGCTCTAGGTCACCAAGGCCCGAGAACAGAGTTGCCAAATGCAAATCCAGCCCTTTCTGGGCCCTCCCTCTTCCAACTCCTTAGGACTTAGGAAAAGCCCTCTGACATCACTGTGCTCCTGGTAGGACTTCCAGTTAAATCTGTTTCTTCCTTTTGAGAAAGCTGCTTGGCCCCATCAGACCATTACTGCTCTCCCCACATGGAATCCCCATACAAAGGGCCCTTGGCATCCACTCCGTCCCTACTGGGCTCTATTCACGTCTGCTGTTCGAGTCCCTATAACTCTTACCACATAGCGCCTGAGAGGCCACTGAAGTAGGTCACACAGTCCAGGAGGCCCAACTTCTGAAGTGCCGATAGGTGGCCATAGAGTGAGATCATAGACTGCATACCTCCGCCCTCAGCGGCAATGGCCACAACAGGGACCTGGACCACATAGAGATGCTTACCTCCGCCCTCAGTGGCAATGGCCACAACAGGGACCTGGACCACATAGAGATGCTTACCTCCCCCCTCAGCGGCAATGGCCACAACAGGGACCTGGACCACATAGAGATGCTTACCAAGGCCTTGCTCAAGTCTGCTCCCTGCCTTCAGGCAAGGGTCTTCGCAGCTAGGAACTGTGGGAGTTATCCTAGGTTTGGAGGGACAGCCCTCAGCCCAGAGCACAGTCCCCCCCCCTCCCCAAAAGTCCAATCCCATTCTTTGGGGGACTTAAAAAGGCACAGGCCAAGCCAGAATTTCTTTACCCACATCCCTGATGCATCCCCCAAACCTCATCTTCCTTCAAGTCTTCATGCAGTTGCAGGGCCTGCTTTAGGGCAGCGGCCACCACGTGCTTCCTCCTGCCTAGGAAGGCTTGCTCCTCAGGGCAGATCCCATAGCCAGCCGCACAGACAACTCCTTAGGGCTGGGGTGGTAGAGGATGAGAGTCCAAGGGGATCACTCCTTAGGTGACCAAGCCCACAGTGAGCATCCGGGAAAAAAAAAAAACTTCCTTCTCTACCCCAACCCCATGATCCACCCTCTGTCCCCACAGAGGCCAGTGCCTCTTACTAGCACTCTGTCTTAAGCTGCAGCTTCGCTTCTGGGGCCTAAAAGCAAAGCAAGAGGCGGTGTTCAGAATACCCTAGACCCCGAGGGAGATCCGGGTATCCCCGGGATGTCGGAGCACCTCCAGTCCACTCCTCTTGGCCCTTCCCCTCCAGTTGAGGCCACTTACGTTTGTAACAGGAATGTCTATGGTCACCTCTTTCCCTGTGGCCAAGGAGTTCAGGGGCACACTGAAGAGTGTGGCTGAGGTACCTGAGTTCCAGCCATTGTTTCCGGAGCTCTGAAGGGAAACATCCATCCATCCATTCAGTTATTCATCCATTTAACAAATTCTGAGTGTCTCAACTGCAAGCAGGGCAGCCTTCCCATGATAGTGCAGAACCAGTTATAACAATTACAAACGATGATGGCTGATACTGCCTGCAAGAGCCCTGTTCTGACTGAAGTACATGTGTCATTTTGTGAAGAAATGAAGAAATGGGTCATGGCTGGGAGTGGTGGCTCACGCCTCTAATCCCAGCATTCAGGAGGCAGAGGCAGGTGAATCTCTGGGTTTGAGGACAGCCTGGTCTACACAGCCAGTTCCAAACTAGCCATGCTGCTAGTGACACCGTGTCTAAGAATATTTTTTAAAGAAAGTAAATGGGCAATGAATTGATGTCAGGGGTCTGGAAAGGTGGCTCAGAGGTTAAGAGCCCTGACTGCTCTTCTGGAGGTCCTGGTTCAGTTCCCAGCAACCACATGGTGACTCACAACCATCTACATTGGGATCTTATGCCCTCTTCTGGGGTGCAGGTGCACATGCAGGCAGAACACTGTACATAGTAATAAAATAAATAAATAAATATGTTTTTTCAAAAAAAAACCTGATGTATAGAGAAGATAGAACAAAAAGTAGATTAGTGAATCTACTCCTCAACTTAATGCCTTAATTGTCACTCACAAGGTTATTCTTAATTTGCTGGTATAGAATTTTGTGTATAGATGCAAAATAAGTTTAGTTTTAGATACAGTGGTATAAGAATTCACTGTAAGATTATTCTTCACACACATTATATATATTTCTACTCTAATATGCAGTATTGTACCCATATAACTCAATTATAATACAAGGTTTGCTTCCAATACTCTGAAAGTGCTACTGCAGGCTGTTTAGGATAAATCAGTTACACAAGTTAATTGTTAGTTGATCAAATCATGGTCATATCAATTACTAGTCTATTTTTATCACAAGAATATACATCTTAGGTGCAAGAGATGTGATTTTATAGAAAGATAAGATAGGTAAAATCTTCAAACACCTCAGAGACATACAGAATATGGCATTTAAAAATGTTTTTATTATTTTAAAGATTCATTGACAACAAGACAGGTTAACTCCTGGCAACACCCAGCCTACCTCAAACAGGATGATGAGCATCAAAGAACCTCTTTATGGAGATGGCTTCAAATGTGGCAAACTAGCCACTGGACAAAACGTCCTCATATCTACCACAGACAGAATTCTGCCTAAAAAAGGGCAAGCTTAGATGCAGGCAGAGTCGACAGCCAAACTCTGCCAAGACAGGGTAAGCAAGTCCTCAATAGTTCCTGCCTCACAAATATGTCTGTCAGATATATTGGGCCAGAAAGCTGAAGATGATGCTTTGACGATATCGAGAGCTTTGGGTGACTGCTCAGGTAGCAAACTGCTTTTGTCATCTTCTCATTTGGAAAGCTGCTAACCTGCACTCCCTGTATACTCAGGTAATTAATTTTATTCCTTCTCAAGTCTCTGATGGAGTTGAAGACCAGATAGTTTAGTTTTACAATTAAGCTTAGTTGTCTAGGGGTTAAGATTTTTTTAGGTCTAGATAGATGTTTTAAGCTGATAATGATAAGATATGATAGATATTGATTTACATTAAGAATTTTAGACTCATCAAGATAAGATGTTTTCCTTCAAGATTACCAAATACAAATAGCCAAAACACTATGAATGTAACATTTATATAATTCCGGATTGTTTTGTGGTTCTTGCTGTAGGGAGTTTATTGTATATATGTATAATAATATAAATGTATATGTAAAAAAATATTTAATTAAAAAAAAAAAACCTGGCCGGGCGTGGTGGTGCACGCCTTTAATCCCAGCACTTGGGAGGCAGAGGCAGGTGGATTGCTGTGAGGTCAAGGCCAGCCTGGTCTACAACGTTAGTCCAGGACAAGCAAGGCTACACAGAGAAACCATCTCGAATAACTAAAAAAAAAAAACCAAAACAACCTGATGTGAGTAACGTGGTGTCAGCACATCATAATGAGATAGGGTAGGATACTGTAAACTAAGGGAGCTATGGGGATCTGTCTGAGGTGGAGGCCATCTCTGAAGAGGCGTTGCTTGAGCTAAGATGGGGAAGGAGGAGAAGCAGGGCGCAGAGGAGGTCAAGGAGGTATTGAGGGAGCCAGAGGACCTGAAAAGCACTTGGCATGTGCAGAAAAAGATGGCTGGAGCATCAAGGGGACCTTGAACAAAAGTGAGTCAGCAGAGGTGGAGGAGGCCAGGCTGCACGACTGTCTGTGTGGACACAGACAGGTTTTATTTTAACCAGCACTATGTCCTCTGAGCACTAAAAGATCAACCGTCCCCTGGCCCCCGCTGATGGTCGCTGTCCCCCAGGGAGTGAGGCCTAACCGGGAGGTGCCGACAAGGCCTTGGTAGGGGAAAAGGAATGGAGCTGAGGGCGGTGCAAGAGTCGGAGAGCGGAGACTCACCCTCAGGCACCCGTTCAGTTCTGTGTCGTGGCCCCTCACATAGTGGAAGTTCAAGGTAAAGGCTCCGTCCAGGGCAAACGTCTGTGTGCCCTCATATGACCCCTTTAGCGCAAGCTCCAGCTCTAGCTTGTCCTGACCTGGGGTCAGAGGAGAACGAGGAACAAAAAGAGCCTCAAACTCCATCTCAGACCTGAGATACTAGCAGCAGTGTCTACTTGCAGAGGAAGTGGAGGCTGGGCCACAGTAAGCAGGATTCTAAAGAGGGCCTTCTCCAGCCCGCTGCATAGCACGGCCCCGTGCAACTCCCACCTATAGCACAGCTGCTCCCTTCTTGGGGGGCCTTCCCAGCAGCCTATACCCACCGCAGTCCAGGCAGAATCAGGAGGAATTTCTCACCTGCTGCCGCGGTGGCCTTCCCAGCTCTGTCCAGACAGACGTTCAGGTGTGATAGTTCGCGGGCCTGGAGCAGACCACGTCGTAGGCAAGGAATTCCAAAAGGTAAGCTGAGGTTCCCCACCCCCCTCAACTCTGAGCCTCACTGAGCCTCAGGCACACCCACCACACACAGGACAAGAAGTGAGGCTCAGAATGGGACCCACCCCTGCCTGCTGCAAACCACTAAGCCCCGCTGTCTGGGTGGAGCATCCAGGATAGCTCGTCCCCCACCTATCCCTGCTCTCTCTCTTAGCTTTACTAAGCATCCAGAAGCTTAGGCTTCCTCTTACAGGCTCCCAAGTAGTGTGTGGGCATCTCAGGCCCACAGGCTGAGGGTGGCAAAGAAGCACCTGGAGCCACTGTGACCAGAACGGTCTCTTGATTATCCTCAGCTCCACTGACTTGCCTTTAGCCCTCTCCCCGTCAGGCCCGATGGCTGATGCTGCTTTGGCCAGACCTTCCTTCCAACTGAACTGCTGGACCTAACAACCCATGCTGGTCCCGCTGGTCCCCAGAACTCAGAGAAGGCACAACCGTACTGGAAGGGAATATTTTGTTTTATCTTTGACCCAAGGCCTCAATATGTAGCCCTGGCCGGATTGAAACTCACTATGTAGACCAGGCTGGCCTCAAATGAATGGCCTCCTGCTTCTGCCTCTCAGGTGCTAGGACTATAGACATGTGACATGGTGCCAGGCTGCACTATGAATTCCTTTTAGGAGTGAACTATCCATCAGCCAGGCACTTCGCAAGCCCTGAGGTGTGTTCCAGGAGTCAGCTCCTGGTTTTATTCTTCTGAAGTCTGTCGTGAGCCCCACATCCAATAGGCAGTTTTCCATGCAGCAGTCGCCACCTTGTGGCCATTACTGCCCATTGCAGTTTCATGAGCTCTCAAAGGAGGAACTCAGTGACCTCAATATTAATAAATGGCAACGGCCCTAGTATGCTGGACTTTACTATGAAGTCAGGGAAGAATCACAAGGACTCTGTGCTCATTACACATAACCAAACTCCATCAGAAAGCACCTACATTTTCTCAACAGTCCCTCAGCCACCAGAACTTTCTCAGCACAGCCACCTCCCTTCTTTCCAAGTGCCCCATAGCTTCAGGGGATCACCTGGTTGGGAGTCTGAGGTAGTTTTACCACAAAGCCTGCCTTTGTCCCTTTTCCTCTCTATCCCAGATCCCAACCCCCAACTCCCCCTTCTCTGAATCTGAGTCACAGGAAGGTCGTTACCACAAGGACATTGTTGGTGACGAGGTTTTCTGGAGGGTCCAGCCTGGAAAAATCAAAATGTCCATTCTGGACGTAAATGGAAGCAAAAGTGTTGAGTGTTCTGCACTGACCCATCCCTGCTGCTCATATGCCTATCCACAGAGACACTCCTCCCTACCCCCCCACCCCCCCACCCGCCACCGAGTGATGCAGGAACAGGGAGATGTTGCTGTGGATGGCGAGGAGAAAGGAGACCATGGGACCAAGGAAATGCCACCCTTCCTGCTCCCTGATCCCAAGAGGATCCCAAGACCTCCCTGGCAGGGGTGGGGAGCTGAAGGCAGGTGACTCAGCTGGACAGACCAACAAGGAATCTGGGCCAGGGCCAGTGTTCTGACTAGAGCTTGTGTCCCCAGCCACGCCCTGGGCTGTTCATTCTTACTCACGTTCTTTCCATCAGAAATCCTACATCTAACTCTTCTGGTCCCTGTGATCAAAAAGGGTGCGCAAGTCACCCACATATACAATTGACACCGTTCTCTTAAAACCTTTATCCCGCCATCTCTAGCGGTCTCTGAGGAAAGTGTGCTATTGTGACCATTTCCAACACAAAGTTGAGGAAATAGAGGAAGATAAGCTACCTGCCCAAGTTAGAGGCATTGCAGAGAACAAATCTTCCTCCCTTCTGGATCCCCAAACCCTGATGGGGCTGAAGGCAAAAGACAACGGGCTCGGCCAAAGGTGACCTGAGGATATCCAGGTCCTATTTTTTCTCCCTGCTGGGGAGGCTACTGGACCCCAGAACTCTAGCCTCCCTTCCCCAAGCCTGCAGCAGGAAGCTAGACCAGACCTTGAAAAGGCCAGGTCTGGGAGCCCTTGAGCAGGGGTGATGAGCCCATACTGCCCCCTTGTGGTTCCACTGAGCAGTGTTTTGAGGGCTAGCTTGCCGGTGACTAAAGCTCTGGGCACGATGTCTGCAACAGCAGCTAGACCAGCCCTTTCCTGTTAAAATGAAAACCAGCTCTTATCCAGCACCCTGGCAGCTTGGAGAAGCTGAGCAGTTTCCTCAGCCTGGATCCCTCTCACACACCTGAGGACTCAGGGTGAAGGTTTTCTGGAGCTGTTGGCCAGGGAAGATTTCTGAGATATCATAGGAAACTTTGAAGCAGATGTCATCTTTTGTAATTAAGTCTTCATCATAGACACTTAGCTCTAGAATATTCTAGGGACCAGGAACATAACATAATACTGATTTATTGCAATAATAGTTCATGTACAAGTGTAAAACAAGTATAAGGAAGTCCAGTAAAGTCCCTACTTTCTCCTCATGTTTTTAAATATTAAGTATTTTATTTAATAGGCATACAAGAACATAAGGTGTTTGGGTCTATCTACCACCACGACCTCTCCTTCCAATTCCTCCTTTACCTCCCACAACTCATCCTAGCCTGTGCATTTTCCCACATTCTATTTCTTTCTCTGGTTCATTACCCACTGAGTCCATTTAGTGCTGCCTATATGTGTGTAAGCGTGGGGCCATCTACTGGATGGTAGTCTCTCAGGGCCCAAATCCCTAAAGAAAATAGACTCTTCTTCCCCCAGGAGCCACCAACTGCCAATAGTTGCTCGGGTAGGGGGTAGGACTTCATGAACCACCCCCCCAAACCCATGCTGGCACAAGTCTTGTTTGTGACCAAGAGTAGAAGCAGACTCTTGCAATCCTAGACCTTGGGAGGTTGCTTCAGGAAGACCATGCATTTGAGCTTAGTCTGAACTGCACAATGATTGTCTCAAGTATGTATGTATGTATGCATGCATGTATGTATGTATGTATGTTGAAATATTCTCTTCCTAGGCAGGACAAGGTGGTTCATGCTTGCAATCTAGCAGCCAGGAGGCAAAGACAGGAGGATTACTATAAGTTCAAGGCCAAGCCTGGCTATATAGTGAGCTCTAAGCCACCAAAACCTATGTAAAAAGAGCCTATCTCAATAACAACAGCAACATGCCACCCCTTAAAAAAAAAAAAAAAAGCTAGGTATGGTTGCACACCTCAAATCCAAGCACTCTGAAGGCAGAAGCAAGTGGATCTTTGCGAGTCTGAGGCCAGCCTGGTCTACATAGTGAGTTCTAGGCCAGCCAGAACTACATAGTAAGACCCTGTCTGAAAAAGAAAGAAAGAAAGAAAGAAAGAAAGAAAGAAAGAAAGAAAAGGAAAAGGAAAAGAAGACAATATTTAAAAATTCTTTTCTGGGGCAGGCAAGATGGTTCAGTGTTTAAAGGCATCCGTTGGCAAGCCTGACAGACTAAGATCCATCCCCAGTGCCCACATGGTGGAAGGAGAAAACTGACTCCCTTGCGTTGCCCTCTGACCGCCACATGTGCACTGTGGTACACACAGGTACACATAGACAGAATAAAACAAATGTAGCTCAAATTTGGAAAAAGTTTTCAACTGGTCTGCTTTGCTGGTTCCCTAACACACCCAAAGACAAAGTGGCAGGTACTGTGTGACATTTTCTAGGTAGTTTCCTCTTTAGCCCTCCCTAAGTAGCCCAGTTAAGAAGGAAAGCTTCCGATCCCCACGTTACAGATGGACTCATGGAAAAGCAGCCACTTTCCCCCCAACATCGGGCCCACAGTCAGGGAGCGGCAAGGCCATGTTCACTCCTCCACATCCCCTTGTTCATAGCATATAGAGTCTGGAGCACAGACACCCTTCCTTCCTGAGTTTCTGTGAGCCCTGGAGTAACCCTGCTTGATCCTGATACCTCACATGGAGGAAGGGGGCGTGGGCTGTCTACAGTTGAGTGGCTGGTGCTACCCAACACTTACCTTGACATGACTCTGGATGAGGAAGCTGAAGGTCTCGTTCCACACAGGATTACTGGAGTTGGTGACCGTTTTGGTCTTGAAGTTTGTTCCGGGAGCTGTTGGCAGCTTCAGACTCACGTACAGATCTATCTTACTCAGTGACAGAGTCAAGGCAACCATCCATCAGAAGAGACAGAACTCCATTTATCCTTTACAGGGCTTTTGTCCAGGTTCCTATGACAATGCCAGTATCCACCAAGAGAAGCTAAGCCCCACCCCCAAAAACTATCTGCTCCTTTCCCCATGGGATCCTGTCCCCATCCACAGACAGTCACTCACACAGATCATTCCTGGGCAAACTCTGAGCCTCAAGGACCTTCACGGTAAGCTGGCATAAGACAGAGGCATCCTCCTGCAAAGAGACCCCAAGCTCCTCAGTTCCTAGCGGTCTCTCAAGCCTGGAGATGCTGTGCTACCCAGGTCCCTGAACGCATTCATCAGTCTAGTCCATGGTGATGCTGCCAGGATGCCAGGCCTTCGGGAAACACCTTTAGAGACCGAAGCCTTTGCCTACCACTGTCCTTGGGGTTATGATTCTGGCCTTTGGCAGTCATGGAATTGAGGTGATGGCAGTGTTGCTGGGGTCCTCTCCTTTTCAGGGACAGAATCCCAAGTATAGCAGACAAAGCAAGGAGTGAACCGCCTCACTGGTCAGGGGCAGATGGTCCACTCCTTGTCTCTTTGTGCCTTTCCCATGTCTCAGGGTGGACTGAGCCAAGGGAACCCAGCAGCCCATGGTATCCACAACTTCTAAAATGTGTGTGGTGCACGACTGCCCTCTCACCCAAGTGACCACCATCTTGGGGGGTTCATCTTTGTCCCCTTGTGAAAGAATAATTCCAGATGAGCTTGTCGACTGTTTATAACCCCTCATAGAAGGAGCGTCATGAGACCCTCACCTGAACACCCAGAGGCTCTCTTCTTCTCCTTGTATGAAACTCTGCCTTAATGGCATGTGGCCTCAGGGAGGAGCTAAAGTATATGTAGACAGAGAGGAGACTAGGGAAGGGCATTCCATCTATGATGTGTTGTGTGGAGGAGCACCCACACCCCTGTAGATAAGACCCCAGTGCCTCCTCAGTTGCTGGGAGCTTGAGAAGAGGGGTGGATGTTGATTATGTCTTCCCCTGGGAAGGCACTTTATCATCAGTGATTGTGGTTCAGTCATCCGTAATTCATTGGCCACAAATTAGGCAACTCCAGGAAAATCAGGCCAGAACAGTTAATGATGAGTGAAAGGACATTGTGTATTCAGATACTCACAAGGCATGTGCTGTCTCACAAATACCTCTGTGCCACTGCTTGCAGTGCCCACTGTCCACCTTGCAGCTTCTGGCTGCCTTGGGTAAGAGCAGAGTGGGTGAGAAATGAGATAAGAGTCCCAAGAGATCTTCCTTATTCAGAGTCAGTGTGGGCCTCGTTTGGTGGCAGAGCCTGCATGGCAGAAGGCCCAGTCTGGGGTTTTCTTATCTTGAGGCATTTCGCCAGATTCTCCTCAGGGCTACTGGATCACAAGTCTCCAGTGTTATTATGTCTGTGCCTCCATGAGAGTGGCAACCATTGGGGGTCCTGCTGTCTATGTCCCTATACGGCCCCCTCCTAACTGGGAGTGCTACCACGCATTGCCACACACACAGTGCCCTTCCTGCAGACCCACTGTGAGCTATTCTTGCTGGAACCACACACCAGAGATGCTGTTCTCTTGGCATGTTCTTTGTCAAGAGCATGCAAGCCAATGGCTTTCTTTGGGATCGGCCCTGGATCCTGACAGACCCATGTGAATTACCTCGGATCACGAGGCTTGTCAGGGTAGGTTACCCAGAAGAAGCTGGCCAACCAAACCCAAATCAAAGAAAACTGGAGGGTGCTCTGGGTCCTAGGAGTGCTAGGGGTTTCAGCTGTGGTGAAGTCAGCTCCTCCGCCAGTGGCCGTACTCTACAATGACTCTTAGCTGGGCATTGCTGCCCTCTGATTGCCTTCTTGATCCGAGAGAGGGGGAAGGGGACTAATTTTAGCAACCCCAACAACATTTCAACTCTGTAGTCTTTAAGCTAGAGGTAATGATTGTTGCCAGGAACTTAGTACATTTTAGGCATCTGCCTTCATCTCCTCCCTGACACACAGAAGATGATGCTTGGCTTGACGCTGGTCTCAGGGTGGTGCGTGAGGTCGATGCCCAACTCTAAGGCAGAGGACCAGCACAGGCAGCATCTCACCACTGGGAGGAGCATCTCCTCCTCAGAAAGCACCCAGAATTTGGCAGATTAATTTTGTCTAAGACCATTGCTAAGAAGACACAGTGTTCCCAGAACTGTAACTATAGCCACGGCTGCTATTTACCAGGGATCCAAGGCAGGCTCTAGAGCCAGGGTCCCCCACCTGCTACTCGCTGTATGACCCAGTCACTAAACTTCTCCATCTTCTTGTCTGGAGTGAAGTCACAGTGGTACTGCTCTCATAGAGTGTTCTCGGAGGTGGAGATGGAAGGAAGAATTCGTCAGAAAAACATAAGCATTTCCCCCCCAGAACTTCAAAAACAACCAGAATTTCTGGGGTTGTAGCTCGTTAGACACTTGCCTAGCTTGCCCAAGGCTGTTGGTGCCTGGGAGTTGGGGGTGTTTTCTAGATAACTGTTCCCATTACTATTGATGAAGTGCCTGTGTGGGCCTAGCTGCTACCTAAGCTGATCACGGTCTCATTGGTGGCACTCCTTCCCCTACCTCAACAGCAGTACTCAAATGTCTTTCATTTTATGATGCGGGAACCAAGACTCAGGAAGCCTGACATGCCCAGGGTCAAGACTTAGAAAGTTACAGAGTTGGGCTGGAGAGATGGCTCAGTGGTTAAGAGCCCTGACTGCTCTTCCAGAGGTCCTGAGTTCAATTCCCAGCAACCACACAGTGGCTCACAACCATCTATAATGTGATCTGATGCCCTCTTCTGGCCTGCAGGTGTACATGCAGGCAGATAAAACATTAAAAAAACAAAAAAATAATAAAAAAAGAAAAAGAAAGTTACAGAGTTAAAAGTCAGATGTAAAGGCCAGATCTCACAATGCTGTGCCAATCCACCTGCCTTGCCTCTTCATAAAAACACCACACGTCCCTCACTGATCTTGAGATACTGACATACTAGAATCTCTTCATTTGCTTCTAACTGATAATGGTGTTGATCTATCACATCAGTGGCGAGGAGCTTTCCCAGGGCACGAGGCATCATTTTCACTGTCCAAAGACATTCCCATATGAAATGGCACCTCCATCATTGACTGACCCCAGTAAGTCAACTTACAGATGCTTCTGGAAGGGCCCTCCAGTCGCATTATCTGTAGATCCTAGATCCTGAGACTGTCTCCTACTGAGGGTCTCAGCCTCTCTCTCTCTCTCTCTCTCTCTCTCTCTCTCTCTCTCTCTCTCTCTCTCTCTCTCTCTCTCTCTCTCCCCCCACACACACACACACAGGGATGGTGTAGCCTCCCCCACCCTCCTGACTATGGAGAGGTGCCCAGGGCCCACATTTTGCCAGGAAGGGTTGAGAGAGGCTCAGTCCTGGTCCCTACCCATGACAAGTGTGGCCCAAGGGAGATGAGAGGCCTCCAGAGTTGGGAATGGAGGATCACCATCATGACCCCTCATCTTCAGCAGACTGAGAGAATGAGTCCCTCTATCCTTTCCCCTGTGGCTGAGGGGCAGGGGTGAGGAAAACTAGAGAAGGCAAAGCAGACGCTATGGCCAGAGGCCCCTGCCCCAATTCCTCCACTGAGTTAGGCTGAGCTGTTGGGTCCACACGGAAACTCCTCACAGAAGCAGTCTGATGCCCAACCAGCTCTGCCAAGCATTCTCCTGCCGCCAGGCAAAGCTCCAGTCCCCAGCCAGCACCAAAGAAGCCCAAGAAGTAGCTGCAAGAGCTCACCTGTGCAATGGAGGAGGGTGGACATAGTCATCAATCATATCAGTCCAAAGCTCCCAATCCTGCAGACACCAGACCGGAGCAAGGAGCTCCCCAAATATGAGGCAGGCTCCCACTTGTTTACTCCTGGATCTGGACCCAGAGTTGGCAAGAGGAGGAAGGAGGAGGATATGTGGCCTAAGATATTTCATAAACCATTATGGGATGTGGGGCTCCTAAGAGAAGGGCACAATAGAGGTAGGACTGGCTGGCCCCTCCACTACCCTGTCACAACAGGATGTTTCCACTCAGGGTAGGACAACAAATCTTGCCCTCCCAGTAGAAGTATCCCTCCTCCCCCAGGCATCCAGCCTGTATCTTCCAGGATCAGTATCCCATAGCTGCTTACCCCAATGTAGCTTAGGCTGGGTCTCAGGACCCCAGTGAGAAACCCATGATTGTCTGCAAATGAGAAAAAGGGACTTTGGCGAGCCACCTTAGAAACTTAATGTCCCCTGGGGCAGGCAGAGGAGCTGTCCTGCTGGCCTTTGTCTCTAGCACAGGATAAGAACTCTGGGCTGAGAGGAGGAATGAACTCTTTGTGGGATCCTTGGCCTGAGTGCATCCTCGGAGCTCTTGGAGCCAGAAAACAGTCCCCACGAGGGTTTATGGCATTGAGACCCACAGGGCTCCAGCTGGTTCCAGGGAGTCCACTACCTATCGTAGTGGGTGGTGGGCTGTCACGACCCCGCCAGTGGAGTCTGTGTGACAAACATTACCTTGGAACCAAGGTAACGACCCCTACTCATAGGGAGAGCTTCCTGGAACGGGTCTGGTGTTCTTCCAGGAGTAACTAACTAATTGCAGCTGCTCTCCTTTTCTCTTCTCACTCATTGTTTTGGGAACATCCTGACTGTTTTTCTGAATGTTTTCTCTTTCTGTCTTTGTTTTTATTTTTCTTATCAAAGAACTTTTCAGACCTAACTGTGTTTCTAGGTGACCCTTTATTGAAACTGCAGCCAAGGGTCATTCAGTCGTTTACCACTAAGTTCCATTCCACTTGTTAATGAAAACATGGCTAAGAATTAGTCTCCAGTGAATAGCTCATATTATTACTTACAAATAAGAGGCTTGAGAAAACTCCAGATAGTGGGGGAAGAGCTAAGAAAACAAACGGTCTTGACTCACAGATGTTTGGCACAATGAGAGAGCATTGACCTTTGATAAAGAGAGCGCATGCACTGATACCAATCTAATGACTTATGAGTGATTGTTCAAGATTGATGACAACATAAATACACTGCATCCTGTATTTTGATTTGTATGGAAAAATAATGTAACCACTCGCGAATGCCCCCATTTTAAAATGTGTATATAAACCTGTCTTGCTTGTCTCCAAAATACACTCAAAATCAAACAGCACCTCTGGGTTTGTTTCTGTTTGTTACTCGCCTTATCTTCTGCACACCGACCGCGTTGAGAACTCCCAACCCAAGGACCTATACCCGACTGAGACCGTCTGTGGCAGTGGGCTATGGACCTGGTGAGTCTCCTCAGGGAGGAGCAGCCACTGCTCTCTAGTGTAGGGCAGAGGGAGCAGGCCTGGGGGAACAGCCCTGAGGGCGTCCTGGTGGTGAGCAGACGCTCTGCTGACTAGTCTCATAACCTGCAGGTCCCCACTTCTATGTGTGCCTATGATCCCCTACCTGCTCCATACTCCCAAGCACCAACCTCCCTTCCCCTCAGCCACACAGAGACTAATGCCACCCGCCCTTTCAGCTACAGCAGGCTTGTTGGCCCCAGTCTCTCCCTGATTCTTGGCCACCGGCCTGGCAGACATTGTTACCTGGTGAGGATGGCCACGTAGTGTCTCAGGTGACAGGCTCTCCATGCCAATCCCTCTGTCTCCACTCCACATCTAACTCCTGCTGAATTCCAGCTCTCCCGCTGCATGTAGTAACTGTCCCAGTGAAATGAGGCCAGCTGTGACTCCATCCA
The DNA here is from genome assembly GCF_903995435.1 of Acomys russatus. NCBI lineage: Eukaryota > Metazoa > Chordata > Mammalia > Rodentia > Muridae > Acomys > Acomys russatus. Next base: position 56,447,556 of record NC_067140.1, read on the forward strand.
TCCTTGGAGAACGGTGGTTCTATAAACAGATGACTCCACCCCCAGGTGACAGTCACATCGTACCTCTCATCTTCCTCAAAAATCTGCTTAGCTAGCAACTCTAGAAACCTCTGCAAAAACACCAGGCCTCACAGGTGGAGCATCCTTAACTAGAGCTGAGGTTCTAAGAGAGAGAGGCACCAAGGACAGCCAGGAAGGATAGACAGACAGTGGGCAGAAGTTGGTTTCACTGAGGCAAAGGGAGGTCAATGCCATCCGAGTCAAGCCATCCCTGGGACAGAAGCTTGCAGCTCCTGAGCTCAGACAAGAGATGGGCCCCCTTAGTGCTCCATGAAGCAAGGAGTTTAGGTTCTAAAGTGAAAGGCAGTGGAGGGGCATCTGGATGAAATGCTCTCAGCCCCTTACCTCCACTCCTGCTCACAGTCTGCTTCAGCAGATCCTAGGAGTCAGGGGAAGGGGCTTTTCTTTCCTTCCTTCCTTGGTGTGGATATACGTATGGTGTGCAATGCACGTGTGTACCTGTGCATGCACATGTGCAGGCCTAAGGTTGATGTCAGGTGTTTTGATTATTCCCACGTTATTCACTGAACACAGTATTTTTTCTTTTAAGATTTGTTTTTGGCTTTAGTTTTGTGCATATGTGTGTCTGTGTACATGTTTGCTACGGATATGTAGGAGACCTCAGAGGCCAGGGTAGTGTGTCAGATCCCCTTGAGCTAGAGTTACAGGGCAGTTGTGCGTTGTCTGATGTTGGGTGCTGGGAACCAAACTCTGGTCCTCTGAACCAAGCATGCACTGCCTCAGCATCTCCTCTACCATGGACACAGATTTTATGTGAGTGCTGGCGATCAAAACATTGGTCCTATGCTTGTCCTACAGGCGTCCATTGTGCTACCTCTCCAGAGGGCTTCTAGCAGAAGCAAATGGCAGAACTCATAGTCAGAAAACTCTCAGGTCGTAAACACTCTAGACCAAAGCTTCAGAAATGCTTAGTGTGCATGCAACACGAAGTAGTCTTCTAAAATAACCTGAGTGTCAGCTCATCATACATTAAAGAATAAAGGGCTAGTGAGATGGTACAGGCTCTTGCCACCAAGCCTGACAACTTGAATTTGATCATCAGAACCCACATGGTGGAAGGAATGAACTAACAAATGAAACTGAACTAATGTTAACATATTAAAAAACAAAAACAACAACTATCAGCTAGAGGGATGGCTCAGTGGTTAAGAACACTGGCTGCTCTTCCGCAGGTCCTAAGTTCAGTTCCCAGAAAGCACACGGTGGCTCACAACCATCTATAACTATAGTTCCATGGAATCCAATGCTTTCTTGTGGTGTTCAAATGTACAGACAGAAAAAACACCCATATACCTAATCTTTGAGGAGTGGTGGTGGTGCATGCCTTTAATCCCAGCACTTGGGAGCAGAAGCAGGCCACCCTGGTCTACAGAGTAAGTTACAGAACTGCCAGGGATACACATTGAGACTCTGTCATGTGTGTGTGTGTGTGTGTGTGTGTGTGTGTGTGTGTGGTGTGTGTGTGTGTGTCGCAGCCTCCATTAGAGAGCAGCAGCCATAGCGGCCATGGCCCTGCACTACCCTCCTGGCCCTGGGCCTCAACAAGGGCCACAAGTAGCAGAGAACATCAGCAAGCAAGCCAAGGTGCTGCACCAAGCACACCAAGTTCGTGCAGGATATGATCACAGAAGTGTGCGGCTTCAGGCCCTATGAGTGGCACACTATGAAGCTGCTCAAGATATCCAAGGATAAGCTCTCGATCAAGTTCAAGAAGAGGGTGGGCATGCATGTCTGAGCCAAGAGGAAGTGGGAAGAGCTTAGCAATGTGCTGGCAGCCAAGAGGAAGGCAGCAGCCAAGAAGGACTGATGCCCCCTCCCCAATAAACATTTGTGGTGATGGTGGTGGTGGTGGTGGTGTATGTGTGTGTTTTACTGAGTCAGCCAAAGTAGAAAATTGAGAATGGTTTATGAACAAGTGAAAAATGATCAAGTAAGAAATATTTCTAACTTTCACAAAGTATAATATCAGATAGGAAAGCAAACTGGGTGTGGTGGCAGCACAGAGAGGCAGGGAGGCTTTAGATTCAAGGCCAGCTTGATCTTCATAATAAAGTCCAGACCAACCAGGATTACATAGTGAGACCCATCTCAAAAATCAAAAGGGAAGCTAGGCATTGTAGTGGAAAGTTTTGGTGTCTCAGTTATGTTCTTGTAAACATGGTCTTGTTTTAGTCCCAGGTGTGGGATATGGGGCTGATTCAGACTGTCCACAGCAGCAGACTGTTTGCCTCGTGGGGGCTCTGAGAGGGGCTGTGTGCCAGCTGCAGATAGTTTAGCTCTCAGGACTCTGGAGAGGGAATAAATGCCAGAGCCAGGAGAAATACTGGTGAAGGAGGAGAAGGGGGCGGTGTCCGAGAAAGAAGGTTGCTGCTGATGCAGTTTGACAAGAAGAAGTTAGAAATATGCTGACACAAAGATTGGTCTTGCCCCAAGGAGCCCAACAACCCTAACCAGCAGGAAGTAGCTAAAGAGAACAAAGCCCTTTTCCTCCTAACCTTTCTCTCCTACCTGGTGTTGAGCTGTTGGAGGGGATTGTGGTGGAGGAGGAAGAAAAAGGCATAAGAAATGGTAGGTGCACGCCTTTAATCGCAGCACTTTGGAGGGTGAAGCAGGTGGATCTCTGCGAGTTTGGCCAGCCTGGTCTATAAAATAAGTTCCAGGACAGCCAGTGCAAGACTGAGACCTCCAGAGAGATCTCTGGTCTATTCCTGGAGTCCCTAGTGAGAGGCGGAGTCTGATGTCAATGCAAAACACACAGGAATTTATTGAGCCCATGCGTCGAGGTCTGTCAAATCTTTCAAGCTGCAGACACCACCACCCCCCCACCCCACCCCGAGGAGCAGAAGCATGGGCTTTTTATACTTTTTACAGAAGCAGAACTTAGCAGAGAAACTTGATTGGTTAATAGACTAGCATTGGGACTTCCTTAGTTGGGGAGGGGTAGTGGAAATTTTAAAACATAAACTGTAATACAAACTGGCTGTCCTTGAGTAAAGCTGGACCCTCTAGAAATTTACATGCTTTGGCCTTAATGGGGGTCCTTAAGGAGCAGGGGTTGGTTCCTTTATTAGAGCTACACAGAGAAACCCTGTCTCAAAAAACAAAAGCCAACAACAGCGAAAAAGAAAATTAAAGAGAAAAAGAGAGAGAAAGAGAAAGAGAGAGAGAGGAGAAACTTCCCAATAGTAAGAAAGCTAAAACTGCTGCAGACTCCCAGCAGGCCCAAGACCTTCTGAACAGTGACAGGAAGTGTTTAGGATTTAGCACTTATCCATGACAGTTTCCAAAGAATTACCTAGAGAAGGCTGGGATTTGACTTGGTTGAGATGCCAAGCCCTATAGCTCACTCCACAAAGACCCTTCATGGACAGTGAATAAGGAGCTATATGTGGGAAATCAGCCCAGAAGGACCAATCAGAACAGGAAGACAGACAACAAACAGAGGTCTGGAAGTGGTGGTTCCTGAAGTGGGGCTGGTAGGCACAGCTGGGTTGAGCTACGGCCACATGTGCAGCTGGACTTTTGGCTGCTTTATTGGGTTCTTTTTCCTACCTCCCCACAACACCCCATCCCTTCCAAGCCCATAACACTCGGTAGGAGAGAAAGAAGGTTGGAGAGGAAAGGGGGTTTTGAGTTCCTTGGAGCAAGTTTAATTATTGTTGTCAGGATATCTACAACCAGCAATCGAGCAAACAGCAACCAGTGGCGGTGGCAGTGGCGGTGGCAGTAATGGTGGTGAGGGCAGCAGCAGCAGCCGCTGAGCCTCTCGGGGCTCTGGCATTTATATACCCTCAGAAGGGTCTCCAGAACGCTAAATGTAAACGATTCACAGCTGGCAGAAACACACCCCTCCCAGAACACAAGACCAATCATAGTTAGCAGCTGTATACAATCTGAAGCAGACCCAGATCCCATATCTGGGATTAAAACAAAAACCCACTCACATAACATTTCTATGTTTTTAAAGAAACCAACATTCTCACTACACTCATCTTCACCTAAGACAGTGGGCTGCTCAGTGGAGGGACATGAGGAGCAATCCTAACCCAAGCTGCCAAGCTGAGGGAGATTTTCGGCGCCCGTCTTTCCTACTCCATCATGTTTCTCCATCGCTGTGTTCCCTTCCTTCCTTCACTTCGCTGTCTCCAAGTCTGCCCTGTGCAACTGAACAGTGAGGATTATTTTTTGCACTCAACGTTCACAGCGGCTTAAGTTTTCCCCAGTGTCCTCTCAGCAAACAGCCCTTCCCCTTTACTCTGCCCCACAGTTTGAGAGGTGATGAATCCATCTCCAGCCTCAAGAACATTGCATGTGTAGGCTAGAGAGATGGCTCAACTGTTCAGGGCAAGTCCGGTTCTCCCAGAGGACCCATGTTGTATTCCAAGAACCCAATTAGGAAGCTCACAACTGCCTATGACTCCCAGCTCCAGGGGACCCAATGCTTCTTCTGACTTCTTCAGTCTCCAGCATGCGTGTAGTACACATGTGTACATTCAGGCATGTACATGCATACACATAAAATTAATAAATAAGATATTTTTAAAAACAGAACGCAACACGTGGCCCAACACTGTCTAGTTAGTGGAACTGCCCTGACCTTGGTGTTTGGTTCATTGAACTTATAACCCAGGCTGGTGTGAGCAATTTCTGGGGGCATAGAATTCTAAGGGACACTTTGTCTTTCCTGCTGGACCAGAACCTGGGAGGAGACGAAGTTGGGGCTGCTGACCACAAGAGGTTTCAAAACCTCTCAGAAAAAGAGCCAATGATAACACTGCACTTTTCCAGTGCTTTTGTAAACAACATGCCTGGCTGGGCATAGATGGTGGTTGAGACATTGATGTCATTTAAGCTTGTCTTCAAGCTTATCCCTCCCAAGACCTGAGCAACATGTTCTTTTTTTTTTTTTTTTTTTTTTTTTTTTTTTTTTTTTTTTTTGGTTTTTCAAGGCAGGGTCTCCCTGTGTTAACCTTGGCTGTCCTGGACTCACTTTGTAGACCAGGCTGCCCTCAAACTCACAGAGATCTGCCTGCCTCTGCCTCCCAAATGCTGGGATTAAAGGCATGCACCACCACTGCCAGGCCTGAGCAACGTGTTCTTGAGATCAGGTATAGTCCTTGTTTGCTTTTTGTTGCTGCAATAAAAAACACTATGACCAGAAAGCAACTTGGAAAGAGTTTATTTAATCTTAAAGCTCACAGTCCATCTTGAAGGGAAGTGGGGGCAGCACTGAAGCAGAAACAATGGAGGAGTTGACACTTACTCGCTTTCTCCTCATGAGTTGCTCAGTTTGCTTTCTCATATGACCCGGGACCACCTGCGCAGGGTTGGCACCACCGACGGTGAGCTGGGCTCTCTCACACGAACTATTAAATCAAGAAAATGTCCCACAGACATGTCAATGGGGCAATCTGATGGAGGCGTTTTCTCAGTTGAGATTTCCTCTTTTGTGGTCAATTTGACCAAATATTACCAATGTATACATGTTAATTTGCCAAAGTAAGCAACATTATGCAGAAGAGGGGAGGACTTCTGTCTTCCCTTTCCTCTTCCTCCATTAGCAGGTGGCTATGAGGGAGGTATGCTTAGGATCTGGCTAAGGAGAAGTGGAGTGAGACTTCCCTTACTTTGGGTTTGCAGGACTGCGTTGATGAGGTTGGCAGTCAGTTCTGTAGATACCTACCACCTGCTGTGCCAACTCATCTGGCATTGTGCTACAAAGAGCAAAGGCCAGAGGTTGAACTGAGTTGTAGGCGTGCCCTTTGTTACCAGAAGACTTGGGCAGAAGAAAGGTCTCAAATACATGGAGCATACAGACTGAAAGGCCCCTCACTAGAAACAGAAAATGATGTGCTGAAGATTGTGTTTAACTGACACCTAATTAAAGCAGGAGTCCCAACTGGAGCTGGGCGCAGTGGCTCACACTTGTAATCCCAACACTCAGAGAGGCAGAGGCAGGCAGATCTCTGTGAGTTCTAGGCCAGCCTGGTCTACAAAGTGAATCCAGGACAGCCAAGGCTACATAGAGAAACCTTGTTTTTTTTGGGGGGGGGAGGGGTGAAGAAGTCCCAATTTGAAAGGTGCATTTGGTTTGTTCAGTTTTTGTTTATTTGTTTTGTATTTTTGAGGGGGATATTTTGAGACAGGGACTCAGGTAGTCCTTCAGGCTGGCCTTGAATTCGTTTTGTAGCTGAAGCTGGTTTTGAACTCTGAACCCTTCAAGTGCTGGGATTACAAGTATGCCCATTACAGTCGACTCAGCGGTGCTTTCTATAAGGCAATGGTTATGTTGTTTTCCCCACTTCTTAGACAGAGAATTCAAGAAATAGGATGTAAATTGGGTATGATAATGTATATTTGTCTGTAATCTTAGTACTTGGTAGTGTGAGGCAGGAGGATAGCTGCTACTTCAAATCCAGCATGGGAAACATGAGCTCTTAAAATGCCTTTTAAGAAGCTAAATACTAATACCACCATTAACACTAATATAATAAATAATAGTGATAAAATTTTTCTTTTCTTTCTTTTCTTTTTTGTTTGTCTGTCTGTTTAAGGTTTTGGGTCTCACTATGTAGCTCTGAATGTTTTGGGTGGGGGGAACTTCCAATACAGATGAGGCTGGCCTTCAGCTCATCTCATCTGTCTCCCAGTGCTGGGATTAAAGGCATGTGCCACCACATGTTTTATTAGCTACTTATCGTCCTTAGAGTCTTAGTCAGCCAGACTAGGCTAGATTGCTGCTTATTTGGAGTAAAGATGGTGATGAATGAGAAGGTTGTCATGGAGCCTGCAACCAAACTGTGCAAAGTGATGTGTGACTCACGGCAGGTAATCAGTAACAGCATCAGGATGGGGTTCATTGCTGCTGAGGCATTAGTCAGCCTTAAAAGTATCTTTATGGGGGTTTGCTATGATTCCCAAGTTTTGACCTCAAATTCATGATCCTTCTGCCTCAGTCACCTGAGTTTACAGATGCGTGGCCCTATACCTAGCTAAATCTTGTAATTGTTTTTTATATTTTAAAATTCTACAGGACACAGAGAAACCCTATCTCAAAAAACCAAAAACAAAATAAGCCAAAAAAAATTTTTTTTAAATTCTAAGTTAGTATTCACATTCATACCTAACTTTTTATCAATTTGTGGAAAATTCAGGCTCTACAGAACACAGCCTTTTGTCACACTGTCAGGAGCCCTTCATATGAAAAACATTTTTATTCATCCCCCAGTCTTCTAGGGCAGGTAACTTTATGTCCATATTTGAAATTGAAGAATGCAAGCAGGACTTGGTTGAAGAAGTTCCCCCCTAGGCCCTCAGAATAATGTTCTGACCCAATATAGTCTCTCTTTAAAAACCCAGCAGGCACCAGAGCTGGATTAAGCCTTAATTGAAGGAGATCTGGTCCTGAGTTTTTCATTTGGGGGTCAACTCTTCCCTGGCCATTTTAACTCTAGGAAGGCACTTCTTACCTTTCCCCAGAATACCACTCACTGACAGTGTCATGGAGGAGTGGAAGCAGCTGGTGGAGAGGACAGGGGTCAGTGTCCCACTAAGTCTCAATTCTTGGTGAAAAGCCCTGAAGCTATGGGGCAGGTGGCAGGAAGTGTGATGCGAGGCAGACGTGACACACAGAACACTGATCATCATGTCATGATCAAGGCAGGGGTGGATCTGTGTGCTTGCCCCATGAGGAATTGGTGATTCATGCTATCGGCAGATGGGAGGAAACCTTCCTGTCGGCGACTGCTCAGAACCAAGCAGAAAAGATCACTGGCTCCTCCTTCGTTCTGGAGCGACTGGTAAGTTCCCATCAAAGCAAAAGAGAGGATTTCACCCAGCCATACCAGCCACTCACGTGACAAATGTTGTCTACAGTGTGCCCTACCAAGAGTCAGGGCAGTACAAACAGGTCTGGTTCCCACCTCTGGGGCCTCTTCCCTGGGGCATGCTCCCTTTTCATGATGGTGTTTTAGAACCCAGAGTGCTACACAGCAGGCGATGGAGAGCCGGAGATGTTTGATCCAAACCACCACTTCTGGAATTTCACAGAAAAGGGGTCAGGGAAAAGTTCAAGCAAACATTCCCCAGCCATGACTTTGTTTTGGGAGTAGTACAGCAGGTACGTGAGCTTTAGCTTATGAAATAGGAGCACATCTCAGGAGTGTCACACCTGCCCTGGCCAACTTCCCTTGGGTGTTTTGTTATGAACAAGAGCCAAAGCAATCCAGGAGAACTCAGGTAGATTCTAGACTATCACCCCACCCAAGCCCTGAAAGTAACATCAATTAGGAGGAGAAAAAAAGAATACTACACTTTTTTTGGTGGGGGTGAGGGGCTAATTAAGATTACAATCTAGGAAAACAGAGTCACACAATTCTTAAAACTGGATTCTGGGAGCCAGGCATGGTGGTGTACATCTTTAATTCCAGCACTTGGGAGGCAGAGGTAGGTGGATCTCTGTGAGTTCAAGGCCAGCCTGGTCTACACAGCCAGGGCTACACAGAGAAACCCTGTCAAAAAAAAAAAAAAAAAAAAAAACAGAATAAAAGAGAAAAGAAAAAGAAAAAAGAAAAGAAAAGAAAGAGAGAAAGAAGAAAAACAAAACAAAAAACCCAGCTGGATTGTGGACTGGTGAGACAGCTCTGTGAGTAAAGGTGCCTGCCACTAAGCCTGAAGACTTCATATTTTAAAAAAGATTTACTTATTTATTATTATGTATACAGTGCTCTTCCTGCTTGTACACCTGCAGGGTGAATACTTCATCTTAATTGCTGGAACTCACAGCGTGAATTAAGAGAACCGAGTCCTGCAGGTCGTCCTCTGGTTTCCACATGTGCTCGGGGTGGGGTGGGGGGGAATAAAAAGCAAAGTGGTCAGAAGAGTTACATTTCAGAGCACAGAACTGCCTTTCACCCAAAAAGATGAGTTGTGGCTGGGTATGTAATCCCAGCACTCAATGACAGTCAATGTAAGTAAAGCTAAAACAACAACAACAATAACAGCAACAAAACCGAAACAAGATAAAAATCCTTGTCTCAAGGGGGGAAAGCCCTGTAATTGATTCAGGTCAATGAAGAAGTAGAGACAGCATGTGATGGGAAAGAGTGAGCTTTTATGGACCCTGAGACCCTGATATGCTCCCAGGAAACCCCCTGAAGTGTTTAAGGAACCAAGGAGGAAAATAAGGTAACAGAGGAAAGAAAAGTAGGTCAGGTCACCCTGTGCCAGACGAAGGCCAGGCACGGTTGTCCCCAGCCTTATTGTGGAAGCCTTACTAAGAGTCCCAGGGGGCACAAGGTTGGGAAGATGAATATGGCCTGAAACAGACCTGGCCGTCAGCACTGTTGCAGCTTCCAGTGGATCCAGTGTGCAGACCCCACTTTGAGACAAAGGCTAAGAAAAGCACAGAAGACCCACCAACCCAGCCAAGGGTCCTCTCTCAGTGCTAAGCAGACAAAAGGCCATTCCCTCTGATGGGAGCCAGAGCCCAGCGTGATTCCAGAAGCTTGAAGACAGAATAAAGATTCTAGCTGAGCACTCAGTGAGTGCTAAGTCCTAACAATTGTGACAGTCTAAAAAACAAGTCGGTAACAACAGCAGACAAGTAGTGTGGTGACAGTGGTCACAACATGACCTTCCAACTGAACCTCCAATTACTGAAGCCAAGGAGTGCCTAGGTGGTGGCCAGAGACTGGCAGCAATAGCGAGAGGGGAGGGGAAGGATCCAGGCAGCTTTACTGCAGGTCTGCCCAAAGCACTGGTCCTGCATGCAGGCAGCCCCCTCCACGCCCACCCCACTTCACTCTCATCTCAGCAGGAGGCCAGGGCACACTGGACAGGGCACACAGATGGGGCTTTGACTATTGCAGGCAGAGACAGAACTAGGGCCTTCTTCCCAAAGTTAAGGCGGGTGACACTCCCAGAAACACTCGGCATCCCAACGGAGAGAGGAATTTGGTCTCAGAGCATACATGTGCGCACATGTGTGAGCAAGGGTCCACTGAGTATAGCAGCTCAGCTAGTACACAGTCTTTGGTGGCCGGTTAAGGAAGGTGAGGTCAAAGGCAAATCCGAGGGAGACAGCCTGACCAGGATGGATATTCTCTTTACAGTTTGGAAATCTGCTCATCCTGGAGAGGCTCCCAATATTTGGAAAGTCCCAGGTGGATCAGGAGAAACAAGAAAGAGGAAGAAGGACCTATATAGGTCATCAGATGCAGGAATCCAAGGGGTCCACCCTGACCTCATTTGCCCATCCCATGTGAAGGAACAGGTACTCACTGGCCCATCATACAAGGGAACATATACCCACATATACAAGGCATGCAGTTGTAAAGGCCCACCACACATGGGAGCATATACCCACATATGTAATATATGCAATTGTCCATTCACTCTGCCCCTGATTAATAGATGCCCCTCTAGACACACCCACTTGGCTCTGGAGAACGAGAAGACTGTATTTGCACAATGTGGCAGCTGTATACATGAACCAGAGAACATGGTTTTGGCTTAAAAAGTAGGGTGCTGTGCACACCCATCAGGACGGGCTATCTTGGCACAAACTTCATGAGCCTTAGCAGGGAAGCCTGGTGACATCTAAGGAGGGACAGAGAGGCCAGGCTGCAAAGAAGAACTAGTAGAGCAGAGACCCAGCGACACAGACTGGCAGCCCATGTAGCTCCTTTTTATTCTTGACATCACTGAGTCCGGGAGTTTTGGAGGGGGTCGGAGCTGGGCCAGATTGTGGCTGTAGCTCTGTGTGTAGTCTTAGTGTAAGAAGGGCAGATGGTTCCTCAGCCCGCAGCTCTCTCTGTGTGTGCTTGGATTGTTTTCAGAGGTCCTTCTGTGGTGGGGATGGGCCCTCTGATGAGGCTGCTGCCTGATTTTCTTCACATCCCCATAAAATATGAACTCTGCTCTTTTCCTGCCCAGAATCCCTGAGCATTTATAAAGAGACAGCCTGTTCCATCTTCTCTGGGGAAGGAGAAGTGGGAAACAAAGTCCTTAAAGTCTTCACTCCTCTCTCAGTACATCCTGGCCTAGGGTCCTCCATCACATCTCTACCATGGTCCTCTGACTCTCGTCTGGTCAGCCCCCAACCCTTACTCCAGCCTGTCGCCGCCGGTCCAGAGCCAGCTGGAGGGCATGCCTGATAGTCTCCATGTTGTTCAGGACGTTGTAGCGACTCAGGGTCACCAATCGATCAAACTCCCTGGGCTCGTAGGTGAAGTCCAGCATTCCATAGGGGGTATCTGCCCTGTTGATGGTAAAGTCCCCAAAAGCCTTCTCCTCATCAGTTTGTCGTTCCACACCTGCGAGGGGGGAAAGCAAGGCTAGGCTGAAGAAGTATATGAACTGACTGGGAGCTGATGGCCCTGAACACTTCCCTGCACAGGCGATCTGGCTTGCTGCCTGAGAGAAGCCAGCTTGATTCTCAGGCCTGTTAGGAAGAGATGGCTCATGCGTGGTGAACACAAAGGTTCGGGCAGCAGAGGGCAGCAGTGGTTAGCCCAGGCCCTCCAGGAGTAGTGCCCTCAGACTAGCATCCCATAGTCCCCTGGAGGTTGTAGTAGGCTTGGGACTTCCCCTCACCTGGGGCCAGATATGTGCGAAAGGTCCTGTTGACAAGGGGGAAATGCAGCACGATGGGCGAGCAGGGGTCCTCTGCCTTGGTGAACAGATAGCACTCACGGGGGTCCTCAAAGTCCTGGGGGCCCACCTCAATCTTGGGGAAGGGGATCCCTCGGTCCAGGCAGTATTTTCTCCGTCATCTGCAAGACCTGGGCAGAAAGGCAAGTTTTTGGCCCCCAACTGGACTCACACACTCAGGCGTCATGCTAGCTCACTTCATGCTCGCAAGAGTGACTTTCTGAGCCACCTTTCTATTTGTCAAATAAAGGTGGTACGGTGGTTTGAATAAAAATGGCCCCCATAGGCCCATAGGGAGTGGTGCTATTAGGAGATGTGGTCTTGTTGGGGGTGGGTGTGGCCTTGTTGGAGGAAGTGTGTCTCTCTCTCTTCCTGCTGCCTGGGGATCCAGATGCAGAACTCTCAGCTGCCTTTCCAGCACCATGTCTGCCTGCGTGCTGCCATGCTTCCCACCATGATGATAATGGACTAACCCTCTGAACTATAAGCAAGCCCAATCACATGCTTTTCTTTATAAGAGTTGCTGTGGTCATGGCGTCTCTTCACAGCAATGGAAACCCTAAGCAGCTAAAGTCAGTGCCTAGTGGCATTGTAGTGGATTAGCAATAACTAGCAAAGGCTGACCATCAAGCTAGTCCCTCATTCCTCCCCTTAATAGGGCTATGCTTTCTCCAACCCCTCCTTTGTTCCCAACCCTAGGCAGTCATTGGACAAGGAGGATGAGGAGGAAGTCAGAGGGACCACCAGACCCACATTTGATTCATGGTGTCCATCCACCGTCTACAGACTTTGAGGCACTCCTTGAAGGTGTCTCCCTAAGAGGACTTCCTAGCTGGTGTTGCCATAGTAACAGAGGACAGCGACCCCAGGCCCACCCTGGAGCAAGGAATCCCACTTTAATAGGGCAAGTTCTAGGACAGAGTCGAGAAGATACCTGAGACCCTATTTACACACTGTATTATAATCCCAGGATTCTCCCGCCAGGAGAAACAATGTTTAAAGTAAGGCACCCGCCACAAGAGCTAACACCCAAACACCCAGCCGGGTCTCTCAGCAGAGATTGCCTCTCCTCCCCTCTACGCACTTTAGGAGACCCCTGCTTCCCTCCTTACCTCAAAGGGAGCTTCCAAGGAATAGTCAAAGGACACAATGAGGTCCACAGCCCGTTGGGGCTGCAGGATCAGTGGAAATGGTGAGTTGATGGCAAAGCCTCCGTCTACTAGGGACAGGCACTCCTTCATGGGTGTGAGCTGACTGGGGCGGGCATCAGGGTGTCTGTCTGTAAGGCGCAGAGGAATAAGTGTAGCTGTTCTGGCTGGTGACCCTCTTCTCTTTGCATTACAGTCATGGTCTCTAGAATTCTGCCGCCCAACAGCATGGAGACCCTCCCCCCAGCCCTTCCACCCTGCTTCTTTCAATTTTCAGCAATCAGAAGATCCTTCGCCATCAGCAGCGGGAGACCACAACTTCACCTCCTCCAACACCCAGATAAACGTCAGTGCTAGCCCCAGTGAGCCAATTCCTCCCAGCAGAGAGATGGCTCAGTGATTAAGAGCACTGTCTGCTCTTCCAGACGACCAGGGTTCAAATCCCAGCATCCAAATGACAACTCACAACTGGCTGCAACTCTAAGATCTGACACCCTCACACAGACGTACATGCAGCCCAAAACACCGAAGAACATTAAAAAAAAAAAAAGGTAAAAGCAATTTCCCCTTCCCACAGTACCACACACCTTTCCAGGCCACAAAGTTTCTGCTAGCCACGTAGTCCTTATACAGGCAGAGACCTCGGGTGAAGTTGAAGTTCTGGGCACAAGTAAAGCGAGAGGTGAAAATGTCCAGTACAGCCTGAGAGAAGGGACTCTGTGGGATGAAGAGCCTGGTAGGCAGCCGTGTGGGGTCCTTCAGCCGAGAATTTGGGCAGTCATCTAGATGGGAAGCAATGGAATACAGCGAGGAAGGGAACCACTCTTTATCCTTCTCTCTCATTCTTCATCCCTCTCCCAGGGCCCTGGCAACTTGCTGGGAAGTGGTGGTGGCTGTACAGGGGCCTCTGCCCTCACCTGTGACATTTACACTGCCTCTGTGCCGGTCCAGAAAGCCGAGACCTGAGCCTCCCGTCTTCAGGAAGATCTCATACAGGCTGGCTGCGAAAGCACTGCCCCACATCCCTACAGAGAGATAGGCAGGACCCCCCCATATGAGAGCCTGGCTCCAGCCCTGGCCAGCTCCAACCTTCCAAGCCTAGACTCACCCTGCAAGTAACAGATGCGGGGCTCTGGCCAGAGGTGCAGCAGCCGGCCCATGAAGAACTCAGAGCCGAAGAGTTTGGTGGGAACATAAGCCCCATACTTGGGGAAACCAACCTCATAGGGGGTGAACTCGCACCACTCTGGAGAAAACAAAGCAAACAGGAATCTTGCATTTAAAAAAGCAGCAGCTCCACCATTCACCAAGGTTCCTGCTTGGGAGCGCTTCCCACTTGTACCAAATAGCCCATCCTCACCCACCTTCCTGCCCCACACCGACCTCCCACCCCACCCTCACCCCCGACCCCTTCCTTTGTCTCCACACCCAGGCACCTGCAAAGTCTTCCCCACTGATGTTTGTGTGGACATTGACACTGGCATAGATGGGATAAGGGTTCTGACCCTGGCTGACTATTTCTTGCTGGTCTGACAGCTTGGCAGGGTTTTCCTGGGCAGGAGAGAAAGGAGACAGCTTGGCTTTGGGGGCGCTCCCTGTTCTCTATGCCCAGGGGTGCAGTGCACGCACAAGAGAGAGTTCGTGTTGTCAAGGCCAGGCTATAGCTTTAGGCTACAGCAGAACTAAGAGCCCTGTGTGTGTGGGGGGGGGCTCTTTATAATTCCAGTACCTGTGAGAAAACCCTCTTCCTTCTTTGTCATGCCGGAAAGCATCTCAGAATACAGAGCGCTAGACTGACCACACCCCGTGGGGTCAACTGCTCTGAACCAATTGGGCCTGCAGTTGTAGGAGCAGCTGCCTGGTAGCACACGTGGGTCAGGGCTGCTTTTGCCAATGAGTGGGTGTGGTGCTTTGAAAACTTGCTTTTACTTTATCCCAGGAGTAAGATAGGAGTCAAGCAGAAGAAATGTGTAAAAAGGGAGCTAGGGTAGGGAAAACATAGTCACTTCCTGTTCTCTTACTGTCTGGTTCAGGAAATACTCAATGATGAGGCCCCAGAAGTCAGTGAAGGACATGCTGTGGCCTCTGCTCTCCCAGACAGCCTTTTCCCGGGAGTAGTACTGCAGCTGCTCCGGGGACAGCAACCCTATCTTACTGCTGCAGACTCGAGCCGAGGCATGCTCAATGGGACCCTGCAAAGACTTCTGGGACCAGGATGCATCCTTGAAGAGTGTAGAGATGCACCTGCAGATGGAAATGATGCCTGTGGGTTAGAGGAAGGATCTTCCCTGTCACAAACACCTACCGTCCTGCTCCCTTACTCAGATGTGTCCCTGGGAACCAGCCTCCTCTCACCCACCCTGACCCCCATGAAGGCAAGCTCCCAGCCCCATATCAGAGACTCTATCCAATCACCTGGACATCCTTAACCACCCATAGCTCACTTTTGCTCTGTGTTCTGCCCCACCTCACTTACCAGGTAGACCCAGACACCCCACTCAGGTAAGTCACAGCATCCAGAAGGCCAAGCTCCTGCAGCCCGGCCAGGCTGCCGTACAGAGAAGTCATGGCTCTGGTTCCACCCCCAGAACCTATCACGGCTACCACAGGCACCTGAGCACAGTGACAATTTGATAGCAATAGCACCGGACTGTATTACAGCGTACCCACAGTGGGCATTGTTATAACCACCTCCCATATATTAGCTCCTAGTGAGCGCCCCATTTTGCAGATGACAAAGCTGATGTGTAAGGCTAACCGGTGTCCCCGAAAGCATAAGTGATGGTTATCAAACCCAAGTAGTAAGAGGCCAGAGATGACTTTCAAAAATGTTGTGTGTTTATGTGTGGTGTATGTGGGTGTGCGTGGCTCTAGGTGTGTGTGTGCATATAAGGACATGTGCACACGGAGGCCTAGAGATGACACCGGGTGTTATTTCCAGTTGCTCGTCACCTTATTTTTTTGGGACATCATCTTTCACTGACCCTGGATCCCCATGGATTCCATCTCTAAGCACCTGCCTGTGACTCCCTCCCTCTTCACAGGGCTGGGCTTACACGTGTCCGCCACCATGCCTTGCTTTTTCATGTGGGTTCCAGGGATCTGAACTCAAAAAGACACTTTATTGATGAGCCTCTGGCTCAGCCTGTTTGGCAGTTTTTGTTTTTGTTTGTTGTTTTGTTTTCTGAGATGAGTCTTATGAAGCCCAGGATGACCTCAAACTCATCATGCAGCCAAAGATGGCCCCTATCTTCCTGTTTCTGCCTCCGGAGTGCTGGGATGGCAGGCACACACCACCACGCCTGGCTTCAGAGGCGGCTCTTAAGAAGGTGTGTGTCAACAGGTATATTTGATTGACCAAACCAATTAGCAATGTGAACACTTGGTCCTGGCTGGCTCCTTGCAGTTCTGTACTGTCTGTAGGACCTTCTGCGACACCTTTGGCCTTTCCTCAGTAGATGCCAGTGGCACTCTTCTACATCCACCCACCACTTACAGCCAAACACTGATAAATGTCCTCTAGGGCTTGGGGAACAAAAAATGCCTGCAGATGAGAAGCACTGAACTTGAGTGACAGAAACTAACAAGTCCCCGTGGCCTGTTCTCGTGGCCTGCTCCCGTGGCCTGCCCCCGAGATAGGGCTTTTCTTCTGGCCCTGTTCACTGAGGACCCTGTGGGCAGAGTGTTGGATGAAGCAGAACAGACAGCTGGCACTCAGTGGCCACATCTGTTGACTGAATATATAATCTAAGTTTGTCAGCTGAGCAGTGCCGGGCAGTGGATCCACATCTGCTACACACATGAGGCGAAGAAGCGGCCACCAGCCTTTTCCTGGCTTATTCCACTAGACCACCTCTCAGCACTCCTATCTTCTTGCCTCCCAGCCACGAGCCAACTGGTCCTTGCCTACGAGATCTCCCGGAGCCTCTACTTAAGGATCCTTTGACCGCTGTTTAGTTATGCCCTCTCAAAACACATTTGTTCCTCTGTCCAATCCTTCCTCCACCTCCCGTGCAGGACTCCACAAGTCTCCCCTAATGTTTGCCTGTGGGACTCTGCATCTGTTCCCATTATGTGCTGGATGAAGTCTCTCTGTTCTCTTTAATGACGATTTTGCTAGGCTCTGGCCCCAGAATATTCTGGAGGCAGGACAAACTGTAGGTCGAAGGTTTTGTGGCTGGGTTGGTGTCCCAGGCCCTTGACTTGAGGCCTTGCCTGGTTACAGAAGATGGCTGGTTCAGGCTCCATGTCTCTGTTAGTAGACGTCTCTGCTTGGGTTACTCTCCTAGATTCTGTGGAGTTTCCATTGCACTAGGTTTCCACCTCGCCCTGATATACACTCCTGCCCCGCTCCAGTCATTTCTCCCAGTGTTTTCTCCATCCTCTCCATCCTGATCCTTCTTGCTCCCAACTCCGCTTACCCTCAGTCACCCAGCCCCCATGAAATCTATTCTTGCATCCCCTTTAAGGAAGCCCTCCTTGTTACTTAGCCTCTCTGGGTCTGGGGAGGAGTCAGGGCCACCACACAAACATGGCCCACAGAATTAACTAACCAGGACTCATGGGGGCTCGCAGAGATCAGGGAGCCCTTAGGGGTCTGACCTAGGTCCTTTTCGTATATGTTATGGTTGAGTAGCTTGGTGTTCTTGTGGAATCCTAACAGAGGCCGTGGGAGCTGTCCCTTACTCTCTTGCCTACTGTGGGACCCTTTTCCTACTGCTGGGCTGCCTCCTCCAGCCTTGATGTGATGGTATATGCCTGGTTATTGTAGCTTGTCATGCAGTGTTTGGTTAATGTCCCTGGGAGGCCTGCTCTCTTCTGAGGGAAGGTGGAGGCTGGTGGATCTGGGAAAGAGGGGATGTGGAGGTGGGGGGGGGGGGAAGGGACTGGGCAAAGGGAGATTGGGGGACGGGAAACTGTGGTGGGGATGTAATACATGAGAGAAGACTAAAAAGAAAAACATCATTGGTTGAAGCCCTACCCCTCATATGTGATCATTTGCAGATAGTGCCAATAAGGAAGTGATACAGTTAGGATCAGGTACTAGGGGTAAGGGGCGCTCAACCTGACAGGACTGATGTCCTGATGAGAAGAGGATGAGAGCTGGACATGGTAGTACATCCTGGGGTTACCAGCACCTGGGAGACTAAGGCATGAGGGTCATAAGTTCAAGACTAGCCTGAACTACACAGGCCACCAGGTCTTTGCTACACTGTAGTAATACCTATTTTAAAAACAAAATATTTAGGAAGGTGGGTGACACTTGCCTTTAATCACTACACACAGGAGGCAATTGATTCTCTGTGAGTTCGAGGCCAACCTGGTCTACAAGGCAAGTTTGAGGCCAGTCGGGACTACGTGGTGAGACTGTCTCAGAAGAAAGTTTGGAGGTAAGAGACACACACAGACACGCACACACACACACACACACACACACACACACACACACACACACACACACACAGAGGAACGGCTATGTGACACCATAGATAGCAAGAAGGCAGATTTGTCTACCTGTCTACCAGTCAGGAAGGAGGCCCCATGAGAAAATGAATTTCTGTTGTTTAAACCACTCAGTCTGTAGCATTTTGTTGTGACAGCCCAAGTTGTTGAAGACAGCCATCCTGATTCCTGACTGCTGATTGTGCCCTTTGACTCAGGTGCACAAGCCCTCTGGTTCTCTTCCTCCTCTGCTGCCCATTCCCTCTCTGAGCTTCCTGCTCTCTTAGCCACACATGATCTCTCAAGGAGATGGCCTGGATCTGGTGGAGTTCGTCCTCCATGCCGTACCTGATCACAGTGTGGAGTCTTGCTCAGTCCCATCACCTGCTGCAGGGCCTTGGATGCGACTTGCTTCCTTTTGTGCAGAAATTCCAGCTCCCCATCACAGAGCTCGAAGCCAAGGCGCAGGTCTAAGTCCCCAGAGCTGCTTCAGATGGGACACACGGAGTGTGAAGAGACCCTTAAGTCCAGGTTACACGCTGAGGAGCCCCACAGAAGACACCCCAGGGGACTTCCAACCAGTACCAAAGAGCTGATCCCCATGGCCTGACCCAAGTGAGCAGGAGAGGAGACCCCACCGGAGTTTTCCCACTTCCAGCCAAGCCCCAAGGCCTTCCACCAGCAATCCCACCTCACCTGACTTCTGCTGTCACACTCAGAGTCACCTCCTGGCCCTGAAAGAGGCAGACAGTAGTCTCCTCATGCCTGAGTAAAGAGAGTCAGAGGCTCCACCCCCCAACCTGTGGGGACTTCTCGGTGCTCAGATAACTGGCCAGTGTGGATCCCAAACCTCTCTTGGTGATCACAGGGCAGGCAGAGGTCCCCCAGCACCAGACTGAATCTTACCTCCTCCAGGACTACAAAGTGCTGTTCCTCCTGGCCGAGGGGCAGAGAGGAGAGCGGGATGCCTGCCTTGTCCTCCTTGCTGGCCTGGGCCTCCAGCTTACCACTTGGACCACTCTGCAGAGCAGAGCACCGAGGGGCAATGTGGGGTGGAAGACATGCCGCCAGGCATTCTGCTGTCTCCTCCTTCACGGCCTCGTTCCACGATCCCTCCCTTTGCCATACCTGTAAAACGAGGGGCTTTTTTTCCAGCTCCATGTGCAGCTTCGGGTTCAGCACCGGGTTCATGTGGAAGGTAAAGGTGGGTGGCTCCATGTTCGGCTGCAGAGGCACTAACTGTGGCTTCTCATAGGCCCCAGGAACTGCCAGCTGGATCTGCCTCGACCCTGAGGGCGGAGTCCAGTGAGAGGTAAAATTGGATAGATGTAAATGTGGCTCAGGACAGTTCTCTTCTTCCCCACGTCCTTAGCCCTCATCTCCCTGCCCGATCAAGTACCACAGGAAAAGAGCCTTGGAGTTCTTGGGTTCTATAATCAGTTGGCCCTGGTGTAGTATGGACAACACACGAATACTAGGGGGAAGGGAATGGGTCAGCCCGTAGCCTATTGGGCTGGTGATTTTGACATTAAAAAAAAAACAAAGATTTGTTTATTATGTTACAATAGTCTCCTGCATGTGTGCTTGCACGCCAGAAGAGGGCATCAGATCTCATTACAGATGGTTGTGAGCTGCCATGTGGTTGAACTCAGGACTTTTGGAAGAGCATTCAGTGCTCTTAACCTCTGAGCCATCTCTCCAGCCCAATTTTGATATTTTTATATTACTTACCTAACCAACTAATTATTGCATGAATTGCCAATTTTCAGCTGTTAATATTCCAAGCCTCTTGACTATTCATGCATCATGTCCCTCGCTTTGGGAAAGGTTTGTGGAAGAACGTAGAGCTTCAGACAAGGAGATAGAAGGCAGAATGACATTCTGGGTATAGAGAGTTATCTATTGCAGAAGAAGAGGGGTCAGAGGTCAGCCCAAGCTAGGTTAGACCCAGGCTGGGAAAAAGCAAAGAAATAGGGCTGCTTATTGACAAGGAACCGTGGGGGTCTCTTTCTGCCTTGCTTCTTAGCAGCTGTGAGAGGCGCCTGATATACAGCACAAGGCACACACTGCAATGAAGAAAAGTCTGGGTCCCAAACACAGCACAGAAGCAACAGTGACCCAAAGGGTTGGAGGACAGCAGAGGTCCAGATGGGATCCAATCCTTGCCCAGGATGAAGCCAGGCTTAACATGCCCTGAAGTAGAGGAGACAGTTTCAAAGTTGCTTTTTCCCCTCCCATGGAGGTTTATGGCCTGAGCTGCAATCAGACTCAGAAATGTCAGATCTTATGGTGAAGAGAATGGCCTTGGAGTGTGTCACATCTGTGGTTGGTCCTGGCTCTCCTGAAGAGGTTAGTGACTGCACCTGCTTTATACAGTTGCCAGGAGGAAATATGATCAAATAGATGTCGTGTGCTCAGCAAAATGCCAGGGTCTCCGTGTCACCAGTGCAACACTCATCTCACAGGTTCCACTCTCTGTGTGAAGGGCCATGGACCGTCACACCACCAGGGTCCACTTCCACATCTGGATGTCTCCTCCTAGGCAGTCATCTCTTTGGCAGATGAAATTAATGACTCTAATCCTGCACTTGCCCCGGCATTCTCTCTCTTTGCCATGTTGTTATTATGAAGCTAGTCATTTGAGGAGGCAGACCTTGTGCGCATGTGTGGGGAAATGCGCTGGTGCCTCATTTTGTTATTTTTAAAACCGAGGTTTTTACATTGAAGGTGGAGGCCTCAGTTTTGCACAAGACTGGCAGGCTGCACAAATAGGAAACAAGACATGTTCTTTTTTAGGACCCCCTTCTCCAACTTCTCAGGTCTTCCTCACTAACAAAGCGACTTCAACTTCTCCACTGAGGAGGCAGACTATAATCACCCGCCTTCTAGCTTTGAGTTTAACCACATGACTTGTTTGGGCCAGTAACATGTGGGTGGCCAGAATGTGACTACAGGCTTACAAAGCACTTGCTCAATTCGGTTTGCTCTTTTACACCTCTGCTGAGGTCTAAGTATATGTCCAGGCTGGTCACAGAGGCCAGAGAGACTGCTCTCAGGCAAGTCCCTGTTGCTGGTCACAGAGGTCGGAGACACCACTCTTGGGCAAGTCCCTGCTTTAAGCAGTGAAAACGTTAAGAGCCACCTCCCTCATGTCAGATGCAGCCTCAGAAGAAGGCAAGCTCCAAGATCACTCACCATACTCTCTAAGTGAAGCTGTCTTGTCTCCCTTGAGCGTGCCCTGGATTCTCAGACAGGGGTGAGCCTAGGAAAGCAGAGCCTAGGAGTCAGAGAGCTCACAGGGTTCTGACCAGGATGGAAGGAGAGCAGAATATCTAGGACACAGATCATAGCAGCTATCTGGGCCCTTGGCCCTATGGGCAGGGGTCTCTTGTGACAGTCCCCAAGGTAGTTCTGTGTACTTCCCAAGGACTTACAAGGAGTCTGTCTTGGTGGGCAAGGGAATTATGGGGCCCCCCAAAGACTCTCTCAGCAGTCTCAGCAAGTCAAGGGCCCCAGGGGAGCAATGGTTCTGTGATGCCCTCATGGGCTCAAGGTGACTTCTCGTTCCTCATTCCCCTAGTACATCTCCCTTCCAAGGAAGGACTGCGTGTCTTCCAGAGACACACGGATATCATGGATTCAGCCAGCCTCCTGCTCCGCAGTCCCATATAGCTCCATACCCATCTTCCTTACTCACCACCAGGACCCCATTGGTGATGACTTCAGATGCAGGCACCTGACTGTAAAAGATGAAGGGTTCATGGGCCACCATCTCCCTTACTGTGGCTATTAAACCAATATGGCCAAAGCAGGTACAAGAGCTTAGGAAACATGCAAGGGCTGTGGGTAGGGAAACTTGTCACCCAACATGCTCTGAAGTCCAGGCCACCAAGGCAAGTGGAGGACAGACAGCAGATCTAACTGGACTCACCTCTTCTCCAGAGTAAATTCTACTTGCAGTTCTTCTGAACCCTGCATGGGGGTGAGCAAGGCATCAAGCTTCAAAGACCTTTAAGAATCTCAGGAATTGCCCCTGCCTCCCACCTTTGCTCAGCTCCAGGGCCCAGATTAGTCTCATATGGTATCTCACAGGCCTTGCGGGGCACAGTAGCATTTCCACGTAGAGCTTCAGAGCAGTGACCAAGGCCATAACCAAGATGGCTGCCTGTCAGTGGCTCAGGGGTTGGGGTCCTGTCCTGAAGATTTACTTACTATTAGCCCAGGCAGACCTCACCTGCTGGTTCAGAGTGAAGTTTTCTGTGTAAGGCTGGCCTAGCTGGAGACTACTCAGGTCAAACAGAAGTAAAGAGATCTTGTCACTGTCCAGGAAATCCTTGTCATAGAGGGTAAGCTCCAGGACATTCTGCGGGTGGGGGTGGGGGTGAGGGTGTAGGACAGAGGGGTCAGCATTGTGGAGGAACTCACTGGCCTCCATGCCCAGCCACTTATTGGTCCACACCTTCACGGCACCATGGATCTGATAGTGAAAGGTCTCGTTCCACTCCGGGTCACTGCAGTTAGGCACTGTCCTTGTCTGAGTGGGGCTAAAAGAAGCTGTGGGCAGCCACAGTTGGACATAGCAGTCAGCTTTGGACACTGCAGGAGAGAGGGGGAGGGACTTGGCATCAAACTCTTATTGTTGAACAGGTTTTCTGAAGGAGGCTGGGCTGAGAGAGAAAGGAGTAAGGGGAGAGGAGGCTGCCTGCCTGTGGCAGGTAGGGAGCACCCAGTATTCTTGGCTCTATCTTAGCCAGCTATACCTCCCACTCAACTGACAGAAATCCTGCTGCACCAGCCGCAGTTCAAAGGACCAGCTGACAGCACGGACCATTGAGTAACTCCTTGAAATTGCCTGATTCGGGCAATAAAATTCACACAGGTTGTGCCCTGTGTGAGCACCACCAAAGCTCCTGGAAAGCAGGCATTGATGTGTAGCAACAGGAGCCTGACACACCCTCACAGGTCCTCCTAGGGAGGAAGCTGCAGTCTGCACGACTCACCCCTCTAGTGCTCCTGACTGCCTGCACACCCTACACCAGGGCACCCGCCCTCAATGGTCAACATTAGCCCATCAACCTACTCCAAGTGGATATTTACACCCATGCACGCATGTACACACGCACGCACGCACACACAGCACGCTAAGAACACCCTAAAGAAAAGAAGAAGGTGAGGTGAAGCTCACTCACACAGATCTGTGTTCTGGATGTTTCTGGCCCTCAGCACCTTCACCTGGAGGTCGTAGTATGGGTGGGTCTCCCTCTGAAACAAGAAGAACCCCAGGATCTCAGTTCCAGGAAGCTAGGGATGGCCTGACCTCCTCTCTCTCTACTCTGTCTCATCACAGAGCTTGTGATGGCCCAGGGTCACTGATGCTCCTATGCCAGGAACTCTGGGAACCTTTTGCAAGGCCCAAGGTGTTGGGTGGTCAGGATTGGTGAGGAGCCTGAATTAAGGGGGTCAGCTCAACTCTAAGCGCTACTGTGAGCAGCTACGCTAGTGAGGCTTTATCATGGCCAGGCTGCAGCTGGATTCTCGATGTGGCCTGGGCACCTGGGATAATGTATTTAAGAGGGTTAAAGCCAGAACCCACTGCAGCCATCAGCCTCCAGGTGAGGGCTGGAAGACCAATCAGAGGCAGGAAGTGGGAAGACGAGGAGAAGCAGTCTCCCAGCTTATTGTGGTCCGGCCAATCACCAGATTGAAGACTCCAGCCTTTTGTGTGTCAGTCTACCACCAGAACCCCAACAAACCCTTTACCCCTTCTCCCCACAATGGGCTACACTAGTGCATTCCTGGCAAACCAACCAAAGGCAACAGTCACAGGGCCTGCCATCGTTTCTTTTTGGAGATTACTTTCAAGAGCCAAGGCCTTGGCCCAGCTGCCTAGCTCTGTGGTAAATCAAAACCCAGCTCAGTGGCTGGCTTAATCCATACAGGACACCTTCTCCCAGGACTCTGCAGTCAACACTTCCCAAATAAGATCAATACTTTACCCGCCAATGGCTCCATTGTGGCTCCCCCTTTTCTCTCTTCCGCAGCAGCACTGCTCCAAGAAGAGGCAGTCCCTTGCCTTCCAACCACTTTGGCCAGAGGGTCCAGGGCATGGCCAGTAGCCCAGAGAGCTTGCCTGTTTTCCGGAGCCACCCTCTCTCTCTAGCTATACTGTTGCTCAGGTCTGACAGGTAGCACTGAAGTGGGAAGGGTGGGGCCGCTGCTGTGCTGAAGACTTGGGGCTGGGTGGCTACTGGGGCTGGAGGTGGGGTTTGAAGTGCTCCAGGAAATGAGTGGAGCCTGTTCTTCCCCAGACAAGAGACAAGTTGGTCCCTTTCCAAGAGATTCTTGGGGTCCCACTTAGTGCTCTGGTCCCCAACTCAGGCCCTGCTTAACTGTGAGCTACTTGTGAAAAACAGACACTGAGAGCCCCCACACCAGCCCCCATCCCTTGCCATGGTCGTGTTTGGTGGGTAAGGCAAGAGCCCAGATATTTCTGTTTCTAACTAGTTTGCCGTTAGCAGAAGTCAGGAGGTAACATCACCAGGGCTAACCTCATCTTGCTGCCAGAAAGCCCCACACCATCCCTCCTTCACGTCTCAATTTCTCCACAGCTCTTAAGCAGAAAGGAACCTGGAAATCTCTGACTCTGGGTTTCACAGGGACTCGAAGACATTTTAAGCCTCTTTTGGCCTCCCACCGCCGTCATTTCCTTAACACAAAGACCCTGTTGCATGCTATGCGTGTACTATGCGCAAAGTCACCCATACCCTGAAAAAATTCATTTCAGGACTCCCTTCCTGGCTTGGAGAGGCAGAGACATGGCCAGGTAGTGTAAATAAAGACAGAGGAGAGGTAAGCCTCCCTGTCCTTAAGCTGCCAGAGATAAGGGCTTTAAAGCACTCATGACCACCGTGAGCCTCCCTTCCTGTGGACCACAGTCATATAGGTGACTGGGCAGGGGCAGTCGCTGGCAAAAGAAGTTTCTAGGAGAGTGAACTGTTGGGAGATTCTTTTCATCTAGTTAACAACCCCTTTGGATAGCCAGGGGTGTTGGTACATATAACCCTGGCACTTGGTATTCTGAGACAGGAGGCCTCACTTGAACTCAGCAAATGTGAGACCAGCTTGAGGTACAAGATGAGACCCCCTATTTCAAACAATCAGGTAATCTCTACTGCCTTCCTCCTAAAATACAGCTGGAGGCCGAAGTACCATCCACAAAGCAAATTAACTACCAAACTAACAGGCAAGTTCAAACTAGAAATTCCAGAACCAGAGGTGACGTAACTGTGATGGCCTGTTTCACCTCATGTGGATTTGTAAAGTTGAGATCTGACTCAGAGATGGCTGAGTCCAGCCCCCTTGCTGGTCTTGCGGCCCTTGTAGGCACCTAGGCCCACAGTCCGAAGCCTGAGATGAGAGGACCACCATACTAAGTGCTTGAGTGCTTTCTGGCTTAAACCACGTGGAAGCCATCTTCTCATGCCTCGACAGACATGCCTCAACTCAAAGTTCTGGATAATTTTCATGGCAAAAGAGCTTCACGATGGCCACAGGCAGACTGCTCAAGGTGTGGGGACGGGGGATACATTACAGAGGGACCAAACTGGCATTTTAGAGCTGGGCAAAGTGAGACAACTTTACTTTTCAAACAGTTCCTCTCGCCTATCAATTCCACATCCTCACAGGACCTTCTGGCCTCAGAGAGCTTCAAGAAGAGGCACAAAGCCAGGCGTGGTGGCGCATGCCTTTAATCCCAGCACTTGGGAGGCAGAGGCAGGCGATCACTGTGAGTTCGAGGCCAGCCTGGTCTACAAAGTGAGTCAAGGATGGCCAAGGGTACACAGAGAAACTCTGTCTCGAAAAAAAAAAAAAAAAAAACAACAACAAAACAAAACAACAAAAAAGGAGACACAAAGCAATGCTCTGTGCTAGACAACTTAAGATTACATAAGATTCTGGGGTACCCAGTGTGATGAAGCACGCGATGTCAGCCATACACACCCACAGCCACACTTGCTGCGCTGGCCACACAAATGATGGAGGCATTCATGAAAGGAGCATTATTCTTTTTCTTTTCCTTTCTTTTTTGAGACAGGGTTTCTCTGTGTAGCCTTGGCTATCCTGGACTCACTCTGTAGACCAGGCTGGCTTTGAACTCACAGAGATATGCCTGCCTCTGCCTCCCAAGCACTGGGATTAAAGGTGTGTGCCACCACACCCAGCAATTGTGTTATTCTTTAACTTTTTATTCTTTGTGAGTTTCACATCATGCACCCTAATCCCATTCATCTCCTCATCCTTCCATATCTTCCCTTCACCCTTGCAACCTCCTCGGCAAAGAAAATAAACAACTCATCTTGTTGTGGAAGTTGTAGTGTGTCACAGTATGCCACACAGTATAACCTTTGTCCACACATCTTTATTTGCAAATATTCATTGTAATGAATCTGGTTTGAAGCCTCTGGCTTCTGCTACAGTATCAATACTGGCTTCTCAGTGGGACTCCTCTCAGATAGTCTGATGCTGCCCTGTGCCTTGGAGATCCTGAAGCTCTGGATCTGCAGGACCAGCCCCTTCACTCACTCCAGCAGTTCATAGCCCATAGCCGGTTAGATATTGGGGTGGGCCAACTCAGAGCACTGGATCTGTGCCTGGATGGCAGCTGAGTTCATCAGCCCACCAGCTCTCCTGCATCCACACCTCTAGGGTGAGCTCTCCACCACTGCCCCAGCTAGCCACAGTCAGCAAGGGGCAGGGGCAGCTCTCCTGTCCTTGGGATTGGCTCACCCAAGCCTTTGCCACTAGTGCTAGCTCTACTGTGCTGCCCAGGCTAGGTGCAGGGTTGTTGGCTCTCCCAAGTGCTGCAGCTGGTGAGGGGCAGAGACAGCTCTTCTGCTATTCATGAGGGAAGTGCTATTCTGATTGGTTTTCATAGTTAATAGTTGTCTTATCCTTCTGTCCTTAGCTAACTACTATCCCCTTATTATCATTTTCATTATAGTCTTCAGAAGGACGAAAAGGAGGCTCAGGGAGACCTGATTTCTTGTTTATGTTTATTGAGGAACAGCCTTCCATCATCCTCAGACTGGAGCTACCTGTTCCCCTTCCCAACACTTTATGGAGGGCAGGGTCTGGGGAAGAAAGAATGGAGTTTGGGGAAACAGAAATAAGTATGCACACCATCCAGGAGAAAACACAGGCTTTATTCTACTGCTTCAAATACAGTTTGTGAGAAGGGATGTTACAAGCCTACCAGGTAAGAGGCCAGGATTCATATGATCGGGCAAGTTCCTGGCCTATGGGGAGTTGCCTGGCATCCTGGTGCTGCTCCCGGGGAAGTGCATTTTAAGCCGATGTGGATGGGTTCATGGGCAGCACTGCTTCAATTTTTAAAGGTTTTACTTGTATCAGTGTTTTGCCTGCATATATGTCTGTGCATGTGTATGCCTGATGCCCATAGCCTCCAATGCCAGGAGGTCTTGTGTACCTCTTGCAGGCTCTCTGATATGCTCAACAGAGCCAGCAGTAAGTCGTAAGTCCACCTGTCCCTGCATTCTTTGCCATCCTTCAATGCCTCACAAATATACACAGCATCTTATCACTGTCAGTTTCTGGTCAATTGTTCCCTGTATGCAGTGGAGACACACACTGCCACTCTATCCTAGAGCAATCCTCCACTCTTGAAAAAAAAAAAAAAAAGGCCAGGGAACAAGCGTGGCCATGAAAGCAACAGGACAGAAAGTGGCTAGAAAGGAGAAAGATGCTCAAAGCACAAAGAGCTCAACAACCCGTCCAAGCAGCTGGTGAGTGGCTGAAGCAGACACTTCGGCAGAGATCCTGCCTAGAAGACCACACAGCCTACACAGTGCTGGCCCAGGGAGGTACCAAAGCCTACACTTGCAGAGACTTGTGCTCTCCCAAGTGTCTTAGTAGAAAAGTTCAGCTCCTGAGAACCTTCATACAACTTCACACATGACAACTGCTTATCAGTGCACTCTTGGAAACCTGGGCTGTGTCTTCCCATTTAAATATTAGCTACTCCCTATCTCTCAATCTACAGAGTGGGAGAGGAAGCACAGAGGGTACAAGAGAAAAGATTAAGGGGTCAAATAAATAGTGAGAAAGAAAAGGAGACTGAAAACTAAAGGGATAAGCAGAGAAACTACTTGGACACAGGGCACAGCCTCTGTGGAGAAACCACTGGCAGTGGAGACAGTGAGTCTGTTGGGTCAGTGGGGCTGGAGCGCTAGGCTCCCATGGGACTCTCCAGCTGCCATGCTGGGGGATCTTGTGAAGCTGTGTAGTACTGTAATAGAAAACTCTCAGTCAACAACCCCATGGGTACAAACACTGGAGATGAAATCTCCTTGTCCAGGTGATTGGTATACAAAGGCAAGACGGTGCATTTTCTCCTGTCCAAGCAGGGGTTACATTCCTGGAACCATCTGCAACATAACAGCCTAAATATACGTAATCTCTTTTCCTAGTAGAAAGCCTGCAATGCCAGGTCACAAGTCCAGCTGATTCAGAGATGTTCCAGAGAGCAAGGCAACCAGCAACATCCAAATGAGGGAGACACTTGGTGGTGGCAATCCCTGGTTCCTAAAGTGACTGCTTCTTCAATCCCTGGGAAAGCCAAGCTGTCCACTGTGAGGACTTGGGATGCAGGCTCAGGTGTCGGCTGAGTTTACCTCTTTGGAACAGAAGTAGTGCACAACCACTCCATTGGGGTATCTTGCAAATGCACTGTGGGGAAAAACAGCTGAGAGGTGAGAGATGTTCTAACGGTTTCTTCAGCACCTGCAAGAGGCATCATCCCCAGGAGCCACCCAAATACAAACAACAGTCTACTTCAGTATCTCTGGAATGCCGCGGTACTACTTCTCCAAACAACCAGGGCAGGATGCAATGTTCAAGTGCAGGCAACATGTTTGCTACACCATCAGTGCAGGGTTGGGGGTATGGGTCAGTGGTAGTTAGACCCACAACAGCACCAACCAACCAACCAACTAGGCAAATAAATGGACAAGCAAAAAGCCAATGCAGAACATGTGCCCTTGGCTTGGCACTGGGGAGGATGTTCAGCAGAACGTGTTTCAGGATAGTTCTAACGAAGCACAGCAAGTCAGGCCTCTGAAGAGAAACAGACTCTTAAGACTCTTGTAGCCACATAAGAAAAGGCAGACTGTGCTCCTTGCAGGCCAGGCGGCCGACTCTGGGGCATGTCTTAACAGAATAATGCTGGCTCAAGAGGGTGCTCAAAAATGAGACAACAGGATGAAAGATCTGGATTTCTCCTCCGGGCCTCATCCAGATCTGGCAATGGCGGTGCAGGCCTTAGGGCTGGGGTGTGGCTGAGGCACCAAGGTTGATTCAGAGCTCCTAATCAGCCTGAGCCACACAGCTGCCCAAGTCTCAAGAAGACCCTGTATGTCACTCATGCTTTCTTACTGGCTCCCTGGCTCCACTGTTAATTAGGCTACCAGAGGAATCGAGCTTTCTGGGTGAGAGTTTAACAGTCAGGACTTTAAATTATTGAGGCTTTCCCAACAGATAAAATGGCTTGCTCTGTCAAAGTTCAAGAGCTCAGTGAGGGCTGGAGAGATGGCTCAGAGATTAAGAGCACTGGCTGTTCTTCCAAAGGTCCTGAGCTCAATTCCCAGCAACCACATGGTGGCTCACGCCCATCTGTAATGAGATCTGGTGCCCTCTTCTGGTGTGCAGGCACATGAAGGTAGAATACTGTATACATAATAAATACATCTTTTTTTTTTTTTTTTTTTTTAAATAGCTCAGTGAAACAAGACAGCTTCTTTCCATGGGTGTGAGGGTAGTGCTGTCCATGTCACAGAAGCTGGAATCCCCTGGGAGTTGGGTCTCTGGACATGCCTGAGGAGGATTATCTTGATTTTGTTTACTGTTGTGGAAAATCCCCTCCCCCCACCCTGTTTTCTGAGACAGGGTTTCTTTGTGTAGCTCTGGCTGTCCTGGAGCTCGATCTGTAGACTTGGCCAACCTCAAATTCAGAGATAGCTCTACTCTGCCTCCCAAGTGCTATGATTAAAGGCGCGTGCCCCCACAGCCTAGCAGAAAGACCAATCATGACTGAGTAGGACTATTGCCTTGGTAGGGACTGTGAAAAATGGAGAAGTGGAGCTGAGCACTAGGAAGCATGCCTCGATTTCCCTTTCTTGCCTGTAGAATGTAATGTGACAGCTGCTTTAAGCTCCTGCCTCCACCTGTTAGCCAGAATAAACTTTCACCCTCAGCTTGCCTTTGTTGAGTATTTTCTCATAGCAGCAGGATGTGAAACTAAGGGCAGGAGAGATCCTGCAGGTTGCCCCCTCAGGAGACGCCATGTGCACGCAGATGCTGCTCAGGGGAGGAGGCTCACCTGTTCCCAATCTTCTTCTTGCACACCATGCACACCTTCTCCTCTGTGATGATGCACTTCACCTGCTGGTGTAAAATCCGCTCTTCCTGAACCTGGAAGTGATTGGAGACACTCTGAGGCCAGGTGTGGAAACATAAGGTAGATGCTGGCACTGTTTTGTGTCTTGAGCTTTCATAGGTTCTACTAAACTCCATGCTGACTGCTGGATTTCTTGAGTTATGTGACAACAGGCATGTGAAAACTGTCGGAACTGAAACCCAAAGCCCAGCCACTTACAAGTGTGGAAGGCCATACCCTGAGGAACTCGGCGTGGAGAAGGTTCTTGAGCACTTGATTGAACCGTTTCTTTTGTGCATTTTCTTCTAAGACCTTTTCTAGAAAGATGCGTATGTCATTGATCTGAGTGTTTGCTGGCAGAAGGTTGATAGCCTGGGGCAGAGACAGGAGGGAACAGGTTAGGCAAATTAGGAATGAGACCAAGAAAGCTCCTGCCTGCCCCCTTCCCCAGCCCTCTTCTCCCTCCCACTCCATCTGCCTGGGCAGGCCCTGACCTTGGTGGTGTCTAATTTGCTGTAGTGCAGCTCCAGGACCTGCAGTGCAGCCTGGAGGTTGGCCTGTGGCTCCAGGAGCTCCAGTTTGATTGGCCCCAGGCAGTGAATGCTGGGGGGTGACAGGTACATCCGAAGCAGGGACAGATATACCTGTTTCACAGATAGGAACAGCCATGTCAGGCTAGCAGCAACCCCAGCCTGGAGCCTCCCTGATGATTAGAGGGCTGGTCGGTAGCAACCTCTGGCAAACTCATCACCTTCCGCTTTATTCTTCGCAAAATCAAACAGCTGAATGAAGGTGCCATAATGCGCTTCCCTGTTTAGTGTTATACCAATCACAGAGAGTTAACACTGTAAAACAACCTAAAGAGTCCTCATTTTCTTATGCTTTCAAGGCTGAATAGCTGGCCATATTTCCAACCAGTTCTAGTGCCATAGGGTCACTTCATCCTAGTTTTCTCAACATTTGGGGCCAGCTAATTCTTTGTCATCGAGGCCGTCCTGTGCATCACTTAGCAGCATCTCTGGCCTCCAGTCCCAGATTCCCACTCCCAGTTACACCAATCACAAATGTCTCGTGATACTGACAAATCGATGTATAATCTGACTCTTCCTCCTAGACGCGCCAATCCACATTAATTCAGTATACATACATCAGAACTCTTGAGAGGGGCGGGGTGTTACTACTAATCTGGTGGGTGACAACAGATGTGTCCACCATGACATATGGTTCCAGTAAACATATGCAAACAATCACTTAGTGCACTGACATACACTGTGTCTCACTCAGTGATTGATACAAGTGCCACTTGTGGCCACACTGGAGGGGGTGGGGTCTGCTATAATGACAGGAAGTGTACATGCTCCCTTGGTCACAGCTGCCTACTTACGTCTTTGTTGCCTTCTTTGTTTTGGTCGTAGTGTTTGTGGCAGTACCTGCAAGGGAGGGGGTGCTGAGAACAGGCAAGAGGGGCTACATGGAAGCTGTCCATGTGGCTGCCGATGGTAACCGAGCAGGGCCAGCAGGGGAGATGATATCCCCTCTGCTGTGGCCACGGGTGGCCTTCCAGGCAGCTCATGCTGTTGTCTCTGTGAGAACCTGCCTTGAGACTCCTTGGGAGGTGGGAGGGCAGGGTTGACTTACTCCTTAGCCATCTTTGTGTCTTTCAGGACGTGGACATAGATGAAGAGAGCTTGTTCGTGCTTCCCCATGCGCCCCAACAGAAGAGCTCTTTCTTCTAAGAGGCCTAGGAGAGGAAAGGACTCCAAGTAGCTGCCCCTGCTTTGTGTCTTATGCACAGAACTGGGGACTAAGCAACTGGGGGAAGGAATATTGGGGTAATACAAAATAGAAGAAGGGACTTGACTGAAGACCATCAAGATGGTTCAGTATGTAACAGTACTTGCTGCCAAGTCTGAGGAGCTAGGTTCAACCCCTAGGCCCCATACAAGCTATCCTTTGACCACATGGCACATACATACACAAACAGGTAGCAAATGGAATAAATCAATTTAAAGAATAATAAATAGAGGGAAATTAAACAAAACCACCACAACAATCTTTCAAAACAAAAACAAGACAAGACAAAAACAAAACAAACCCCAAATAACAGAAAGGTTTGGGGTACAGCTCAGAGGCAGGGTACATGCTTAGCACATGAAGGCTCTTCCTAAGCACCACATACTAAAAATATAGTGAAATAAAACAGTAGAAGATATTAGTAAGGTAATATTTAAAGGAGAAGGAAGCTAGTTTAGGAAGCACTGTACCAAAGAGGGTCTCTCTAAATACAATTCAGTGTATGTACATCGGCTGTCCAGGAACTATGTAGACCAGGCTGGTCTTGAACTCACAGAGATTGAATTGGCCTCCCTCAGTCTCTCAAGCGCTGGAATAAAAGGCGGGCACCACACGCCTGGCCATATCTCACCCTTTTAAGAATCACCCATAAACTGAGCAAGGATACTCATTAACCAGCCAAGTTCACTCAGACTAGGAACTCCAGTGAACGTGAGGCCAAGACTTGGGTGTTTGCAGAGCTGACGCCAGACAGATTCATGTCTCATGCCAGATTACAAGGAGTTCCAACAAGAATTCCTTCTAAAGCAACAGATTACAATCTACAAATTAGCATATGGTTCACACCCACAAAGAGTCTTCTCTCAGCCTCAGCGAGGGTGATATGGAGAAACTGGAGTGATGATGGCCTGGAAGCCTGGGCCCTCGCACACCCACTGTGGAGGAGGGCTGAGGAATAACAACACAGGGAGCCGGGCCTCTATTAAGATGAGCTGAAACAGCGCTGGCTCCAGGCTAGACACTCACCATCGAAGGGGAAATCACAGATGAGCCGGCCTGGTTCATAGTAGCTGGAGATCTCCAAGAATATGAGCAGCTTTTGTCGGTATTCCCCCAGCTCGCCCATTTCCTCTCCGGCAGGGGCTGGACTTTTGCCTTTAAGGGAAAGCAAGCTCTTTATGAATGGATGGATGCCGTTAAGCAATAATGTGGGATCTAATGAGGGGAATGGGGCTCGGTGATGTCACCCTAGTATCAAGGAAGGGGAGTGGTCTTGCTCCGTGGTCTCTCTGGTCCTAAAACACCAGTGTGACATTAATGAAGGCTGTGAGCAGGGAAATGCGCTAGCTGTCATCCTGCAGACAGATCTGTTCCTTCTGTCGGCCTGAGGGAGGACTCCCTCAGGTATGGGGAGACCCCCATACCTAGACCAGGGCTCCTGAGTCACTCAGTGTCCCAGACTCCTTGGAAGGATTTCCATCTACTTAGGCATGGAGCAGGGCCTGTTTCCCACACCACACACAGGCACTCAGCTCAGTCTGACCTGTAGGTCTGGAGCCAGCTGCTTTGGATGGGCCCAGGTACCTGTGGGCAGGGACAGGAGGTAGTCTTTCATCAGACTCTGCACCTTCTCACAGTACAGCTGAATCAGGCAGTTGTGGAAGCCCGAGCCTGTCTCCTCCCACACGTGGATGATGTGCTCCTGAGGCGGAATGGAAGTCAGTCTGGTTGGTACCTCTGTGCTGAGAGCCTATCTCCTAGTCTCCCTCTCAGGGCCCATACCAATTGGATATACCAAGGGGCAGCTTGTCCAAAACTGTGACAAAACCCAGCGACATAGGGAAGGTTTCTTTAATTTCCGATCTAAACTGAAATTTACTATGTAGATCAGGCTGGCCTTGACCCCACAGAGATCCGCCTGTCTCTGCCTCCCAAACCTACAATTAAAGGCCCTGATTCTTGGTTCCTTCTGTATTCCTCACTTGGTTCCTTAGGATTGCTTTCTTCAGAGTAGGCGGAAATAATCATCCTCATATTCTCACCAACACTCAAGTGACCCCACCTACCCAGGACCCGAGCAGCCCAAGTGATCTATGTTCTCCCAGATACTCGGCTTAAAGTCTTTTGGGCAAACTGAACTGTACCTTACCAGATAAGGAATAGCCAGACCCTTGAAATTCTCTATTAGGAAGCTGAGCACTCGATCTCGTGGCAGAGCCTCCACCTCCGGGAGGTCTTCGGTGAATATCTGTCAGAGCAAACCAGAGTTGTACAAGCAGATTCTCTGCTCAGGCCACAGACACACAGGCCTGCAAATGCTAGGGCTGCGGACGCTTTGAGCGGAAGGGTGGACAAGGTACCAGTAGCTGGCTAGTACATGGTGGTCGAGGTTGGAGCCTATCAGCTTCTGAACAAGGCTCCTTCTACGTGTGCAGTCTTGTCTCACATGCCCTTTACCCTGTGACTCAAAGGATCAGGGCAATCCAGTCCCCACCTCTACCCGTGGCTCTCTCACCAAATATAATCAGGATCAACTGTGGCACCAGACAAGTCCAGGGGCCTATGACCTACCTTCAGGCCATCTTCTGGAAAGTCTCTCAGCACCCAGACCGAGTAGGAAAAAATCAAATGTAGGTTTTCTGTGCCTTCAAAGAAAAAGTAAGACAAAAGTCAGGCCTGCCCAATAAGCCTGAAGAGTAGGTGTGCAGGTATGGGTGTCGCCTCAGAATCCATTCTGTGGACAAGAGAGATCCAAGCACCAGACTTCAGATCTGCTTGTTTCTCATGGTCTCCCCACTGTTCAACTACTGAGGGTCTCTGATGCCAGGCAGAGGAATAGAACTGATGAACAGAAGGGAAGGGACTGACCAGACTCAGGAATGGAGGGAAACCAGGCCCATACAAACAAGAGCCACCTCCGCAGCTTTTAAATGCGGGGCTCAGGGCTGGGCGTGGTGGCGCACACCTTTAATCCCAGCACTCAGGAGGCAGAGGCAGGCGGACCTCTGTAAGTCTGAGGCCAGCCTGGTCTACATGAGTTTCAGGTGAACCAGCACTACACAGTGAGATCCTGTCTCAAAACCCACCACACGAGGGCTCACCCAAGTGCTGCAGATACTGCACGGTCCTCTCGTGGCCCTTCAGAGGGGAGTTTGCTTTCTTGGACTGGTCCACTAGCACCTGCAGAGCTGGCCACAAAGCCCAAGAACAAACCCATGAGCCTTTTCCTCATGCAAGGTCCATCGGATTCTGTCAACACGCACGCGACCCTCCCCCACGCCCCTCCCCCACCTCCGGGAGGCCCCGCCACCTTTCTCATGGAGCCCTTTCTTCTCATACAGGATGATGAGCTCGCTGTACTTGTGAGCCTTCTTCAGCACATGCTCACTCTCCTCAATGTGACAGTGGTTGTTCTCCAAGCGCAGCAGAGGAGCCACCAGGGCCACGTTCGTCTGTGGGGGACATGGGGTGCTGACACAGGGTGATGTGGGGCAACAGCAGAAGGTCCTTCCTGGAAGCCCCACCCCTCACTTGCTCAGGCCTGCTCCAGGCTCAAGGGCCAGCCAGGGACATAACAAGCATAGGAAAGCAAACAGTCCCTTGTTGCGGGTTGGCAAGCGGTGGCCTCTGGAGCATTTATACCCTTCAGCACACATGTCCCTGTTGAGCCTGTGGCACTAACCCCAATTTTACTAGCAAAGGAATCCCAGATGGGTATCTTGCTTTATCCTCTTAGTCACAGGAAACAAAGACATCAGGCAAAGGCTAGGAGGTGTCAGCATCTAGGATCTCCACAACGTCCCTAGAGTGTGAGAGGAAGGGGCTGGCATGCTACGGCAACTCACATGGAGGTAGCACTTGAGCAGGGTGGTGTCGATGATCTGCAGTAACTTCTTCTTGGACTTGATGGTGGGTGTGCCTTCCATGAGTGGGGAGGTGCTGGACTGGTGGTCTGAGTCATTCAGCTTCTTCACCAACTGGCTTCGTTTCTGAAAATGGCAAAAACATGGGGTCAGGGCCAGGACGGGGTCTTCCTTCATCACCCAAGCGAGTTAACTCTGAATGCCTGCAAATCAACTCCTGTCCATTACCTGAGATCTCACAACAGCATTCATGTTTTGCCAGAGATCAAAAGACATGATTGTTACATTGTCACAGTCCTAGTGATAAACAAATCTCTGCCTTGTTTCTGCAGTGCTAGGGATCCAACCCAGAGCCTTGCATATGACAGGCCCTTCACCATGCACTTTACCATGCAGCTACACCCCAACCCCCAGCCCTCCAAGCTACCACTGGGTCTTAGATTAGCTTTTGACTATTCTAAAACGTCACCCAGCTGGGCACGGAGGCACAGGCCTGTAATCCCTGCGACTCAGAAGGTTGAGTGGGGAAGATCATAGCTTCAGGCTCAACTTAGGCAATACAGTGAGAGCCCATCTCAACATAAATAAGTGAATCAAAGCAGTCATCTCATTTGTACTTTCTTGTGCCTGACAGAGCCCATAGTTCTTCTTTAGCAAAACACTGGTACTGCTTAAATTCCTGCATCTCCAAGGTCACCAAGGACCAGGAAAAAGTGTTTTGCCTCCTAAAGCTGAGATGGCAGAAGCAAAAGGCCACAGGTTTCTGGGAATACTATATCCCAGGAACTGTTTATACTTGGCTCAGGGCTCCAAAGTGTGAACAATGAGACATGCCTGTGTGCTCCTTGCAGGCTGCCAGTCATGGGGGGGTGGTGCCCTGGAGCTCAAAGTCAAGGATGCACCAAGACTGAGATGCCTGGTTGAACCAGCTGGCATTTACTGACCCCGATGCAGCAGTGAAATGCAGCACTACAAATAATTTTCCAGAGATGCTTTTCCGAGCCTACAGGGATACCTGGAAGAGTAGCCATAAGGTCTCTGACATGAATACACACACAGCAAATAAGAAGAACTTTCTGTGACAAACTGTGAGTCAAGAAGCTTAAGGGAGGGCTGGAATATAGTTCAGCTGGTGAGTACGTGTCTGCCATGCCCGAATCCCCAGCATCACATAACTGGGTGTAGTGGTGTACACCTATAATCCCAGCCTTGGGAAATGAAGGGAGGGGGATTAAAGTTCAAGGTCATCCTTAGCTACAAAGGGAACTCAAGGTCAGCCTGGGCTATATGAGATCCTGTTTCAAAAAAACTAAAGCTTTACAGAGAGGTAAGTTGTAGTGTAATATGAAAGGACCCTTTCATATTAAAGGGTCCATATTAGTAAACTGAAAAAAATTAGGCCATAAACATATGTTATAGAAGAAAAATTACTGACAAGGAAGGACTTTCCCAATATTTGGAATTTCAAGCTGTAAACTATAAAACAGAATATATACTTTGAGTTTTTAAAATTGTAATAAAGAAATCAATAAAAGCACAACAGGCTGGAGAGATAGCTTAGTGGTAAGGGCACTGGCTCTTCTTCAGAGGGCCCAGGTTTGATTCCCAGCACCCACAGGGCAGCTCGCAGGTGTCTGTAACTCCAGTTCCTGAGGATGTGATGCCCTCTCTCCTCTGCTGACACCGGCATGCATGTGTTACACAGACACACATGTCAACACAGCAGCCATATATATAAAATAAAAATAAATAAATCCTAAAACAAACAGATAGAAGCTAGTTCATGGATACACAGAAGAAACTAAACAAACACCGCTATTCTCTGGCTTATACTTTTTGTTTGTTTTAGAGACCAGGTTTCACTATGCACCTCTGGTGGTCCAGAACTCACTATGCCTATCAGAGTGGTCTTGAACTCACAGAGCTCTGCCTGTCTCTGCCTCCCAAGTGTTAGAATTAAAGTTGTGGTGCGCCACTATGGAGCTTTGGCTTATACTTTCTATGTTTCCCAAACTATAGGCATCCCCCCCTATAATTATGCATGTCATGAAAATGTTCATAACAATTAAAACTTACCCTTTTAGGTCATATAATTCCTGTGACTATGCTTCCTGATATAAAGATTTGGTTTAAACAAAACAAAACAGCCCCCACCCTTAACCAAGGAGCTATGGATAGCTGGTGGCTTCTGGGGAGTGTGTCAGTTAAAGATTTTTTGAAGGCGTGGCTCCAGCGGATGGCCCCACACCTAGTAGTATATAGACAGCACAAATTGGACTCAATGGGTTATTTTTTTTCAAAGAGGACACAAAGTTAGGAGGTTTGGGAGGAGCTAAGGGTGAAAAACAATCAAAATACATGGTATGAAATTCTCAAAGAATTCATAAAAGTATTTCAAAGACAAAAAAAAAAAAAAAGGCTTGAGAGTACTATTAAGTTGGAGGCAGCAGCAGATGGTCCACACCAACTGCCAGAGCTTCCCTTATGACCTCCTGAGCCCTATTGTTGCCACAGGGAAGCAGGGCTGGAGCTCCGAGCCAGAAGCTCCTGCACACTCGGTGTGTTAGGCCTACCTGTGTTAGGTAGTCAATGAGAGCTAAGTGAGCCTTCTCCAGTTCAGCGCCAGAGAGTGTGGGCAGTGGGTTGGGGTACTGCAGCTGTTTCCTGTAGTCTGTGGGCAGTAGGTCGGGGTACAAACCCATCACGTGGGTGGGATCTGTAAGAAAGGAAAGCATGCTTCCTTAGGAAAGAAACCCAGAAGTTTAGGGACAAAATACAACATGACTATATGATAGATAGTGAGCCCCAAACCAACAGTTTACCATTTATTTCATTTGGGGATGGGGGGCTTGAGACAGGGCCTATGTAAGCCTGGCTGGTCTGGGCGTTATTGCATAGACCAGGCCTGCCTCAGATCTGTGGCAATCCTCCTGCCTCTGCCTCCCGAGTGCTACAACTGTAGGAATGCATAAGCATACCTGGATTACTCCTCAACCTAGGGAGTGAGTCTGAGTTCAGGAAAGTTTAGTAAGTCCCCTAGGTGACCTGAACACTGTATGTAAATCTCATTAATATGTCACAAAATGGCAAGACCATAAGGCAAGACTTCCCTTGAGGCCTCCAGAAGTCACTAACCCCATGTCACAGTATCCAGCCCATCTAAGAGGACCTTGCTCTTCAGGATCAGGATCTGTTAAAGCACTGACAAGCATGGGCAGCCCAGCAGAGCAGCCTCACCAAAGCCCGAGCTCAGGGAGGAAGGCACTGCGGAGAGCTGAGTGAACACAGCCTTCCCTGCCGCCTGCGCCACACCCATGCCCTACTCTACTGAACACGGTGTGATGAGAGGCTAGGGGGCAGCTCAGTGTTCAAGTTCCATTTTCCTTTTCTTTCTTCAGGGCCTAGACCACCTCTTCATTCTTACTTTTGTTTGGTTGTTGAGACAGGGTCTCAAACCACATGTCAGGCTTGCCTAGAAGCCACTACGTAGGCCAGGATGGCTTGGTACAATCCTACTGTCTGAAATTCCCAGGTGCAGAGACAACACACAGGTTGAGTCACCATGTCTGACCTCCCTAAGTCTTTCTGCTCCTGGAGAATGCTATCACATCAATCCCCCACCGAGCCTCCACCCCCCGCCACATGCAAGCACTAGCATTGTCAACACTTAGGATTCGCTTTGAGAGGAGGGGGTTCTGAGTCCAGGGTTGTATCACATACACAAAACAGCACACACACAAAATAGAAACACATGAGAACAAGGAAATGATGTTCCTCATGCAGAGAAAACTCTATCCACTCTGTTGACTGGGCAGTTCCCGAATTCCCAGGTACTCTTTCCACCTCATGTACATGTGCTGCCTGCTCCCTCAGCCTAGAACATTCTTCCCTAGACCCTGGCATGGCTCTTGG
Organism: Acomys russatus; assembly: GCF_903995435.1. Taxonomy (NCBI): domain Eukaryota; kingdom Metazoa; phylum Chordata; class Mammalia; order Rodentia; family Muridae; genus Acomys; species Acomys russatus. The sequence goes on from NC_067140.1 coordinate 56,487,899, forward strand.
AGACACCATCTGTCAGGTAGTAACTAAAATATCACCTTGGTGGAGAGGCCTAACTATTTCATATTCAAATGCAATCCAGATCCCTCAGCACATACTGTGGTGACAAAGAGAATAAAACAGCAGGGGAGCAAACACAGACATCTGGACTCAACCCGTGCTGCACTAGGGGGAAGGAGCCCTGTGGTTGTAGACAAAGTATTTCCGCCACATGAGACTTCCCTGTTGTGGGGTCTTCCCGTGGCTCACACCTAATGTGCCTCTATATGGCTTCCTCACCAACGCTGTGCACCCATCTCCGGCATGGCATTCCAGACTACCTGAGTTTGGCTACTGTGAATTAGCTTATGTGCAGGCCACAGCCGCACTGGCCTGTGGGTATTCTCCCCCAGATCACTAATGTTTGGAAATGATTGAGAGCAAGCTGGCTCACAACTACAAAAGAATACTCTTTTTTAAACCACACCAGACCTAAGGAAACAAAATCCCTCACAAATGTACTTTAAAGCAAACAGCAGCTGGTCAGCAGCTTCAAGGACTTGTTTCTGGCTAAGCCGCCTGGGAAAGCTGCCAGTACAGGTGAAGTAAATAAGAAGCATGCAGGGGACCTGTGACCTCACCTCAGCACTGGGATTACACACGATTGTGCCACTGCACTTGACCTCTGTGGCCTGATCTCAGGTCCTCGGGCCATCACCTGAAATCTGACTGGGCGAGTTCTCCAGCCCCGCCTCCCTTCTCAACAGTATCCTGGTTCCTTTGGTGAGTTCCTTCCGGCAAACTGTGTGTATTTGTGGTTGGAGGACTGCCCTAGCTTTCAGAATCAGAGGCACCTAACCCTTCTCTACACTAATACAGGCTGGGAACGGGACTGTGACCTCATCTTGGGGATCAGATACTTCAGCCCTGAGAAGGTAAATTGAGGATGATAAGCACGTGGCACACGCCCATCCCACACACCCCTCCTGTCGCTCCCCTTCCTCAAAAGGAGTCTGGTTTCTCTTGTCCTAAACCTGTAAAGACCCTTGTAAATCAACAGAATACAGAAGGCATTGTAGTCACAAAAAGTATTCCCTAGGGACCCTAGGTCACACCCTCTGGAAAAGCCAGCTGTTGTACATGACACTGGATCAGCTACGTGAGGACTCACTTGAGAAAGACTGAGGACCCAGGACCCAGACAGCACCAACTTGTCAGCCATGACAGTGAGCTCCCTTGGAAATGGCTTGTCTAGCTGAAGACCTTGGGGGCTGGCAACTGATACACCAACAGGGAGTGCCTTACAGGGATGAAGCACCATGGGGGCGGTGTGGGGATAGCTAAGGCAGCGGTCATGTTAGAGCAGGGTCACCCAGTCTGTTGTGAACTACAAACTAATTTCTGTCCCCTTCCTGCTTTGAGAGCCTCCAGAGTTCCCTTTGCCACCATGCAAAATTGATCCATCAACAAATGGTGGTGGCACACACCTTTAGTCCCAGTACTCAGGAGGCAGAGGCATCTCTGTGAGTTCAAGGCCACCCTGGTCTACAGAGGGAGTTCCAGGACAGCCAGGGCTGCACAGAGAAACTCTGTCTCAGAAAAAAAAAAACAAAAAACAAAAAAAACAAAACACCAAAATTGGTCCATTAATTTTACGAGGCCCTCTAACCACCACCTAGTGATTCCCTCCCCTGTTCAATTGATCAGACTCTAGTGAAATTACTCAGAACTGGTCTCCATTACTCATAACCAAGAACCCAAATGACTGGCCCAGGGATAGGTGGGGGAAGAAAAAAGAGGAAGGTGAGAACAACAAAAGGACATGGCAGAAAGCCAACAGATGCAATCATAGTAGCAGACATAGGGCGCAGTAGTCTGCACTGTCCTAATGACCTCACATGACCTTCATGGAATACTCTAGGGAGCGCTGCCATTACGCCTCTTCAATAGAGGAGCAAACTGAAGCAGGCAGTCCAGTGCTTTGTATCAGCTTTGGCAGGCTGCACTAGCTAGTGTTCTGTTGCTGTCACATGACCAAGGCAACTTAGAGAAGGAGGGACTTGTTTGGCTTACGATTCCAGTGGGATAAGAGTCAGTCATGGCAGGGAAAGTGTGGCAACAAATGGAAGACATGGCGGCTGGAGCAGCCACTGATGTGGGCATCAGTTGAAGCTCAAGCAGGAAGCAGAGAGCGAAAGTGAAATGTCGAGAGTCTAGATTCTCAGAGCTCATCTCCAGTGTCCTACTTCCTCCAACAAGGCCGCATTTCCTAAACCTCCCAAATAGCACCACCAACCAGGGGCTAAATACTGAAATATCTGAGCTATGGAAGACATTCTCATTCAACCCACCACACAAGCCAACTCCCGCGGGCCCGCTCTCACTGCTGCACTCTAACAGAGAGGGCGGGCTTTGCAGCAGTGGTCCACGCTGGCTCCCAACAACAACCCAGGAACTTCTGCCTAGCCTAACATTCAGTGAACACTAGGTAATCGATCATGTATAATTGTTGGATCGGATGACTGTTACCTCTCTTTAATGATGTGGACAAAGCATTCAGGAAAACTGGAGGCCTGCATTAATGGGTGAGACCACATTAGACAGGGTAGACTGTAAGTGTGTAAGCACTGTGGCCTCTCACAAGAGCTTGTTAGACTCGCAGGTGAGCTCTGAGGAGAGCGAGACTCCACCAGCAATTCCTACCCCAAAGCCACACCTGCTTGTTACCTGTGCCAAGCTTAGCAAAGACTTGCATGGACTCATCAAAGCGCTTCTGGCAGAAGAGGTTGAAGGCATACAAGTTCTTAATGTGATGGATTTGCTGCTGTTTTTCACTGTCTGAGTCATCTTTCATTTCCTAAGAAAAGAGAGAATAAATAAAAGCTCATCACTCTCCATATACTTGCTTTTGCTCATTCTAGGCAGTGAAACACACTAGAAGGCAGAGATGCTACAATGTACAAGAGCAACATGGTACCCAACTGCACAGACTACCCCACAGTCTTCTTCTAAACAACTATACTAAGACTTGGTTACATAATTAAAACATTTAATTTAATTGTATGTATATAGATGTTCTTCCTGCACATATGTGTGTGCACCATGTGTGTGCAGTGTCCACGGAGGCCAGAAGAGAGAGAGCATCAGATTCCCCTGGAACTGGAGTCACAGTTCTGGAGTGACAGCTCTGAGCTGTCACAGGAGTGCTGGGAATCCAGCCTCGGTCCTCTGCAAGAGCAGCCAATGCTCCTAACCTGTGAGCCATCTCTCCAGCCCCCTAGTTACATAATTTCTTAAAATTATTTTTACTTTATGAGTGTTTGCCTACATATATGTGTGTGTGCGCCCCACATGTCTGGTGCCAGGAAAGCACAAGAGAGGGTACCTGCAATCTTCTCATCACACTGTTAAGTAACTATGCAATGGAATTCACTAGGGCTTCTACCAAGTGCCTAACTAGCGCCACTAAAGTCTATGAAGGCCATGACAAACAAGGAAAGAGGAAGAAACTGCCTCAGCCTAGAGATCACTGAGGATGTATGCTAATTAATTAATGTGAGTGCCAGATTTGATCCTGGTGCATACACAAAAGGGCATTAATGGAGAGCTCGCCAAATCTAACCAAACCTGAAGTTAAATTTATAAACAAAACCTGCTAGGCAGTGGTGACACACCCTTTTAATCCCAGCACTTGGGAGGCAGAGGCAATGGGATCTCTGTGAGTTCAAGACCAGCCTAGTCAATATAGAGTGTAAGAAGAATCCAAACTGAAGCCATTTTGAATAAAACTTCCATCTTGAATAGGAATAAAAATTGAAGTTTAAGTTCCTAAGAGCTCCTTGGGTAACTGATACCCTGTGTGGCAGAGAGAGACATGTAAGTGGGGAAATGACGTCCTGGTTGGCAGGTTGAGACATGAATGCTAGGCAAGTCGCCCTGCCACAGCTGAATAACCCAACCAATGGGAAGAGAATAAGTGTGCCACATAGGGAACTGTTCCTAGAGAAAGCCCTTATCCCTGAATCCTGACACATAGAAAAATGTAACTGTAACCTGGACCAGATGTTTATATTTTTTCAGGTTTAAAAGCTCTGTAACATTCTTGCTGGGGGTCAAGGGCAGTTGCAGTTCAGCTCCTGAGTCTGTTCTGTGTCCCTGATCAATTAGTAGCAACTTTATTACAATAAACTTGACTTGGTGTTTGAATTGTGTTGGATCCAAGTAGACCCCATAACAGAAAATTCCAGGACAGCAAGGACTACATAGAGAAACTCTGGAGAGATGGCTCAGAGGTTAAGAGCTCTGTCCGTTCTTCCAAAGGTCCTAAGATCAATTCCCAGCAACCACATGGTGGCTCACAACCATCTATAATGAGATCTGGTGCCCTCTTCTGGTGTGCAGGTGTACACACAGGCAAAACACTATATATAATTAATAAATAAATCTTAAAAAAAAAAAAAAGAAAGAAAGAAAAGGAGAGGAGGGGAGGGGAGAGGGGAAGTTAGGGAAAGGGAGGGGAGGGGAAGGGAAGGGAAGAGAGAAGAGGGGAAGGGAGGGGAGGAGAGGAGGCTAAGAGACATACCCGGGAAGGCTCCCTAGTACAGTGAGCACTGAGTTCAGAAGGGACAGCAGCACAGACCCAACCTGGGACTTAAGGGCCAGAGAAGAGTGTGTGCTCCTAGCAGAGGGACATCACATGCAGAGCCCTTGAGCCACAGAACCCGCAATGCTGCAAGATGGAAGGGCTGTGTGCCTTGAAGAGGTGGGAAATGTCCTGTTTGTGGCCAAAGGCCAATAACGCTGTTATTAGCATTATCTCCCCGCTAACCTTTCCCTCTTATATCTTGATCAAACTTTACTAAACTTAACTTCTTTAAAATGCTTCTTAGAGGGCTAGTGGGATGGTTCAATGGGTAAGGACCCTTGCTGTGCTAGTCTGGTGACCTAAGTTTGATTCCTGGATCCCTTGTATAGGTAGAAGGAGAGAGCCTACTACATAATGTTGTCCTGACCTCCACACGTGTGCCTTAACACACATACACCCAGACATATGTGTACACATACACACACAAACACACACAATATTAAACTAGGAAAATACATAAAATACATAAAATAAAATGCTTCTCAGTACGTTTCTTCCTCTCCACTCCAGTCCACTACTATGAGCACACAGCTATACCGCACTGTGTATTGAGGCTTGGTAAACCTGGCTCTGTCCTCTTCTCAAGCTTACTCCCAGATACTTATGACCTTCTGCTCAAGTCAGGATAACTTCAAATGTTCTAGAGCTGTGCCATGCTAGTTTTTACTTTTCTTTCTTTTTCCATTATTATATGTGTGTGCGTGCACACATGTGACTGGGTGGTAGGCATGTGTGTGCACATACATGCATGTCAATGAGATACTAGGCTGATGCAGGGAATCATCTTCAATCACTCTTCCACCTTATTCAATCAGGCAGGCTCTCTCAATCAAACCCAGAACTGGCTGATATGGCTAGTCTTGCTAGCCAGCTTGCTCTGGGGGATGACCTGTCTCCACCTTCCAAGTCTGAAATTATAGGCAGGCCATTATTATCCACTGACATTATGTGGCATACATCCATTAGGCAACTGGCATACATGTGGTACATAGACATTCTTGCAGGCAAAACACCCAAATACATAAAAATATTTTAGTTCTTAAAAAAAAAAAAATTAAAAAAATGAAATACTGGGGCTAGAGAGCTGGCTCGGCTTAAGTACTGAGATGTACTTAAGATGGCTTCCGTACTTAACGTGAACTCAGAGCCTTAGCACACTAGTAAAAATCTAGCCAGTACAACTATGGACAACCACAATCCCCATGTTGAGAAGATATCCCCTAGGCCAGGCAGTGTAGACAAACTGGTTGTCTCCAGGCTCAAAAAATAAGGTAGAAAGTGACTAAGGATGCCACCTAACATCAATCTCTGTCTACCACATGCCCATGTGCACGCGCGCGCATGCGCGCGCACACACACACACACACAGAGGCATGCATGTATGCACGAACGCATACAGAATGCCAATAAAAATATTTTAAAATGCTGACTCTCATTAGCCACCAGAGAAATGCAAATTAAAACCCCATCAGGATTCCAGCTTACCCTAGTCAGAATGGCAGGCATTATGAAAATGAGAACCAACAAATGCTGGCAAGGGTGAGCACAAAAGAGAAACTTTATACACTGCTGGTAGGAACACCATTGTGAAGACCAGGGTGGAGGTTTCTCAGAAAAGCTTAACCCCAATCTTCCATATGACTCGGCGTCAGCACTCCTGGGCAGGGAGGGCTTCAAGCCAACGTATCCTACAGACTGCTGCACACCAGTGTCTACTGTAGCACCAATCACAACAACTAAGTTATGGAGCAGCCACGGTGCCCGGCACAGAGGCAGGAAAAAGGAGAATGTGGCATATGCTCACACTGGAATTTCAAAGTTCAGGAAAATGGAGGCAACTAAAAATAATAAATTGAGTCATGCCAGCCTCAGGAAGACAAATATATACCTTTTCCCCTCATTTATGGTTCCTAGATTTTATACAGATACAAAAAAATCTTTGCCCAGGCCCTTCCCTGTGTGTGTGTGTGTGTGTGTATAAAACATTAAAGTAGTAGTAAAACTACTTAGAGGACAAAGGGGACCAGAGATAGGAGAAGGGGGAGAAAGGGAAGAACAGAGAGAAAAAAGGGCAATGTACTCAACATAAAATATTTACATGTAGAAAAGCTTGAAAAAATAGGATTTTAAATTACAGAACTTTTGCATGTAAAATAAAAGTTGCTTTTCAAAACAGCCAGCATGGGCTGGAGAAATAACTCAGCCCATAAAGGGCAAGAACAGGAAGCACAAGGGCCCCAGGTTGATTCCTGAGACCCACGTAGAAACCTGTGGAGTGGTGCTGCCTGCAGTCTCAGCACTGGGGAGGCGGGGCGAGGAGGCTCCGTGGGGCTCAGTGCTAGCCAGCCTAGCCTAAGTGATGAGCCCCAGGTCCCATTGAGAGACTCTGAGGGACAACAAGGTGGACAGCCGTCCTGAGGCACAACACCTGAGGCTGGCCTCTAGCCTCCACATGCACACCACAACAGTGCATGTACACCAGTACACACACATGCTCACACACGCACACGCACGCGCATGGACACACACACACATGCAAGCAGCCACTGCAAGTAATTAAAAGTGATCGCTGCTTTTCCTTCAGAGACAGTTTGCAACACCTATCTAGAAATCAAGCTTACTATTACCATCATCAACACCTCTTTAGGTTAAACTAGTTTAATGCCCAGACTAGGCTCATAGACTTATGGACATTTCTGGAAATCAAGTCCACTCTCTGCAGATACTAAAAGACATACATAAGCCATGTGCGTCAGTGTATGCCAGTGGAGGGTGAGACAAGGAGACTGTCACAAGATCGAGACCAACATGGACTACATACCCTTGTCTCAAAAATTTAAAAATGGAAAAAATAGCCGGGCGTGGTGGCGCACGCCTTTAATCCCAGCACAATTCGGGAGGCAGAGGCAGGCGGATCGCTGTGAGTTCGAGGCCAGCCTGGTCTACAAAGTGAGTCCAGGATGGCCAAGGCTACACAGAGAAACCCTGTCTTGAAAAACCAAAAAAAAAAAAAAAAAAAAAAAAAAAAAAAAAAAAAAAAAGGGGGGGGAAATTACTAGCAATGGGAGTGAAAATGAACAAGACACACTGCTGCTTTGCTGGGAACAACAGTCCACATGACCACAAAGCAGAGTGGCTGCAAATATCTGAATGAGATTTGTATCTCCCAATATATTCTAATGTCAGGCACTTGTTTCCTAGGGGGCAATACTGAGAATTGAGGGTGAACCTTCAAGAGGTGAGTCATGATAGGAAGGTTCCAGAACACTCTGAACAAAAGACATTGAGAGAGAGCTGTTGCAGAAGGAGCCCTGGCCTCTCCTGTCCGCTCATGGCAACTGACTGCATGCCCTGTATTCCCATTCATTCCAGGTGGTAGCAAAGCCACGCAGTGGCCCTTATCACAGAGCCTGCACTACTGCACTTGAACTTTGGATCTCAGAAAATGTGAGGCAAATAAACACACCTTTAGCTAAGCTGTCTGTGGCTACAGTGGTAAAAAGCTAACTGGCCCAGTGACCACAGTAAGCAGAAGGCTGCGGCTTGGTTCAGTGTAACAAGCGAGGCCATTCCAGACCCTGAAGAAGGCTTGCACATGCCATAGAATTCACTGTTCAAAGAATCAAGGGGCCCTCTAGTGGCTAGATCCAACTACACAATATTATGACATTCATGACATGACTATTACTGTATGTTAATTGTCAATGTTAATTAATAATGTTAATGTATGCATTATCTTTAGTTATTCCAAACCATATAATATCTACTAAACTATTTTATTCTTCCATTACTTTTTAGAAGACACCATTAATAACTGACATCCATTCTACACTTGCATAGATCAATAAGGTAAAATCACTTAGTTACATAGATACTTGAAGGTGGACTCAAACCCTGAATCACAGCCCCCAGGCTTCCAGTTTATTCTTCATTTATATAAATATAGAACTAAATACAATCTAAATACCAGTCTCTATATGATGTTCAGCTGCTTTAGAGAATGATGAGAGGGAAAAAAATAGAAAGAAAATAACAAGGAAAGCACTCTGCCTCCCAAATCTAAAAGATGAGACTTACAGCGAGCTGCAGAGCCAATTCAAACTGCTTGTCTTGAAGAAGCTGTTGGATTTGGGTTGCCATGGGGACAGGGATGAGTCTCCAAACAAAATGATTGCTGGCCACATAGATAATGTTTGATCTGGAGAAGGAAGAATATGGGTAAGAGGACACGGGATTCACAATGGTACATGGACTTGGGAGCCACGCAGCAGCCACAGTGAAGAGAGAAAGTCCTTACCCGCCTGAGGTAATAAAGCGGGGCCTCTGCAACTCAATGCTCTGAACCAGAAGTCTCGGTTCAAGTGTTCGGATCTCCACGTACCTGGGCAACACTGCAATGATGTATGGAGGCTGGTGCTCTGCAAGAGAGGACATGTTGAGCTTGAGTTCTGGTTGAAGGCTTTGGGTTAAGGATGGGCTTGCATTCAATTGCTCACACGAAGGTGATATAAATGGATTAAAAAAAAAAATCCTCAAGCTAAGCACCAAGACAGGAGAATCCTACACTGCAATTCACAGGAAGGAAGTGATATCAAAAAACATCTCTTGTATAAGAGAGCTATACCAAGCTTTGCTAACATGGCTGGACCAGCTCCCACTGTGCCCTTTAAAAGTTTCCTGTGGTCCTTTCCCACCTGTCACAAAGCCAGGTTGGTAGTGTGCAGCTGTTCCACACTACTGAACTGCCTTGCACTCTCACAGAAAGGGCAGGGGAAAGGCCGTTTCCTTTCTTCTTCCTCCTACTTGCTAAGGTTTCTGCTTGAGATTTTCAGGAAAAGAATGCAAAACTCCACTTAATGGCTGCTACAGGTGGAATGTTCCTGTCTTTCCTAACACTTACGTACACTAGATGCTGAATCCCCAGTGCACTGGTGTTGGGAGCGAAGGCCTAATGAAAGGCAGGAGGGACTACAGGTCCCTGTCACATCTGGCTTCTTCCTTGACTTTTTGAAAAGAATGTTTACATACCCACTCTTCCTTTCTGTACTTTGTAAAGATACTTTGTACTTAGTGAGCTGGGTGAAACAGAAGAATCTATAGAAGTGCTAAAGTCAGTACATACACATACAAAAAAGCCTAAAATCCTTGCTATGAAAGCCTTCCTGTGTGATAAGGGAGATTACAGAACGTGTATCTCTGAAGACACATAGAAACTCAGAAACCCTAAGACTGAATAAAGACCAGCTTTACTTTATACTGATTGAAATAAATTTACTGCTTGTACATTACATTAAACTTAACTGCAAAAATGTAAACACAGGTATTACAGGTGTAGCTCAGTCTGTGGTACTGTCAGCACAAAAATAGTTCTTACTTCACAGGGAGTAAGAAAGAGTTTGTTCTGGAGCTAAACATGAGTGACTGTGGCCTGGGAACACAGATTCAGGGTTTCCCCAAACACTATGTTCCACCGTGACTGTGGTTACCTGAGATGTTATTAGGTGCAGAACAAAAGAAATCACAAATAGAGTTATCTTTGATTTGGGGCCACAGGAAGGCAGGTTACAGCAAAGCTAGGAAACGGTGCTATAGACGTTAGATGCTATCTGATGACATTCTTAGCTTTGAGATTGGTAAAAGTTAGTGGTTCACTAGGAACACACTGTAAAATTGCTGTTTTTAAGGTTTATTTTATTATTTATGTATATATGTGTGGGGGGGTTGCTCACAGAAACCCAAAGAGATTGCTGCATCTCCTGGAGCTGGAGTTACAGATAATTAGTTGTAAGCCACTGGACATAGTGCTGGGAACCAAACTCTGGTCTCCTGCAAGAGCAGCAAATGCTCTTTACCGCTGAGCCATCTCTCCAGCCCCTACCTAAGATTCTACCAGCTTCCCAGTCAGTGCCTACCACGGGCCTCTGATGGCCAGCCTACCTAATTCCTGCGTAATTTAGACTGCAGGCTGAGTTAGTCAAGCTCTGCACAACCTCTCACTCATGGCCAGCTTGCCTTTTGCATCTTCAGTCAGTTTTCACCCTGTGCTGTTGGCCCAGATGAAGGAACTGGTCCTCAATCCCATCCCAGACTCCTGTCTGCCCTGGTCCAATCTTACCTGTGTAGGACAATATCTCCATGTCTAATTAACCAGATTTCCCTCTCTGTGAACTACTGGATTATAACACCTCCATGGGCTCTTGTCTCTTCATCTGAAACATAACCCTTTTCTCACAAGATAGAGTCTCTCGGTACACAAAGCACTAACCATGTTTGTGTTTCTGACTGCAAAGAAAATACAGCAAGAGTGTCACATGCTTCCAGAAAATACCACTACAGAGCAAAGGGAGCCTAAGGCAGGCTTCAACAAGCCCACTGTGAAAACAGCCTGCCCTTCTAAGTCATACATATTAGAGGGATAAGTAAACAATTTCCAAATGCAGACTGTTTGGCAAAGGAGCTAATAAGAGCTAATGACAGGAAAGTGAAAGAATAGAAATGAAGACATGGAGACGGTAGTAGACAGCCACTTCCTGAAACCCATGTTCTTTGTACAGTCTTCTTCCTCTGAAGTAAAACTCAACTTCCAGGGCCGGGCGTGGTGGCGTACATCTTTAATGCCAGCACTCAGGAGGCTGAGGCAGGTGGATCACTGTGAGTTCGAGGCCAACCTGGCCTACAAAGTGAGTCTAGGACAGCCAAGGCTACACAGAGAGACCCTGTCTCGAAAATCATCCCCTGCCCCCAAAAGCCAATAAAAAACAAACAAACAAAAACCCTAAAAATTAAACAAAACAAAAAAAAGGAAGCGGGGATCTGGGAGGTGGGTAGTCTGCTAGAGCCATGATGGAACTGATCCTACAGGGATGACACAGCCCCAACCCAAAGGACAAAGCAGCAGCTGCTGCTGGCCTCACCCATGGCCACTGGGATGTCTGTCCAGTTCAGGGCACATTTCTGAGTGCAGATGCCTTCCTCGTTGAGCACCACAGTGAGATCATCCTGACCCACGGCCACTTTTCCATCTGCCAGAGGTGCAACTAAAGGCTCCAGCTGCTTGCCTGTGGGGAAGAGCTCTTTGATGGACCCCTTTCCATCCACCTGTAGGAAGACATGAGGGGAGTCACCCAGCACTCCCCAGACATGAATGCAACCTGGAAAAATCCACACACACTCAAACCAGGGAAGCCAATGACGTTAACATGGTATCTGTTATGACAATCTTTTCCACAGTGTAAGAACAGAGAAAAGCATCCGTCTGGCACCTACCAATGCTAGGTGCTACAATACAGAATATCACTTCTGGCAGAAATGCATAATGGTACCAATAGTTTATCTGCTAGGGTTGTAGTAGAGCTACCACAGGAGTCAGCAAGACCACTCCTAGTTACTGTCCAGGGAAATAAAAGTTTACATTTATACAAATCCCCAAATACATATAAATACAAATAGCAGCTTTATTCAGAATTGCTGAAAGTGGGGAGCACTTGCTTCAGCACTCTCCTTCGGCTGACGGGCCACTAAAGAAACTCCAGGCCATCGTGTCAGGACGACTACGGAGTGGTGAAAACAGTAACCACCAGTGCACAAACACAGAACCTCAGACGCACTCTGCTAGGCGGAAGATCTCCACTCCATACAATCTGTTTACATGACAGTCTACAAAACAACCAAACTTAAGATACAGAGAGCACATCCCTGGTAGTGGAGGACTGCAAGTTGGATGAGGGGAAGAGATGTGGGAGGCGACAGAGTTGCTTTTTTGTTTGTTTGTTTTTCGAGACAGGGTTTCTCTGTGTAGCCTTGGCCATCCTGGACTCACTTTGTAGACCAGGCTGGCCTCGAACTCACAGCGATCCGCCTGCCTCTGCCTCCTGAGTGCTGGGATTAAAGGCGTGCGCCACCACGCCCCGCTTGACTGAGTTGCTTTGAATTGTTACTGTGACATTAGTTACATCACCCAGATATCTGTCACAATCAGGGACTGCACAACAAAAAGAACGGGATTTAACGTATGCCAGGGTCCTAATGCAAGATTTGCCGCCCTCAGAAAATAAAACCTCAAGAAGGTGAAGGGAGCTGGGCACAGTGGCGCACACCTTTAATCTTAGCACTCGGGAGGCAGAGGCAGGCAGATCTCTGGGAGTTCGAGGCCAGCCTGGTCTACATAGAGAGTCCAGGACAGCCAAGGCTACACAGAGAAACCCTGTCTCAAAAAACAAAAAACAAAACAAAACAAAAAAAGTAGCCAAGAGTTTAGCTTACTCTTATGAAGTGAGGAACATTCCATCGTTTCTACCTAAAGCATGCACATCAGAGGGGAAAAAGCAATGTTGTGGCTATTCATCACTCTATACTAGAAAAAACAAATTATAAAAACAATTTGTATAGCAAGATAAGTTTTAAAACATACACAGGTGTTTTACCTGCATATATGACTGTGTACCGCATGTGGTACCTGTGCTCAGAGAGGACATCAGATCCCCTGGAGCTGGAGTAGCAGCTGGTGTTTGGTCACCTTGTAGGTGTTGGAATTGAACCTGGGTCTCAAGCAAGTCAGTGCTCTTAACCACTGAGCCATCTCCAACCTCCAGCAAGTTAAAAACAAACAAACAAACAAACAAACAAACAAACAAACACAGGGTAGAAGCTCATATAGTAAAAGGCAAAAAGTTAGTATTTTTTCTTTTATTTTCTTTTTGAGGTGCTGAGGATTCAAACAGAAGGTCCTACCCCTCACCTGTACTTGTTGTTTCTGATCTGGGGGAGTCTGAATGATTTGCACATCCTCTATTTCCTTATCTATATTTTCTATAGTACACCTACTTAACTTAAGAAATAAGTGAAAGGAGCTCGAGAGATGTCTCAGGGGTTAAGAGCACTGACTGCTCCTCCAGAGGTCCTGAGTTCAAGTCCCAGCAACCACATGGCGGCTCACAACCATCAGTGATCTGATGCCCTCTTCTGGCCTGCAGGTGGTGTAATGCAGGCAGAGCACTGTATACATAATAAATAAATCTAAAAAAAAAAAAGAAGAACAATAAAAAAGAAAGAAAGAAGTGAAAATAAATATATTAAGAGATTGTGAACTCAAAAGTCTGAAATACTTAAGCTAACACTAAAATTCAAATGTAATTCCTGAGCAGCCTGAGCAGTAGTAACATGAAGGGAAAGGGTGTGATAATTGGACAGATAGACAAACAGTCATCAGATACTATACGTAGTGATACAGAGAAAAGAAACCTGACTTTGCTTGGCTTCAGTTGCACGGACACCTGACTTGTGGGAAATACTGAGTATGTACACACACACACACACACACACACAAGCACACACATACAGACACACGCACACACACACACAGACACCTGACTTGTGGGAAATACTGAGTATGTACACACACACACACAAGCACACACACACACACACACACACACACACACGGACACCTGACTTGTGGGAAATACTGAGTATGTATACATACACACACACACAAGCACACACACGGACACACGGACACTTGACTTGTGGGAAATACGGAGTATGTGTACACACACACACACACACGCACACACACGGATGGACGGACAGACACACACACACACACACACACACACGGACACCTGACTTGTGGGAAATACTGAGTATGTACACACACACACACACACACACACACACACAGAGAGAGAGAGAGAGAGAGAGAGAGAGAGAGAGAGAGAACTATGCACAGAAAAAGGAATGCTGTTACATCCGAAGCTCTACTTAAGGCAGTCTCCCGACCTGTAGTTAAGAAGCGACGACCATGTAGCAAGGTAAGTGTGTGATCACTTCCCCAAGGCAAACTGATGAGAGTTGCAAAAACAGAAGAGTTTACCCTGATCAGGTAGTAGTCTCTCTTGAAGCCAACACAGATAGAATTTTCACACCACGCCATGGACTTGGGCACATCCGGTACACTAAAGTCCCCCTGAATAAAGAGAGTATGAGTTCAGTTGTAAAGATGTTAAAAGGGGATGGGGTAGGATTCACACCTTTCTCTCTTTTTTTTTTTTTTTCGAGACAGGGCCCGGCTACACCTTTCTCTTAGACTACTTCCAGTCTGCAAAATACCCTACACCCACACCTGAGCACAATTCCTGTAGAACTATATAAATAAAATATAAATCACCAAGGAACTGGAAAAGGTGAGAACCCACTATAGATGAGGCAATTGGCAGGAATGCTGTGGAATTACAAAGCAATGGGCACGAACCAGCAAGCCCCAGGGCGCCATGTCAGAGCATCTGCCTAGGGAGGACTTCAAGTTGGCGTTCTTCACTAGGTCTAAACAGGAGACTGTGGACTGGCTTCAGTACCAGCTCCCACCCCACCCACACAGATAGCACAGTGGACTTTACCTGCAGTTCGTGGAATTCCCTGTCTTTCCAGAAGTACAGCTGCAGCTTCTTTCTCACCGCCACACACATTCGCAACACCTCCTCACCAGACTCGGTGTGCTGAGGAGAGACACTGGAGCCAATGAGGATGCGATAACTCCACCACACAGTGGCAAGCAGACTGGCAATGCGCTACCTCAACGTGAATGCAACCTGCAAATCCCCTGTACCCTAAAGCCTCACTGTCAAAGCCGGGTGGAGGGACACCACTCTGTTGAATATGTAGACACACCTGGTTCAGGATTACTTCTTCCACACCACAGTCCCAAGTCAGAGTAGGTCTTTCATTCTAAAACTGCGCTATCTCCCCAACCACTTGTTTCCTGAGTAGACGTGAGCCACAAGAGCTAACAGTGATCAGAGCTAAGAAGAGGCCTGGGGAGCCTAGAGAGCAGAAGGATGATGAATTGGCAAAAACAAGATGTCTTTTTGAGCAATGAAAACTCCCAAGTGACAAAGACCACAGTAATCTGCTTAGAACAAGTCAATTTAATATCACAAACAGGTTCATGATACTGTTAAGGTCTTGCTTTCCCACCAGTGGTTGGTCTGACATCTGTCTTTACCTCTGGTAAGTCACCTTCTGACACAGACACCTTGCATTTTAATTAGCACACGGGGAATGAAAATCTTGCATCTTTGTACGGCATCTAGTATGATCCAAAGCAAAACATTCTCTCTGAAGGCTGCTGGGTTTGGATGTCACAGTCATTCTTCCATGGAATGGTAGAAACTAAGGTGATGCTGGAGTCATACAGCCAAAGTTCACCTGGAACCCACTCACCTGGAGGTCACAGGTGAACAACGATGCTCCCTTCGCCTTTGAAACTGTAGTGATTTGTTGAAATGTCAGTAAGTCATGGACATAAATGTTGTTTTCTGTTTGGGAGGAAGTACAACACTATCACTAAGACAAGCTCTAATTTAGTCACAAAGATAAAAGCAAAGAATCAACTGTGGGGCCGGGCGTGGTGGCGCACCCTTTTAATCCCAGCACTGGGAGGCAAAGGCAGGCAGATCTCTGTGAGTTCAAGGCCAGCCTGGTCTACAAAGTGAGTCCAGGACAGCCACAGCTACAGTTGCACATTATAACAGCGGCCCACTCTGGGCTCTATCAGTACAAACGTCTTCTGTTCCTTACGACTCTGAGCTGACTTCGGGAAAGCAGCTTTCACTTCAGCCCTCCTGCGTGTGTCCTTCTCAAACGTGGCAATGTGTCAGCATATTTATCCAGGAAATAACTTTCTGAGCTACATATGCTAGAAAGCTCCAGTGAGGAAAAAGAAATTCTCTTTGACTATTTTTTAAGATTGTTGGAATATGGTCTGGCGCTTTGTATTTGTTAACTGCTTGTCCCTCAAAATTCTTACAGTTTACAAGCAAACTGCCTCATACCTTGCCTAAGAAATTATTCCTGATTGGCTGATTAAAAGGCAAACCTCGGCAGGGCAGAATGGGGTAGGTGTGGCCAAAGTTCACGGGCCTTGGGAGAGAAGGCTCTGGGGAAGGAGAAGCAGACAGGTACGGGAGGAGGAAGAGGAAGAGCATCGCCAGGGAGTAGGGAAGAGTCACGTGAGCCAAGAGGAGGAAAGAAAAGGCCCAAATGAACAACCTTAGCAGTATTTTAGGATTATGGATGGGAGGTAGGCCAAATAGAAATTATTAGAAGCAGATGGCATGGGGTGGAGGATGGGAGATAATGGAAGCTTAGGGAGTTAATATCTGCCATGCTCCAGGTAATAAGGCTATTCTAAAATATATCAGGTGTCTATGTTTTTATTGATTGTAAAAGTGGGTTAAATAATACCATCATCATAATTATAAGCCCAATAACAAACATTCATTAGGCCATACTTTTAAATTAATAGCAACATAAGATTTATTTATCTATGCAATTTATGCATATGAGTACTCTATCTGCATGTGTGCTTACATGACAGAAGAGGGCATGAGATCCTATTACAGATGGTTGTGAGCCACCATGTAGTTGCTAGGAATTGAACTCAGGACCTCCGGAAGAGCAGCCAGTGCCCTTAATCTCTGAGCCATCTCTCCAGTCCTGTCTCTAGATTTTATACAAACCATGGCAAGGATTTCTGCCTTCCAAACTTGGGCAGAAGGATTACCAGAACACTGGAACTGGGTTCTCAGCTGGCTCTTACAGTGAAGATTTAGTATGTCGTGTTGAATTGTGGACCCAGGAACTAAGTTGAAAATGCGTCTGCTCTTTAGGCCTCTGGTTAATGAGTACAGGGCGTGAGATAAGTTTCTACTCTTCAGCCTCTGTGGCTTTGCAAGCGAGGGCTCTGACAATGCTGGCCCATCTGCCTCTTGCTTAATAGCTTGCCATTCCTCACCACATGTCCTGAGCCAGGCCACAGGGAACACCTTCTGCCATATGACACAGCCTTGCCTAAGCTGTTTCCTGCCAGTCAGGGAAAACTTCTGCCTATTTCTCTCTTCCTATGGAAACAGTTAGCAGTCCTTGCAATTCCTCAGACTCCACAGGACTGTCACAGTCTGTGTTACCATTTCCTTTTAAATTTTGGCCATGATAATCAGCATACAAATATCAAAGGAAGAAACAATGTCTCATTCATCTCAGTATTTCTAATGTCTACTTCAGACTTGCACAGGGTGTGGCTCACAAATACATGATCGCTGGGTGGATTATTACTTGTTGAAGGACACGGTCCACATTCATGCAGATGCTGTCTTTGTCACCCAAAGCCCTGCTGATCTGGTTAGAAGATACCAGTTCATTGTCAATTACTGCCACATGAACACAGGAAACACAAATGTAACCCCTTTTCTTACCTAACAAGCTGACTAGAATCTTAAACTGGGAAACCACATGGATCTGGAAAACAGCAAATTATTAGAAGACTCAGTTAAACATTTCATGTAAGGTTTAACAAAAGTTCACTTAACAAGAAGACTAAATCAGACTGACGGGCCTGTACTGGTTACAGACACCGAACTCATTGTTATGTGTAAGCACGGCTTCTGCTTGTGAAAGAGGACTCGGGCACATGAGCACGGACAGGGAGGGAGGCCCTGTATAAAGAGGATGGAGAGAAGAGGACTCAGAATTAAGTAACATTGTCAAGTTGTAGCTTTGGATAGGGCTTGAGTGTGTCCCCCACTGGCTAATGCAGTTGTTGGGGTCCTGGTCCCCAGTGTGGTGATATTAAAGGGTGAGGCCTAGTGGGAAGTCTGTAGGTCACTGGGGATATGGAATTGAAGAGGGAGAGTTCGTGCTCATGGGTTCCTCGGTTAGTGCTCAAGAGAGGTACAGCTGTTAGAACAGGTCAAGTCCCTTCCGGAATCATGTCTGGCTTCCTGTTTGACAATATGACCTTTCCTTGTTGCATGTGTGCTGTCATGAGGCCTTCACCATGGCAGAGATGCTGGCCATGACATGTTCCTGAACTTCTAGAACTGTGAGCTAAGTCAACCTCTTTTCTTCCTAAAGTAGCTGCTTCAGTTATTGTACTGAAAAACAGACTAACACAGCAGGGCCTCCCAGAATCCAGACAGTTTTTATAGCACTGCTCACGGCCACTCACCTGCTGGATCTTTTTGGAAAAGTTCTTATTGGACTTCTCTAGCGTTACTTCGAACCTGTTACAACCTACAGAAAACAAACAGACCTCTGTAGCTCCAGACACGGAAGTACATAGAGAACAACAAAAATGTGGCATCATATGCACCCATTCCTGATAAGTCTTTACAAACACCTAAAAGACTCCAAGTTGGAGGTCTAAAACAGACAGCTGTCTTTACTGAGCACAGTAGGTGGCTTTCAACTCCAACGCTATAGCAGAGGATTTCCACATGCACCTTTGGCATCAGCAGAAAAGATCACACGACACTGACCATTGCAGCAAGGTACCTGGAGTCAAGATCTCACCCTACAAAATACCTTGGCCAAGTGCTTCACAGGAAGCCGGGTAAGTAGTAGACAAGCACGAGAGCCCAAGCCCTGAGACCCAGCAAAGTCCACTTCCGGCTGGAACCACCTCCCAGCAGCAACCCTACATCCTGCACCACCAGGACAGAGCCAGCAGCAGCATCTCCAAGCTAGAGCAGGGGAATGCATCTACACTTACTGCTGCTTTCAGGTGAGGCTACATCTGCAGGCACTGTTGCAAAAGAGGGGAAGAAAGTCAACACCATAAAAACATATGAGCCCAATCTTGCTGGGGAAACACATTTAGCTGCAGAAGTTACTGAACCAAAATACGAGCAACTATAATAGTAACAACAGCTACTACAAGGCAGAGACTAGACACAAAGCGCTGGGTGGGCTTAATCTGTATTTGTACCACCTCACAACTAACCCCAAAAAGCTGGTATTATTATTCCAATATTTTCTAAGAAAAGGCCTTACTCAGTAGCCTGGGGTAAGCTAGGCTTTACTACATAGCTCAGGCTGGCTTGAACTTACTACAATCCTCTTACCTCCGCCTCTTGAATGCTGGGATTATAGCATGAATTGCCACATGAGTTTCCACTTTTTCCTAGTATTATTTTATTACTGGGGGAAGGAGCACCATATGTGATGGCAAAGGACAACTTTGTGGAGTCGGTTCTCTCTTTCTGGCCTTACACAGGTTCTAGGGATTGAGCTGGGGTCGTCAGCCAAGCACTTCACCCACTGGATCATCTCACTGGCCCCCCTTTTTTTGCTTGTTTGCTTCTGAGACACGATCTCATTGTATTTGTGAAACAGGGCTTTGTTATACAGTTTAGGATGGTCTGGAGCGCCTGTCCTTCTGTTTCAGCCTCCAAAGTTGTTGGGATTACAAGTATGTGGCACTATGGCAGGTTCCAACATCATATTTGAGGTGTCTGATGGATCAAGGAGCTGGGGGAACAGCCAGTGTTGGACAAAGATCTGTTCTCACATGGATATAGCTGGAAAAGAGTGATATTCTGTTTTTTCAAGTAACTAGATCTTCATTGTTGATAATACAGCAAAACTTGACAAAGGGAGTTTCTTAGAATGGAGACTCAATCTCAGACATATCAGTGAACTTTTCGTTCTGTTACATTGAGAGCCCCGTGATGTGTCTGATGTGTTGGGTGGCCCTTTTATTCATGCATGATCTGAAACTTTATGCACTAGCATTGGAAAAAAACAGTTTCACCAAGTCACAACTTTCCCAAATGATAGCATATTCCATTCTAGACTATTTAACATCACACTCAGTAGTCACCCCAACCTCAATGGAAAAACCTTTAAGGGCAAGATCTCCAGAGGACAGGGTCTCCAGAGCTTGCCCAGGCCTGGTTCCTGTGCATCACAGGGCTGTGATCCAGAGCCAGGCTGCTCAGTGGCCATTCCAGTTGAGTACAGTGGAGTTTGAGGCTACAAGCCAAAGTAACTGTTGGTCAAGAGGAAGCTAGAAGATGAGTTTCCCGTGTGTCTGGACATTTGTGGAGAGGGGAATCCCCAGGTTCTCTCAAACAACAGTAACCAGGAAGCTGGTTTACTCC
Source organism: Acomys russatus (assembly GCF_903995435.1). NCBI lineage: Eukaryota > Metazoa > Chordata > Mammalia > Rodentia > Muridae > Acomys > Acomys russatus. Next base: position 56,508,455 of record NC_067140.1, read on the forward strand.
AAGAAAAGAAGTGGTGGCTATGTGGTGCCCAGAGCAGGTTTCAGAAGCTGGTGAGAGCCAGCAAAGCAACCCTGGCTCTCTGCCAGAGCCTGAAAGCAGAACCCTGAGACCTGGTCACCCCTCTTAGCAGCTGCCTCATGACAGGAAGCACTGGAGCGTCTCACAGACCCGTCTTTCCTGGCTGTCCCTGCAGCTGCCTGTGGCCATGTCTCATTGGGGGTATGTCTGCCTGGACTCCGCCTTTGCACACAGCCCATCCTGCCCTCCCCCTGCCCTCCCCCTGCCCTCTCCCTGCCCTCCGCTACTCTTCCCTAATTCTCACGTCTCCCATCTGCCCTCCTGCTTTAGTTTCCCTTCTCTAGTGGAAGCTGGAAGCGCAGTTTGGGGAAGCCCTTCTAGCAATGGTTACTAGTTGAATAAATGCTCGATGAGTTTTAAAAAACATTCAAGGTCTGAGAAGGCAGCAAGCTTATGGGGTAGGCATCAACTGGCCACAAGTCTCATTTTCTGTTGAAAGCTCTAACTTTATAACTTTTGACAAATACTGCCAGTTGTGTTCCTTTGAAGTGACTTTGTTTAAAAAAAAAAAAAAAAAAAAAGCCAGACACAGTGAAAGGCACATGCCTTTAACCCCCGCACTAGGGAGGCAAAGGCAACTGGATCTCTGTGAAGTGGAGGCCAACCTGGTCTACATAGTGAGTTTAGGACAGCCAGGGCTACATAGTGAGATCCTGTCTCAAAAAACAAAACAAAACAAAAAAAATCTTTACTCAATGTCCCAAGAGATCTGAAAAACTAGTCTTTCAGGCAAAGCTTAATAGTCCATGAAAAACAAAAACAAAAATAGCCAAATTCATCTTATAACTCAACAAGATACAAAATCGCTTTCTCTGAGATAGCCATGGGCCTGCATACCTGAAACAAAGTATGTGGGCCATGCTAGTCTTGAACTTGCAGCAATCCTCCTGTCTCAGCTTTCTACATGTTGGAATTAGAGGCATGCAGTCATCACATCTGGCTTGAAAGATTGTTTTGGTTTTGTTTTGTGAAATAGGGTCCCAAACTGTAGTCCAGGTGCCCTCAAACTGATGACAATCCTCCTGTCTCAGGCTTCAAAGTGCTATTATAACAAATTTGAGACCCCATACCTTGCTGATTCTTTCTGTTTTGGCTTTTTACTGTAGTGTTCTGCATTTGATCTTAGCCAAAAGGTTGAGAAGCAATTATTATCTACTTTCTGGTCCACCCCTCACACTTAGATCTGAGCCCATGGTATATGGCCAAAAGACAACTGTTAAATGTTTTAGATAGTTCAAGGCAAGGTCAATATTTAAATCAATGACTACATATGTCATAGAATAAAAATATTCTAACTTTGAGAACTCAAACTTTAAAGCAAGGATTAGCAAAGTAGCACCCAGAGGCCAAGCTGGGCCCTGTGTGTGTGATAGAATAGAACACGATCCTTTTCACATTTACACTTCCTCTATGGCTGCTTTCATCCTGCAGTGGCAGAAGTAAACTAATGACACAGATTTTATGGCCCATAAGGGCTAACTTAGCCCCCCCCCCCACACTCGAAGATTTATTTATTTATTTATTTATTTATTAGTTTTTTGAGATAGGGTTTTTCTGTGTATCCTTGGCTGTCCTGGGTTCACTTTGTAGACCTGGCTGGCTGCAAACTCACAGAGATCAGCTTGCCTCTGCCTCCCTGAATGCTGGGATTAAAGGTATGCACCACCACGACAGGCTTGAAGATTTAATTTTTAAGTTTTTTAAATTTTATATGTGTGTGTGTGTGTGTGTGTGTGTGTGTGTGTGTATGTATGTGTGTAAGCCAGAAGTAAGTATTGGATCCTCTAGAGCTGGAGTTACAGGTTCTTGTGAGAGGTCCAGTGTGGATGCTGGGAACTAAATTAGGGTCCTCTGCAAAAGCAGCATGCACACTTAAGCACTAGGCCATCTCTCCAGCCCACCAACTGGATGATTTGCTGTTGTTTGTTTTTTAAGGATTTATTTTTATTTATGTGTACATCTGTGTTTCCATGCATGCATATGTAGGTATCTGTGGAGGCTAGAAAAGGGCACCAAATACCCTAGAACTGGAGTTACAGGCAGCTGTAGCCACCCAGTGTGGGTGCTGAGAACCAAACTCAGGTCCTCTGGAAGAGCAAGTGTTCTTAACTGCTAAAGTGACTTTCCAGCCTTACACGGACTTTTCACAGGAGAAGTTTGATGACGCCTGACTTAAACGTAAGTGGAGTAACTTAGAAATGAAATAAACTTTCTGTTTTGGTCTCTGGTATCTCCTCTTAATGTTTATAGAACCTGATTTTTCTTATTATTTTGTTCCTGAGACTGTCTCACCATGAGTCAAGCGAAGCTGGCCATGAACTCATGACCCTCCTGTCTCAGCCTCCCAAGTGCTGCAGCTACAGGTGTGAGCCACCATGCCTGGTGACTTTTTCCTTTTTTTTTTTTTTTTTTTAATTATGAGACAGGGTCTTGTTATACAGCTCACTGTCCTTACACTGTGATCCTTCTGCCTTAGCCTCCTGAGCATTAGGGGTAAGCCACCATGCCTAGAGGCCCTTCCTTTGTCTCTACTGCTTCAGATGTTCTTTATCCTAATGTTATGAGACCCCACTCCAGATTCCAAAAAGAGGCTTCTATTTCTACTCTTACTTACCCTAAGCTACTAAGAAAATAGATAGTAGGCTGAAAACTATGTACTTGCTGTGTCTGAAGATGCCTCATGGTTACTCATTTGCTACTCTTGTAGAGGACTTGAGTTTGGCTCTCAGCATCTATGTCTGCTGACAACCACCTATAACTCCAGCTCCAGGGGATCTGATGTCTTTTTCTGACCTCCCTAGGTATGTATGTATATATGCATGCATGTATATATGTATGTATGTATGTACGTACGTACGTTTGTATGTATACATAATCACAGACACAAAGATACATACACTCGTCCCCACACACATACATGCACACACATACACACACACACATACACACAGATACACACACATACCCACACACACACACACACACACACTGTCCCCACGGACCTATACACATAAATAAATACAATAACATGAAAAAATTAAAAGAAAACTATGTAATTGGTGGACTTTCAGATCTATTATGATTGAATATGACAACTTGGTTCAACTTCCTCTGGTATTAACAACAAACTTCTATATACAGTGGTTTCGGGACATAATATGCAAACATCAGTGTGTGTGTGTGTGTGTGTGTGTGTGTGTGTGTGTGCGCGCGCGCGCGCGCGTGCGCACCTATGTTGAAAGCATATGTGTGTGAATACGCATGTGGAAGCCAGAGGACAATTTGAGCCGTGTTCCACCTTGGGTTTTTGAGATTGGGTCTGTCAATGGAACCTGAACCTCGCTAACTCTGTCAGCCTGCCAGTCTCTACTTGCCCACAGCTGGGATTCCAAGCATGGTAATGCCTGGCTCTTTTATGATGGCCCTGAGGATCAGACTCAGACCCTCATGCTGACAAAGCACAGACTTCACCAACTGGGCTCTCTCTCCAGTCTCTCAAACATCCATTTTCCATAAGGAAAAGCACAGACGTAAAGCCAGGAAGGAGGCAGTCTTTAACAGACTACATTTCAAATGCTTTAGTTATTATTCTACGTCGTTACTGACAAAGAGCACAATCAATAAGAGCCTCAGTTTTAAAAAGCCTCTCAAGCCTGTTATTGCTTTACCTGCTCCCAACAATTTTTGTCAAAGTTTACAAAGAGAATGCTGGTATCAGAAAGGACTCAGCCAGTCATATGGTCAAGGAGAAAACTGGGCACAAACGCAGATCCCCTCTTCTTAGCCTAGCCTCCTAAGTTAGTGTCGTCTGCATCAACAGCTACTGTTGTTGCTGTTGTTGTTTTCTCTCTCTCTCTCTCATTTTGCCTACCACTCTATGGCATTAATACAGGATTTTCATTCTCATCAGAAACATTTCTTACTAGGTAGTGAATCACTTCGGTAAGAAGGTGGTTGTGTTGACAGTCAGCTCCACCTATCAGAGGAGGCTAGGCAACGGTCTGCTGAAGAACACAGGTCCCCGGTGGTGGCGGTGGCGCACATCTTTAATCCCAGCACTTGGTAGGCAGAGGCAGGCAGATCTTGTCAGTTCGAGGCCAGCCTGGTCTATAAAGCGAGTTCAGGAAAACCAAGGCTACACAGAGAAACTCTATCTTGAAAAACAACACCAAAACAAAACAAGCCAAACAAAGAACACAGGTCCCAGGAGATCCTCATGTTCCCCCCTATTTCTCCACAGTCCTCCCCACTAGTCACCCTTTCACTGTTTTCACAGCCGTACACTAGCTAACTAGTAAAGCGTTCTTTTGCATCACAAGCCGCCTGCTGCTTGGTTTGAGACACTTACCAACATCCTTCCGAATCCTGTAGAGAAGAAGATGCCCTTGTTTGGTTCCAACAAGAAGCCATTCCTCTAGAAAAGAGCCCAAAGAAAGTTAATTAGCTTTTGTTAAAACTCTTTTTTTAACTTGAATGTCTGAGGAAGATGGAATTGTGGCTCAGTAGCAGGGCACCTCCTAGCCTGAGCCATATAAACCCTGGGTTAAATTCCCAGAGAGAGAGAGAGAAAGAAAGAGAGAGAGTGAGTGAGTGAGTGTGTGTGTGTGTGTGTGTGTGTGTGTGTGTGTGTGTGTGGTTTGTAGCAGAAGAGGCCAAAAAGGAGAAGGAGGAGGAAGAGAAATGGCAGAAAATGAAACAATCAAAAAATACTTATTTGCCAGGCATGGTTGCTCGCGCCTATAATCTCAGCACTTGGACCAACTAAGGACTTCAGTGATTTTTAAAGTCAGCCTAGGTCATCAAGTAAAGTCATTTTTAGGCTAGAGACATGAACAGATAAGACATGTCCTTGGCCTCATTCTTTAATATTAAGTTTAAGCCATCAGGGAAGCAGGGGCAGGCAGATCTCTGAATTTCAGGACAGCCTCATCTACAAAGCAAGTCCAGGACGCCCAAGTCTACACAGAGAAACCCTGTCTCAAAAAAACAAACAAAAACCAAAACTAAGGATGAATGAAAACACCTCATAGAAATCCACTACTTTGTAAGCAAATTAAAAATATAATTTAATCTGTGAGTTTGAGGCTGGCTTGATTCACATAATGAATTCCAGGCCAGTAAGCAATACACTGTGAGACCTCATCTCAAATAAACTAATAAGAAAAATAAAATATGTATATTGTTTTAGAAAGAAAGAGAACTTGAACACAGCATCCTGTATGAGTGGATAATGTTTTTCCAGGAAGAAGTGGGTCACTAGGTGAAAAGTGCAGCAGCAGCAGTGGGATGGACACATCACGTTACTGGCCAGGAGGGTCACAGAGGCTCTCCCAAACAGCACAGTCTCTGCCCCTAAAACTAGAGTGCAAGAAGTTGTTGCTAAAGCTACGACACACTTTGGTTACAGGAGAGAGAGAGATCGAGCTGAGACTGGCCTGAGCATTTCCTCCTTGCTGGCTAGATTTCACAGTACTACAAGGTGCTATACAGGCTACAAGGAGAGAAAAGTCATCAATGGTATTACTCAGCTGTGAACCCTGAATTCTACAATACTAACCCACCAGGTAAGATGTGCCCACTGGTGCAATAGTGACATGAAGGGTATTGGGGTAATCAAGCAGTTTCTGATTGGATTAGAGGCCTGCTCCACAAGACGTAAACCTGTCAAAAATCCATGCCTTGGGAGGTCAAAGGCCCTTTGCAGGCGGCGGAGGGGTGCGGGGAGGGGGTAAACAGCTACCATTATTTGCTACTGTTGTTCAGTGGGCACGGTATCAAACTGCCTTCTAATATCTATGGTTATGTTCCCAATCATATGCGGCTCTTAGACTTGGCCAGTGGAGCTTCTTCTGCAGGTGGCAGTAGTCAGTGAAGAGTCTCATGACTGTTAAAGTGCCAAGAAAAAGTGACCTCTGAGTGTTCATCCCTAAACAGACATCTACGGTAACACTCCCACCCTCACCCCTGGCCAAGGCTCAGGGAAAATTTGGACGAGGAGGTAAAAAGAATGCAAAAACTAGAGGATAGTGAGAAGTGCATGTCACTCTAGAAATGACACTCATGAACTCATATATACAGCAGTGTAAGCATAACACAGAGAAAACAAAAAGCCTGGCAAATCACGAACAGCATGAAATGGACAGCCACCTGAAAATCGACACCGCATAGCAGAAAGCAGAACACACTGCCCAAACAGGCAACATTATGTAAACTAGAGTTGGCCCCAGAAAACTACCAATGAGGTGAGTGTGGAGGCACATACCTATCACCCCAGTATTCAAGGGTATGGGGTGGGATGTGAATTCCAGGTTAGCCGAGGCTCCATATTGAGTCCTGGTCACAAGGAAGGAAAGTAAGACCTAGCCCTGAGACTGGAGCTTAGGCTTGATTTCTGGGGGAAATGAGGAGGGCTGGGTGGGACCCCTTGCTCATAGTCACCTTGTGGAAGCTCTGTCCAGCAATGTAATGCAGCCTAACTTCATGCAGTAAAGTTTCAGTCCTGGCCCAGCGCTGGCCACTACCGAATACACAGAACAGAGCTCTTGCAAGGTAAGCCCTGGTTAGCTGCACCGAAGGAAGCAGGCTTCCTAGAAATACAAACTCCTAGCTTGGCACGTAAAGATTCTGATCTGTGATTCCAAGGGTGGTACTCTGAGATTGGGTTTCATGAACTAAATTGGATTTCTAGTTATAGAAAATATATATGTAGTTTAAAACCAAAAATTGGGCTGGTCATGATGATGTACGCTTTAGATCTCAACATGAAAGAGCCATAGGCAGAGGCAGGCAGATCTGAGTTCAAGTCCAGCCTGGTCTATTTAGGGGGCTATAGGGCAGCCAGGGACATACAGTGATACAGTGTCTCAAAAAACAAAACAAAACAAAAAACAACAACAACAACAACAAAAAACAGATATACACTACAACAGAAACAAACCAACCCTATGAAACGTTTAGATTCCATTACTGTCCGCTGAACGCCTGTCCTTTTTAAAGCAACAGCTGTATCATTTACAAATTTTAGGTTATTCTTCTACTGTTTCTTTGGGCCATACAAGTAAAACTAAACAATTTTAAATACAAATATACACAGGCATACATAAACAGTCCACATATTCTATATGCTTGTTCTTGTTTCGAGACAAGGTCTACAGATTCTCCCCACATGGAATAAGCTGGTCCTGAACTCCTGGGTTCAAGCCATGCTCTTGTCTCAGCCTCCAACTTGAACATGCCAGATGTTGCCAGCCACAGTGAAGACTTTGGGACAGAGTCTTGTTGCAGGATATTTGATCCCACTGTGAACCCCGAAACTGCAAACTGTAAAAATCTGTTTCTTGCTTGGCATGGTTCTGCCTTAACATATAACTTTATTCCAAGAACTTTGTTTATTGTAAACAGGAGATTTCAGCGTGGTTCAGCTAGCCCTAGCACACACCTTTAATCCAAGAGCTTTGTGTACACAGGATTTAATAAAGTTAACCCTAGATCAAGAGGTGGAGCAAGGAACCAGCTGACAGGAATTAAAGAGTAGGAGGGACTTTGAGTTGAGGGGTATCTAAGACAGTATGGAGAAGAAGAAAGGGCTTTTTGAGCTTTGAGCAAGCAAGCCTTTGGTCTTGGGGTTTTTGTTGTTGTTTGTTTGTTTGTTTGTTTTTGTTTGTTTGTTTGTTTTTGGCCTTTTCTTCCTGGGCTGTCAGCTGAGCTTAGTGAGCCTTTGGGCCTTTCCCATCAGGAGGAGAGCTAAGTAGGAAGGCCAGCTGGGTGCTTTTTCTCTGTCTCTCTAAGCTAGCAGGTTTTCACCTCAGCACCTGGCTACTAAGTATTTACTGGTAAAATTGAAAGATTGGGTTTTTCATTTTTTCTTAAAACAGCATAGCCTAGTTATGTTAACATTGCTTCACAGGTTTGAGCAAAGAGAGATGCAATTGGACTTAGGTCTTCAAAGGCTGGAAGTATACAAAAATATGAAGATGACAAAGACAAATGCAGGCTGATGTAAATGAGAATACTATTATGGTAATTCAGATAAAAGAACCTTCATCATCAACAACAACAACAGAAACAGGAGAAATGCCTAGATTGGAGATTTATTCTGAGCAATCAAGATTTTCTAGTAGACTGAGAATACGAGAAGTCAACTGTGATTGGGCCTTTGGCCTCAACAAAGAAACAAAGCAATCCTGTTTATTAAAACATGGATACAGGGGCTGGAGAGATGGCTCAGAGGTTAAGAGCTGTCTGCTGTTCCAGAGGACCTGAGTTCAATTCACAGCAACCACATGGTGGCTCATAACCATCTATAATGAGATATGGTGCCCTCTTCTGGTGTACAGGTGTACATGCAGGCAGAACATTGTACATATAATAAATAAATAAATCTTTTAAAACATGGATACAGGATAGGAGTAGTTATTTACTTATTTTTGTTTTTTCGAGACAGCGTCTCTCTGCGTTAGCCTTGGCTGTCTGGATTCAGTTTGTAGACCAGGCTGGCCTCGAACTCACAGTGATCCGCCTGCCTGTTCCTCCCAAGTGCTGGGATTAAAGGCGTGCACCACCACACCCAGCCAGGATAGAAATATTTAGAGGCACTAGTATCTAGAATGGGAGATGGAGCAATGGTTGAGAGGTTAAGAGCATTTGTTGCTCTTCTACAGGACCTGAGTTTGGTTCCAGAACCCACATGGTGGCTCAAAACCATAGTAGCTTCAGATCCCATGTTCCAGGGGATCTGGTCCCTTCTGACTTCCTCAGGCACACATAGGATGCACATACAAACATCCAGGCAAAAACATTCATATAGATAAAATAAATGTATCTTTTTTTTTTTTTTTTAATCTAGAATTGTCAGGGTCATGCTATTAGACATCCCAGTGCTAACAGGGCAGCTGGATTCTGTAACTGGAATTCAGGGAGGCCATCAACGCCTTCATTTTCAGTACCCAGAAGAGAGCTGGATTATGCCGGTCTTCCAGCTTAAATTTTTGTCTGGTTCTACATGTTCTGGTTCCAGGTACGAGAACAACACACATAAAGAGGGCAGTGGCTAGAAGCAGCAATAATTACCAGTGCTGAAGGAGCAATAATTATTATCTGAAGCCTGAAAAACAAACCACTTTTATTTTCATGTTTACAAGAAGTAAACAACCTTCCTGTACTCCAGCAGTTAGTCACCTAGGGCACAGGGCATTTCTTCTCTTTGGTGAGGGACCAAAGCAGGGGCAAAGGCCACTTGTCACTTCAAAGCGGTTCCTAAGAAGCTTAGCTAAGTGTGGTCTTTACTCTGATCCTGTGGAGTCAATGGGTCTCTCCCCGAGGAACAGAGTCAACACTTCTGGCAAGCGTGTGGCAAGCATCTGCCTCCATCCTGCTTGGACCCGCGTCTTAAACTGAACTACGTACCTGCCCTGCATGTTGGAATAGGTAGCACATACTTATGGTAGCGCTTATCTGGGGTCATAACCTGTCTCCACGCTTTTGTTCCCCACTGTGCTCTGGGTGCACAGGCATCACGTCTCATTCGTCCTTGTATTCCTGTCCATGGTGGAAAGACTAGTCCAGGGAGGTATCCAATACATATCTGATGGAACAATAGAGAAATGAATCCCTCCATGTATTTTCTACTGAGAGCACTCTCCTCCAGGAAGTGGAGCTCTCTTGAGATATCTGTAGGAAAGTGGATTCTATTCTCTCCCTAATCTGAAGGGCCAGTACCTTGCGCAGGTACTATTTTACAGAGACTATTTCACAGAGACGTGGGGCTGCTCAAAGAAGAAGGGCACAGAGTAACACGAAGACCTGAATTCCTCTGAGGAGTCCACAAAGAACCTGCAAGGATGACTGGGTAGCACCAGCAGTAGATGCATGGGCACTGGCCACCATCAAGATTTCCACAAGGTCCGTCATGGCAACGTTACTCAGTGTAAACTCTAAGTAAAGATTCTAAACATTACCTTTGTATAGGCCCTTGGTTTCTAGGACAATGATAGAAAAGAGTGAAACTATTTCTACTTAGCCTTTGGGGGTTGTTATTGGTAATAACGATTCATGGAAAAGCACTCAATGCAGCTTGAGAGCCAAGATTGACATTTTTGAACCCCAGAAGACACAAAAGATGCTGACCTTGCTTTCTGCACTGGTCAGTCCCAAGAAAAAGTATACAAGGTCGCATGGGTTAGGTTTCACCGCAGTCTGCTATAATGCTCTTCCACTTCAGCCAGGTACCTTGGGCACATCACAACATACTGGCAATCAACCGCTTAAACTGAGTATGTGAGCTATCTACCGACAAGTAAACTGTTGAGTGCACACTAAGGGTTCTGAAGCATACAGTGCTAATGTGTTCAGTGCCCAGTAAACCTTTCTGTGTCTTTCACCTAGAAAACACCATAACCACTGAACAAGTTCAAGGCCCTGGCAGGCTAACGACTTCCCAATGTTTTGCCCTTTTTACTCAAGACTTCTCGGGAACCGAAATAGGCCCCAACCGAGCAGTTAATAGAGCGAGCTCTGCCTCCAACTGCACAGCGTACAAGAGAGAACAAAACGTCCACAAATGGACTGTTCTTAGCGATCACGCAAGGCGCCCGGGATGGACAGTCCGCCCAGACAGCCTGCATCCGCGGCCTACCCACATGGCCAGACGCCTTGCTTCTCTTCAGCTAGGCGCGAGGGGCCGCCGCCTCCCTGGCCCGAGGCCCCGCGGCTCACCCCAGGCAGCCAGGCAGTCGATCTGCAGGGGAAGCTTTTCCAAGATCGGCACCGGCTCGAAAGCGTCGTGCATGGCTGCGGAAGCTTCGCCGCCGCCGTCCCGCCCCGGCTGCTGGGAGGAGCCAGCGACCTGAAGACAGGGAAGACCCGGATCCCACCTGAGCCCCCGTTAAAGGGCCTTTGACAACACGGCCATTCTCGCAGCCGGACTTCCTGCTGTCTTAAACCCGCCCCTTCCGCCGCAGAAGCTCCTCCCCCTCCCTCTGGAGTTCTCTTGGTGCTAGTGGTGGGAGGGAAGCAGCTCAATTTAGTGAAGACCTTGTGCAGGATGGCAATTTGGCTCAGTGGATCGAACGCCAGGAGAATTGGCACACTCCAGATCTCCCAGCTCTTAGGAGGTTCAGAGTTACTTTCCGTCGCAATACCGAGTTCGACGCCAGCCTAGGATTTATGAGGCCCGTGTCTCAACCGAAAGCCAGCCCTCCCAACCACGGAAAAAAGGAACTTGTGGCTTGGTGTCAGTCTTGGGTTGGAGATATGACACGTAGGAAATTCGGCGTTAATTCGGTGTTTGCCACTCCCTCCCTCTCTTTCTCTCTGGAAAAGAACCATTGCAGGCCTTACTTTCGTAGTCTGCAAAAACTCGGAGTGAGGCCTACTACAATTGTGAGCATCTAGTGAGTCTGACAAACTCTAACCAGTAATAGATTGCTTCTGTATCATTACATTTCAACTAATTCCAGTACCTTAGGCTTACACTGTTAAAGCTGTAGACCAGTGGTCCTCTTCTCGTCCCCAGACAAGCAACTTTTGAAAAATTCAATCTCAGGCCTCACTTCTATTTCACTCAAACTTTGGAGGGGAATAGTACGCACTCAGGGTAAGTACACCTGAACACATTAAGGGCCCAGCTCCAGCACAATTCTTAGGGGTTGCAATGCAGGGCTGTCCTGTGTCCTGGAGGATATTTGGAAGCAACCCCAGAATCTACCTGCCAGATAGATTCTTAGAACAGCTTGCCCAAAGATCAGACACGTGAACAAAACGTCTTCTGTTTGGTAAACACTTGCGGTGAGCCACTGTTCCTGACCAATGTTTTAGGCCAGCAGTCAGATGTCTCCCTCAGTTGCTCTCCACTTTATAATTTATGAGAATAGGCCTGTGTTCGTTTGTTCTTGTTTGTGAGAGACACCCACACATTTTACTGTTAGCCAGGCTAGCTAGCAGGCCAGTGAGCTCCTGCCTTGGTTCAAGGGCACCAGCTTTATCCAAACTCAGATCCTCCAACTGTGTGGCAAACGCTGAGTCACTGTCCTAGTCCCCTGGGCCACTACTTCTTAATCTACTTACAAATTACTAAAATGTAAATTTGATTCAATAGGACCAGAATGGGATCCTCAACTGAGCACGTTGGACATACTTACAAGTATGGCTGATGCTACTAATCCCTGAGACTGCATAATGCAAAATAGCAAGGGTTCGAGGCATGCCTAGTCTTTTGACACTTTGAGTTTATCCTTGAGAAGTACAAAGTTGAGTTACAAAAAATTAATAAAACTTCTGTTTTCAGTAAGTTTACAATTGTGTGTTGAACTGTAAGTCACAGCTGCCCTGGCTTGCATGCCTCTAGCCACAGGTGACAGATGTGTGAGAGTTCACTAACTTTTGGGAGGGCTTTGAACTGGTGATCACACTCCCAGCAACTTGATTCTCCCACACCATGTCTTACATCCTAACACTCGTTTTAGGAAAGCAGGTAACATGGCTCTCTTTAATTTGGTTTTTAATGCTTGATGGTAACTATTCCATTTGGAGAATTAAAAGCCAACTCAATTTAAGCTATACAGATGGTCTGTAACAAAGTATCAGGTGTGGCATAAACTTAAGAGTCTAATGCAAAACTCTAAAAGGGTCGAAACAACTGTTTCTGGATTTTTTTTTTTTTTTTACTTGACCACACCTTTTTTTTTTTTTTTAATTTATTCTTGTTACATCTCAATGGTTATCCCATCCCTTGTGTCCTCCCATTCTTCCCTCCCTGTTTCTGGATATTTTATACAGTATCTTTTTTTTTTTTAAATGTATAAGGACTGCTTGTTCCTTATACATTAAATACTGTTCAGATAATCAAATGAAAGTATACTGCCAAGTAGTTAGAAACACAAAAATCTAAGTCTTTTCTTGAAATTTTAGAATGTCAACTTTTTTTTTTAAAGGTTTATTTATTTACACATGAATGCTCTATTTGCTTGCATGCCAGAAGAGGGCATCAGACCCATGGTTGTGAGGCACCATGTGGTTTCTGGAATTTAACTCAGAACCTCTGGAAGAGTAGCCAGAGTGCTCTTAACCCCTGAGCCATCTCTCCAGGCCCTAGAATGCCAACTATTATGATAGGAAAAGGTCTAATATTTTGAGTTCCAGATTCAAGGACCAAGGACCAAGATCAATATTCAATGCTAAGAAAGAAATAGATCAACACCACTCAACCAAATTACCTTCCTGGTATGTCCTTGTAAGTCACACTATATACCCAATCCCAGTAACATAGCATCAGGCCCAAGGCTATAAACTGTATATTATGTTCCTGCTTAATACAGGCGAGCTCTTTTCCCTAAGTCTCAAGCATCCAAACACTCCCAAAAACATGTGAGTGACCCACCGCCCTGCTACACAGTAATGGTCTGCTAAGTTTTACCTGCAACAGGAACACATGATGCGCACAGCCAGTGATCATTAGTTCCAGAATACACTGATTTCCTCATATTACTGTTCTTTAAAGGTGCCAGCAAAGAGAGGTTTCAGAAAAGTAACCAAAGCAAAAAGCTGTAGAGAAATGTTCCCTAAATGCTATTAACATGTTACTATGGTGTGCCGGCTGGCTTTTTGTCAACCTGACACAGGCTAGGGTTACCTGGGAGAAGGAACTTCAGTTGAAAGAAATGTCTGCATCAGAATAGCCTGTAGGCAAGTCTGTGGGGGCATCTTCTTGGTTAATGATTATGTGGGAAAAACCCATCCTACTGTTGGTGGTACCACCCCAGCATCCCTGGCACTCTTGGGCAGGTTGTCCTGGGGTGTATTTAAGGGGGGGAAAGCAGTGTTTCTTCACAGCCTCTCCTTGAGTTCCTGCCCTGGCTTTTCTCAATGATGGATTACGATAGGACCTGAAATAAAACCTTTCCTCCCCAAGTTGCTTTTGGCCATGGTGTTTATCACAGCAATGAAAGTAAACCAGAACAAACAGTGTGAGTTATTTTAAGATGTGGTCATATGGTCATCACTTTCAAACAAAAAATATTTTAATCTGTGGCAAAAAGCCTTGGAAGGAAAGTCTCCACTAGGGTCTGAAAGAAGGGTATACACAGAAAATTTGAAATAAATGAGAAAGACATTACTTTTGTTAAAATCTTTATATTAAAAAGTGGCATGAACTTTTCATGTAGAACAAAAATTTAGAGAAGGAAAACTAGATAAAATGGTTACAACTGAAATACAGTGCTTCAAGTGAATCCCATCACCTGGTGATGTTCTTATAAGCAGTCTCTAAGCCAACACCAGATACTAGAGCAGTCAGTCTTCAGAGAGAGGTGGGAGTGGGGCAGGGAGAAGCAGCAGCAGTCTAGGGCCTCCACACCACTTCATGCAATAACTGCTTGTAAAGCAACGGGACCTGATCCCTTTCTACAGCTCCCCCTTCTGAAGCATGATAGTTAGTCCCTCTTGCAGGGTGAATAATGACAGCACTTAAACGGAGTGCCTCTTGGCATCTAGTGCAATCCAAAGAATGGCATGAAGGCAAACCAAGCATTGCCTGCAACTGCAATGCCGCCTTGGAGTAGTTAAAAGTCTTGGAGTGTGCACCACATTGCCAGCAATGGGATGTGTCATAATATCAGATGTCTGAAGAGTTAAACTAATATTTCTCTTTAAAGCACATCTGAAATAGAAAAATCTTTAATATACACCATTTGTAAACAAAATTGCACTTGATTTTGAATCACATGTAACTTTCTTCCCCTACCCCCACTTTTGGTCACTGATAGATCTATGGTTCCTTAACTCAGAAGGGCCTATTTCACTGAAACTACTTCTGCAAGATGTAACCATGACGTCCTGGGAAAATAAAAAATAAATGACAATTTCTCCCATCACCGATACAACTTCTTAAATAAATAAAACCACAGGCAGTTGCTCCTAGAGATGACAAATTATGGTGTAGATGACATAGTCCTTTCAGAAACTTTAAACTTCCTAGTCTGACAAGTTAAACAACTGCACAGCAAGTTCAGGGACAACATGTAGGTTGCAAAAACAGCCAATGATGGGGTTTGGAGGGAAGGGTGTCAAAGATGTGAAGAAGCCTGTAGATTTTTCTCATCCCATGACTGTTTTCAGTAAGCTGTTCTTCTTGACTGACACCTCTCCCCAGCTCCCATGCACAAAGATCCAGGGACAGAGCAAGATGCCTTTGCTTCCTTCAGTCCCACGGAGCAGCAGGAGACTGATGATGAGCTGGGCTCTTCCCTGACACAAGCCATCTTCTACAGTACTTTCCATTGCTCACTCCATCTTTGACCTTTCAAAGTGTGTGATCATTCGTTCCTAAGGGGGGAAAAGATTTATTCTAAGTATATAATTTAAAATGGTCTAAATCCAAATAATCTCTATATAAATGGCTCAAACAAATTTTTTCACATACTTTTCTATACTAATTGTTTACAGAAGTGTATCTATGATGAATCTGAAAAATAACATCCAAGGTTAAATGACTCAACTACAATTCAGAGAGAAATGTAGCAATCTTACAGGTTTTTCAGTGTGCAATATAGTGTTGCACAGTGTTGTACAGTAGATCTGTAGAAAGCTTACTCGAACTGATCTCTGGTGTATGTGGCTGTGTACCATCTTCTGGCTGCAGGTACCATGATGTACACATATACATGCAGGCAAACAGTTACACACATAGGATAATACAAAAGCAAAAAGGCGCAATAGTAACCATCTGTAACCCCAACTCTAGGGGGTAGACATGGCAGAACCCAGGAGCATGCTGCCCAGCCAGTCGAAATAGCAAACTGCAGATTCAATGAGAGAACCTGTCTCAAAAAAAAAAAATAAGGTGGCAATCAGGGAGCCAGAGGCAGGTGGATCGCTATAAGTTCAAGGGTATCCTAGTCTACAAATGAGTCCAGCACAGCCAAAGCTACATAGAGAAACCCTGTCTCGAAACACACACACACACACACACACACACACACACACACACACACACACACCAACAACAACAACAAAAAACAACCCAAACAACAACAAGAACAAAACCAAACCAACCAACAAAAATAAATAAATAAATAATCATAAGGAGGACAAACACAGAGGAAGAAAACTAAATAGACCCTCTAGCCTCTACACACACACACCACATAGCACACTTAAAAAATTTCAAGGTTAGCCAGGAGGCAGAGGCAGGTTGATCTCTGAGTTCAAGGCCAGCCTGGTCTACTAAGTGAGCTCCAGGACAGCCAAGGTTACACGGAGAAGCCTTGTCTTGAAAAAGAAAAACAAACAAAAAATGTAAGGACGCTAAATTTTGTGTTTATGTAGCACATAAAGGGGACCATGGTAGCCATTATGTTTATCTGCAAAGTCTTATAGTTTTTCCACAAAGGCAAATATTAAAGGGTGAAATCAATTCCCAAAAGCGCTGTAATATCCTTGTATTCCTGTGTATGTCAGAGGTAGTTTCATACAGTCTGTTCTATTTAACTAGAACGTAGTAGGGCTAGAAAGCTTGCATTGCAAACAAAAGAGAGTAAGACCCCAAGAGAGATCTGGGAATCCTTTTTTTGTTTGTTTGTTTGGTTTTTTTTTTGTTTTGTTTTGTTTTGTTTTTCAAGACAGGGTTTCTCTGTAGCCTTGGCTGTCCTCAAACTCACAGTGATCCTCCTGCCTCTGCCTCCAGGGTGCTGGGATTAAAGGCGTGTGCTACCACGCTCAGCTGCAGGAATCTTTTTGTTTTTGTTTTGTAGACTAGGCTGGCCTGAAACTCATAGAGCTCTGCCTGCCTCTGTCTCCCAAGTGCTGGGATTAAAGGTGTGCGCTGAGATCCACACCTGGCTGAGATCCAGAAATCTTAAGAACGTAACCCAGAAACCAAAGTGTTGTGTGAGGCAATTCAGATTAGAAATGTAAAATTTTCATTTTTCCAATGGATAAAACAGCTAAAGGATTTGACACTTTTAGTGTCATACAGCAGGACAGTGAGAAATCAACACAATGAGTCAGAATCTGGTAAAATGCTTCTAAACACTTATAACAATGATTAGAATACTCTAACACTCAAATGACGTATATAGTCAGTTCCATAAACCTAGGCCACAATTTTCACATAAGACCTCATGTGAAGGTCTCAATGGGCTGTCTGGAGCCACAGTTAGAGATTAAAATCTTCATCTGGAAAGATGGCTCAGCATTAAGAGAACTGGCAGGCAGCTTTTTCAGAGGACCCAGATTCAATTCCCAGTACACATGTGGCAACTAATAACCACCTATAACTCCAGTTTTAGGGGATCAAATGATTCTTCTGGCCTCTGAGGGCACCAGACATGCAATTGGTGCACAGATATACATATAGGCAAAAAACCCATCTACATGAAATTTAAAAAAATAAAATTAAAGCGAAAAATAGATTTGAAATCAACATAAATATTAGAGATACTAATTATAATCTCATTTTATAGCACAGAAATGGTGAATTTAGTAATAGGTAAGTTGAAATAATTTATAATGTGTCCTGATTGACTATATTCCTTTCTCAACACTATTCCTGGTTTTGCCAGGGTTAGAGTGGGATAAATTTTAATTTCTTTTTTCTTTCTTTTTTTGTTTTTTGATACAGGGTCTCTCTGTGTAGCCTTGGCTGTCCTGGACTCGCTTTGTAGAACAGGCTGGCCTTGAATTCACAGAAATCCACCTGCCTCTGCCTCCCTGAGTGCTGGGATTAAAGGCATGCACCAACACACCCGGCCCCAATTTTTAATTTCTTAAAGACAAAGAAACTACACAGTAAAGAGTTCAGTGTTTTGAGACAAGGTTTCTCTGTGTAGCCCTGGCTGTCCTAGACTCACTATGTAGACCAGGCTGCCTTCGAACTCAGCAAACTACCTGCTTCTGCCTCCAAAAGTGCTAGGATTAAAGGCATGCATCACCATACCAGGGTTGTTACCCAACTTTTAAATTAAAAAATTCAAAACTCTGGAAAAGAGAGTATGTACACACAGATATACAGAAAGCAATCTTTGTATGCCCACTCCTGTCTTTTTCAGCCAAACCAGTCTACATTTCAGAAGACAGACAAGGTTCTTCCTCAATGGAGGACTCATGAATGGCTGTTCAATTACCAGATACACCGAGGTACAGTCCATGGCTTGATTACTAACCTCATCTGAATCCAGCAAGGCCGGAAGTGCTCTGCAGAGAAACATGACATTAAATAAGGCCATAAACAATTCATGGAGGACAAAAGAATAATGAATGAGACTTTAAGCTTGTTTACAACCTAGCTAAGATCTGTATCTCCTTCAAGAGAATAAAGAAAAAGCAAATAAAAAAGAATCAGAGTTTCTCAAGTTACATACAATAAAACATACTCTCCAGAGTGGAAGGGTCAACGTCTCTTTAGCATTACAGCTCTGGGAAGGAATTCAGAAACTTTAAAAGAACTAGCCTACAGATTTTAGACTGACCTAGAGCTTAATTTTCTAAACAGAAATGTCATTCAATTGAGTAGTCATATTCTCACTAGCCTTTTCTTCAGTTTATCCACTGAAAATAACTATTACGTAAAACTAACATTGAGACAGGGTTCTTATAGTAATGATTCAAACACTTACACATCAGTCACAGAAGAAGGAACATTCTCTTCGACCCACTTCAAATCATCTTCCTGCTGGAAATATATAAATAGCAGCAATTACTAAAGCATACCAATAAGTAATGTCTCAAGAATAGATCTGCATTCCTAAGACCTTTATTCTCTTAACAGCCTTTTGTTATCCTACATAGTACATGCATATAACAAAAAAGGCTGACAAAATTCTATTAAAAATTTTTCTTCAAATGCCTTTGACTAACATCTCCCCAGTGTCCCCACTTCTAACTACCACTCAACCTTCTTTTCCTGTGAGTTCAACATTATTTTTTTTTAAAAGATTTATTTATTTGTTAAGTATACAGTGCTTTGGCTGCACGTACACCTGCACACCAGAAGAGGGCACCAGATCTCATAGATGGTTGTGAGCCACCATGTGGTTGCTGGGTATTGAACTCAGGACCTTCGGAAGAACAGGCAGTGTTCTTAACCTCTGAGCCATCTCTCCAGCCCGAGTTCAACATTATTGGATTTCGCAAATCAGAAATCATGCAACTCTTGTTGTCTGCGCCTGGCTTATTTAACAAAATGTCTTCTAGTTCACCAGTGTCACTGAAAATCTCAACATTTCCTTTTATTCTAAGAATAAATGGTATTTAACTATGCATACACACACTTCATTAAATCATCCAGTGAGTGAATTGTTTTTTAGTTTTCAAGACAGGGTTTCTCTGTGTAGCCCCAGCTGTCCTGGAAATTCATTTTGTAGACCAGGCTGTCCTTTAATTCAGAGATTTGCTTGCCTCTACCTCCTGCATGCTGGGCTCAAAGGCACAAGAATGCCTGGGTCATTGAGTGAAACTTAATGAAGTAGCTTTGCTATCGAGGCTGCAACAAAGAGCCTGAGAATGCAGGTGTCCCTGCAGCATGCTGACCTATGACTGTAAGCCCCATAGCAGGATTATGAGGCCATGGAGTAAATAGCTTTACTTTAATTTTCAGGAACTCTCCACACTAACCCATATTTAGCAGAGTGGATACACGGTTCTCACCAAGGTTTCCATCTATGGCCTTTTGGATAACAGCCATCCTAGATTATCTGTGATGAGCATTCTTTTCCCTCCATATAGGGTTTCTCTGTGTCATAGCCTTGGCTGTACCAGGCTGGCCTCGAACTCAGAGATCCACCTGCCTTTGCCTCCCAAGTGCTAGGATTAAAGGCATGCCCCACCACACCAGGCTTGTGGTGAACATTTTTAAAAATATGCATTTGTAATGTCTTCCTGTGAGAATTTCTACTCAAGTCCTTTGTCCCCTTTAATTAGCATGTTTTCCTGTTACTGATTATTCTGAGTTCCTTATACATAGATATTGCCATGTTTTTTCTCATTCCATGGTTGTCCACTCATTCTTTTTGGTTTGATGCAACTCTATATGATGACTGTTTTGTTTTTGATTTTGTGTTCTGGACTGCTTGATACAAATGTTAAAAACTTTTTACACAGACCAGTATGATGCAGTGTCTCTATTTTCTTCTATGAATTTTACAGATTTAGGCCTTACATTTAAGACTTTAAGCCGAACCCCCTGACAGCTCACACCATTTATAATACTGGGGATTAAACCTAGGACCTTATTCATACAACTGAGCTCTATTCCCAGAGCCTTTAACTAATTCATTTTGAATAGATTTCCAGTTTCTCCAACACCATTTATCGGAAACAAAACAAAACTGTCATCTTCCTATTACTTGTTCTTAGTACTTCTGTCAAAATCCAGGTGACCAGAAATGTGTACCTTAACCTTTGGGATCTCTACTACACTCAGCTGGCCACCGTACTGTTTCGATTACAGTGGCTCTGTAGGTTTGTTTTAGCTTCCCGTGGGTTACACCTGGACTCATGCATGCTGAATATCCTCTGCTGTAAATTATAGCTCTAGCTCCCTGTGGAACATTTTGTGTACATATAAGTATATATGTGCTCATGTACATGCAGGTATATATGAGTGTATGTGCACTCAGGCCACACATGAACATTTGTCCTTTTCAATCAGTCCTCGCCTTGTTTTTTTTCCATTTACATTTATTCACTAATAGCTGCATGGAACAACTTGGGGAGTTAGTTCTCCCTTTCTGCCAACACTCAGGTCATCAGGTTTGGCAACCTAAGCCTCTAACTGCTGAGCCATCTTGCTACTTATTTTCTGAGAAGGCCTTTCAGTGAATCTGGAGTACAGCGATTGGCTAAGACTGGCTAGCCGGCAAATCCTGGAGATGCTCATATCTCCCCTCCCAGGACTGGGTTACACATGGTGCTTGGCTTTTGATGTTGGGCCTGGGTCCCTATGCTCGGGCCTCATGCTTAATCAGCATGAGCCACCTCCTCAGGCCCACTGTGCTACATCTGGAAGCCAAATTAGTGTGATGCCTTCGGTTTCATTTTTTTTCTTGAGGACACTTTAACTGCTTAGGTGTTTTGCTTGTATTTTTGTGGTTTCTTACAAATATTACAGTTGTTTTTTAACTGAAAAATGTCCGTGGGATTTGATAGTGGTTACAATAATTGCTGTGGGTAGTATGGGTGTTATAATGGTAAATGTAGGCCAGCGAGATGGCTCAGAGGGTAAGGGTGCTTCTGCCAAGCCTGAAGACCTGGTTTCAACCCCTGGAATTCAACCCCAGGAATTCACATAACAAGACAGAACCAACTCTCATCAGTTCCTGACTGACCTGCACACAGGCACAACATAAACCCTACTCCACTGCTACTCATATGCACACACAAGTAAATAAATAAAAGCAGAAATGTAGCCAGGCAGTAGTGGCACAGGTCTTTAATCCCAGCACTCAGGAGGCAGAGGCAGGTAGATCTCCAAGTTTGAGGCCAGCCTGGTCTACAGGGAGTTCCAAGACAGCTAGGGCTACACAGAGAAACTCTGTCTCAAAACACCCACCTGGCCAAAGAAAAAAGAAAATGAAAAAGAAAAGAAATGTAGTATGTAAAAGTAATCGTGATAGCAGTATACTCTTACAAGAACCCTTAAGGACTACCCATAACAATCCTGACTTCCACCTCGTCTACAGACCAGGAAAAGATCACAAAGGAAGGAAACAAGTCCCACTTACTGTTTTGGCTGCTTTACTATTTCCATTCGGTTCCTGCTTGGTACTTCTCATTTTCATTCCTTCTGCAAAAGCGAAGGAAAAAAAACAACAACAACAACAACAAAACCCCATAGATTGGTTAACTTTGTCATCACACCAACAACAAAAGCAAAAATACATTCAGAGATTTAAGCTTACTGACTGAATTATGCAATAGATATTTCTCTACCCTAACATTTGTAATACAAAGTTCAAAGCTAATTTGTGTCTCACAAGTAATCTGGACAGTTAATGTGCTTTTGTTGCTGGTGTGGTTTATCAGGGCTTCACCTTAAAACTTTGTAATTCTCTCTTCAACCTAAGTTTAGCAAACAGAAGAACTCAGATTTTTTTTCCTTTTAAAATTAATTTTCTTAAAAACAAAACAAAACAGAACAAAAAATTAGAAGCAGTCCCAGTGGCACACACCTGTAATCCCGGCACTCGGGAAGACAGGTGGATCTCTGTGAGTTTGAGGCCAGCCTGATCTACTAAGTGAGTCCAGGACAGCCAAGGCTACACAGAGAAACCCTGTCCCAAAAAACAGAGAGAGAGAGAGAGAGAGAGAGAGAGAGAGAGAGAGAAATACCGAGAGCACAAATCAAAACAGTGAGTTTTCTCCAAAGCTCACCAAAGCTTTCCTTCAGCATCGGTTCCTTCTGTTCATCCTCTTCGTCTTCCTCTGACAATGGTGAAAAGGCAAACCTGACAGGACAGAGAGCAGGAGGGAACAGCCTCTCTCAGAATAGCATAAAACTTATCACAGAACTTATATTGAAGCTGCAACTGAAATACTACTTCTCTCCTTCAGAAAGTTTGTAAATGGCCACATCATCAACTGAGCAGCAGGATGGTGTGAGCCACAGGCCACCCGTGCCCCCAGACAAGTTACTTAATTTTCTTATCTGTAGATGGAGACAATAGTTAAAACACTCAGTAGTATTTTCTTTTTTTTGTTTTTTGAGACAGGGTCTCTCTGTGTGGTCTTGGCTGTCCTGGACACCACGCCCCACTCTCAGTAGTATTTTCTGAAAAGGAAAGTCAAACTAGGTGAGTAGCACACACCTGTAATCTCAGCACTCGGGAGGCTGACATAGGACATCTGAGAGTTCAAAGACACTCTAGTTTGGACGACACTGAGAGACCCTGTCTCTGATTAAACAATAAAAACCTCCACAAAACTCAAGTCACTACAACTTGCTTAAAACAATACCTGATATAGTTCAAAGACATACCACACACAGGAAAATAGCTCCAATTTAGAACTTTAGCCTTCAAGCTGAGTAAAGAAAGAGAGGCCTGATGTGAGATGTCCCAGGTGACTTTGGCAGTGAGACTCGGTGACCCCAGAAGGCTTTAGCTTGGCCCTCACTCTGTCCTTCCCTTTTTATTGTTGCCCAGCACCTTCATTTTATTTTGTCTTAAAATCTCTATTAGTGATTGGATAGGAACAGTGAATGTCTGTCACCCATTAAGGACTAACTTAATTAGTGTTTGAAAAGCATCTCAAGTGAGAGGAAGACAAAGAGGCCCTTCACAACCTCTACTTTGTGTACTCTGTAGGAATGAGAGGAACGGCAAAGATTATTGCCAAGGAAGGCTACATAAGGCCCTGGTCCAACCAGAAGCACCACCACCCAATGAGGAGGGAGAGTGCCACAAATCTAGCATGACCATAGTGTAATATAAGAAACCACAAGATTTAATTATAATACAGATATTGATAAACAATGCGTTTGGAGAGTGAGTTAAAGAATCCTCAAGGTGTAACAATTATTGCAAATTGTTTTTGCTTTTTGTTGCTAGTTTTGTCTTTATTTTTGTTTTGTTTTTTTTTCCAGACAGAGTTTCTCTGTGTACCCCTGGCTATCCTAGAACTCATTATGTTGACCAGGCTGGCCTCTAACTAAGAGATCCACATGCCCCTCCTCCTGAGTGCTGGTTTTGTTTTGGTTTTGTTGTTGTTTGGTAGGGAGGGGCGGAGGGGAGGGAGGCACAGCTTTTCGAGACAGAGTTTCTCTGATTAACAGCCCTGGCTGTCTTGGACTCACTTTGTAGACAAGGCTGGCCTCAAACTCAGAGATGTGCCTGCCTCTGCCTCCCAAGTTTTAGGATCAAAGCCATGTGCCACCATGCTGGGCGCTGGGTGCTGGTGTGTGCTGGTGTGTGCCACCACCACTCAGCCAGAAGGTCCCTGCTTGATGGGAATCTTTGTTTCCCTTGGGCTCTAACAGTGTAAAGGGGGACTGCAGGCCATATCATATTACAACTAATAATATCCATGTTAGCTCTGACCTAGCTGGGAAATGGAAACTAAAGGTATTAGCCTGACCACCAGGAAGAGTTATAAGCATAAGATCAGTCACACAGGTGTATATAATTGAACCCCAACAAAAACTCTGGGTGCCTAAGATTCAGGTTTCTCAGGCTGTAATACTCTGCAGTCATGTATTTGGCAAAAAAAAAAAAAAAAAAAAAGTAGCACTGCCTGTGACACTGCAGAGTGACAACCAGGAGCTTTGGTTTGGGTCCCTGCACACTCAGCACTCTCTCTTCTCTTCTTTTCTCTTGGCTTATGATAGCTTTAATTCTCTCAATGAAACAAACATTAGCCACGAGCCTAACACTTGCAGTGTGACCTTTGTGGGTCTGTCTACCTAGTAAATTACTAAACCTGGCAGGAACGTTAAGTTTGACATTAGCAGTAGACTGGACAGAGTCTTGTCAGAGCTCTTCTCCCTGACTCTGGAGCTTGAATAACTCTGGCTAGAAGTTCTTTGCTATTGCAGGATCATATTTGGGAATTTGAGATATGTGAGGCTAGAACAGATATTAACTAATAAATGAATAAAATATATATGATTTAAAAACTGTTAAGTGAGGAGGACTTAGTAGGGGCGCTGTTGAACAGTTTCCTCAAGGACTGAAACATCCTATCTTGCAGGGAAGCTCATTAAACAGGAAGACAAACAACTCAAATTAGCTTCTGGAAGTTCCTGAAACCAAGCAGATTCACTAAAACCCTCCCTGCCAGAGAAGAGCAGAAGGAGCTTTGCTAGCCAGTATCCATTATGCCACACAGACCTAACGTTGTCCCCTAATGTCCCACCCCTACGACAGCATGCTCATTTCTGGTAGCAGGTAACCAAGTACCTCTGGTTGTTTGCTGATGGTCGCCAGAGAATCATGATGACAAAGAGGATCATGGAAAACAGTAAGCGCCAAATGGCATCATCCACCCACAGCTCCCGCCAGTCCTACAATAAGGAGGAAATGCACAACACTTTATGTATATTACCACCGTTCACAACCCCTTGGTATAGAGCAAAGTCTCTTATTTATACATTCAAGCTGTGTTTATTAAAAGCTACTGTGCTAGGCACCTGGCAAGTACTGGGGCTATAAACTTGGGAAAAAAGTAGTCTCTTCCTTTGTCATGTTTACTGTGGCTACAGCAAAGACACTAGCAAGCTGCAGAGAGTACTTGTCAAAGTGACAGGCAAGCATGGTGGTGCACAACTGTAATCCTACCACTTGAGGAGGCAGAGGCAGGCAGGTCTCTGTGTGTTTGAGGCTATCAAGTTCAGGACAGCCAAGGTACTGTTACACAGAGAAACCCTGTCTCAAAAAAAAAAAAAAAGAAAGAAAGAAAGAAAGAAAGAAAGAAAGAAAGAAAGAAAGAAAACAGGAAAAAAAAAAGTGTCACAGCTCCCAGAATCCTCAAAAAACAGTAATATTTGGTTGTTAACTTTTAAATTTCATATAAAAATTATATATATATAAATGTGTGTATATATCATATATGTATATATATCTAAACCAGGATGGTCTTGAACTCAAGAGATCTATCTGTCTCTGCCTCTCACATCTGGGAGTAGATCTGCTGGGACTGAAGTTGTGTACCACTAAAACTGGTTTAGGTTTAAATTTCTAATGCCCTTGCTGAGATTAAAAGCATAAGCCATCATGCCAGGCCCTACTGCTAATTTTATAACTGTCTGTTGTCACTTATCAGTATGACCAAGAGAGAGAGAGAGAGAAAGAGAGAGAGAGAGAGAGAGAGAGAGAGAGAGAGAGAGAGAGAGCTGTCTCTCTCCACATAAATCCTATTGGCCATAAGATTTATTTAAATTTAAAGAACATAGCTTCTATTCTGATTAGCATCATTCCCACATGATATTCAGCACTTCCTGAGATTTTGTGTTAAGGCAAGCTGCAATATGGCAGTCTGTGTTTCCCATCCACACAATTCTTTGCTATGACAAGCATATAAAACATACCAATAGAGGCTGAGGGTGTGGCTTAGTGGCAATGTTCCTGCCTAGAATGCATAAGAACCTGAGTTTAATCCCTAGGATCTATAAGTAAATACCAGCGTATCACACAACATGCCAGCACAGACTACTGAGGAATAGAGACCTAGCCTTGAACTCTTACATCTTAGAAGAATTATAACTACGGTCACAATTATCACACTTGGAACTGTATGTGTTTATAACTTACCGACTGGCAAGTCACTATTCTGAACTTCATGGTTGTCCAGATGATGAACACAATAGACGCTAGCATGAAATGAAAAGCCTGGTGAGAACATGAATGGCAGTTTACACCCCCAATTACATTCACTCATCTTGAATAAATGCAATTCCATATTCCAGACCCCAAAGTATTACTATCACTTAGTTATTTTCCATATAAATTTATTAAGCACCTACTATAAGCACTACCGCTGCCAACATTTTCTGTAAATACAGTTTTGCAATCATTTTGTCTTTATCATCTGGCTCCCTAAAAATTAGAACAATAGCTAATGGAATATATGGCTCTTTATCAACATTATTAGAATAAATGTTTCCTCCTTCACCTTATTTTTGAGGAAGTGTCTCTCACTGAAATTGGAGCTCACTGACAGGCTAGACTCGAAGTTCACCAATTTGGGGAGACTAACTGCCCGGTGAGCTCCACGGGTTCTCCTGTTCCCACCTTCCTAGCTTTAGGATTTCCTGAGCAAGCCACCATGGCTGGCTTTCGCATGATCCTGGGGAGCTGAACTGAGGCCTTCCTGCTCGTATGGCAAGCACTCTACAAAGCCACCTCCCTAACTTCACCTAGCTTTTCCACATGGAGACCAGGGGTCTGAACTGTTGACCTTATATCTACAGACCAAGCAATTGAGCTGAGCTGTCTCCCCCACTCCTAATCTTTTTTTAAAAAAAAGATCATAAATTCTTAAGAGAATCTGAACTGTCATAACTACTTTCCTAGAATGAAAAACAAAACTTTCTTTAACTACCACTGGCCCACTCAAGCTAAGATTTACTATCTTGGCTTTGCAGTTAAGAACACTGGCTGCTTTTCAGAGAACAAAGATTCAGTTGCCAGCATCCACATGGTGGCTTACAACTGTCCATAACTCTAGTTCCAGGGGATTTGACATCCTCTTTTGGCTCTGCATCAGGTACAGATCTAGTGCACAGATATATGTAAGCAAAACACCAAATAAAAAAGTTAAATAAAAGATGAAAACAATTTATGTTCTAAAGAAATCATAAGACCATGATACAACATTTAAAAAATTCCAAACTCAGTTAGGTGTGGTGCCACACACCTGTAATCTCAGCTCTCTGGAAGACAGAGGCATGTGGATCTCTGAGTTCGAGGCCAGCCTGATCTACAAAGTGAGTCCAGGACAGCCAAGGCTACAAAGAAAAGCCCTGTCTTGGGGGGAAATTCCAGCTTACCTGCTACCGCCAAGATAAGCGTGTTGGTGAAGTGCCGGTACAGAGAGAGCTTTACAATGTTCCTCCGAAGTTTTAACAGCTTCATTGTTTGAGTCAGGCTAATGAATATGTGTTTGCAAGTCAAGGAATTAAACTTCAAACAGGTAAAGTAGATTAATTCTCAGGTCTGAGGACTGAGGGTGATCCTTGTAAAGCTACAGATCTCAGAGGACTTATCGCTCATATTTTCACTTATTCTCAACCTTACCACTATTAATGAGAAAATGAGTATTTCAATAAGACACACACACATACACACTATGAGGATGGGAATGAAGAAATAAAAAGGAAAAATATAGAGAAACAAGGTATAGGCTTACTAAAAAAATTTTAAAAGATGAAAAAAAGCAACCCATGGAAATGATAAAATAACATTTCTGTTTAAGGTGGGTGATTCTGTCCTGATCTGGTCCAGCTAATCCATGGTAGCTAATCAGTCACACTTGTGCGCACAGCTTTCCAGAGTTCTATACTCAGTCGCCGAGGAGCTAAGAGCACCCAGCAACTGTCTGAAGACTCAGGCAAAGCAGTGAGGCTTTATTTTAAGAACTCTATTCCCAAGCAGGACTTCCCATGGAAAGACAAAAGACTGATGACTACTGCAGAGGATGCCTCTGCTCGCTCGCTCGCACGCTCAAGTATGAGAGGAGAAATCATACACATGAAGGAGTTGGGGCCGATGAGAAGGCTCGGCTGGGAGAGGCGCATGCCACCCAGCAATCTAGCCTGATAAGCTGAGCTCCATCTCCAGAAGCCACATGAGGGCGAAGGAGAGAATTCTCTGGGAAAGTGTCCTCCGACCTCCATATGTACACTGTGGCGTGCACCTCCTAACAAATAAAATGTTAAAAATAAAATATAAAAGGCCTGGAGAGACAGCTCAGCAGTTAAGAGTACACAATGCTGTGGCAGACAACCAGGGTTAGGTTTCCATCACTCCACATCAGGCAGCTCACAACAGCTGGCAACTCCAACTCAAGGGGACCCAGCGCCCCCTTTCTGGCCTATGCAGGTAATGCAATCATGTGCACAATGTATATACTTACACATAATTTAAAATTAAATCTTAAAAAGAAAAATAGAAATAAGAAAAATGAAGGGAGCTAGAGCTTACCTACAAGAGCTCTCACTGATTGCTTAGCCCACAGCACCTTTCATTCTCCCAGGACTCAAGGATCACAGGACTTGGCAGATGGTGATCTGGAGCCAGGAGCCTGAATTTCAGTCATTTTTGCTCTACAGCAATCTACTCAAATTTGTTCATATCATGTTTTTTTGTTTGTTTGTCTTTTTGAGACAGGGTTTCTCCATGTAGCCCTAGCTGTCCTGGAACTCACTCTGTAGACCAGGCTGGCCTCAAACTCAAGAGACCTGCCTGCTTCTGCCTCCCATAGTGCTAGGATTAAAGGTGTGGGCTCATATAATGCTTTTTAAAACCATCATGATCAGGACAAAAATGCTACACAATCACACATATATTCATACACATAAAGACAAACCAAATTTAAAATACCCCTAACACTTGAACGCAAGAGGTCAAGTCCCCACTACACAAATGTTTAAGGAACAGGAATAGAAACCTGTTTGTCTGCCATCGGTTTGTGAATGAATCAACGTTTGTTTGTTCTGAAGGGTGATAGGCAGCTTCTAGGTGAAAAAAGAAATTCAGCCTTCCTGGGGCTGAAACCTGCTCACCCTACTTAAGAAATTTAGGAGGATCAAATCTCCTAAATAGTTCCTAAACACATCAGGGATCAAATTCTTTTCACAGGCATCAAAGAATTTCATAACTGGTAGAGACTAAAAGAAAGCAGAACCAGAAGAGCCAATGATTGTAATACAAAGAGAGAAGAGCAAACAACAAACCCCAAATCAAGGTGAGACACCCATTTCAAAAAGAGAAAGCAGAGCTTTTATCATGTGCTTAGCAACCAAATTCTGTGATTTTAAGAATGACAAAACAAAAACAAAACTGCTTACCTGAGCCCTCAGGCCATTAACACACAAAATAAACCATTTCCCAGATCAAGGAGAAATCAACAGAAAGATTAATGAAAACCCATCTCCAAGGGGAGAAAGTGAACGGCCATCAAACAAGCCAATGAGAAGGATATCCACCAGCACAGGGCAGTGTCTAGGAAAGCCAAGGGTATAAAGGCCAAGGAAGCAAGATCAGTCTGGGCCTGCAGACAAAGAAAAAGAGGTGATAAAAACAGATGAACAGAGGCAGCAGAAGAAACCAGCGCATGGCTCTGCACTTACAGTTAGCTAGAATGGGTTTGCATATGAACCAAAGAAAAGCACAAGGGCCAGCACTTGGCAAATAAACACTCCTCCTTCCTTATACGCCTGCAGACAGCACACAGCTATAAATGATTCAAGGAAACTGCTATAGGATACAACCAAAGAGTTCCCATGTCAGAAAGAACACCACAAAAAGTCCTTGTGCTTATAACTCCATCCCATCTTGATTTTCTACAATTATTTTTAAACTAAAATTCTAAAAAGATATCTCTCACATTTTAAGTAATTATTGCATCACTAATATGCTAATCTCAGAGTAACAATGAAATTTTACTAATAATAGTTTACCCTAAAATACAATATAAGTAAGTACCTTTCCCTAAAACCAGCATTCTTAGTTTCTACAAGCTTGTATCTAAAATCTTTGTATACAGTTCTAACAATCAATCACCAGAGAATTATTAAAGGATATCCATAAAATAATACAGGCATCAATTGCAGAGAGGGCCAGGCTTACTATCAGAGCCAAGGAGTAAGAAATATACTATAGCAATGGCAGAAGAGAGAAAGTGAAATTGACAGAGTTTGATTAAAGTCCCTAAATGTCCAAAGAGATTGCACACATGGGACAGGGCACATGGGACAGGGGCAGTGTGGCTTGAAAAACAAATACACAATTATGAAGTAGTATGTGGAAGGAGAAGTGTCGCAAACCTAAATGCCACTCAGTTTTATTAAGGGCAAAGCCAATGGTACAGAACTTGACACTTTGATTAGGACAGAATCTGACTTTTTTAACAAATGAAATAACTGTAATGGACCAGGAAGCCCAGTTCTTCCTTACTTGGTAATGGATTGTGTAAAACGTAACTTTTAAACCTTAAGTTTCTGGGTAAGTAGAAAGCTGTTGTTTTTGATTAGATGAACCCTTAAATGGGAGAATCAAATAATTTCCAATCAAAGGACAGATGGACAGAAGGTATCTATTACAAATCATATACTAAGTTTACCAAGCTCTAATAGATAAGATTAAAAAAAAACTGAGTTATAAGCTGAGCATCCCTAATTCAAAATGCCAAGCGCACAACATCCAAAATGTTTTGAGATTTTAAATGGATGTTTAGATCAAAGGATTTCAACTAGTAGGGCCTATGCAAACATTCTAAAATAAAAAAGTCCTCAAGTGTGAAACACTCCTCCTGGTCCCTAGCACTTCATCCAAGTAAAGAAAGCTCCACCTGCACATGTCTCTTCTAAGTCAGAACCCATGGGTGACAGGAGAGCAGCCCAGTGACACCCACTTACTGACTCACGATAGAAACGTGACAGTAACTGACCACAAAAACAGACTGAGGACAAAGTGAAGTAAGTAATTCAGTCTAAGCAGTACTGACCCCTGTAACTCTGAGGACTCCTTCCATGCCAGAGAACAAAAGATAGAGAGCTCCTGCCACCACAACCTTGTGAAGAGTGACTCCGAGGCGAGGCCTAAAAAGGAAGCAGAGACAACTGAGCACAGAAGCAGCAAGCCAAGCAACACACTAAGTAACAGCATCAGTGGCAAACAGTACAGAGCACGAACTCAGGGATAATGTACACACACACACACAAACATACGTACACACATATGTGTGGAAAACATATATTCATATATATATATATGAAAATTTAGATACATTCAACAGTATAAACCTCCCCCCCAAAAAAGCCCACCATTCAGTCTTTATTTTTTCCCATCATTCAGAGTTAACAACAACCAATCTATGGCTAGTTCCACCCCAAGCACATATCACTCATTTTCCACCCTTTCATACTTTCTACAAAAAAATTCATAAAAATAGATATTATATGCAATATATCAATATATAACATATATTATATATAAAGACAGTATAACAATCTCTGTATTTTTTTTTTAAATGAGGACTTTAAAACAAAACAAGAGAGCTAGAGAGATGGCTCAGAGGTTAAGAGCACTGGCTGCTTTTCCAGAGGTCCTGAGTTCAATTCCCAGCAACCACATGGTGGCTTACAACCATCTATAATGAGATCTGGTTCCCTCTTCTGGCGTGTAGGTGTTACAGGCAGGCAGAATTCTGTATACACAATAAATCTTTAAAATGAACAAACAAGAAACCTATGCAGCCAGAGAGATAGTTCAGCAGGTAAATGAACTTGCTGCTAAAGCCTATTGATATGAGTTTAATCCCTAGAATCCCTTGGTGAGAAAACCAAGCCTCACAAACTGTCCTTCATACATACTCTTGTTAAGCACACACACACACACACACACACACACTCTCTCTCTCTCACACACACACACACACACACACTCTCTCTCACACACACACACTCTCTCACTCTCTCTCTCTCTCTCTCTCTCTCTCTCTCTCTCACACACACACACACACACACACACACACACACACACACACACACACACACACACACACACACACAGCCAGGCTTGGAGGTGTAGGCCTATAATCTCAACACAACTTAAAGGCCTGTAGTGGAAGTTTTGGTTTCTTTAAAACCTCAGTTATGTTATGTAAATGTTTTTGCTTTAAACCCAAGTGTGGGATATAGGGCTGCCTTAGTTTATCCACGCTGTTACTATAATTGCTTTGTGGGGCACGGTCTTTGCCAGCTGAAATAGTTTAAACTCAGAGGACTGAGAGGGTATAAATACCAGAGCCCAGAGACAGAGAGGATGCTTTGAGAAGATGATCAGAGAGAGAAATATACACCTTGAGGAGAGGGAAGGAGGCTGCAGGTTGGTTTGCTGTTTGCTGGACTGCTGGATATCCTGATGACTGAGATTGGTACTGCCCCAAAGAACTCGACAGAGGTAGCTAAAGGGAACTCCACCCCTCTCCTCACTAATTTTCTTTCTCTCCTACCCAGTGTTGGGGGTGTTGGTGGAAGGGGTGGAGGTATTAAAACCCCCATTAAAACAGGTTTTAAAAAGTACACCTACAAAGGCTGGTCTGGGCCATATAGCACCCTGCTTCAAACCAAAATCTACCACAAAACATAACCACAACACCATTAGCAAATCTCAAAATGTTAACAATTTCTTCACACAACCACATTTTGTGCTGTAGCTCACGAAATGAACTCAAGCTCAAAACCCAACTAAGTATAAATTTTTGAGCAACCTCTATTCAAAGGTGGAAAAGCCTTGGACTCTTAATATCTAAAATCCTACTCCACTAGAATCTATATTTTAACAAAGCTACTGGGTGGTTCATTACAGTACATCTGCCTAAGCCAGATAAATCTATATGGCTATTTCTAGCTGGGAAAAGGTCCATAATTGTAGGGAATTGTCTAAGAAATCTTGAAATCTTCATCACATTTGGAAGACATTTACTATTTAAACAAAAATTTAACCATTAATGTCTTATTCTACTTAACGTCTTTGGACGGCTCCAGTCCTGATCTCTCTTGAATTCAAGAGAAAGCTTCTGTCCCTACCATTTCCCCATATTGTTCTTGTTAGGGTCACTAATACTCTTCACTAATTAAATGTAATAGTTAAGTCTCAATCTTATCTGACCTATCCGATCGGCTGAATCAACTAAGAACGCCTCCTTGGAACAGTCTTTAGTTTGCCTCTTGCCTTCAACTGTTAATTTCCTCTGCTAACTCTACTCCATGTCACTAAATCTAAATAACAGAAAAGATCTAAACACCCAGTCTTTGACCCTTTTTCCACATTCACTTCCTTGGTAACCATGTGTAGTGTCATCATTTAAGTAATACCTACATCTTGATAACTCTCTAGCCTTACCCATGAAGTTATCTAACCCACCTCCTAATCTTACCATTCTGCCAAGCTGATTCCTTGATCTTTCTGGACTAAAGTAAATGGCAACGGCAATTCCTGCCATTCGAGCTACCAACAGTTAGCATCATCCTCAGTTCCTCTTCTCTTTCACGTCCCACATGTGACCATCATGAAACTCCATTGGCTCCACCTTCAAAGCATGCCTCACCTTCCAATCACACCTCACAACCTCTTTTTCTAGGTGAACTGAGAGTGCCCTTGATTTCCTCAAATCAAGTGATTTGCTTGGCTGCCACTAAGTGAAGCTTTCCAGGGCCACTCTATTTACAGCTCCAAGTTCCAACGCCTGCCTGGCATTCCTCATACCCTTTCCTGTGAGCTACAGTACCCTTCACTGATATACTAAATATTTAACTCATTTACTTCAAGTTACTTCCATTCTTCCACAAATGTAAACCCCCAAGCGTTTGTTTGTTGTATAGCAGGGAACTAGAACGGTGAGTCCTGCTACATGGAAGGTACTTGATATTGTTTAGTTTAGAAAGAATTTGATGACTCCACTGCAAGAAGCAATGGGCTATGCAGTGACTACAGTACTGCATGCTTCAATATTTCTTTTCTTTTCTTTTTTTTTACTAAAAAATATAAACAATTACAGTAAGAACATTCTTTCAATTAAAAAAAAAATCTAATTTAACCAGGTACAGTGGCATACGCCTATAATCCCAGCACTTAGGGAGGTAAAGGCAGGCCTCTGTGAGTATGAAGCCAGCCTGGTCTATAAACCCAGTCCCAGAGAGCCAAGCTACATAGAGAAACCCTGTCTCAAAAATAACAAAAACAAAACAAAATGAAATTCTAATGTGCAAGATGGAGATATGCTCAACCGTTCACAGGACTTGTTATCTTGTAGAGGACCTGAATTGAATCCCTGCACTTTCAGGGCAGCTTACAACCACATGGAACTCCAGTTCCAGCCAGGCGCCCTTTTCAGGCCTCTACAGGTAACAGGAATACCTGTGATACATATATACACAGGCACACAAACAACACACCTATAAACAAAATAAAATAATTTTTAAAATATGACATTTTCAAATAGTCACTAAGTTCAATGTGAAAGTCTGGTTTTTCTACATTATTTGTTTCACTAGATTTTTCTACAGATACACTGTGAGGGTCTTTTGGCGGAGGGGGGGGGTTTGTTGTTGTTTTTAAGATTTATTTATTTATTATGCATACAGTGCTCTACCTGTGTATACACCTGCAGGCCAGAAGAGGGCATCAGATCTCATTATAGATGGTTGTGAGCCACCGTGTAGTTGCTGGGAATTGAACTCAGGACCTTTGGAAAACAGTGCCCTTAACCTCTCCCCAGCCCCTTCACTGTGAGTTTTTAAGAAGATGAAAAGTAGCATTAGTGATGTTGAAATATAGAATGTCAGACATTTCTTCTTATCTCACAACTACTTCTTTTATCATCCTTTTCAGACCAGCACACTCTAGCCAGCAATCTAATCAGTATTTTCATTTGGAGGCAGATACTCACTTGACTATACCATATCCCAGACTGACTATGATGACCAGGGTTCGAGCCAGTGAGCGTTTTACTGCTGAGAGCAGCTCCGCAAGGACCAAGGCATCCTGGACTATGGGAAGAAAAAGAGAAACAACGTTGTGCTCCAGCTTCACCCCAGTGCACAACCCAACTACGAGAATGTAGGCCTCTCACACTTTTCAGAGTGAGCACAAGTATCAGACCTGCTAAAGAGAGAACAGCTCTTGTTCAATTTTATAAGCACACAGCTAATATCACTGATGAACTCAGTCGTGTGCACAGCAATCTGGGTGCGCTCAATCCATCAACTCTCCCCAACTTCCCTAAAACCTTAGCAGACTATCTTACCTTATACAGAAAGTTTGTAGTGTTCAGAAAATTTCCCTACCATATTTTTAAAAAACTGAAATACAGCCATACATGGAGAAGGATACACATGCATCCTAGCACACAGTCTACAGTGCACAGTGTTCAACTCTACCTCTTCTGTTTTCAAGTCTTTCCAAAGACCCAGGGAAGATCTTATGAGCAAATCATGTAACAATAAGTACTAATGAACAAACAGTCTGAGAGAAAACTAAAACTATCTAAATAAACTACCATATCAAATAAATTGTAATTACCAGTCAACCTTATTAAACCATAAGCACTTCCCATTTTCTTGGTATGACTGTATTTTACCGGGTCTTAGATACACCCCAAGCACACAGGCAAAACATTCTATGTGTCTTATAATCAGTGGCATCTTACAATGAAATTGTCACTGTTTTCTTTCTTTCGTAGTGGTGCCTTGGCTATCAACCACAAATGGGATTTAAGAAATATGATAATCTAACGGGCCACTTTTCTGTGTGTGTTTCAACAAAACCATACTTGTATCACTGTACTCCTGAAATACGAGATTAAGAGGAAGAGTGACAATGACAGTGAATCTGCTTGGATTGTTTTAATAAGTGAGTGAAAGGCAGGCCTATGTAACCACCGCTGACATGCATGTTGGCATGCATCTCGTCCATCATCAAAAAATGGCAAATTTGGGGCTGGAGAGATGGCTAGTTCAGTGGTTACAATCTGTACTGCTCTTGTAAAGCACCCACCTGAGTAGTGAGCCGTAAGTGCCTACAGCTCTGGTTCCATGGGGATCTGATCCCTCTGGCCTCCACAGGCACCTGCACTTATGTTCATGGAACATAGCCCTGCATCTGCTGACATATACAGATAACCTTTAAAAGATATAAACCTTAAAGTGGGGCGGACACAAATTTGGGTCTAATAAGATGGTTCAGCAGATAAAGGTCCCTGATGCCAAACCTGGCAACCTGAGTTCAATCTCCGGAACACACAAGCAGAAAAAGAGAACGGATTCCCACAAGTTATTCTCTGACCTCCATAGCCATGGCACATGGACCCTCACATGTACACAAAATAAACAAAGGTAATTTTTAAAATGGCACTTTTTAAACATACCAGATTCTCCTTTGTATCGGATATTCTGAAATTCTGCATAAAACACAGCTTTCTCAAACATTCCCAGAAAGATGACAGCACCAATCCAAAACTGAATTCTCAGGAGATCTCTCCAGTAGCAGGCAGACCATGCCAGCCAGAGAACACCAAATAGGACGTACACAATACACATCACCATGAAAAACTGTTGTCCAATTGGGAATGAAATAAAAAGCAAAATTAGGGTCAAGAATAAAATATTCAGATTTAAAATCAACATAGTATAACAAACCTCAAAAACAGACTCTACCTTCTTTTTGAAAAACCAATTGTATCTCTAGCAAGAATGATCTAGTCTTGAACAGAGGCAGACTACATAGGCCCTAGCACCCAGATGTGAGCTGTGAGGTGGCTACTGAGTGTCTCTCCAGTCCACAACAGTCACTAACCTTTTATCTCAGATAGACGGGGCCCACGGGGCTAAACTAACTCTCTCAAGGTCGGTGTCTAGTAAGAAGTTAGGGGCTGGGGAGGTGGCTCATCAGGGAGAAGCACTTATTGCTCTTGCAGAGGGCCTCAGTTCAGTTCCCAGCATGCACACGGAGGCTCACAACCACCCTTAACTGCAGTTCTAGGGGATCCAATGCCTTCACCTAATCTCTGCCGACACTAGGTTCTCAGGTGGTACACAAACAATCGAACAGTCAAAACACTCACATCCATAATGTAAAACAGGAAACTCTTAATTTAAAAATTTAACACCAAAATATCAAGTAGCATCTTCTGAATGGCATAGGAATAATCCTTTAATAATATACTGCTACAAAACAGACAATTTCCTGCTAAATTAATTTAATGCCAAGGTTAAAAACACTTACGATCATCAGTGGGTAATCTTCAAGAGTGAGGTATTCATAGGGACCCTTTACTTCAACAGTCACTGGCAAAACACAGGCCTCAATTAATTTGATAGATTCAGTAATTAAACAAAAATCTTGATTAGTGTCTATTTTATGAGCTTGGTAAAAGTTTCATCACTCACTTACCTTTAAGCACTTTAATCATGGTAAATAATGCATTAGATATAGTAACTATGAAACCAGGAACTAGGCTCATGGTTCATCCACGTTCCAGTCTTTTGCTTTTTTTTTTTTCAAGACAGGATCTCACTATGTAGCTTTGGCTCTCCTGGAACTCGCTATGTAGATCAGGCTGGACTGAGCCTGTCTCTGCTTCCAGAGCACTGAGATGAAAGGCATGTACCACTATACCCAGTTTTAGGTGGGAAAGTCGTCCAAATCATACCCTGTGTGTGTGTGTGTGTGTGTATGTACATACAACAGGCTAGGCTGGCTGGCCAGTAGGCCCAGAAGACTCTGCCTTCCCAGTGCTGTGATCACAAGTGTGTGTGTGTGTGTGTGTGTGTGTGTGTGTGTGTGTGTACACACAGCAGGCTAGGCTGGCTGGCCAGTAGGCCCAGGGGACTCTGCCTCCCCAGTGCTGTGATCACAAGTGTGTGTGTGTGTGTGTGTGTGTGTGTGTGTGTGTGTGTGTACACACACAGCAGGCTAGGCTAGCTGGCCAGTAGGCCCAGGGGACTCTGCCTCCCCAGTGCTGTGATCACAAGGGCACACTACCACACCTAGCTTTTTTGCTTTTCCCCTATAAGTTCTGGGAAGAGAACTCAGGTTCTCCTTATAAACACTCTACAAGCATGTCATAGACTGACTCCTCAGTCCCATACTCACGTTCTTTAAAGATGAGATCCATGGCATTTCTTTCTAAAGCCATCCCTGAGCACCTATCTAAAGCTGCTCTACCTCCTTCAAATTCTGAAATCTCTTGGTATACTACTTCTCATAATGGATCCTAGTAGTCTTGTCTTCTGTTCATCCTTACCACTCCCTAGTAATTTTTTTACTCATATTTTATGACCTTATAAGATGAATGTCACTTTCAAAATGAGAATTTTTTTCAAAAAACTTGAAATTTGTAACGATCTATAAAGTAATATACCCTTCCTAGTAAAATAAGATGTAAAAACAATTCCTAATTGTGTAAGTGAAATTCTCACTCAAAAATGAAAGCCAAGGGGCTGGAGAGATGTCTCAGTGGTTAAGAGCACTGGCTGTTCCTCCAAGAGGAGCTAGGCTCAATTCCCAGCACCTACATGGCAGCTCACAACTGTCTGTGACTCCAGTTCCAGGGAATCTGACACCCTTACACCTATGCAAATAACATAAAATTAAATAAAATTTAAAAAATAAAAACCAACAAGAATAAATTAATAAAAAAATTTAAAAAAGAAAACCAAAACAAGCAAAACCAAGAAGAACCCACACAGGTTCAGATCAAAGCATGGCACCATTTATAAACCAGAACTGACTAAATAAATAGCATTTAAGGAACAAAAAAAGAACAAAACAAAAATGTTATATACAAGATGAGTCAGAGAAATTTGCCTTGTTGAAGCAACTCTACTGATTATAAGATTTAACTGTTTTGAGCCAGTCATGGTGAATGGTGGCATATGACTACATCCCCAGCACCAGGTAGGAGAAGAAGGAAGATTGAGAGTTCTGGGGATATTTCAGCTACACGGAAAGGTTGAAGCCAGTCTGGGCTAATCTTTTATGCTTCAATAAAATACTAATGGTTACCAGGTTACATGTGCCTTTAATTCCAGCACTCAGGGGGGCAGAGGCAGGTAGATCTCTGAGTTTAAGGCCAGCCTGATCTACAAAATAAGTTCTAAATCAGCCAGGGCTACACAGAGAAACTTTGTCTTGAACAACAAAACAAAAAGGATTGACAGTTTAAAAACTGTCACCAATAAGAGTTAAATAAATTCTAGGAATAACTTAAGTCAAACCCTGACTTAGCTGAGCTTGGTGCACGATTGTAGTCCTAAGCCTGAAACACAAAGAATCCTAGCCTCTGATGCCAGGCACCATCAAAGGTTTGCATAACGGAAGAAGTCGCTGTGCTATCACAGACTTAGACTCTCAGTACCTGGGAGGTTGAGGCAAGGAGGACTGTTTTAAATTTGGGGCTAACCTTGACTATAGAGCTAGACCTTATCTCAAAAACAAAATGAAAGACATCTGGGCTAGGTACAACACTTACATAGGAAATGTGAGGCCCTAGGCCTAATCCCAGCACTAGATGAAACAAACAAACAAAAAGACAAAAGATAATTTGGGCTAGGTACAGCACTTACATAGGAAATGTGAGGCCCTAGGCCTAATCCCAGCACTAGATGAAACAAACAAACAAAAAGACAAAAGATAATTTTCAGAGATAATTCTAGACTTTCTGATGGTATTATTAACCAAACATGCCTTAATGTGTCTCCTCAGTTCCAAAACACAGATGTGTTAGAAGAAGAAGGAGGAGGAGGAAGAAGAGGAAGAAGAGGAGGAGGAGGAGGAGGAGGAAAGAAAAAGAAAAAAGAAAGAAGAGAGAAAAAAAGACATTAAGTATGAAAACAAAACAAATATTTCTGGGACTCAAAATGAAATGAAAACAGAATAGCTCAGGAGGTTAAGGCCACAGTCATGGACTCTGGTTATATAAAAACAGGGTATCACAATTTTTGTGTAGTTTCTTTGCAATCATTAAAACTAGTAAGATTCACACAGGAAAAAGTGACCAGAGTCAGGTTTGATACATGAAGTGTGTGAAGCAGGGCCTCTCTCCTTCTCTGAGTTGATTGAAAATAAATACCAGCAACTGCTCTCTTTTGCCTGTTCGATAACTGTTAGAAAGGTATCAGTCTAAACTGGGCTGGTGGCATACACCTGTAATCCCAGCACTTGGGAGGCAGAGGCAGGCAGATCTCTGTGAGTTTCGACGCCAGCCTGGTCTACTAAGTGAGTCCAGGACGGCCAAGGCTACACAGAGAAACCCTGTGTGGAAAAACCAAAAGAAAGGTATAAACCTAGAGCAGCAGTTCTCAACCTGTCACGATCCCTTTTAAGTTCAAATGGCTTCCACAGGGATCTAACATCAGACATTCTGCGTATCAGATATGTATATTACTATTCATAAGAATAGCAAACTTACAGTTATAAAGCAGCAACAAACAGTTTTATGTTTGGGGTCACCACAACATGAGGAACTGTATTAAAGGGCCGCAGCATTTTAGGAAGGTTGAGAACCACTGCCCTAGAGAAACACACATTCCGAGGTCCAGAAGTTATGCCAGGTCTGCCTAGCATAATCGGCTATACCCCCATATCACCACAGGGCAAAGTAAAACCCACTTCTGAATTGGGAATTAAGGACTCAACACAGGATCACAAAAATTTTAAAGCAAATCAAATAAGAAAGATCAATGAGCCAGGCATGGAGGCCCAACCCTTTAACTCCAACACTCATAAGACAGAGGCAGACAGATGTACATTAGTTCGGGGCCAGCCTGGTCTACAAAGCAAGTTCCAGGACTACACAATGAAACCCTGTCTCAAAAAAATAAAACCCAAACAAACAAAAGACAAAAACAAAAAAAGGTCAGTGAAATACATTAAAATGGTTGGGAAAATTAACAAAAGCCAGTCCACTGGGATAAAAGCAAAACAAAATTC
The DNA here is from genome assembly GCF_903995435.1 of Acomys russatus. Lineage (NCBI taxonomy): Eukaryota > Metazoa > Chordata > Mammalia > Rodentia > Muridae > Acomys > Acomys russatus. The sequence goes on from NC_067140.1 coordinate 56,549,671, forward strand.
TATGTAGATTTAACAAGCTAAAGAAGTCAAAAGCAGTATTAAAAGCTTTATTATTTAGCTAATTCTAGGATTTGTATGTGTGTGATGTATGTGTGCACATGTTATGTATAAGCATGCACACATGTGGAGGACAGAGGCTGACGGCAGGCTTCCCATCTTATTTTGGGGACAGAATCCCTCACTGAACCTGGCACTTAGCAGCTACACTGGCTGGCCAGCACACTCCAAGGATCCAAGTGTCTCTGCCCCCCAGGCTGGGATTATGGGGCCCTGGGCGCTGTACCCAGCTTTCCGGCTCAGTCCCTCATGCTTGACTGAGACATCTCTCCAACCCACTGTTTCTGGGGTTTGGTAACAGGGTCTTCTAGACCTCAAGCTGGCCTCAAACTCACTATATAGCCAAGCATGGCCTTGAACCCCTTGATCCTCTTGTTTGCTGGGGTTATGTGTACCACGCCTAGCAATATTAAAGATTGTAAAAAGCACTAGGGAGGCAGAGGCAGATGGATCTCTATGAGTTCGAGGCCAGCCTGGTCTACAAAGCAAGTCCAGGACAGCCTAGGCTACATAGAAAAACCCTGTCTTGAGAGGCAGAGGCAGGGGGATTGTAAAAAGAAACAGGCATAGATATTTGTAAAGAAATATGATGAAAAAAACTTGTCAATAAATTTGAAATCTTCATGGGGCTGGAGAGATAGTTCAGCGGTTAAGGGCACTGACTGTTCTTCTAGACAACCCCGGTTCAAATCCCAGCACCCACGTGGCAGCTCACAACTGTCTGTAACTCCAAGACCAGTGCACATAAAATAAAGGTAATTTAAAAAATAAATAAATAAATAAAATTTGAAATCTTCAAAGCAATCAACATGTTCTCAAAACACATGCACAGCTCTGATGGGAGGGGAAGAGAAGAACTACAATAAAATATTTTGTACTATTAGATAAAACCTACACAGGCTGGTAGCCAAAGTATCAGACTGCAACAGTAGATAGGGAAGCTCTCAGAAAAAACACTCAGAAAAACTACTCATTAAAAACTGTTTCACAGAATAAAAAATAGGGACATTCTCCAATTCAATACATGGGGTTATCATAATTTGCACGCCAAATCAGTAAATGATAGTATGAAAAGAAAATTATAACAAAACTTATCTTGAACAGAGACAATAAACAAAATGAATCCAACAATGTATACAAATGTACTGTGTGTGTGTGTGTGTGTGTGTGTGTGTGTGTGTGTGTGTGTGTTTTAAGACCAAGCAAAAATAAAAGAACGGTCTCAAACTAGAAACCAGTTAATACAATACATCATAGCATCATAGGAATGAAAAAGCTTATGTGATCTTTTTTGAGTCAGGGTCTCACTATTTATCCTGGGCTGTCCCAGGACATGCTATATCCCTATTTGGGACTTAAACTGATAATCCTCCTGCCTCAGGCTCTAGAGTGCTAGGTTATACAGGTGAATGTCACCATGCTTGGTCTACATGACAATTTTAATCTATATACAATTAAGTCACTGATTTAGACTAAGCCTTCTTTCTTAGTATTAAAAAGAAAATGTTAAGTTTGGAAACAAAGACATTCTTATCCAAATAAGAATTTTGGGGGGGAATCTATAGTAACATTATATTTAATGGTGCAATGTACCAATACTGCCAAGAAATTCAGAGCTAAGACAAGGATGGCTGCCATCGTTGCTTCTACTCCACTCTCTACTGAGAAAGCAAGGCTAGGGAAGGAAACTACACAGTACAATTTGTTTTGTTTTGTTTTTCAAGACAGGGTTTCTCTGTGTATCCTTGGTTTTTCTGGACTTGCTTTCTAGACCAGGCTGTCCTCGAACTCACAAAGATCCACCTGCCTCTGCCTCCCAAGTGCTGGGATTACAGGAGTGCACTACCATACCTGGCTCACAGTACAAATTGAAACCAAAAATGAAACCACAGAGAAACTACAACCAGTTACTGAAAAATTCTGTAGGTACAGGAAAAAAAAAAAATTCTCGAGGAACTGACAGCTCTCAGTAGATGAGAACACAAATTCCTGAGTTCAGCTCCTAGCACCCATGTTGAGAGGCTACAACAACCGATAACTCCAGTACAGGAACCTGAACTCACAAGAATGAAATTGCACACAAACACATAATTTTTAAAAGTCAAATAAATCTTTTCTTTTTTTTTTTCTTTTGAGACAGGATTTCTCTGTGTAGCCCTGGCTGTCCTGGACTCACTTAGTACACCAGGCTGCCTTGAACTCACAGTGATCTGCCTGCCTCTGCCTCCCCAAGTGCTGGGATTACAGGTATGTGTCACCACTCCTGCCTAATCAAATAAATCTTTAAGAAAAAGAAAGAAAATCTCAATGTTAAAAAATTATCAATGAGAGCCGGGCGTGGTGGCGCACGCCTTTAATCCCAGCACTCGGGAGGCAGAGGCAGGCGATCGCTGTGAGTTCGAGGCCAGCCTTGTCTACAAAGTGAGTCCAGGATGGCCAAGGCTACACAGAGAAACCCTGTCTCGAAAAACCAAAAAAAAAAAAAAAAAAATTATCAATGATCATTAATTTGAAATTTCCAAGCTTTAACATGTACAAAAATATTTCTAATTTTCCCACTTCATACTGATCATGCATGAAACAAATAAAAAATAACATATTTTTTTTAAAGATATGAGTTGAACTTACTGGTAAAAAGATTACTCAGTGCATTTTCTTTTGGTGATTCCTTTGAGGACGAAATGCCAACATGCACGATAAAAATGTATGGTGCATCTTGCCAAGTCTGCAATGGTTCGTGCATTGCCTAGGGAGAAAAGGGGGGCATCAAAACTTTAAGTCTCAAGAATTCAGAGCATAAGTTAATAATACAGCATAAAAACACCGCTGCAGAGTATATTCCAGAAAGGTGGCTGAGTATTTCAGCTCTCAGTTACAGACATGGTCATCACAAGCAAGACAAGCTTATACCACACATGGCAAAACAGGCAAAATTATGAACTGATAAAATACAGTCCCTTGCATTCATGTCATATGAAGGTCTAAGTTTAACATATTTATTTTTTAAAAGAAATACTGCAAGTAAAAATCACATGAGTTAATCTAACTCATGCTAGGATAATTCTATTTTATATATCTATAATAAAATTAATTTAAAGTAAAGAATACATCACATAAAAAATTCTTGATGTCAATATAGAAAAAAAATGTGAGTGTAATCCCTCTCCCTTCCCCCTCCTCTTCTCTCTCTTTCTCCCCCCAAACTACCAGAGTCTACACTGAAACGGTCTCACATTTAAATGAAAGCTCTCACCTTAACCTACTCTAGGTGTGTGGAGAGGCAGTGATTTTTGCCACTTTAAAGACGGGGAAGCTGATATCCCTTGACTCTAAGGGACAGTGACCCTTGATTTCCTCACTCAGAAGTCCTTACAACTAAGGTAAAAATGTAAAGATAAAGGAGAAGTGTGAATGTGGGGAACCGTGGAGCTGGCCTGGTCGACAGCCTTCAGAGGTATGCACAGGGTTCTCACGTTAGAGTCCAAGGCTCCTGGGGCACCGTGTGCCTTTCATTTCGTGAGAAACCGAAGCACTCTCTCGGGCAGTGAAGCATTCAAACCACCTGTGTATCTCTGCATTCCCTAGGAGTCAATGAAGTTAGACATTAACCTTGTGTACCCTGCCTAACTTGTAAATGTCACTGTATCCTGGCAACTACAATTGTGTTCTTACTGGCAACCACCGTTATGTTGTTTCTCATAAGAGCATAAAAAGTCTGACTGCTTGCAATAAACATGTCTCAGACTCAGCATTGCTGAGACCCCTGCAGCCGAATGGTTTTAATTTCCACCAACCACATTAGGAGACCCTGGGTTGGTAAGTAAGTACTGGCGCTCACCATGGAGGGAAGCCATTGGTCTCCATCTGTGAAAGGAGGCACCACTACTCAGACTGGTTACTTATGGTCTTAAAAGGAGAAAGTTTTGCCCAAAGAGTGCTAGGTAAGCATTACTGAACTATGACACCCAGCAGATTTTATACCTTTATACACTTTACTCCTGTGGAATAACAGGCTTTCTCTAATAATCAAAATGTCCTGCAACCCAAGAAGAAACACAGAATGCAACAGACTCCATGACACAAACTTCAAGTCCAAGCAAGCACACACATCCTTCAACACCATGCACTAGTTATCTCAGGAACAACTCCATGGCATGCTGAACCCATACTCTGATCTCTCTCTTCAAGGCAGATGCTGGGAAATGTATGACTTCAAAGTCACCGGCATCTTACATCCTATTAATCACTATTACTGAACCGCTCCTGAACTTAGTCATTAACCAGTTAGTGTAATAAACCACCCTATTAATTTCTTACATCTTAAAACTCTTATAAATTTCAAAATACACCTATTAACGTTCACAGTCTAGGATTTGACAGGTGTAGTACCCTTAGCTCTCAGATCTAGATATTTTAAGCTTGAAAAAGCAGCATTTAAGCACTAGGCACTCTGTTAAGCATATAACATTTGTTACATGTTTAGTCTTAACAAGCCTATCAGATAAGCAGTTGGTACTGTTTGATTTTATTTAATTGAGGTAAATTTCACATATGTCATAATTTTAACAATGTTACTGAGAGTAACATAACTCAGTGAGATATGACACCAAAACTTTTTTTGAGACAAGGTCTCTTAGGCTTGCCTTTAAACCCTGTGCTTAAGTAATTCTGTTACTTCAGGCTTCTAAGTAGCTGGGACTGGACAAACAGCCCATGCTTGGCTGCACATTGTTGCTCAGCTCCCAGCAGCAGACCTGCTCATTAGGCAATGACACTCCATCTCTCCTCCCAACTCATGAAACAACTAACCTACTTCCTGCTCCCAGAGACTTGTCTATGGTGGACACTTCATATCAACGGATCAATTAAACAGTGTTTGTCCTTTAACATCTGACTGGACTCTCGGTTTTCAAAGTATTTCTGTGGTGGCACATAGTAGTGTCTCTTTTGTGAACGAGTAACACTGTAACTTACGGGCACAAAGCCTTGTGTGTTCACTTCTACTTGGAGTCTGAAACTTGTGGGCACCCCGATCCTCTTGGTTCATGCTGTCCTTAGATTTGGAAAGCTTTTGGCTCTTGATTATTCTTTGACGCCTCTTTTCTCCTCAGACTTCCATTATATGCACAAGGGTCCACATGTGAGATGTACAGGTCTCCAAGGCTTAGCTCACTTGTGTTTAATTCCTCTCCCTCTAGTCCTCTGAACAGGTAACTTCAACTGACGCATCTTTGGATGCATTCTTCTATCTGCTCAAATGGCGACAGCTCCTAATTTACGGTTTTTCAATTTAGTTAATGCTCTTTTCAGCTTCATGGTTTCCAATTTTGTTATTGTTTTGTGACAAGGTGCCACCATGTATCCCAGGCTGGTCTCAAACTTATTGGAACCCTCCTGTTTCAGCCTCTCAAATGCTGGCTAACAGCACTTACAGGCTTAAGTCACTATATGCATCTCAGTTTTGTGACTTCTACTTACTCCTTTTTATAACTTTTACCTGTTTCTTCCTGGTTTCCCTTGACACTTTTTCCATATTTTCCGTTCATTCTTTTGAGCACATTTTTAAAAGTTTATTCAATGTCTATCTTACATCTAATGTGTGCATGTGTACAAAGGCTCTCTAGAAATTCCATTTAAATTTGCCACTTTCTTTCTTTGCATAGCTCATAGCTGTTTATTGAAGCACAACACTCTGGATTAAAGAAGATTCTGCCCCCTCACTAGTAATGGGCCTTGCGCAGCAGTGGTATGCACAGTGGGGGTCAAAGAGGAGTTCTGAAGTTATTTTGTTTTGTGGCTTTTCTAAGCTATTTCTGTAAATTCCATATACTTTGACCTATGTGGCTACCAGCATCTGTGCTTGTGTATTTGGTTGCCTGACTCCTTCCTTCCTTTCATTGTTTTCAGTTCTGTAGGCTGAATCTAGGACCTCATGCACGCCAGGCAAGCATTCTACCACTGAGCTAAGCCCCAGCCAAGTCTGTATTCTTGCAGCTGAGTGGCTGACTACATTTTAACAAGATTTCCTAAAACATGAGGAGCTAAACAGATGAAGAAAAGGTCCAGTCTTATTCTTGCAAACTGAGGAAGGACTCACTCGGTGTGTATAGTCAGAAGGCCAGCTAGTGTGTCACTAGTTACAGTTTCTTCAACCATATGTCCTGTCCTGGCCCACACAAAAGCTTCTCAGATTCTATTACAGATGGTTGTGAGCTACCATGTGGTTGCCATTATCCTGCCTGATGTGGGAAGCAAGGGGTGATGAGCGATTTAAAATACCATAGTGTTCTACTAATGCAATGTAGCAGCTTCTTTCTCAGAGGTGGCTCAACCAGTTAAGATGCTTGCTGCAGAAGCCTGGTGACCTACTTTTAATTCCCAGAACCCATATAAAGATGGAAGGAGAGACCTAACGCCACAAAGTTGCCCTCTGACCTCCACTTGTGCACCATGACATGTATATACCTCCCTCAGCTAACAGAGCATGAACGCTGCATGTGGTAACCTAAACACAGATGCTCTGAGAAAGATACAGTATACAGGTAGCTCCGTCTCTAATACTAATAGAATGCTATTTTCAATGAAGTAATAAACTGTGAGAATTATTACAAAACTAACCATGCTGTTACCATATAATCATCTATTATGCTCCTTTGCATTCACAAATGAACTGAAAGCCTATATCCACACAAAAACCTCACACAAATGTTTATAGCTAAAACTTAAAAGCAATCAAAGTGTCCTTCAATAGGTGAATGGATACCAAATAGTGATATAACCAGACAATGAAATATTACTTAGCTCTAAAGAGAAATGAGCTATGTAACCACCAGAAAACACAAAGGAACTTCACCGGCATATCAGGAAGAAGACGATCTGAAAACACTAGATAGTGCTTTGACCATAATCAAGTGATACATGAGGACATGTAGAACTAGATAAGCAGTAAGAAGACCGGCGAGTGTCAGGAATCAGGAAGGCTGGAGAGGTGAGCGGCAGGACACAGAGGCCTGTGAGGGCCCTGAAGCTGCCCTCTATAACAGTATCACGGTGGAAATGTCATTGTACGCTTGTCAAACCAACAGGGTACATAACACAAACAGTGAACACTGTGTAAACCAGGCTGGCCTAGAACTCAGAGATCCACCTGCCCGTGAATGCTGAGATTAAAGCTATGTGTGTCAGCATGACCTGCACTATTCAGTTTTTTCAAGTTATAATCAACTATAAGGCAGCCGTAAGAAAGGGCAAAACAGGCTTTGAGCCCCTAAAAAAAAAAAAGCATTCACTTGAGCTGAGCGGCAAGCTGCTAAGATCCTCTATTCTAAGGGGTTCTCTCTGACCTGACTCAGAATTGCTCAGTGTTATGACCTTTGTCCAAACCATTCAATAGCAACTGTTAACAACCACAGTGCCTGCTGTGAGGTCAGAAGCTGCACTCATCAAGAAGCTGAACAAAATGTTAAAAGAAAAAAATGTAGACTGGGGAGTCTTTGTGGACTCTCAACTCTAAACTGACCCTGGCTATCCAGCCAGCCACACATATGTGCAGCGCTCTGCACAAGCCCAGGAGAGCGCTGAGAAGGCCTCATCACTCAGGGCTCCATGCAGCCAGGGAGAAAGGTTAAGGCAGAATAGCTAAACTGGGAAAGATGCCACACAAAGTCATGTATATGATTCCATCATATAAAATGCTTCCAGAGAAATGAAAAGTGACTGAGGACAGAGGGTGTGGGGGAATGGAACAGGGTGGACTGGCATTGGGTACAAAGTGTCAGAGCTAAGAATCCCAAAGAATTCCAAAGCAGCTAGTGGCTGTGTGACTTATGAGTACACTAAAGCCCACCAAGTTATATGCTTTAAGAGGGTGAATGTGTGGTGAGTAGCGTGTTTAATAAAATGGTTACAAAACTAGAAACACAAGTCAGGAATGCGGCCCAGGCCTGTAACCCTGACACTTAGGACGCTTGCCTCGGGCTATATAGTCAGTCATATTTCATGAAGTAAAGCAAACCCAAAAACTAAATAAAAACTTAAAACTTTAATAGCTTTGTGGAAAGCATGACCCAAGACAGTTAACTATATATTTTCTCTATATTTTACGCTGGAAATATTTTTGAAGAACTAGTGATATATTTCTCTTTTAAAAGAATTGTATGCTTATATGTCTATGTAAACATCTGCCAGGTGTGTGTGAGTACCTGTAGAGGCCAGACAGGGGTGTCTAGGGCTAGAGTTACAGGTGGTTGTAAGCCAGTTGATATTGCTGGGAATCAAAGAGACCCTGGGTCCTCTGGAAGAGCAGCAAGTGCTCTTAACTACAGAGCTGTCTCTCCAGCCCCCAGAAGATAGCTACAAATGAGTCTCCACACAACTGTATCTATAAAGTCCTAACTAGCCTGTGGCCTCATTTCACTTTTCTAAAGCTTCTTCCAATTATACTCTATCACAGATAATTTCAGCCTGTGTTTAAGTCTGAACTGTTTCTTCTTGTTCACCAATATTTACTGACAGAGGGGAAGGAGTCCCAAGGTTATACATGCTTCATTGTTTAAAAGAATCTAGAAAACAGACAGAAGAAAATAAACACCACTCATAGGATCATGTAGACAGCGCCTTTACCACCATTATGGTGTGCAGTTTCTAGCGTTGACTTCTTTCTTAAATGTTACAACACCAAAGAAACCCTACATACACGCTAAACAAGTGGCCACACACTTACAATCCTGTCTCCAGTGTAGGTGAGATTCGTTCCATTCTCCTTCGCCTTTAACATTAAGAGAAAAAAGAAAATTAAAACTAATTCACAGCTTTTACGTTGCTCTCAGAAATGTGTAAGGAAAAACAATTACCTCCTGTTTTTCTCCTAAAAGAGGAAGTCGATGAATAAGCTCCCCAGAAAAGCTCTATAAAAAAAATTAAATGAAAAACGTATAAATAGCAAAAGTGTAGCTCAAAATACATAGAAAATGTTAAAACAAAACATACACCATCGCAGTAAAAAACAAGAGCATCAGCAGACAGAACTATTTCCAATTAACTACAAACAAGTAAAGAAAACCCCGCTGAGCATAGCATGACCACAACGGCCCCCAAGTCTTTCTAAGACAAGGCAACTGTGTCAAAGTCTAGACAAAAGACGCATGTGTCAGGTGGAGGGGGTCAGCAGAGCCCTCCTCGTTCAAATCAACAAAACGAGGCTTAAAGTCATTAGTAGCTGAGGTATTTTCCTTCCTCAGTAATTGGATTGTAGAATTCCATGCTTCCATTAGACTGAAAGATAGGGAGGAACCCTTACCAACAGAAGTATATCCCATGACTCTAGAGAGACTACAGCAGACCCAAGAGCAACAGGATGCAGCAAGTAGCTTTCTCTAGTCAAACCCAACCAACCCTTCCAACTGAAGGAATGAATTTAAAGAACTAACAAAAGATAACAAATTACTCACTAACACAGTTTCTTTTGTTTGCCTTCAATTTAAACCATTTTAAAACTTTTCCTACCTATTTCATAGAGTCTAAGCTATAACAAGACCCACAAAATTATCAATTACTTCATTCACTTACCAATTATTAAATTATAATCTTCAACCATTATTTCTAGTGACTGAATAAAAGCCTTCCCTTCCGTGAACTGTATGGTACTTTACAGTAGTTTGCTAAGTAACCCTAAGCAAATGCAACAAAAGCAAAGTAGTTCTTTTCAGTATCTCTAAAACTTTTCTATACTCTAAAAATTTTCCATCCAAAAACTGGTGTTAGCTCCTATTTCTAAAATACAAAAATTCAATTTTAGGCCTCAGAGATGGCTCGGTAAGAAAAATGCTGGAAGCCCTGGCATGAGGGAACCCAGTTCAGAGGCCCGGAAACATACAAAGCAAATCACAGTGGTGTACGTATGTAACTGCAGCATGAGGGAAGCAGAGACAAACAGATCCCATCCCAGGGGATTCACTTGCCACCCCACCTACCCAAAACAGCAAGTGCTAAGGTGCCATAAGCAATACTGTCTCAAAAAATACAGTAAAATAAAAATGAGTTAAGGTAGAGAAGTGAATGAGGAAGACAGCCTGATGTCAACCTCTGGCCTTCAGTTGCACATGCATGGACAAGCACACCAGCATACACATCAGAGGTTTACACACACACACACACACACACACACACACACTCCTCTCTCTCTCTCTCTTCACAAACTTTGAAAAAAATAGAATTTCAAATAAAAATAGCATTTATATAATTGTATATTTATATAAGCATTAATAAATGTATATTCACGTATAATAGTCAGATGTATATCTGTGTGTATATATACATATACTATTCACTCTCTTCTTTACACAAACAAGGTATAAAATTCAACCCTAAAGTAGCAATGCTCTTTGGTTTCAGATGTATAATAATAAAATGTAAAACTGCTGATTATCTAAAGACATATCAACTAAATATGAGAATGTTTAAATTGCTTTGTTAAATGGCCATCAACAAATGAATAGATAAATAAAATGTGTTAGACACATATAATACAGTTTAGCCCTAAAAGGGGATCAAATTTGGGTACATGCTGCAACACAGATGATCCGATAAAGCAGAGTCCATATCCAAAAGAACAACATCAAATGCCTCTATGAAGTATCCAGAACTGTCAGATTCATAGGGACAAAAAGTAGAAGAGTAGAGAGCAAGATGCAGAGGGGATGATGGACTGTGGGATGGGTAGAGTCCAGCTTAGTAGGATGAGTTTGGAACAGGCAGTGGTGACACACACCATGAATGAACTCAACTCAAAGCCACCCAACCCAACATTCAGAAGTAGTTAAGACAACAGATCTACAAGATCTGCTGATAACACTGAAGCAAAGTGCAGCTCTCCTTAGTAGTATAAAGAGCTCTTCTAGAAGAAAGAACTAGCATATAAACAACAGACACAGGAGAAATTCAGACATTACTTTTTTCATTCACCTCTTCTCTTTCCTCTCACCCATTGTCAGAGTTTACCTGTGCTTTATAGAGTTCACTACAGTTCTGAAATAATTTTGATGATGTTTGGTATCTCCCAGATAAGCCTTTCTTTTCCTTGAGACTTTCCAAATATGTCTCTACTTCATCTGCCTAGAAAAACAGAAGATACAAAGTTTTAGCTCATCTGTTGCAAATCAGGTAATTTTAGGACAACAAAGAGTCAATTGTAGCACAAATACAACTTTGCCATTTTAAAAACCAACAGAAAAGGCCTGGGGACATTGCTCAGTTGCTAAGGTGCTTGTCATGAAAGTATAAACACTTGATGTACGCGAAGCTAGGCGTCGGGGAGTCCTTGCAATCCCAGTGTGTGACAGGTGGAGTCAGGAGGGCTCTGGGGCTCACTGGCTGACCAGCCAGCCTAGCCTGCTTTATGAGGTCTAGGCAATGAGAGACCCTATCCTGAAAACAGAAATGAAGGGCATCTGAACAACACGCACTTGGAAATGTACAGGTATATAGGTGTACACACACACACACACACACACACACACACACCCTAAAAGAATAAATAAATAAGTAAATCTTTAAATAATAAATCCTTAAAATAACTACAGGATTATAATCTTTGGCTCATTAAAAATAAAGGTAAATCTCTAACAATTTTGGGAAGACTAGTAAATTTTCAGATACAAAGAGTTTTTATCAGATGGAAATATATTTAGGGAACTTGACCAAATTAACAAAATCTACAAAAAGATCATTTATGCTCATAAACTTAGGATGTAAAACTGTTGTTGCCAATATATCGTATCTGTAACCATCACCTCCATACTTAAAAACAATTTGTGTGTGTGTGTGTGTGTGTGTGTGTGTGTGTGTGTGTGCATGAGTGTATGTGTGTGTCTGTGTGATTATATACACATGATGCCCTGAGAAGCCTTGAGGAGTCACAGGCAGCTTGGCTAGGAGCTGGGTGGGTGCTGGAAACTCAACTTATCAAATCCTCTGTGAGAGCAGTGCTAAGCCATCTCTCCAGTCCCATCTCCACACCTTTATCCTGCAGCAATCCAAAATAATTATTTGTATGGCCTATGAAGACAGGACTTAAGTCCTTGGCGATATTACACTTAGTTTTAAATGTAAAAACTTTCTAGCATCAATTCAATTTGTGACTAAAAGAGTCAACATTTTAAATCAAATTCTAGAGATATCATTTCTCTAAATACTTATTCATTCCTTCCTATGATATTATTCCTAACATATATGTGTGTTATATGTATGTGTGTACACACACACAACTGTAACCCCATGTAGAGCAGGGAGTGCCCATGGAAGCTAGGGGTTTTAGGCCCTCAGGAGCTGGAGCTACAGGCAGTTTTAAACTATGCAATTGGGTGCTGAGCAATCCATGCTCTCAACATGAGCTTCACCCCAACATTATCTAACGAAAGCAAAAAGCAATCACCAACATTGTCAGATACTCCTATAAAAGTTCAATACAGAAGCTGGGACGTAGCTTAGTTGGCAGTGTTTGCCTAGCATGGATGAAGCCTTGGTTAATATTCCCAGCACTGCACAGAATCAGGCACAGCTCAGAAGTTAAGAGCACTAGTTGTTCTTCTGGGGGACCCAGGCTCAATTCCCAACACCCACATGCAAGGTCACAGCTATCTGTAACTCCACTTCCAGAGAATCTGACACTCTAACTCTCTTCTGGCCTTCAAGAGCACTGTATACGTGGTACAGGGATACAGAAGATAAAATAAATACACATAAAATAAAAATAAATAAAATCTTTAAAAGTACAATACACCAGGGAATTTTATATTATAAAATGTAAAAAGTTCATCAATATGATTTCAGCTCCTGCATTCAAAATTAACCTTTACAAAACTCCACACAGTAAGTTGTGGTATAAAAGCAAAGGATATCCCAATTACATGAAAAGGTCATTAAAATATCATTCACTTTTCTACCATACATCTTTATAAAGTCAGACTTTTTTCAACATATAGTTCAGCCAAAGCAATTTATCACAGGACTGAATAAAGAACAAAGCACAAAAGCCCAGCATCTTCTCTCATGCCAGATTTTAATCAGACATCTAACAAGACCTCAAAACAATGCTACTTTTCTGTCATTTTTTTTCCCCTTTGAGACAAGATCTTACACTATATAGCCAAGGCTAGGTTTGAATTCCTGATGCTCCTACCTCTCTCACTCTCAAGTGCTGGGAGTATAGACATACTCCACCATCCTTGGCTCACCCATTAATTTAAATTTATATTCATTAAAAATCTTATATGAACATGTAATGAGTTTATTGTTGCTACTTTAAAATAATAAATATCTCAATTTTTAAACTTTTCTTTTTAAAAATTATTTTATTATTTTATGTGTATGGGTGTTTTTGCTGCATGTATGTGTGTGCACCAAGTATATGCCTGTGGAGCCTGTGGAGACCAGAAGAGGGAGTCGGATCCCCTGGAACTGAAGTTATGGAAAGTTGTGAGCTGCCATGTGGGTCCTGGGAACTGAACTCAGATCCTCTGGAAGAGCAGCCAGTGCCCTTAATCACTGAGCTATCTCTTCAGCCCTTGTTTTAATTTCTAAAAGAGAAAACCACACAAACAAAAGCCTTGTGGAGAACTGACTCTCACGTGTCTTCTGACATTCATACCATGCCATGGCTTACGTGTGTACATATCATGTGTCTTCTGACATTCATACCATGCCATGGCTTACGTGTGTACATATCACGTGTCTTCTGACATTCATACCATGCCATGGCTTACGTGTGTACATGCACCACAATAAACACAAATTTGTTTAAAAAAATTTTAAAAAGGCTTGTGAGGCCAAGTTTTTGGGGGTTTTTTTTTTTGGGAGGGGGCGGTAATGGTGGTGTTTTTCTTTTTTTCTTTTTATTAGTTAGGGTTTCTCTGTGTATAGCTTTGGCTGTCCTGGAACCAATCACTCTGTAGACCAGGCTGGCCTTGAACTTGGAGATTCACCTACCTCTGCCTCCCTAGTGCTAGGATTAAAGGCATGAGCCACCATCGCACACCTATTATTGGCTTTTGAAGACAGGGTTTCTCTGTATATCCCTGGCTGTCCTGGACTTCCTTTATAGTCCAGGCTAGCCTCGAACTCACAGAGATCCGTCTGCCTTAGCCTCCCTGAGTACTGGGATTGCAGGCATGCGCCACCCCGCCCAAGCTGAGGCTACAATTTTTTAAAGGATATGAATTCTGAAACCCAAAGCCTGAGAATTGCTGACACATGCAAACTGGGCCATTTGGGATATGGTATCAGCTCTGATGTGTCATAACTGCACGCTACTCTTTCTTCTGTAAAGTTAAGAGGCTGGGACCAGATGACCTAAAGTCCCAGGAAAATCTGTAATTCCATATTTGTTACCTTAAAGTTGTAGATTTCATTGTAGCAATCAGCACTTTTCAGAAACCAGGTTATATTCAAAGCCAGATCACAAGGCTCTCCGTCAACTATGAAAGAAGAAATCATTGTAAACGAAGATGCCAAATGAAGCATTCTTGCAACATTTCTCTAATAACTTATATCCTATTTATTTTCCACCCTACCTTAGATACTCAGTATTAAACATAAGGAAATCGGGTCCTACAAAGAACTGTTTGGTCCTTCTGTGTGTGTGTTTTGAGGCAGGATCTCATTATTTGAGCCCAAGCTGGCCTCAAATTCACAGCCATCCCTCCACCTTAGCCTCCCAATGTTGTGACTACAGGAGTGAGCTAGCCCAGATAATATCACTGCTCCTTCAGAGAATCAGCCGCTAAGCAAGTTTCATTTCTTTAAACCTTTCAGAATTGTAGGTTTATTTCTATGTCCCAAAACCTCAAATTTCTAGGCTTCAATTATCAAGTATTTACCAAGCAGTACAAATGTATACAAAGGCTCAATGTAGAGTGTTGGATTAACAGAAGAATGGAAAAGAACAAGTGATCAAAGAACAAAGGCCACAGTTTTACTGGAAAGATACAGAATGATAGTACTAGGGACGGCATAATATTCATGGTTGTTAAATGGTGGTTGTTGTTTTGAGACAGTTTTTCTCTGTATAGCCTTGGCTATCCTGGACTCACTTTGTAGACCAGACTGGCCTTGAACTCAGAGATCCACCCACCTGCCTCTGCCTTACCAAGTGCTGGGATTACAGGTGGGGCACTACTGTACCCAGCTTTGCTAGATTTTTTTTTTTTAAGATTTATTTATTTATTGTGTACACAGTGTTCTGTCTACATGTATAGCTGCATGCCAGAAAAGGGCATCAGATTACATCATAGATGATTGTGACCCACCATGTGGTTGCTGGGAATTGAACTCAGGACCTCTGGAGGAACAAGCAGCACTCTTTTTATTTTTAAAGCTTTATTTATTTATTTATTTATTTATTTATTTATTATGTATACAGTGTTCTACCTGCATGCGTGAACAAGCAGCACTCTTTTTATTTTTAAAGCTTTATTTATTTATTTATTTATTTATTTATTATGTATACAGTGTTCTACCTGCATGTGTGCCCGCACGCGAGAAGAGGGCACCAGATCTCATTATAGATGGTTATGAGCCACCATGTGGTTGCTGGGAATTGAACTCAGGACCTCTGGAAGCACGGACAGTGCTCTTAACCTCTGAGCCATCTCTCCAGCCCACAAGTGGCACTCTTAACCTCTGAGCCACCTCTTCAGCCCTATTAAATGGTTTTTAATCAGACTCACTGAGAAAAAAATTCATGGTTTAGACCTTAAAGTCAGCATGAATGCACAAAGGGGGCTGGAAAGATGGCTTGGCAGTTAGAAGTACTCGCTGCTCTTCCAGAGGACCAAGGTTCAGTTTCTAGTACCCACAGGTAAGCTCATGGCTAAATGTCATTCCAGTTCCTGAGGATAGGATCTGATGCCCCCGTCTACCCTTGTTGATACTTCAGGTTCAGTGAGAGACCCTGTCTCAAGGGAATAAAGCAGATACTGTGCAAATACCTGGGGGGGGGGGGGGAATATATATATATATACATATATATGCCATATTATCTATACACACAACAAAGCTCTATAGTTCAGAACACAATATCCTAAAGCATCAGTCTGAAGATTTAAGAAGGTAAATCCAACTGTCCTGGGAGCTGGGACAAGATCCCAGACTCCTTTGTGCAAACATGCCAAAAATAAAGATGACGGCAGGATTGAGTGTCGCTGGCCTGTAATTCTAGCACTTGGCAGGTGCAAGCAGGAGGATCAGGAGTTCAGGGCCAACTTCAGCTACATGAGACTCTGCTTTAAAAAAATAAACAAGTCAATCAATAAAAATTAAAAAGAACAAGCATGACAGCACTTAAGAATTTACTTTTGGTTCTCAACAAAAGAAACATCTAATCAAAACTTCCTCTTAGATTTCAGATGTAGAAGAAACAAAATACTAAAGATGCCTTATTTTTCACAAGCATAACAAATATAAGTATGACTACATTTAGGAATCTATTTTTTAAGAGTTATTTACTTTATGTGTATGAATGTTTTGCTCGTATGTATGTCTATGTGTCATGTGTATCCTGGAACTAGAGTTATGAACTGTTGTGTGTGGGACCCTACTGTGGGTCGAAGTCTGGCATTTCCAGATAGCCTCTGAGTTTGATATTTACCAACGGAATCCCTTTCTCAGCGGGGGTTCCCTCTTCATCTGACCTGAGGAACCCTAGATCTCCTAAAGAGCATTATATAGCCCTCAGGGAAGATTATAGGCCCTTTCCTGATAAGCGCCTGGGGAATTCTTGGAGACACCCACCCTGGGCTAATAAGATGTCTTGATGTCTTGGCTTTCAGCCAGTGATCTTTAACTGTACCTGGAGATTTCCCCCACCCACAGGATAATTAGGTACTGCTTTTCCCTCTTATGATAGGGCTGTTTTCTTACATGTAGATTAAGTATCCCTGGCACCTCTAACCCCAGCGAATCAAACACATTAACCCTTGAAACCCCTCCCACTGCCCAAGGTTTACAATGTCCCTGAAACATGAAAATAAAGGCTTGCTCTCTCACTCCAAAGTCTGAGCCTCACCATTTATTCTGGGAAGAATCGCAGCTGGACACCCAGTCAGGCAGCAATGAAGGACCTGCCTTGGCAGCTGCTGAAGCCCACGCCATGGCAACAAGCGCGATGCTGACCACTGGAGAAGCACCTGCTGGGCCTATGTCCCACCTGACCTACCTTCAGGCCCACTTCTTCCATCATGCTTAGCATCGCAGCTTAACAAAGGTCTGTAACACTTTTGTTTCATTGCAGGCCTTTGGAACTCCCAAGTTTCCACTGCCATCTGATACCAGCAATCTCATTTTAAAAGAGCTAACTGTAACACCCAGTGGAAAACTCATTTCCACCACCCCACCCCACCCCTGTGAGATCGGAACCTGGCCTAGCACACAAACCTCACCCTGAGCACTCTAAGCCTCCATGAGTGATCTAAGCTGCCCTGCATGCTTTAAGATGCTCCTGAGAGAAACAAGACCTTTGATCTCGAGGTCTCTCTGTTACCAATCGAGAGCAAACAGCAGCTGGACCGGCCTGACAGACCAGCCTGATGGACACGGAACCCTGGCTACCACCTCCAGGCACAGACAACAGCTGTGACCCACCATGTGGGGTCCTGGGAATTAAATTTGGGTCTTCTGCAAAAATAAGTGCTCTTAACTATCGACCCATCTCTCCAGTTCCAAGAATCTACTTTAATTCATAAAAAAAGATGAAACCAGGATGTCATAACCTACATCTTGAATCCCAGCACTTGAGAGGCAGAGGCAGGCAGCTCTCTGTGAGTCTCAGGCCCACCTGGTCTACATAGTGAGTTTCAGGACAGCCAGGGCTACATAGAGAGACCCTCTCAAAAAACAAAATTTAATTAATTTATTAAAATTTTAAGATAATAAAAATAATAAACAACAAAATTATAAGATTCCTTGCTTTTGTTTTAAATTGTTTTCTCAACTAACTCCTAATTTTTATTTTATTTTATTTTATTTTATTTGAATGACAGTTTTGCCTGTTTTGCCTGTGAACCACTTATGAGCATGACACTCAGGAAGGCCAAAGAGGGTGTCAGATCATGGAAACTTGAGTTACAAATAATTGTGAACTGCTATGTGGGTGCTGGAATCAAACCTGGGTCCTCTGGAAGAGCAGCGAGTGCCATCTCTGCAGCCCCTACACTAATTTTTAAATGTCTAACACATTTTTTTTGCAGAGATGTTAGACTATGCAAGAATCTGATCAGCTGAGAATTTATGGAAAAGACATAAAGGAGGTTATAACTTGGGCACTAACAGAGGAGAACACACACACACAAAGACATGTTAGTTTAAAGTCAAAAAGCAGGGCCAGCAAGGTGGGTCAGGAAGTGTAAAGAGCAGAGTTCTATCCCCAGGACCCCTGTGGTGGAAGGGGACAACTGACTCCAGCAAGTTGCCTCTGATTTCCACACATACACCAGGGAATGCCTGCACCCACAAACACACAGAAAGTGAATGAATGTATGAATGAATGAATGAATGAATGTGATTTCTGTTTTAGGTCCCCCCTCAAAAAAAGAGATGTGCTGGGGATGTTGTTGCAAACATAAAAGTAAGTTAAGTATTAAAGGAAAAGTGAGACAAAGTTTAGAACTTCAAATGACAAGCCTCGAGAGACAAAGAGCATGGTCCCACCTGTGCTATGGAAGCCGTGTACCAAAATCATAAAAGTACAAAACCAAGCACAGTTGGTAAATATGAGGAACTACAGAGATAACAAAGACAAAATAAAAACAAGATTTAAGGAACCTCGGATTTTCAAAAGTAAACAATGAAACACATTTTTAAATATGCAGATTGTTAAAAGTTGGTGAACTACCGTCAGGTCAAAAACAAACTAGAAAAAGACTGTACACAGTTGGAGTACAGCACAGATCATGAAGCTATGCTAAACAATTACATCCTTCCACTCCTCACAGCTATGGGTAAACAGCCAGGAAACACCAAGCTCACAAGACAAAAGAGCAAATTGGTTCAAATCAAATTTAAGTCATTGGAAGCTATTTTCATGAATGTAGTACTATCCAGGTTTTATTTCTGGGGCTGGATAAAACATCCTGACAAAAACCAACTCAGAGAGAAAGGACTTATTCTAGGTCACAATCCCAAGTTCACTCCATCACTGAAGTGAAGTCTAGGCAGCAGAGACTTGAGGCAGCTAGTCAAACTGCAGTCACACCAGAAAACAAGGAGGAAATAATGCAAGCAGTCATGTTCTTCAACCTCAGCCTTCTGCACAATTCAGACCCAAAGCCAGAGAATGGTCCCACCTACATTTAGGCTGGAACTTTCCACACTGATTAGCATAATCAAGACAGTGCCGCCCCCCCCAAGACATGCCCACTGACACGCCTGATCTAGCAGACTCCTCTTTGAGATTCTCTTCCCGGGCTGTTCTGAGCTGTGCTGTGTGGACAGTTAAAACTAATCATCACAAGTATAGTCTTCACACAAATTCTGCCTGCTCCTTTCACTCCCGCTAGAGTACAAGCAATGAGAGGTGAGAATGCTCCTACCACTTCTCTGGTCTCTAAGAGTGCTCAGCACACAGTAGTTATTTATAATCACTTACTAAACTAAAGAATAAAATCATGGGCGGAGAGATAGCTCAGCAATTAAGAGTATTGTCTGTTCGTCCAGAGGTCCTGGGTTCAATTCCAAGCACCCAGATGGCAGGTCACAACTGTCTGTAGCTTTCAAGAGATGATACCCCTTACACAGATATACATACAGGCTAAACACCAATGCACATAAAATGAAAATAAATAAATAGAAGAAAAGGCTTTAAAAAAAAAAAAGAGTAAAATCAGTCAACTATAACTTTATTGCATTTTCAGAGAGAAAGGTACGTTCAAAACACACATGAAGCAAGATACGGTAGCTAATGCCTGTAAATCCTAGCACTTGAGAAACCGAGCCTAGTGAGAATCTGTTTTCTAAAAACAAACTAAAAGGACACATGACAGTGATGCTCTGTAGTGCTATCCCATCTCAAAAACAGAGCTACCCATGATTGTTTACTTCCTAAAATTAAAGTCTCAGAACTAAAAGGAGGTTTTGGTGCACACAAGACAGTTTAGTCCTAGATCCTGTGGTTCTCTCACTAGACAAACTGGTTTTCTTCTCTATAATCCGTTTCCTGGTAATATCCCTGAACTCGATATTCCTTGAAGTGTTAAACACTCCCTTGGTAAACAGAAGGTCTACTGAGTGTCTCAGTCAATGGTCTGACAAGCGTAGGCCATGTTTTCAGTAAATGGCTAACGAGCACACAAGAATGACTCAGAACAGATTTTAAAATGATGCAAGCACTCAACCAACAAGATTAAATATAATTCAGCTAAAATGTTATTAAATATACACATAACTTTTGTACATAAACATATACACTGTATAGCATTACAGTCTACATGAATTCAATAGAGTATGCATTGAGTATATAATATGTAAGACGAATGTGTAATAAAAAGCTACATGTAAGTGTAGCTGTACATAAAATAGTAAACTGAAAAGCAAGAGAATAAGACAATGAAAATTCATGCAAGTACTCTGAATATTATTCATGATAGGACGTTATATATACTAAATGTCTGTATGTAAACACTGCTAGGCTACTAAATTTCTGGACTTAAATGTGATCCATGCCTGCAACCCCAGTGCTGGGAAGAAACAGAAAGGAAGATCCCTGAGGCTGCTGGCCAGTCTAGCCAATCAGCAAGCTCCAAGTTCAGGGAGAGAGCTTATCTCCAAAAACAAAAAGGGTGGACAGCAACCGAGGAGGATACAAGTAACTGACCTCTGGCTTATACATGCATATACACACATATGCATACATGCACACACATGCACACACATGCACACACACACACAAGCAGACTATGGTAGAAAATATGTTTCTAAGTTTAAAAGGCTCAAATAATGAAATTTTAAAACTCACATTTCAGTAAGATAGTAGTATTTCTGAAAAGAATCTTTCCAAAGCTAAAATAATTTTTCCCCTGCAAAGGTAAAGGAAAGATAATTAGTATCAGGGCATTTCGATTTTCAAGGCAGAAACGACTACCTAAATGTATAAAATATTCAAATCAATTTTCTTAATCAAAAGGACAGCAACACCTTTTCTTTCAGTGAAAGTCAATCACATCCTAAATATTGGCTCTTGCCCCTCTGCGTAGTCATGATTTCCTCCCCACAGGCCAGAGAGCAGAGACTATCAATGGGAGACTGCTACAAATTTCAACTTAACTTAAAAAGCATCATAAAATGTACAGCTCCTTTTCTTTACTCACTAATCTTCCTTCAGAACAACTGATCACTGCTTTCAAATAACCTGCCAACAGTTTTACTTTTAAATCTAAAAGGACTTAACTATTAATCATTTCAATAACACATAGAAAAGTACAATTCAAAACCCAAAAAGTCTTTAGAAAAATTAATAAAAGCTGTAATATTTGCCATATAAATAAATGTACAGGGAACAGGATAAAAACAGAACAAAAAGCTCAAGAAAATGGCTAATGGCTTTTTAATCAGTTCTCACCGAAATCTTGTTTTCGTGGTTAACTATCCAAACGAAAGACTATCCTTACCACATTACATTTTAGAATTGTTCCGTTTTGTCCATTCCCGTGTTTAAAAAAAAAAAATCCTCAAAGTCCCCTAATCACAAAAACACTTCGAAGTTTAAACCAAATCAAACCACCTCCTGACAAAAATTTTAACACATACACACAAAACACTAGCGTTAAAAATAAAGACCCCTATTCACATATCCCTTTCATCCAAGCCTAGGTTACCTGACACTCTAGCTGAAACAAAAACTACTACCGACCTGTGCATCAAGTTTCCCTCAAGTCCCGCGCTTAAAGTTCTGTTACTTTCCCGGTAAGAGCACGCTTGGCCCTGACACTCCTCCTAGCCTACAGCACACGGTGCAGCTCTCAGCTCCAGGCAGATGGGACCAGGTCGGCAGCTACCCTGGCACTCTGGGCATCCCACCCCCTTTGGGAATACAAGTTTCCTGAAATCATCCTGGACCCCTTGGGCTACCGTAGTCCCACCTCTTCTCCCCCTCCAGGCTCGGTAGCGACTCCAACACTCACCGACGGCATTGGAACGTGCCACTTGGATCTATCTGCGGCAAACACGGGTGCTGGCCCTGCACCAAAAAACGACAATGGGAACGGTTGCGCCCCCAAAAGAAGAAAAATAACAGGAGACACCTGAAGCCACGCAGCTACCGCCATCTTCACAGCCATGGTGCGCCTACCTAAAGCGTTGAGCCTCCTTCCGGCTGGCTAGTCCCGCCTTCTTCCGGCTCGTCCTACCCTCTTCCGGCTCTGCTTTGTGGGCGGGATTATCCGGGTCCCTGAAACTGCGGTCCCTCGGACCATCAGAGCGCGCCTGAAACTTTGCGCCTACTGCGCAGGCGTGGTCCTGTCTCAAGCAGAACGTCGCCTGGTGGTGACCCGAGTTTTGAGGTCCGGCGCGCCCGCCTCTGTTCCTTCAGCCCTTAAAGGAACTCAGTGCAGCGGTCAAGTCTTGGCTCTGCCCGCTTCTTCTCGCCCCTCATCCTTTCCAAGTCAAGGTCAGGCGCCGGTCAGAAATCTGTAGAAGCGAGCAAGTGAATTCTCCAGCTGTGAAGCTGTGGAAGCAGAGACTGGAATTTGGAAGGGCTGGAGCAGAAACGGTTCATGAGCTCAAAAGTCCCTTTTGACTCTGAAAAGCCTGTGGGTCAGTCGCAGAGTGACAGTTTGACCGGCGACAACAGCGTCCAGCAGTAATCCAGACGACACTTCCCACTCAAAACTAAAAGTGGGAAAAGATCGGGTCAGCTTTCGGTATGGTAGAGTGACAGCCATTGAGACGGACCCATCTTGGTGCTTTCTGTTTCTCAGGCTCTAGATTTTAACCTCTAGAGCACGTTGCGTGAACGCCTCCTCCGCCAATAAATGCAAGGTTCATCAGTGATTCTCAGCTCAGAAATAGTTACCAAGTATATCCCTATAGACACGCTGGTTTACACCTGAGAAAATTCCAGGAGAAAAAAGTCGATTGGCCCCCGTCCCTTAAACATCTGGAGGGGACTCTCATTTCCCATAAATTTGACTGTGAAGAAGACGGGTCCTAATTTAGCAAGTCTGCTTGTTACATATTTTTAACCATCTCCGGAGGCTGTGGCCTGAGCGTTAACTGCCAGACGGAGTTAACAGGAAAGCCATGGCAGCAGCTGAGGAAGAGGAAATCAGGTAAAGGGCCATTGCTCTCACAAGAACTGATGCAAAAACAACCTTATAGCTTTGATGGCTTCATTTACGTTTTAATCACACTTCCTTGAATGCTTGGTGTTTGCTTCATCGTTCTTTCTCAGTTCTGCAGGGAGTTGGGTAATATTAATAGCTAAGCTCTCATAAAGTACTTCCAGAAGGGTTAGATAACTGCGGAAACGTTGCCTTCGAAACGCTAACGGCATGAGTTTTAAGCGCGCTGCATTCCACGTTTAGGTGGTTTAGGTGGTTCCATCTCTTCCTATGCCATTCCAGGGCTCATTCTTCAAAACTGGAAACCGAACACTGAAAGGTCTCCTAATGTTGTCACACTTGATTAAAATAAACAGGGCCAAAGCCTACTTTAAAGGAAGCTTCCTTGCTTGCTTTTCTTTCTTTCTTTTTTCTCCCCACTACAAAAGTTTCTTGGCCAGCAGCTTCCAAAACGAGAAGATGACAGAAGGAGATGCTGTCTGAGCAGTCACCCAACACTATAACGGAGCATCATCTTCAGCCTTCTGGCCCAATGTATCTGACAGACATATTTGTGAGACAGGAACTATTGAGGACTTGCTTACCCTGTCTTGGCAGAATTTGGCTATCGAATCTGCCTGCATCCAAGCTTGCCCGTTTTTAGGCAGAATTCTGTCCGTGTTAGAAACGAGGACATCTTGCCTAGTGGCTGGTTTGCCACATTTGAATCCATCTCCATAAGGAGGTTCTATGATGCTTATCTTCTTTGAGGTAGGCTGGGTGTTGCCAGGAGTTAACCTGTCTTATAGTCAATGAGTCTTTAAAATAATAAAAACATCTGTATACTCAGGTAATTAATTTTATTCCTTCTCAAGTTTCTGGTGGTGTTGAAAACCAGATAATTTAGTTTTCAAATTAAGCTTAGTTGTTTAGGGGTTAAGATGTTTTTAGGTCTAGATAGATGTTTTAAGTTGATAATGATGAAATATGATAGACATTGATTTACGTCCCAAATTTTAGACTCACCAAGATAGAAAAGATGTTTTCTTCAAGGCTGCCAAATACAAATAGCCAAAACACTATGAATGTAACATTTATATAATTCCTGATTGTTTTGTGGTTCTTCTTGCTGTAGGTAGTTTATTGTATATATGTGTAATAATAAAAATGTAAATGTTAAAAAAAAAAGAAGGAAAAAGGTTTCTTGTCATGGCTAAGTGAGTGTTTCCATGTGTCCAGACCTGTTTTGATAGTTCAGCTTCTTTCAAAATCATGGACATGCTAACTGCAGGTGCAGGAAGCCACACCTCTTCACCAAAGCTGGTGCTCCCCAACCACCTTGTAGCTTATAGTTGTTTTAACCAGAGAAAGGCTAATTGAAATACATATAAATTCAAACAGTGATGTATGTCTTTTTACATTTTATTCCAGATGCAATTCTTCCAGAAAGTCGGTTTTAAAGAGTATTAATGTCTAGATTGTTAGCATCCTCTTGGCAGTTTTTCCTCCTTCTGTTTGTTCCTACTCTCTGACTCTAGCACCTGGCACATAGCTTTCTTAGAGGATTTGGAGCCGTATCTTGTGGTTGCTTATTAGACTGTAGCAGAGCATTTACCTAGGCACTCTCTGTCTTCTTTAGCTCTATCTCAGGAACTCTATGCTCTGAAAATAGTTTGTTCTTTAAACAGGTGGGTAGGTTGGTTGTTTGGTTTGGCTTTAGATTTCAGACCTTGAGGTTGTGGCTACTATATAAAAGCCCCCTCCCTGATCCTTAGCAGTGCTGCTTTCCCACGGCCTCCCGTGAAAGCCCCTGAAGATATTTTGTTGCTCACTTTGGTAGTTTTACAAAAGGCTATTGATCTGCAGCATACGGTCTATCTAATGTTACAGCAGTGACACAATTTTGCAATGCAGAATAAATTTCAAAAGTTTATTTTGCATGTTTATACTATGACTAAGGAAGGTAAGAAAATATATTTCTTTTTTTGTTTTGTTTTTGTTGGTTTTTCGAGACAGGATTTCTCTGTGTATCCTTGGCGGTCCTGGACTCGCATTGTAGTAAAATATTTCTTAAAATGTCTTCTTATTTAGTGTTGAAGATGAAGCTGTGGATAAAGCCGCTTTCAGGGACTGTAGCAGGATTGCTTTCTACAGGTGAGTAAATATGCTGCCCAGAAAACATTGCTGACGAGATTCCCAAGTTAATTCGACTAAACTTTTGAGAACTGAGGGGCTAAGAATATGGTCTTAGGAAATCTAATGAGTAGTTTATACACTCACTATGAAAATTTAAAATGTGTTTTATCTTAAAAGCCAAAATACTTTTAAATAACCTTTAAAGTGTCTCCTTTCAAAAATAATGCACTTGTTTGGTTTGGAAGTCATAGAAAAAGAAATATATTGAAAGTGTCACTCCTGCCTCGACTTTTCCATCCCCGTTCTTATCGTCTTGTCCCATCAAGTAAGCTCATCTAGTCATCGCTTCTGTATTCTTCCAGGATTTTTTCTTTCTACATATATTCTTATATCACCTCTTTCCTTACACCTGCAAAAAAAAAAAGTTTCTATATACAATGTTCTTCATCTTTCCCCCGTTTATGTCTCATCCTACAGAGCTTCCACTTCAGGACACGGAGATTTCCCTTTATTTTTGTGCTCACAGTATTCCTCTGGATAGAGCCACTATAATTAATTTTGTTCTAGATCCACTTGCTAGAGCCTTGGGCTGATGCTTCTTTTTAATCTTTTATGAAGAGCTGTGTTTGTCATTTCCTATATACCCAAGTTGTTCATAACACAGATTTCTTTTTTTTTGCACTATAATTTTTTATTAATTCATTCATATTACATCTCAATTGTTATCCCATTCCATGTCTCCTCCCATTCTTCCCTCCCTCCCGCTTTCACCCTATTCCCCTCCCCTATGACAGTGATTAAGGGGAACCTCTTCCCCCTCTATATGATCCTAGGGTATCAAGTCTCTTCTCGGTAGTCTGCTATCCTTCCTCTGAGGACCATCAGGCCTCCCCATCAAGGGGACATGGTCAAATATGGGGCACCAGAGTTCATGATAACACAGATTTCTAAGAGTGGAGATGTGACTCAGCAGTACATCACTTCCTCATCATGAGCAAGGCACCTAGAAAAACAAAACAACAACAAAAAGTAGGCTTTCTAGGAATTCAGTTACTGGATCAAAGAGTAACTAAACTTGAAATGTGTTAACTATTGATAGATTTCCCTCTACAGGGAGCTTGTGTACTTACTTTAACATTCTATGAGGTAGTTTTAGCCTAGAAAACAGTACCTTTAAAATCCCACATCAATAAGTTAATCAAGAAAAAGCCTCCGTAGACTTTCCTACAGGCCAGTCTGATGGAGGTATCTTCTCACTTAAGGTGTCCTCTTTCCTAATGACTCGACTTTGTGTCAAGTTAACAAAACTAAATAGCACAATACTCTGTATATCTGTAGGCGGCAGAAACAGCAGCTCTCCAAGAATACCACCTACCGGGCTCTGTTAGGCTCAGCCACAACAGAACAGGACAGCACCAGGTTTCAAATCATCAGTGAAGCAACTAAGGTGAGATGGAAAAATAATTTGTTTGTTTTTTTTTTAATTGGGATTGAATTATATACATTTCTACGACAGCTAATTTAAACTATCTATGCCTCAGTAGAATTTTGTTAGAGAAGAAACCGATCCTACATTAAATGACTAATTATTGAGATGGGCTTGCATGTGGCCCAGCTGGCCTCCAACTTGCTGTTTAACCGAGGCAGCCTTTGAACTCCTGGTCCTCCTTCCTCTATCCCCCAAGTGCTGGGATTACATGCTTCTGCCACTGTAGATCCTACCTTCATAGTAATGTGAATAGTGACAGAGAGTTTGTCTATATGTCACGTTTTTCTAGATGTTTTACAAGTGTTATTTATTCTTAACTCATTTATATGATGCCCCTATACTGTATTGTCCCCGGTTATCAAGTAAGGAAAATGAAATCTAGAAAGACACTTGCCCGGTGTTACAAAGCTGTATTTTTCTGTTCTTGACAGATACTACTAAAGATCCATACACTTTCCAGCACTTTAATATAGAATACAGTTTCTCATGAAGCCTGAACAGGGTCAGATTCAGCAAATCTCCAAATTTCAAATTTGAGGCTAGGGAACAGATAAAATTATTATGTGGTGGGAAACTCAAGAAAGAGTATTCTGTCAAAGCCTGGCATGGTGGTGCCTTTAATCCCAGCACTCGAGAGACAGAGGCAGGTGGATCACTGTGAGTTCGAGGCCAGCCTGGTCTACAAAGTGAGTCCAGGACAGCCAAGGCTACACAGAGAAACCCTGTCTCGAAAAACAAAACAACAAACAAACAAACAAAAAGAGCATTCTGTCCCTGAGCTCTCTCACTAGCAGAGCACCATAGTTAATGCAAACTAAAAGAAGCACAGTATGGTGTCGTCAGAACTTGCTCTTGCCTTTCAGTTCGTCATGCTGCTTGAGATGGGCCAGTTACAGAAGTGTTTTGAACTGGACCAGAAAGCGCACCGCATGAGTCCCCTGATGCTTCACTCGAGCCTTGACTTTCAGTACTCCTCCACATTTTAAAAGCCCCCTAAGCCTAGAAAAGCTCTCATACCAATATGAGTTAACTGGTAATTCTTGGAACGGAAACATAGTTCATTGTAACTGTGGCCCACTAACAGCTTACAGAGTGACTCCACTAACCGTCTCACCACTTCCAGTTCTCAGATATGGACTTTCAACTGAAAGTTGTGTGAAACCTCCTTGTGACTGTGGCAGCTCCTGTTTTGTAATGCCTTGATGAGGAAAGTCATCAGAAAACAGAATAAGAACTATCCCACAACTAAACCTTAGGTTAGAAACTATATGTATTCAGCAAACCTGACTCCCAAAATTTGGTGAGCCCACAAAGGCTTTCAGGAACCTCTGGGCTTGCTGCCAGATGTCAGGAGCTTTCTTGTCTTGTCTTGTTTGTTCTGATAATTTCCTCATTTCCTTCTTCTCTTCATTGTGTCTAACAGCTGCAATTTGTAGTGGCCACAATCTGAAAATAAAATATTTATCCTTCCTTGGGGAGGCTTAGTGTATAAAATCTCTTGAACAATCTACTATCATAAAGGCACCAAGGGAAAGAAAATGAGGCAGAATTATATCTAATACTAAATCTAATACTAAATCAAAATTAAATTCTCAACATTGCTTGACACCAGTGCCGTCAGTGTCAGACTTCTGCACTTGCCTCTTTATGTTACAATAGATCTTTTTTTCCCCCCTTTGGATTCTGAACACTGAGAGGCAATGTAATTCAAGTCAGGTGCCAACCAGAGCTCAACAGATCGAGATGTCCTCCAAAAAGAAGACCTTACAGTGCAGAGAGCCCCAGCGGATGCATCGCAAGAAAGAACAAATCTGAAATGTCAGCAACAAAGGCCCCAAGACCGAGAACTTTGTGGGCACTTAAAATGCTCCACACTCGGGTACTAGAAATATCAAAGCTGTGTAGGGATCTGTTTACTGCAATGTCAAGCAAATGTATATTTTGAAAAGTCACCTTGAAATTCTACCTGACTCCACTTTAATGTCCTAGTGATATGGAGATTTGAGATGACCAATAGGGACTTAGGACTCCATGCCCTCTGTTAGTTTAATGAACAGTAAAGATGCAGACAGTAATCTGAGAAGTTGTCTGTACTTTATAGCCATCTCGTTGCATAGGAACAGGGTCAGAGGTTATTTCTAGGCTGAGACAAATGTATTAAAGAGATTGCACATCAGGGACCAGTGTGGTCCAGAGATTTAAAACAAGCTGCATATGCATGCCTAAGAAGAATGATAGCTTTTTTTTATTTCAGGATCAGAGAGACAGAGTCCAAAATCTCACTGCTGCAGTTTTCAAATAGCACCAAAGAGGCAGCTTCTAACAAACCCAGAACTCCTGGTGCCTGCCCCCACACTTTTAAAGCCTAAATGATTAACTTCAGAGTTTGACTCCTTGTCCTGCTTGAAATCCAATTCCTTTCCCCAGATCCACTCCTAAAAAGCAATTAGGAAACAGAATCAAGCTTTGTCAGCATTTTCTTAGTTTGCTTTGGCTGCATAACAAAACACCATAGACCAAGTGACTTAAACAACATATTCATCTCTTAATTTCCAAGGTGCCAACACATTCACTGTCAGGAAATGAGCCTCTTTCTGACTTACAGATGGCCATCTTGTATCCCCATATGACTGAAAGACACAGACAAAGCCAAGTCTGGACTTCTTTTAATATAAAGGCAACAGTGCCATCTTGAAGACTCTCCTCATGAGCTCTTAGAAGCCTAACATCACAGAGAGTTGTTTTCAAGCACATGTTTGAAAATATACAAATAAATATTCAATAAGGAAGCTGCTAAAAGAAAAAAATATAAAAGGAAAATTATTTTTAAAATGTTCACTTCTTCAGGTTTCATTTTTCCCTCCAACTGTTACCAATTTTCTGCCTTGAATGAAAGTGTGACATGGGTTGAGAAGCAGAGATCTGGCCTTTTGGCATCAATACAGGGAAACATATGTTGTCTTCTGTAGTGCTAGCAAGGCTAGCAGGACTAAGCATTTATCTTTAATGTAGCTTATATTGCTGATTTTGGTGTTTTCTTCTGATTGGATAAACATTTGCAAGCATGCTTACTCTCTTTGGCAGCCTGTTAGCATGGTTTCATCAGAGGTACAGCAGCTTCTTTGAGGATCCAAGCATATCTCTAAGCATCTGCATGAAGTTACTCCTTGCCTCTTCTAAGTGGGATTAAAATGAGACTTTGCCAACTAGCTACCTCCTCGGCAGCTGGGGTGCAGCTACACTATAGTAAATACTGTTTATCCTGAGTGGCCAACAAGCAGTTAATTGGCAAGTGGCCAAATGGAGCCATACCTGGACGGGCTAACTGCCCCCTGGGAAACTGGATAAAAGCTAGCACAAGGTCACCATTGTTCTCCATAGAAAACCCATGCTTCCAATTTTCACAAACAGTTGTTCAGGTAGATTGACAGAGCTCCCAGCTGCCTTAGCCTTGCTAGTGCCAGAGATTTGTAAGTCGGGTTTCCAAGTTCAGTGCTTTATGGCTCTCAGCTTTGAGAACTGAAGCTTATGGTTCCAAGCCTTGACAGCTAGAGGCTTATTACTCCTGGTATACAAAGCAGAGATTTACTGTCACTATGGGTTTAGAGTACTAACACCAATTAGAGTCACACCTCCTGAGCTGAGTGTCGGGATCATTGGCTCTAACTCTTGGCTGCTCGCTGCAGCCATTCTATCGACCTCAGTGCTCAACTCTTGGGATTCCACAGCCTCTCGTCTATTTCGTCTCACCTCTTATAGATTCTTCTGTTCGTCCCCTTGGACCCCTGTCCTGCTTTCCTAGTGTTACAGCTCAGAGCTTCGGACACTGGAGTCCTTACTTCTCAGTGGCTCTCCGCCCTCTCTGGGCAGTACACCTCCAGCCTTGGGCATCGAGCCTTTTACTAGTTCTTTAGAGCCTCAGAACTTCCTGGCGTTGCAGCTCTGAGCTTGGAGTATCAAGACTCTTAAAGGCTCTTGATGTCTCTGCAACTTTTCAGCCACTTCTCTGTTGTCACTGCTGATACTGGAGCTTAAAGCCCCAGGTTTTCTTTTAGTTTGGTTTTGGTTTGCTTTTGAAAACAGGGTCCTTGAATTCTAGGCTGCCCTTGAACTTATTAGGTAGTTAAGGATGGCTTTGAATTTCCCAATCCTCTTGCCCCTATGTCCTAAGTTCTAGGATTACAGGTATGGCTGCCACTGATTTTGAACTTTTAGTTAGTCTTTGTGGAAACAGGCCTGGCCTCACACTTACTGTGTAACCTGAGGAGGCTTAAGACTATTGGTCTTCCTGTCTCAAGTGCCAGTATAACAAATATCAGTTGAGCTATGTGTGCAACGAGCTAAGCTTGCTCAACTCTGAGAGAGGCCACAAGATAAACTAAATATTTTTGGAAACTGCTTTATCAGAGCCTAAAGTTGCAACACAAGAGTGGTGGTAGTGGTGGGGTGGTCTGAGAGAAGCCTCTCAGGCTAACATAAAAAGAATGGCATACTCCTGTAATCCTGGCACTCAGAAGGCGAAGGAACCCAAATCAAGGGTTTAAGTTTATTCTCAGCTACATAGCAAATTTGAAACCAGGCCGGGCCACACGAAACCACCTAAAAAGGTAGGGAAGTAAATAACACAATGTAATATGCAAGCAAATAAGCCAGAAAGCAGCTTAACTTATATCTAGAAAAGGAGTGTGGCATGCTTGGACTCGGCTTGTAATTGCACTAAGCATAGCACGGTTTCCATTCCTACCAGTGAAAGGTCTTGTGTAAGCACAGCTCAGGGTTTTTGTTTTTTGTTTTTCCTGAGATCTTCTTCCTCCTCCTGACCTAATTGAGGACTGCTATCTATCATAAGATCTAGAGCAGCCATCTAGAGGCTGTGGGCAAGCTCATCTGGTGGCTATGGAGGCTTGTCAAGGTTCAAACGAAGGCCTGCCCACTGGAGCAAGGCCTCTTGAAGCAGGAGTGTGTGGCTTTAGCAGGCTCTTGGTTGCAGTGTTCTCTGCAGCTGGGGTATAGTTTTCAACAAAGCCTCTCGTGAACGGCTCAGGGCAGCTGGTGTGCAATGGTGACAGCTGCCAAAGGAAAGATGTTCAGCTTATGCTTTAGGGCAGGTGGGCACAAGGGAATGATTAGACTGTTATCAACCAAAGGCCTGAAATGAGGCCCCCCCAAAAGTTCATTTAGTTTATTTAAAGAAAAACTGAGGGGAGGAGGGGGAACACTAGAGGGTGCTTATAATAAAAGCTCATTGTTTACTTTTTGTCCTGTTTACATTCTTGACGTTATTTGACCATATCTAACTCATAGGCAGAAAACATTAAGAAGAATCTGATCCTAGGGTCATCCAGGAAGAAAGGGCTTCAGTTGAAAGAATGCTTCTATCAGATTAGTGTGTGTTGTGAGGCATTTTCTTTTTCTTTCTTTTTTTTTAATTTTTTTTGTAATATTTTATTTATTTATTTATTTCTGTGCATTGGTGTGAGGGTATTAGATCCCTTGGAATTGGAATTTCAGATAGTTGTGAGCTGCCACGTGGGTGCTGGGAATTGAACTCGGGTCCTTCGGAAGAGCAGACAGTGTTCTTAACCACTGAGCTATCATCGCTCTAGCCCCCATGAGGCATTTTCTTAATGATTGATGTATAGCTCAGCCATCTGTAGGCAGTGCCATCCGTTGGCAGGTGGCCTTTAATTGTATAAAAAAGATAGGTGAGCAAGCCTTCAGCTTAGTACTCTGCTTCTCATTGGGCCACTAGCTCTGTATTTATACTTTTATCTTAGCTTTATGTAAATTTTATGTTGGTGTCATCTTCTCTACATTGCAACCTCTCTAAGAGTTCAGTAATCTCAATATTAAATATAAAATAAATGTTAGTTGAATTAAAAAGAACTGTGAAACTATATGTCTAGCTTGGGGTTGAATAGATAATCTGAGTTTCAGCTCAGTTGGGCATTTTCAAATGTTGGTATCCTCATGGCATTCTCAAGACAACTCAAATATGTGAAAAAAAGTAAGCATGTAAGAAGTAATTGTAAGCCGGGCGGTGGTGGCACACACCTTTAATCCCAGCACTCAGGAGGCAGAGGCAGGTGGATCACTGTGAATTCAAGGCCAGCCTGGTCTACAAAGCGAGTCCAGGACAGCCAAGGCTACACAGAGAAACCCTGTCTCAAAAAGAAGAAGAAGAAGAAGAAGAAGAAGAAGAAGAAGAAGAAGAAGAAGAAGAAGAAGAAGAAGAAGAAGAAGAAGAAGAAGAAGAAGAAATTGTAGTCAGTTCTATAGCAAGCCTGTCTTAGAGTAACTAGGAATGCACCTCCAGCCACAGCACTAGATCGTTGCTCTTCAGGATAGTATTACTGATGCTGTGCCCTGTCTGCTCTCCTGTAGATGGCAAGGTCCCGTCACATGGCTTTTTCAGTGCTGTTTGATGTTTTCAGTGCTGCCTGTCTTCTGCTTTCACCACACCCTGTCCTTTACACTGCAGCAGGTGGCCTTTCCTGTTGAGCCTGTATCATAGCAACACAGTAGCAACGTTGGTAGCCATAGGTAACCAAAGCTCACCAGCATGCTCCATGATGAGCTTACAGTAGACTAGTGCCATATGGAGCACTGGTTAAAACCCTGTCGTAAAGTCGTCCTCTAACCTAGTGCTTTGTGACCCAAATCCAGCCATGTCTGTTCTCAGGGGGTTTCCGCTGTTGTTCTGAATTTTATTTTTCAGGTATATTGTCTTCATGCTTCTATGTTGTTTCCATCCCTCTTGTGGGAATTTTTTACCTAAGTTTCCCAGCCCCTTGCAAATGTTCTCTAGAAGCCTGTTATTATTCCTGGCTGTAAAAAAAAAAAAAAAAGTCTGTCGATTTTAGTTCAATAAGCCTCATTTCTTCCACTCTTAAGAACTGCAAAGATTGTCATTTTTCTCAATTCTTTTCATGGGCCTGTTTCTTTCATCTTTCACTCAGCCAGAACCTGGCTACACTGAATTTAACACCCAAATTCTTAGCACATCTGTACCTGGTGATATGTCTCATTTTTTTCAGCTCTACTTGCAGTTTATGCAGTCATCCAGTGTAACTAGTAGTAGAGACCCCTTTCCCTCTGAAGATCCTGTTTGGATAATCATATGCATCGCTAGCCACAGACACACAGAAGATATTTCTTGTTCTACAGCTATAACGAAGGGAGAACAGGCATAGATTTGGGATATGTTCATTTTATCTCCAGCATTCTCCAATTTGCTTGGCCTATAATAATTCACACAAATGCTTTCCTAGTTATTGTGACGTGACTGTTAGAATAGACTATCACGGAGGTAACCTGATGGAGCTAACTAACCTCACATCTCTATTCCCAGATGCCTCTCGTGGCTGAAGTTTATGGTATAGAGAAAAGCATTTTCAGACTTAAGATCAATGAAGAAACGCCACTGAAACCAAGGTACGAAGTTCCTGATGTTGTCAACAGCAAGCTGAGAACTGTAAGGTAAGCCTTGGAGCAGGGACTATTACACACAACCTCAGCATGTTCTTCCTGTGTACCTTGGATGGATTGCTTATGTACCCCCTATTTTATCTGTTCAAAGTTACAGTTACCAGGCTAGTATTCAGTCATTTGGGATATGTTTATAATTTTTGGGGGGGGGGGGTTTCAAGACAGAGTTTCTCTGTGTAACCTTCTCTGCTCTGGTCTCTCTTTGTAGACCAAGCTGGCCTTGAACTCACAGCAATCTGCCTGCTTTTGCCTCCCTGAGTGCTGGGATTACAGGCGCGCACCACCACTCCTGGTGCACACTTACAAGTTTTCTATATTACCTATTCTGTTTTCTTTATCACCCATCCATCCCAAAACTGCTTTGTACCTCCAAATGAGGAGAGACAGAACTTTGGGCCTGCTCTGTTTCTCACAACAAAAGTAGTTTATTAGGCAGAGTTTGGAACCAAGTAGAAGAAAAACTATTTAATTTGCCCACTTGGATTAGCTTCATGGCTCAAGGGACCTAATATACTAGCTAACCCTCACAGTAATTTATACAGTCAGACAGACTCACTTTTAATTAAGGATACTCTCAGAAGCCCAAACTTAATTTTACTTAGAGCCAGTGATAAATTAATGATCAGTATTTAGGTGAGGAAAATCTCTGGGGACTGGAGCATTTTCAAGTACTTGCAGAATTTCCATCAGTTCTCCCCAGACATTTACATAAAATATCAGCTGCTTTGCCTGGAGAGTCCTATTGTTTTGTCACTGAAAGAATATAAGATAAAGGCAGATGTTTTCATTTTTCTCCATATCCTTACCATGGTTTGGGGTGTAAGCTACCATGTGGTTTCTGGGAACTGAACTCAGGGCCTCTGGAGGAGCAGTTGATGCCCTTATCCTCTGAGCCATCTCTCCAGCCCCCCCCCCACACACACACCATGGTTTTATGTGGGTTATTTTTCCAAGAAAACATATAGCCAATAGGTATTAAAGGCTACATAAATATTGTGTGTAAATATCGCTGTTAGTTCTGCTTTGGTCCTGGCTGCTTCCTAGGGGACCCTCAGTTACCAAAATAACTGAAACTCTGGAAGCAGCTTTTAGCCCTTTCCCAGACCCCTTTCGTAGCTAGAGTTTCTGATGTGATTCAGTTTCTGCCAATCATGTATACTGATTCATGTAGACTGTTCAGTACTGTTGTCCTTTATAGATCTGGCAGCTGTAGAACGGCTCTAAGGCCATTAGTTGGGGCCACAGTGCTCTGATCTTCATATTACAGCTAAGATGGCGTGATCCTGCAACCAAACAATAGCCACAGTGACTTCTAACTTCTCGACTTCCTGATTCTAACTGAGGTAGTTCACAGACTGTCCTGTTCTCTGGAGCGCTAGCCTGAAACGTATTACCTAAATCTCCTTATAATGTTATAGACAACCAGTTCAATTTGGTAAGTTATTTATTTTCTACTCAGAATAGGCAGGGCTTTTTCTATTATCAAAAGTCAAGCCCTGTTTGAGACAGTAGTTGATATGAGAAGTGGGTATAAGCAACTGACTGTGGTGTGAGATTAACTAACTAACCTAGTTGACAGTGAAGGCGGTGACAACCTGGCTACCATTGAAGGATAGAGTGCCAGTGTTATGAGCAGAATTGTGTCTCCCTGTCCCCAAAATGTATGTGCGGAAGCCCTCATCCCCAGTACCTCAGAACACTGTGTTTAGAGACAGATATATTAAAATGATAAGTTAAAATGAGAGCATGATAGTGGCCTCAGTGAGTCATGACTGCTATCCCTGTAAGGTGAGAAAACTATGGTGACACTTAGTGACAAGGCAACCATCTGTAGGCCATGGAGATAATATGCCTTATAAGAAACCAACCTGCTAATACCTTGGTCTTAGATTTCCAGAACTGTGAGAACGTTAACTGCTATTTACACAGCCCGGCCTGATACAACCAGGAGTAAACCATAGCATTCTGCGCTCCTGCTTAAGTGACTATTGATAGTCAACTGAAGTAAATAAGGGGCTTACTGAAGAAAGCACATTGTGACTGTCACTCTGAGTTCAAAACTCTGAGGTGGCCTGGCTGCCATCAGCCTCTCTGAAGCTTTTTAATGACATAAGAAACAATCCCAGAGTTTTGGTTTTGGGTTTTTGTTTTTGTTTTTGTTTGGTTTTTCAAGACAGGGTCTCTCTGTGTTGGCCTTGGCTGTCCTGGACTTGCTTTGTAGACCAAGACCAGCGATCAACCTGCCTCTGACTCCTGAGGGCTGGGGATTAAAGACGTGTGTGACTATACCCGGCTAATCCCAGGCTTTTAAGGTCTGAACTCACAACATCGTTAGAATACTAATAGTTTCTATGACTATTGCACATCTTATATAGATAGCTGCAGAGTCCCCACTCCTGCAAACACAGAGTTTGATGTTGCAGGTTGCTGAATTAGGCCATAAACTGAGCCCACAGATCTGTGATTTAGGACATTAACTGCAAAAAGTTATAAATGCCTGCATTTCAGATTTGGATAATTCTAAATACCCCAACTTCCAAACTCCATTGAGCCTTCCATTCCAGCAGATGCCCCTCTTCCTGCTCCTTCTGTGTCTGTTTCTTATGAGCAGTCACACTACGCATGTGTGGTTGCCTAAAGAGGACAGGAAATGGCGTCAGATCCCCTGGAGTTGGAATTATAGGCAATTACAACCTGCCAGATGTGAGTCTGCTGCAATAGCTACTGAGCCATCTAATTTTTATAATTTTAGATTCTATGTGTCCAGGGGTTAGTAGATGACATTATAGGCAGAAATGATGATGATGATGAAGAAGAAGAAGAAGAAGAAGAAGAAGAAGAAGAACATTTGTGTGTCTAACCTGTGTCAATTAAATGATGCTGCTGCTGCTGCAGATGATGAACATTTGTGTGTCTAACCTGTGTCAATTGCTTTGCATGCATGATTTCACTTTATTGTTTCCCAAAACCCTATAAGTTTTAAATGTTATCATTTATACTTTACAGTTAAAGAACTAGACCTTGCAGGGTTGAGTAACTCTGTTTCCTGTAATTATGAAGTATATGGTAGAGTTATGTTCTGTGCAAGCTCATTTCTCCGCTCTCCATGATGGCTCCTTATTGTAGACCTTACCTATTTTCTGTCACAGGAAGATTGATTTGCCCCTCAACACTCTGAGTTCGAAATCACAAAGAATCATAGTAACCTGTAACACTTTTTGTTTTCTCTTCCTGTTTCATTTTCCAGGCTGGTCTCCTGCTCAGAGGGTACAGACAGCCTGATACTGACAGATGGCAAAGGAGATCTGAAATGCCATATCTCAGCAAACCCATTCAAGATAGACCTTGTGTCCGAGAACGAGGCTGTGGTCAGCGTCAACTCCCTGGGCCAGTTATACTTTGAGCACCTGCAGAGTCCTCACAAGCAGAGGTATTTGGCTACATTGCTGGACCCTCAAGGACCTACCTTAACAAAACCTGTCTGTAAATACCAGCTGCCTCGGATCAGGGCTTCATACTTTCACAGCAAATGCTTTACTGGCTGAGCTTTCTCCCCCAAAAAGGTCTTAAAGGAGGCAGAAGAGCTTATGTACTACAATTTTTGTTATGCTATTTTTAGTGTTTCTCCATTAAAAACAAACAAACAAACAAACAAAACCAGTTGAAGAGTGTGGTAGTTTAAGTACAATGTCCCTCATAGGCTCAGGCATTTGAATGCTTGGTCCCCATTGGGGGCGCTGTTTGGGGAGGCTTAGGTATCTGGCCTTGTTGGAGGAAGTGTATCGTGGGAACCAGGCTTCAAGAGGAAAAAGGCCCACACCATCCTTAGTTCACTTTCTGCTTCCTACTTGTGGTTCAAGATGTAGCCCTCAGCTTCAGCTCTAGCTCCCATGTCTGCTTCCCCCCCACCCATCCTGCCATCATAGACTCTTACCCTTCTGGAATCCTAAGCCCAAATAAATATTCCCTTCCGTGAGCTGCCCTGGTCGTCACGTTTTATCCCAGCAACAGGAAGGTAATCAATAGGAAGGCTGCTTACAAGATAATAACAGAGTAGACTGGCATTTTAGGTTTAAATTTTCCTTCTTTTTGTTACATTTTAATGAATGAACATATGTTACTTTTATGATAAATAGTAAGACTTTCCAATGCTAACATTCCAAAATAAAAATAAGTTACACCTTAAAAAAAATCATTGTGTGGAAATAAATAATGCAGTTTTATCTTCACTTGTTTTGATGATTAAAATATCAGATACAGACTGGGAGATTTAAAAACATCTGGTAAAAATGGAAGAAGCATCTCTCCCAGATCATCACAACCTTTTCCTCAAGCTCCTTTACCAACTGAGCCACATTGCTGCCCCTACTTTCCTTTTGGGTACAGGGTCTTATACCTTAGGCAGGCCTTGAGGTTACCACTACTGTGTGGTCAATGATGACCTCGAACTTCTGATACCCTGCCTTAGCCCTCTAAATCCTTGGGTTACAGTTATGCGTTACCATGCCTTGTCTATAATGATGTCACATGTAATAAATTAAAGGATAGAATTTATGAAGTAATAGATGAAAATCTTTATTACTGCATTAAATACTGCCAGTCTTCCCAGTGAGTGGAACAACTACTTTCTCTGTGTTTAAAACAGAGCTGCCAAAGGAAACAAGGAGAGTGCAGCCGCTGACGCCTCTCAGGTAACTGAGCTCTAGCAAGTTCCCTTGATCGTCTTTAACACTCCCATCCATAAGCAAGTAGTGGATGCTGCGCCCCTCTCCTCTAGAAGGGTGCATGATAAATGTGCTACTACACCGCGAGGGGGAAAGGGGGTCACTTGCCCTTGCCTTTGCTCATTTTAGCATCTTAGTCTTTGAGGAAGCCAGAAATCAGTATCAGGTGTCTTCCTCAATCATTCTCTATCTTGCTTTTTATTACTGTGTGTGTGTGCGCGCGCACACACACGCACACGCACAGGTATACTATGTGTACTGTATCCACATGTTTCTCTCTTTTCTTGGGAGGAAGGAATACAGAGTGAAAGGAATCGGGTAAATTGCTAAGGAGCTAGGCAGAGCTGGTCTGTGGAAAGACCAGCAGTGTTTTCTTAACACAATCTGTTGAAGACCAACTCCTCCAGGGCAGGTGCTGCTGAAGGAATTGGTAGTTGAGCATTAAATGGATCTATCACAGAGTATACTTTCTTTTAAGCTATGTTAACCTTTTTTAGTTTACCCTAAGAACAAAGAAGGTTTTAAACACAGAGGTTAAAAGATAAAGTGTATGTTATGCATTTTAACATAGTGAAAAAGGCTCGTAAGAATGAGTATTGACTTTTATAGAAAACATAGACCTGATTTATTGAATATACATTATAAACCAATCCTCAAAAATATGGACTCATTTTCTCTGTCTTTTCTTTTCTTAGGGGTGAGGGTGTGGGAGACAAAGTCTCAATATGTAGTCAGTCTGCCTGCTTCTGCCTCCCAAGTGCTGGGATTAAAGGCCTGTGCTAACATACCATGCATTTTCTCAGTATTTAAATCTTTCTGTTAGTGGTAATGGTATGAATGTGTAGGATGCATGTGTAGGGGCAGGTGTGGAGGCCAGGGGACAGCTTCGCAGAGTACTTCTTGCCTCCCACTTTAATGTGGGTTGCAGGGATTGAACATGAGTTGTCAAGTTTGTATTGTTACGAAGTGAGGGCCTTTACCTGCTGAGCCATCTTGCCAGTGCCTCAGTCTTCGCAATAATCCAAATAAGATATATTGTTATGGTAACCACATTTATTGAGTTTATAAGCTGATTTTGATTCCTTTTTTATACAAATAGGAAAATCAAGAGGACCTAGGCCTGTGGGAAGAGAAATTTGGAACATTTGTGGATGTCAAAGCTAATGGTAAATTGTCTAAGTTAAGGATATAATATTAAAATAGAGCATTACAAAACAGCTAAATATTTATGTCTAAAAGTAATCTGAGTGCTGGGGACACAGAACTGTGATGGAGTGCTTGGCGAATGTGGGAGCACCCTGGGTTCAGTCCCCAGTGCTATAGATAGGTAGATAGATAGATACATAGATAGATGATTAAACAAATTCCTTGGGTTTTGTCACCTAAAACAAGTAGCTTCCGTAAGGTGAAAAGAAATCTCCCAGTTGGCTTTCCTGCTCTTCAATAGCGCATTGCAATAGAGAAGAAATTAAATATACCTTATGGAGGAATGAAAAAGATACATGGGCCACATGCAGCTTATGGTCTCAGGAAAGGGCCTGGCCCAGCACACTGCTTGTTCTTTTGAGTAAATCAGACAGCTAAAAATTCCACATTCTGGGGCTGGAGAGATGGCTCAGCGGTTGAGAGCACTGACTGCTCTTCCAAAGGACCTGCGTTCAATTCCCAGCACCCACATGGCAGCTCACAACTGTCTGTAACTCCAAGATATGACACCCTCACATACATGCAGACAAAACACCAATGCACATAGAAAATAAAAATAAATAAATTTTTTAAAAATTCCACATTCTGTTTTCATGAGGCCCAAGTGATACAGCTCATCTGCTCTAACATGTGTTTATTTGTTTGTTTATTCATTCATTCAGTAATTCATTTATTCATTGACTTATTGAGAGAGGATTGGTCTGTGTCGCTCTAGCCTCCCTAGAAACCACTCAGTAGGCCAGGTTGTCCTCTGCCTCGTGAGGGCTGGGACTAAAGGTGTGCGCCACCACCACCTGGCTCTGCTCTCTGACATTTTCAGCTAGTAATCCTCAATGATACTAGACTTCCTCATCCTTGTCACCAGGTGCTGCATGCCCACCTACGCCATTTCCCATCAGGCTTAGCAATATGGCTGAGGGGACCGCCTCACATCTCAAAATTCACAACTGTGGCAAGTCATGTATTGAGGATCTAGAAAAGGCCCTCTCGCTGCTCTTGACATAGTGGTTCTTGTAAGAAGCCACAGGCAAGACTGACAGGAAGATAATCAGACAGAAGATACGCCCAAAAACTCATCCAGCAAAGATTAAAAGTGCTCAGTACCAAGGGCCCAGGGAGCTTCGACACACAGCTCAGGCAGCACAGCTAGTGAGTGAGCAGAGCTTTTCATTCGTACACATTATGCACACACATTCGCTTTTACGTACACATACATAGACCTCCACCAGCCCCCAAACATCCCCGCATCTTTACTACCAAACTCAGTGCACAACATGGTTTGGTTGGGACAAGTTCAGATCTTTCTACTCCCAGTCTAGCTGTTTAATTAGCTAAATTAACTGAATCTTTCAGATTGATCTACTGAGATGCAAAACTTAGCCATGGTCCCTGTCCCTACAGGCCCTTCCTCTATTGGTTTAGATTTCTCCTTTCACGGATTTGAACATCTCTATGGTATCCCTCAACATGCAGAGTCACACCAACTTAAAAATACTAGGTAAGTAACAGCAAGAATTCTTAACCTGTCTTTGGCTTAGTATTACTTAGCAAGTTTAAGAACCCTTCCTGATAGTTTTCAGGGCCCTGAACAGTATAAGAGATTTAAAAGCTTGGTAAGAGCAATCAAACAAGAATCTCTGTTTTCTCTGTTCTCTCTCTCTCTCTCTCTCTCTCTCTCTCTCTCTCTCTCTCTCTCTTTCTTTCTCTCCTCTTGACTGAATGTCAACAGTAATGGCCTATATCCTGAAACTGTAAGCCAGGGTCTGTATGTTTCTCTCTCTCTCTCTCTGTGTAAGCCAAATGAGCACCCTTTCCCTAAGTTTCTTTTTGTGAGCAACAGAAGTGAAATAAGGACAGGACACAAAGGTGGGAAGAAAGAATCAACTCCACAAAGCTGTCCTCTGACTTCCAGTCTATGCACACATACATTAATTAAAAAGCTGTATGGTGAAACACCCCCCCCCCAAAAAAATACAGAAGTAAAATTAAGGAGTAAGTGGAATTAAAGTGGAGGTTTGCTTTTACTGTGTAGGATATTGTTGGGTAATCCTGGGAAAATACTAAAAAAAAGAAAAAAAAATACTGATCTAGGAAAGGACTTTCACTCTAAAGAGGACATTGAGCCAGAGAATGCGGCATCTCCAATTACTTCCCTTGGAGAGACATTTCAGGCTGACACTACTGACAAATGGGTCCCAGAGGCATCTGCCCAAGAGAAGTTGAAACCAAAGAGAAGCAGAGGTTGATTAAAGTTTTCAGGCCTGGAGACTGTTTATCTCATAGGTAGGCACAGTGACTGGTCTTACCACCCAGCTTGAGCCCCGCCCCCCCCCCAGCTCCATCTTGTTCCAGATCTTTCCCAGCTCAGCTCTCTGGAGGTGAGTTAGGACACACTTCTTCTGCCTTAGTTGCAGAGAGGTCTTCATACAGAGCATCAGCGGAGGAGGCTACTCTGGAGAATTCACAGAGGACACAGAGAAGGCATCTCAGGGTCTATGCCTAAGGTATCCAGGGAACCAGTGGAGGCAGAGGAAGTGGCTCATGTGCACCAGGTTGGATCAGGAAACCTTTAGGCAAACGATAGGAGATGAGTCTTTGTAGGGAGTGGTCTTATGTGAGGTCTTGTTACCTGTCTAGGCTGGCCTGGAACTTGCCATACAGCCTAGGCTAGCCTCTAACTCACAGTTCTCCTTTTTCTACCCTCCAAGTCCTGGGATTATGTGTGTGCCTTCCTACCTGGCAGGAGGTCAGAGGTCTATTTAGAGGAGGGGGCAAAGCAGTTCTAGTCACTAATGGTCCACTTGTGCATTTGCTGATAAGCTTCCTTTGTGTTTCAGAGATGGGGATGCATACCGTCTTTATAATCTGGACGTCTATGGATACCAAATACATAACAAAATGGGCATATACGGCTCAGTGCCCTATCTCCTGGCCCACAAACAGGGTAGGACTGTAGGCATTTTCTGGCTGAATGCCTCAGAAACACTAGTGGAGATCAGCACAGAGCCAGCGGCTGAGGTGAGCTATGGAGTGTGGCTGTGTGCCATACTTACCACGCTGTGCTCAGAGCCCTTTTCTTTCCAGCAGCATTTTTCTGTGGCCAAGAACTTTGCAGTGCAACCAACAAATGTCAGTAGGAGCTACTAGATGCAGACAGATTCCCTTAGAACTGGGTGCTATAGGTTACAGTGAAAATTTTTCAGATTTTCCATTACATCCTTTTCCAGAACACACTGGCCCGGATGGGCCCAGCAGCTGCCAAGCTAAAGGCCGGGTGT
The DNA here is from genome assembly GCF_903995435.1 of Acomys russatus. NCBI lineage: Eukaryota > Metazoa > Chordata > Mammalia > Rodentia > Muridae > Acomys > Acomys russatus. The sequence continues at coordinate 56,593,352 of NC_067140.1, forward strand.
CGAACTGACGTGCGCTGGATGTCAGAGAGTGGAATCATCGATGTTTTTCTGCTGACAGGACCTACACCTTGTGACGTCTTCAAGCAGTACTCACGCATCACAGGTACGAGCGCTCCTCACTGCAGTGTGTCCCCTCTGTCTTAGGTATCAACACTGCAAGTTAATGTTTGTTCTCCAGTATGGAGAAACTGCAAACAGTGCCCCCGAGCATTGTAAGCAGCAAGCATTTTCTTTCTTTCTTTCTGTTTTCTTTTTTTTCAGCAAGCATTTTCTTCTCATCCTCATTATATCCAGACAAATTAAATGTGCCTCTAGACCAGTAGCTCTCAACCTGTGGGTCATGACCCCCCTTAGGGGTCATGTGTCAGATATCCTGCTTATCAGATATTTACATTAAAATTAATAATTAAGGAGCAAAATTACAGTTATAGAGTAGCAACAAAATGATTCTATGGTTGGGGTCACTGTGGCATGAGGAGCTCTATTAAAGGGTTGCAGCATCAAAAAGGTTGAGAGCCACTTCACCAGACTATCCACTCAGTGCTCCCTAACACTTGTCCTATGCCTGCTTGATGCCTTTAGTCTCTGGGAATAATTTCCCTGTAGCTGAAGAGTATTCCATCCTGAACTTTTGAATGTGTTCTTCTCTGCTAAAATATACTCCTGGCTTTAGCAACAAAATATTTGTTCTTTAAGAAACTAAAGGCTAGCTGGGCGGTGGTGGCATCACACCTTTAATCCCAGGACTTGGGAGGCAGAGGCAGGCAGATCTCTGTGAGTTCGAGGCCAGCCTGGTCTACAAAATGAGTCTAGGACACTCAAGGCTACACAAAGAAACCTTGTCTCGAAAAGAGGGAGAGAGAGAGAGAGAGAGAGAGAGAGAGAGAGAGAGAGAGAGAGAGAGAGAGAGAGAGAGAGAGAGACTGAAGGCTAGGACCAGTGACCAGTGAAGTGGCTCAGGAGGTAAAACTCTTGCCACCAAGCCTGAAGAACTGAGTCTCATCACAGGGACCCATGTGGTAGAAACAGAACTAACTCCTACAAGTTATCTTCATATGTGCATACACACATGCGCAGACACACACACACACACACACACACACACATAGGAAAACACAGACATATACACAGGCTGAATAAATGGAAATCCATATGCCTTACTACTGGCAAGGATAAGCCGTCTTTCTCCTACCTTCACCCTAAGCTGGTAATTGTGTCAGCTAAACTGGAGGCTCCTTTCTTCTGGATTAAAAGGCGTTTCTCTCCTGGGTCCTGTCTTCTTGCTCCAGAACCATTCATTGCATTCCTCTGCACACGATTCGTCTTTCCCCACTGCACTACCTTCCTTGTCACTAACATTCTGGAATTTTACAGAAAACCCCTTGATGCTGCACTGAGGGTGAGACTTGGACGCTTTAGTCTTAGTGTGCTTCAGTTCTGAGAAGCAGTGCCTACTGTCCCTCTCACAGTTTCCTGTCCTTGTTCTTCCTCCTTTTTCTTTTTACCTCTTTTCTGAGAATTTTTCTCCATCTTATCTCCCAGCCTTCCATTTACTTGTCACGTGTCTAGCGGGGGGGGGGGGGGGGGGTGGGTGGAACACCCTGTCTCTGAGTTTCCCTGTATGCTCACTGTATTATGAAGCCCTGGCCTACTTTGTGATTCTTTTCTCTCTTTCATCTCTAGAGATACTGGTGATATCTTTTTAAAGATTTTATTTTTATTTTAAAATTATGTATAAATGAGTTGAGATAAAGTTCCTGCAGGGTCCAGAAGAAGGCATCTAAGCCCCTGGAGCTGGAATTACACATGGTCATAAGACACCTAACATGTGGCTCTACATGGAAGCCCTTGGTGCTGGCTCAGTCTACTGTCCTAGCACCTGTGGGGCATGGCCCTGTCTTCGAGGTTTCTAGAGCAGGGAAGTACTTCTCTGCTCCTTTGTGCCCTCCTCACGCACTCTTCATGGTTCAGCAGACATCACCCCTCCCTTATCTCCCACCTCCAGATCTGTCTTGAATGTGCCTCCCTTTGGCTGTTTGTTTGTTTGTTTGTTTCAAAGCTTGTTTTTGCAGTTGTTTTTATGAATCAGTTCTCTCCTTCCACTGTGTGGGAACCAGGGATCAAACTCAGGTCACCAGGCTGGTGGCAGGAACCTTTCTTTACCCACTGAGCCATCTCACTGGCCCCTTTTGTTTTTAAGGACAAGGTCTCATGTATCTCAAGCTGCCCTTGAACCTTCTGTGTAGACAAAGAGGACTTCAAACTTCTGCCTCTGCCTCTGCCTCTGCCTCTGCCTCTGCCTCTGCCTCTGCCTCTGCCTCTCTGAAGTGCTGGGATTACAGGCATACATCCCCACCAGTTTTATAGGGTGCTCGGAATTTTGAAGCCAGACTTTTGTGCACACTAGGCAAGTAGTCCACCAGCTGAATGGCAGCCCCAGCCCCCGTATTGCCATTCGATATGTCTTCTTATGTTTAAAAAAAAAGATTATGAGAAGAATTCTGAGCCTGAAATACAGAGCTCTTTACCAATTGGTCCTTTCCAGTTTCCACTTCTTTTGGTCCCTCTCTCACACTGTAATCCCTGCAGTATTTACTTTCTCTAAGGCTATATGTACTTCTTTGCCTGTGTCTCTAGTCTCTGTTCCTATGAGTTGTACCTTGTCTCCCCACTGGCATCCTCCTACTTACTTCTCAAGGCCTCCGTCTGTCTCACCTGCCTTGGGAAACCTCTATAGATGCCCATTGCTCTGGAAGCAGAACATATGTTCCCTCAGCACTAGACGGATCCCTTTGGCATAGCAGTTATATCATGTCAGCACTTATTTCTTTCATTCCCCATCACTCTGAGTGCTAGTGTCTTCTAGGCAGGGTTATTGATATTCCCTGTAGTGTCAAGCTCAGTGCTTAACACTCTGTAGAGACTGGAGTGATGGCCACTGACTGAGTAACATCAGTGGCCTCCATTGTCATCTTCTTTCTTAGGCACACAAGCCATGCCGCCTCTCTTTTCCTTGGGGTACCACCAGTGTCGCTGGAACTATGAAGATGAGCAGGATGTGGAGGCAGTGGATGCGGGGTTTGATGACCATGACATTCCGTATGATGTCATCTGGCTGGACATAGAGCACACTGAGGACAAGAAGTACTTCACCTGGGACAAAAAGAGATTCGCAAACCCCAGAAGGATGCAAGAGCTTCTCAGGAGCAAAAAACGGAAGGTGAAGTCAGCCTGAGGTCTAAAGCTTTTTAATCCCAAAGTTGAAAGTGTTTAAGATTTGTCTTAGCACATCAGCAGAGGAAGACCACCTCATGAAAAATGCCCGTGAAAATAGTGCCTTCAGATGTAACTGTGCTAACCGAAGGCAGGTGTTAAAAGATGAAGACAAGTGCTAGAGTGGGGTGACCTCATCCATTCATCCCTGCCATAGCTGTGTAGACCCCCAGGACAATGAGGGGGCCTGAGACTTTCAATCCCCTTGCTGCAGCTACCCTGCTGTTTCCTTTCCCCCTAAAAATTTGGTTCCATTGTCCAAATATGGTGGGACTCCACAGACACCATGTGCAGAAAAGTTTCTCACCTAAAAAGGCCTTCTGGAGAGGGCAGGGCTGTCTCCCAAACTACTTTGAAAATGGCTTGAGGAAACTGGGAATGGGGACCGGCTCGATTTCCATGGTGGCTGGGATAAAATTCTTCTACCTGGCCTGGTTGCTTAACTTCCTGCTGCTAACCAAAAGGGAGCATCCGGGCTTGCTTTGTCAGCTTGAGTGCAGGTGGCCAGAAAGGTAAAAGGATGTGGTAGGCCTTCAAAGTCTTAACAATAGGGCATCAAAAATGAAGTCATGGGGACCAAGATGGCTGAGCAGGTAAAGATGAGCGCCCCTCCCCCCTAGCCTGACAACCTGAGTTTGATCCCAGGGTTCTACTTGGTAAGAGAACCAACTAATGCAGTTTTTCCTCTGACCTCTACATGCACACCATGACAGACATGTACCTCTCCTACTCCACACACAAATATATATATATATATATATATATATATATATTTTTTTTTTTTTTTTTTTTTTTTTTTTTTAAAGACAAGGTTTCTCCATGTAGCCTTGGCTGTCCTGGACTCACTTTGTAAACCTGGCTGTCCTTGATATAATTTTTTAAAATGTAATCAGATTTTTTTTTTCTGACATGTCTCACTGACAAACTCTCCCTGTAAATTTGGCCAAGGGCAGAATTGAAATTTAAAAGGAGGAAGGAGGGCAGCCACCTAGAAGCAGATACTGTTTATTTCCTGTTCTAGGAGGGCTGGGGCCAAGGAGGGAAACAGTAATGAGGAGGGGATGGAGACATAAGAATGGGGAAAGGAGGAGGAGGGCAACCCCAGGTGTAGCGTGTGAATGATGTCATCTCTCCCCCTGAAATTCAAGCTGCCCTTTGAACCCATTCCTTTGATCCCCAGGCCTTTCACAGGTGGTCAGAGTCAAGCTTGTCAACCCCTTAATTTGTTGTTATTTTAGTTTTTGAGACATGGTCTCCTTATATCATCCTAACTACTCTAGAATGCACTGTAGAGACCAAGGAGAACTCACAGAGATGCCCCTGCCTCTGCCTCTTGAATGCTGGGATTAAAAGCATGCTCTATAACACCAGCCCCAGCTCCCTAATTTCTTAATAAATTAATCACTGTCATTTGTCAACGATTTAATTGTGGGCTAGACAAGATGATAAACAATCTCTGAGGTTAGTCTTATTGCCCGTTCTCTGGGTGAAGAAGTGGAAGCTTGCACTGGTTGGCAGTTGGCACAAGGACACACAGTGAACAAGTAGCCAGGCAGGAATCTGAGCCCTGCTTGGCCTGGCACTGCAGCTGCTGCCCTGTAGAGCAGTTGGATTTCTTTTCTTTCTTTTTAAAAACAGCTTTAAAGGATTTATTTATTATTTTATGTGTATGAGTATTTCCCTCAGTGTATAAAATATGTATTTTGTGCATAATTGGTGCCCGAGGGTGGAAAAGGGTATCTGATCCCCTAGAACTAGAGCCAAAGACTGTTATGAGGTGCCATGTGGGTGCTGAGGATTAAACCCAGGTCTTCTGCAAGAGCAACTAGTGATCTTAATAACAAAGCTGTTTCTCCAGCTCCCCCCGCCCCCCAGTTTTTGAGGCCTTTGAATGTTCAAGATGCTGAGCCAGTGGTGAAGGGGTGTTTGAGTGAGTGAACAGGCGAGCATATGCAGCTGTAGTGTAAGGCAGACACAGGAGTGAACGACAGAATATATCACTGATTCTTGCAACTTGGCAACTACAAAAACTCCAAACACTTACAAACTTGACAAAGGACTTGAATAGATAGTCCACCAAAGAAGATAGTCAAGTCAAGATAGCGAAGAAGCATATGAGAAGATGCCCTCTTTCCACCACGGAAAGGGCTCCAGGGATCAAACGCAGGTCTTCATGGTTGGCAGCAAGCACCGTTAGCTGCTGAGCCATCTCATCAGCCTGTTTAGTTGTTGTTAGTTTTTGATGTTTTTGTTTGCTTTTAACGTGTCATTTCCATGGTTTCTGGGGTTTGATAGGGGGCCATGGGGGGATGAGTGCACACATATATGCTTGTAGAAGCCGGAGGAGAACCTTTTGTCATTTCCCAGATGCCATCCACCTTTCTTTTTTCTTCTTTGAGGCATGGTCTCTCACTGACTCGGATGGCAGTGGAACCCCAGAGACCATATACCTGCCTCTACTTCCCCAGTGCTGGGATTATGAACACGTGCCACCATGCCTGGCTTCCTCATATGGGTTCTAGGGCCCAAACTCAGTCCTCATGCTTGCAAGGACCTCACTTAACTAAGGTACCTCCCCAGGCCTGCTCAGTTATCTAAGGTACCTCCCCAGGCCTGCTCAGTTAACTAAGGTACCTCCCCAGGCCTGGTTTTTTCATCAGTGTGATCTTTGCCTCCAGATCCTTAGGGAGGTAGGACCTTGCCTATTTAATCCTTTCATATAGCGCCTGGAATCACAGACAGAAGCTTAGTAAACATCTCCTTAAACACATGTACGGTGGCTGCTGAGATGGGTCAGTGGGCAAAGGCACTATGCCACCAAGTCTGAGAACCTGAGCTCAAGCCCCAGAGCCTACCTGGTAGCAGGAGAAAACTGGCCGCAGACAGGCACAATAAATAAATAAATGTGAAATGATGGTAAAATGATAAACCATGATAATTATAACAGGAGTCACCCGGATTTGATAATGAATTTTTTTCGAGACAGGCTTTCTCTGTCCTGGACTCATTTTGTAGACTAGGCTGGCCTCCAATTCACAGAGATCCACCTGCCTCTCCCTCCCCAAGTGCTGGGATTATAGGCACAGGCCACCACACCTTGATAACAATTTTTGAATGAAAGGTTACAGGGATTTACTAATGTCCAAATTTTTCAGTGATTTGTAGTTTCTGAGTAAAACTTGACTGCCCCAAACTATGGTGAAAACACCTAAATGAACGCAAGTCTCAAAACTGACATGGTCTTAAAATCTCTGTCCTGACAGCTTGTGGTTATCAGCGACCCCCACATCAAGGTGGACCCTGACTACGCAGTCTATGCCAAAGCCAAAGAACAGGGCTTCTTTGTGAAGAGTCCAGAAGGTGGCGACTTTGAAGGAGTGTGCTGGCCTGGTATGGTATCTCTTATTTCCACTTGTTCTGTCTAAGGCCAGCAGTCTCAGTCCCCGTGGGTGTCTCTCTCTCCCAGCCACAGCTTCAGCACCTTTAAAGGAAATGCACTATCACCTTCTTTGGTGTCTTTCATAACTCCTGGTACAGTGAGCTATGAGTGTGTTTAGCAGTCAGATAGATGAGGGAAACCAGCTAATCTCCATGGCATGTTATTGCTTTAAGCAAACAGAGATAGGAAGTATGGAATGAGGAAAAGACTGGGGGTGGGGAGTGAGTGGCTGGCGGGCTCTCCCTTGGGACTGCTCTCTTCAGCCCATGGCTTTAACTTTCAGCCTTTTGTGAGTGGCTCAGCTGCCTGCGAAACGCTAGATGCAGCAGTTGTTAGTTTAAAGCCTTGTCAGAAGTTCTCCAAAGATCAAAAGAATGCACCGCTGTGTCATAAATCCAAATGCTGTGGAGGCACCTGTGCCTTCCTTCCCCCCCCTGAAACAGTTGAGCAAGTCTGTGTTCTCTTTAAAACCAGGAGTCACTGCAGGGTATTTGGCATCCTCACTTGGCCTTTCTCGGGCCATTAGTGAAGGACGGGCCCCGCCCTGGCACTTGTTCCTTGTCATGCCCACTGGCCTCTGTCGTTGAAAGTTTTAAATGTTGTCACTTTAAAGATTTCCTTCGCTCACTTGCTGCAGACCACGCCTCTCTCACTTGTCTTTTGTATTTGACATAAGGCATCCACCTGTCTTGCTGTTCTTGGCAGACTTCCCACCATTGTGCCTCTGCAGGTCTCTCATCTTACCTGGATTTCACCAACCCCAAGGTCAGAGAGTGGTATTCCAGCCTCCTCGCTTTTCCTGTGTATCAGGTTGGTTTTTGTTTTGGGTTTTTTGTTTTTTGGTTTTGGTTTTGGTTTTGGTTTTTTGAGACAAGTTTTCTCTGTGTAGCCTTGGCTGTCCTAGACTCACATTGTAGACCAGGCTGGCCTCGAGCTCACAGGGATCCACCTACCTCTGCCTCCCAAGTGCTGGGATTAAAGGCACTCGGCATCAAGTTGGTTTTTATTCTTTTACTGTTTCCTAGTTAACATGAAATTACTGAAAGAAAAGGTAGTTGCTTAGAACTGTTTTATTAAGTGGCATATATATGTGTGTGTGTATAATTCATATATACATATTATATATATAATATATATGTATATTAAAAGGCAAGGACTTTGATGGGAGACTATATATGTTACTGGATGTATAAAAACTGGTTTTACCTCTATCATAACAGTCTATGATATATCAAACTACAGTGGAGATTTATTCTTTCTTTCTAATCACTGTGAACATTGCAATATAAAGTACTATTCTACAACTACCATTGAAAATGTCTATGAAGCCAGGCATGGGGCACGAGAATCGCAACTCTTGGGAAGCTGAGCAGAAGAATGGCCATGAACTCAAAGCCAGCCTGGGGTACAGCGTGCCACTCTGTTCCAAGGGAAAACAAGCAAACAAAGAGCTGGGTGTGGTGGCGCTCACCTTTACCCTCAGCAGTTGGCAGGCAGATGCAGAAGGAGCTCTGTGAGCTGGAAACCAGCCAGGTCCACACAGCAAGTCCCTGGACAACCAGGGCTGTGTAAAAAGACCCTGTCTCAAAAACAGAAGACTCCGGCCTAGGGACATAGCTCAGCTGACAGAGTGCTCGGCTATCAGGCCTGATCCCCAATACAGCAAAGACACAAAATTACAGTACATGCCTGTAATTCCAGAATTTAGGAAGTGGAGACAGGAGGATCAGAAGTTATTGTCATCTTCAGCTACTTGTCAAATTCAAGACTAGCCTAAGTTACATGAGACCCGGTCTAAAGAAAGAAAGAAAGAGAAACAAACAAAAATCAGCAATAAAGCGGATATGACAAGTGTGAAACTGTCTTATAAACCAGTAATTCTCAACCCATGGGCCATGATCCCTTCTGGGGGTCAAACAACTCTTTTACAGGGTTTGCATATTAGATACCCCGCATATCAGATATTTATATCACAATTCATAATCATAGCAAAATTACAGTTATAAAGTAGCAACAAAGATAAGTTTAAAGCTGGAGGGGGTCACCACAACATGAGGAACTACATTTAGGGTCACAGCATTAGGAAGGGTAAGAACCACTCTATGCCAAGTGGTGGTGGTGCACACCTGTAATCCCAGCAGTCCAGAAGGCAGAAGCAGACGGTCTCTGTAAGTTTGAGGCCAGCCTGATCTATAAAGTGAGTACAGGACAACCAAGGCTACACAGAGAAACCCTGTCTTGAAAAACCAAAAGCAAAACAAACAAACAAAAAACCTGTTATAAACCAAAATGTATTTTAAAGCAAAATATAATAATTAAAATCTTAAAAGAATCACAAAAAGGACAGGAGAGGTCACATTAGAGACCTGTCTTTCACATTATGGTGATGGTGACAATCATGGTGATACCTAACACAAATTAAATGCAAGCCACATGCCAAATGCTACTTTAAACATTTGATGTGTGTTATCCCATTTCTTCTTTATAACACTCTAAATTAGAACTATATTTAAATCCCAACCCAACACATATTAAAACCGAGGTGTGGAGAATTTAAAAACCCATAAAGTTCACCCACTTACTAAGTGATGGGCCCAAGATCTGAATTTAGATCTATTTGTCAATGTTCAGGAGATTAGAAAACAGAGCAGTAGAGACAACAATCCCCAGACAAAATATGGTCACAGCCATTCACTTCCTGTTGTCTGTGGCTGCTTTCACCATACTGTGCCTGAGTAGAGTAAGGGAAGAGCTCTTATGGTCCACAAAGATGAAAATGTATATTATCTAGATCTTTACAAGAAGAGGAAGAAGAAGGGGAGGAGGAAGAGGAGGAGGAGAAAGCTTGCTCATATCTGCCTTGGAAGTGCTAAAGAAGACTGAAGGCAAATATTTGAAAACTATACAGCCTTATTCTTAGAAGTGCATTAGCAGCCAGGCATGGTGGCACATGCCTTTAATCCCAGCACTTGGGAGGCATACAGCAGGGCTACTTGGAGAAACCCTGTCTCAAAAAACAAAAAACAAACAAACAAAAAGGTACGCTTGCTTAGAAGCCAAGCATGTTGATGCACACCTTTAATCCCAGCACTCAGGACACAAAGACAGGTGGATCTCTGTACATTCAGTGCCAGCCTGGGATCTTGAGTTCCAGGACAGCCAACACTACAAAATAGAGTCTGTCTCTCTCTCTCTCTCTCTCTCTCTCTCTCTCTCTCTCTCTCTCTCTCTCTCTCTCTCTCTCTCTCCCTCCCTCCCTCCCTCCCTCTCTCTCTCTCTCTCTCTCTCTCTCACACACACACACACACACACACACACACTGTGCATTTGCTTAGAAATAGTTGAAAGTGAAGAACCAAAAGGAAATATACGTCCTATTCCCAAACACTGGAAAGATCATTTACCATGTAGGTAAGGTCTTAGGTGTGCTCTGTGAAGTCCTAGAAAGAAGCTGGGCCTTAGTAGGACAGATGTAAAAAACAGGGCATTAAGAAGCTGGATGCAGCTGGGCATGGTGGCGCACGCCTTTAATCCCAGCACTCGGGAGGCAGAAGCAGGTGGATTGCTGTGAGTTCGAGGCCAGCCTGGTCTACAAATCAAGTCCAGGACAGCTAAGGTTACACAGAGAGACCCTGTCTTGAAAAAAAATTTAAAAAAGAAGCTGGATGCAGTGGCACACACCTGTAGTCCCAGCACTCGGGGAGGCAGAGGCAGGCAGGTCTCTGTGACTTAGAGGCCAGCCTAGTCTACAAAGTGAGTCTAGGACAGACTACATAGAGAAATCCTGTCTCCAAAAACCAAAAAAAAAAAAAAAAAAAAAAAAGGAATAAGGATAGGGCATTAAGAAATAATAGAAAGAGAGAGCCACTTGATTCTCCCTGTAATGGTAGTCAAATGCTGAGACCAGGGATTTTTATAAAAAGAATTTTAATACCATGTTCACTAGGTGGAAAGAACACAAACTATATAAGATGTAACAAACAGAAAACTCACCTGTCAAGTCTCTTTCAGAGTACTAGAGAAAAAATAGATTCATATGTAATATAAATTGCTTTTAGTTAAGAGTTGTGGCAGAGATTTCTTCTCAGCTCTTGGGATAATATCAAGTGAATATCTGTAGTAGATGGTGGATGATGCACTATTTTTTTCTTCTTTTTTCTGTTTAAAGATTTATTTATTCATTTATTTAGATGGGTGTTCCATTTGCATGTACATCTGCATGTCAGAAGAGGGCGTCCCAATATCAGATCCCAGTACAGACGGTTGTGAACCACCATGTAGAAGCTGGGAATTGAACTCAGGTCCTCTGGAAGAGCAGACAGTGCTCTTAGCCACTGAGCCATCTCTCCAGCCCCCAGTGCACTATTTTTCTGGCACGTATTCTCTAAGGATGTCCTAGAGAGTAAGGAGTGAACTTACAGGGCAGTATGTATTTCACAGACAATAAAGTGCAGCGTTCTTATCAACAAATATTTACTGGTAGCTTTCTTTGGGTCAGATACTGTTCTTAGGTACATGGGATTTTTATTGAACAAAACAGACAAAATGCACAGCCTCATCAGCATAAAAAAAATAAGAAAGAAAAGAAAGAGGATCAGGGATGCTGTCCTACTGCTGTCACCCCTGGGGAAACGTTCTCATGAGCAGAATTCATTCCTAGGGCTCCACGGACATCCTCTTCGTATGGAACGACATGAACGAGCCCTCGGTCTTCAGAGGCCCCGAACTCACCATGCAAAAGAATGCCGTTCACTATGGCAACTGGGAGCACAGGGAACTTCACAACATCTACGGGTTTTACCAGGTAAGACATCGAAATGAAAGCCAACCAGATTCATATGCCCTGCTTTTAAACAGGGAGCCAGTTGTATAACTGAGGGTACTATGTGTGTCTCTTTGTGTGTCTTCACTGTCAGTTGTATAACTGAGGGTACTGTGCGTGTCTCTTTGTGTGTCTTCACTGCCAGTTGTATAACTGAGGGTACTGTGCGTGTCTCTTTGTGTGTCTTCGCTGTCAGTTGTATAACTGAGGGTACTGTGCGTGTCTCTTTGCGTGTCTTCGCTGTCAGTTGTATAACTGAGGGTACTGTGTGTGTCTCTTTGTGTGTCTTCACTGCCAGTTGTATAACTGAGGGTACTGTGCGTGTCTCTTTGTGTGTCTTCACTGTCAGTTGTATAACTGAGGGTACTGTGCGTGTCTCTTTGTGTGTCTTCACTGCCAGTTGTATAACTGAGGGTACTGTGTGTGTCTCTTTGCGTGTCTTCGCTGCCAGTTGTATAACTGAGGGTACTGTGCGTGTCTCTTTGTGTGTCTTCGCTGTCAGTTGTATAACTGAGGGTACTGTGCGTGTCTCTTTGCGTGTCTTCGCTGTCAGTTGTATAACTGAGGGTACTGTGCGTGTCTCTTTGCGTGTCTTCGCTGTCAGTTGCAGTGAGTCTCATATTACAGCCAATTTATTATTTTTTTCCTCTGCTTCCATTTCCTTCCATAATTAACCTGATAAAATTTAAAATATCGTATATGGCATTTAATACTACTATAAGTCGCATAATGGCACAGACTATCTGTAAATATGTTAGCAAACATAATTAGAACAAGGTTTTAAATTTTCATAAATATCCATCTATTGCTAGCTTATCTGAATTTGGTGGCATACATGTGCAATCCTAATATTCATAGCACAGAGAGACTGTGAATTCAAGACCTGGTTGGCCTGCATAATGAGTTCCAGGCCAGTCTAGACTATGCAATATGACCACGTCACAAAAGCAGAAAGCAAACAACGGCTGGAGTGATGGCTCAGTGCTTAAGAGTACTTGCTGCTCTTCCAGAGGACCTGAGTTTGGTTCCCAGCACCTAAGTTGTGCAGCTCACAAAAGCCTGTAACTCCAGCTCCAGAGGATCCAACACTTTCTTCCGGCCTCCAGAGGCACCCACACAGAGAGTATACATATACATATATACATATTGTGCAGCTCATATGGGTATTATCACATATGTAAATTTTTAAAACATTTTTTTAAAGATTTATTTATTTATTTTGTATACAATGTTTTGTCTGAATGTACACCTGCAAGCCAGAAGAGAGCACAAGATTTTATTATAGATGGTTATAAGCCACTATGTGGTTGCTGGGAATTGAACTCAGGACCTTTGGAAGAGCAGGCAGTGTTCTTAACCTCTGAGCCACCTTTCCAGCCCCCATAAATTTTTAAAACATTTTTAAAGGGGCTAGAGAGATGGCCCAGTGGTTCAATCCCCAGCACCTATTTGGTGGCAAACCATCTGTAAACCAGCTCCAGAGGCTCCAAAGCCCTCTTCCGGCGTCCATGAGCATTGCACACACATAATGCACAGACATGCATGCAGGCAAAGCACTCATGTATAAAAAAATCTAAAACAGCAACAACAACAAAAACCCAACCCTCTAAAAACCTCAGAGCCCCTGGTGACACACCTGTTAAGCCTCACCAAACAGTTCCACCAACTGGGGACCAAGGGTTTAAATATGCGAGCCTATGGGGGCCATTCTCACATCACCACAGGGTACTTTTTAATGTATAAGCTTTCCTAATTTGCTCAGTCTTCTGAATAAAGGTGATAGAATTCTTTCTTTAAAAAAAGTGTGTGTGTATGTGCATGTATGTATACCTACATGGCAGAAGAGAGCATCAGACAGAAGAGGGCATCATATCACTTTATAGATGGTTGTGAGCCACCATGTGGTTGCTGGGAATTGAACTCAAAACCTTTGGGTGAGCAGCCAATGCTCTTAACCACTGAGCCATCTCTCCAGCCCAGAATTGTCTTTCATTTGTTAATCATATCCAAAGATTGAGAATCACTTGCCTTAGTTTGTACCTATGAGTCCTTGTTACTTATGGAGTGTGACTACATGCCTATAGGTCTCCCACACTTGCTATTTTCTAATGAGAGCTGATAGCTGCATAGAATCCTTTTCCAGGTAATATATGTTTATTTCTCTAAAAGCTTTTTGCTTTAATTGTCAACTGCCTTGGGGGAATTATGTATTTATTTTCTTTTTAAATTTTTATTTATTTATTGTATATGAGTGCTCCATTTGCATGTATAGCTGTATGCCAGAAGAGGGCATTAGGTCACATTACAGATGGTTGTGAGCCACCATGTGGTTGCTGGGAATTGAACTCAGGACCTCTCGAAGAGCAGACAGTGCTCTTAACTGCTGAGCCATCTCTCCAGCCCTATTTTTTTATTTTCAAGACCAAGTTTCTCTGTGTAGCCCTGGATATCCTGGAACTCACTGTGTAAACAAGGCTGCCCTCAAACTCAAAGATCCACCTACCTCTGCCTCCCCAGTGCTGGGATTAAAGGTGTCACTGCCTGGCGGGGAATTTCTTATGTAGGCTAAAGCAGACACTTAACCTCTGTGATGAATTTATTTTTTACTAATGAAAATTATATAACTCACAGATTACTGTGCAGATCATATGGAAATATATTATAAATGCCTACCAATAGTACACTGAGTAAATGTCAGTTGGTTTTTTGTTTTGTTGTGTGGTGTATGTTTGTCTGCCATGCTGGGCCTCAGTCATGCTGGGTAGCCACTCGTCTACTCATTTGCATCCCATTTCTGTTTACTATTATTTCATTGATATTCCCAATCAAATAACTGTTTCCATCTTTAGTAGGTAAATTAACGTCATTCATTGTATCATCAAAAAGACTTGATTGGCTTATTATTTCCCATTTCATAGTCCCTCTAACTAGTCAGTAGCCTCATGAGCATGTTGGCATGATGCCCTCATCCTGTCTCCTCTTTCCAATCTTTTTCCATTGACTTACTTCCAGCACATGGCTACTGCAGAAGGACTGATACAGCGATCTAAAGGGAAGGAGAGACCCTTTGTTCTTTCACGTTCTTTCTTTGCTGGATCACAAAAGTATGGTAAGAAATGGCTCACATTATAAAATATAAGGTAGCTAGCTACCCATCCTTTTCTTTTGTACAGCATTTATGATATATGCTGCCACGATGTTCCTCTTCCATAGTCTTATACCTTACAGCATAGAAAATTATGTGCTCTGACCTGTGTATTTTACGTATGAATGAAAAGACTTGATGTACCTCAGTTGAGGGCCTGGGTTTAATGTTCAGCACTCTATAAACACAGACAAGGTGGTATGTGTTTGTAATCCCAGCACTTAAGAGGTAAAAGAAGGAGGAATAGAAATTCAAGGTCATCTTCCAAGGCCATCTTGGGTTTCATGAGACCCTGTCTCTTTCCTACACCCCCAAAAACAGTAAACCAAGTTTTCACCAATGTCTTAGAGAGAGTTTCCATTGTTGTGAAGAGACACCATGACCACAGCAACTCTTGTAAGGAAAATATTTATTGGGGCTGGCTTCCAGTTTCAGAGGTTTAGTCCATTATCGTCATGGTGGGAATCATGGTGGCGTGCAGGCAGACATGGTGCTGGGGAAGGAGCAGAGAGTCACATTGCACCTGGCTTGAGCATCTGAGATCTCAAAGCCCACCCCCTTGTGATACACCTCCTCCAACAAAGCCACACCTATTCCAACAAGGCCACACCTCCTAATAGTGTGAGTCCCTGTGGGCCTGTGGAGGCTAGTCTATTCAAACCATCACAGTCAAGTTTAGTGCTTTTGTCCTACTAAAGAAATGGCCACTTGCAGGGAAAGTGACTTTGGAATATTCAGTTTTCTGGCACAGTCATCTCTGATCCTATCTTTTTGGCTTGAGAAAACCACGGAAATACACCTCTAACATACTGCTTCCACCTGTTCCACTTAGCAATATGGCTTAAAATAGACCTGGCTACTGCTTGTTGTCTGGGTCATCTACGACTGGATCTGGTTTACCAGCTAATACGCGTCTGGTCCAACTTGACCACTCTGCAGCAGGAAGGCTATTTTAAGGCCCCCATCCTTACATAAGTAACTGAGAGTTTAGGTCCTTCTGTAAAGAAGCTAGCTTTGTTGTGTTGTAGATATTTTTAGGTCTCACAGTCAATCTCCCCAAACCAGGCAGTTTCTTCAGCTGAAGGACAGAACAGTATCTACAGAGGTACACATCATAGCATTAGTCCTTTAGGCTGAAAGAAAAGTTTCCGTGTCTAACAGTAAAGGAAGGGTTACAAAAGGTGGGTTGTCCACAGGACAAACTACCGTGAGGCAGTTTAAAATCACAGCTTAAGGACGGAAATGTTTTTTCCTTTATTTTAGGGAGGCGTGAACCTGCAGTTCTCTCCTTCCTTAAAGTGGTAGTTTTATTTGCATGAGAATATGTTTGTGACATTATATAAATTAAAAAAGAAAGCATTGCCTATGTGACATTCATCATCCTAATTGTTAAAAATATAAATGCAGTAAATTAAATCAATAAGTAGAATTTGGTAAAATCTAGGAAAATTTAAGCCCGCAATCTCAGCACTTGGGAGTAGAAGCAGGAGGAGCAGAGTTCAAAGTCATCCTAAGCTACATAGAAAATTTGAAACCATCTTGAGGCACATGAGATTCTGGCTCAAAAATAACTAAGTAAATAAGGGACCACCAAGACGGCTCGCTGGGTTAAGGCACTTGTCCCCAAGCTAATGGCCCAGGGACTCTCATGGTGGAAGGAGAGAACCAACTCCACAACCCAGGCTCCATAGTGAGTTCCTATCCCAAACAAACAAACAACAAAACAAAACAAACAAACAAAACAAATTAGGGAGGGAGAAAATTAATGAAAAAGTTCAAAGACAGCAGTTTAGAAAGATAAAAAGAGATATGGATGCTAATGTTTTTTCTGTTGGAGTTTTTGATACAGGGTCTCACTCTGCAGCTCAGGCTGGCCTTGAACTTGTGTTGCCTCTCCCTCCGCAGTGCTGGCACAGCAAGTGTATGCTACCATGCCCTGTGCTGTCTAAACTGTTTCTGATCTCTTAGATGCTGGTCTGCTTCTAGTCTGCAGCACTCTGTGGTTATTTGCCCCAGCTAGGAGAACATGACTTTTCTGTCACATGCTTGACCAATAGCTATAAAGAACTTCTGACTGAACAACCATCACATATCTGTGTGTCTACATGAACTTTCTTCTCTTGCTGTTTTTGTTCTTTGTTTGTTTGTTGAAACAGGGTCTCTCTGTGCAGCCCTGGCTGTCCTGTCCTTGAACTCACTTTGTAGACCAGGCTGGCCTCAAACTCACAGAGATCCATCTACCTCTGCCTCCTGAGTGCTGGGATTAAAGGCAGATGCCACCACCCCACCACCACCATTACCACCAGCTGATTTACGAGAACTTTTTTGATGAGAGTGTCATCATGATTTCAAAATCACTATGTCCATCCCTCATAGTTCAATTGATGTCAAGGAAAATTTACTAGCGTGCTGTTTTTAAAAATCCCTTGAAAATATTTTTCTCTGCCTATAAGACAGCTCAGCATTTCTACAGAAAATTGAAGTAAAAAATATCTAATGAAACAGTTTTGGTGAAAGATAGGGAAAAGAACCCTACAGGATTAGCCTAAACATATTAAAACAAGGTCATTTTCCCTCTTATTGTCTCTCTCATGATATATAATCTGTCATCCTAAACTCTTATCAATATAATGTGAACTGGGACTGTGGCTTTAACAGTCTGACTTCTAGACTCAAATCTATTTAATGACTACATAAGTAGGGGAGATTGTGGATCCACTGTTTACCATATTTCCCTAACCTTTGAAATACAGCTAATGACAGTGTTTGCCTGATAGGATTGCTGTGGTAATGAAGTGGAACTAGAAACCCAGAGTATTTAGTTTTGTCTTGTTTTTGTTGTTGCTGTTATTGTTATTGGTTTGGGGTTTGTGGCTTTGTATTGCTTTGGTTTGGGTTTGGTTTTTTGGGTTTGTTTGTTTGTTGAGACATGTTTCTCTGTGTAGCCCTGGCACTCCTGGAACTCACTCTAGAAACCAGGCTAGCCTCAAACTCACAGAGATTCACCTGCCTCTGCTTCCCAAGGCCTAGGATTAAAGGCATGCATCACCACTACCCAGTGTTTTATGAATCTTTTTTTTTAAAGATTTATTTACTTTATTTATTGCATATAAGTGCTTTATTTGCAGAAGAGGGTGTTAGATCACGTTATAGATGGTTGTGAGCCACCATGTGGTTGCTGGGATTGAACTCAGGACCTCTGGAAGGGCAGGCAGCGCTCTTAACTACTGAGCCATCTCTCCAGCTTATGAATCTTAATAACTTTTTCACATTAGAAAATTGATACTTTTTCAGAAACATCAGAATTTGTTTAAGATGAGAAATCTGTTTCCCTTTTTATTATTTTTTTCTTTTGCAAATATGGAGTCTAGATGAAATGGAAGGCACTGGGTGACTTGTGTGCGTTTCAATGCCTGGTTTTGGGCATCTAGGTGCAGTCTGGACGGGAGACAACACAGCCAAGTGGGCCTATCTGAAAATCTCCATTCCCATGTTACTGACCCTGAGTGTCTCCGGCATCTCTTTCTGCGGAGGTAAGCTGATTCCTGTCCTGAGTAGGAAGAAGTGAGACTTGCGGGTTCTCAATGCTCATTAGCTGTTTGGGACAAAGATGAATGCAAGAAACAAAATGGGAAGAGAGCAAGTGTTGCTTCAAAATTTACTGCACAGCCTGGTGTGGTAGCTCACATCTTTAATCTCAGCGTTCTAGAGGCAGAGAGGTCAGAGGATCTCTAAGAATTCAAGGCCAGCCTGGTCTCTATAGCAAGCTCGAGGACAGCTGGGACTACATACAGAGACCCTGTTTTTAAAAAAGTGCTACATGTATCTTCTCTGAATTGAAGACTTAAAGTCAGACAGAACATAGAGAATCTTTCTCCTTCCCTCAGCTCTGCCTCCAGAGTCACAGTAACAGGGTGTTTCAGAAACAGGAGAACGCTGCAGACAACTTAGCAAATCCAAAGCCAGCCTTAGGGCTGAGTGTGCAGCTCAGTGAGGTGCTAGACTAGCATGCTGAAGGCCTTGGGTTGATAGGCAGCAGCATAGCCGAGGAAACAAGAAGGGCAGCCTTCTAGAAGTACTCTGTGCTCAGCAGACGTAAGATTCTGTAACATAATTTAACCTGTTTTCCCTTTAAGATGTGCTCAGTTGGAACAGCGCTTGCCTAGCTCACAAGTAGCCTCGGTTTGATTCTCCAGCCACACACATGGCCTCATGTACCTACAATCCAGTACTTGGGTGTGGAGATAGAAGGATCCAAGGTTCAAGGTTGTCCTGAGCTACCAGGGTGTCTGATGTCAGGCTGGGCTATGTAAGACCCTGTCCAAAAACAGACGGAACTGTGGAGATGGCTCAGTCAGTAAAGTGCTTCCTACGCAAACATGAGACCTAGCTTCAGAATCCTAGAACCCATGTAAAAGAGTCAGATGCAGTGGTGCATCTGCCTGGAATCCTGCAGGGAGGCTGAGACGGGAGCATCCCTGTTTCTTGCTAACCAGCCAGTGTAGACAATCAACACATGTCAGGTTCAATGAGAGACCCTGTCTCAAAAACTAAAGTAGAGGGCTGGAAAGATGGCTCAGAGGTTGAGAGCACTGTCTGTTCTTCCAGGGGACCTGAGTTCAATCCCAGCAACCACATGGTGGCTCACGGCCATCTGTGGTGAAACCTGGTGTCCTCTTCGGGTGTGCAGGCACACACGGGGGGCAAACTGCTGTATAAATAATAATAAATAAATATTTAAAAAATAAAGTATTTTAAAAAAACAAAACTAAAGTGGAGCTGGGCATGGTGGTGCATGCCTGAAATCCCAGCCTGAGTTTGAGGCCAGCCTGGTCTATAAAGCAAGTCCAGGACAGCCAGGACTACACAGAGAAGCCCTGCCTCAAAAACAAAACAAAACAATAGTAAAATGGAGAGTGATTAAGGAAGACACTGAAGTCAGGTTGTAGCCTTCACATGCACATGTGCCTTCTCACACACGAGCACACACATACATGTGCATAGACACAGACAAAAGAAGAGCTCTTGGAAAAGATAGATTTAGTTAAAATGCATGTCGGATGGCTTGCCTTCCCTCATCCTGAGGATCCAATGCAGATAAGCAGTAGCTGAGTGAAGGGGCTCGGGCTATACTGGCTACAGTTCTAGCTGTAGGTCTGACTGATTTTTATTTTCTACAAGAATAAAAACAAATTGATATCACTTTTTGGATATGTGCAGCTTTATGACATTGGCCCACAAGCAAGAAATACATGCCCTGCCCAAGGGGTGAGCATGAAATTCTACCAAACTTCCAAGGCTGTTGATTTGCTACTTTGGGGTTTTAATATCGTTTTAGCTTTTTCTTTCAAAAGAAATAAATTGCCAGCCACCTTTCCTTCAGTACACAGACACGCACCTAACAAGGGAGAATGTGTAATTCCTGGGTAATGGAGGCTCCAGAACACACAGGGCAACTGCTCTTACAGAAAACCCTGTGGCCTTTTGAGAAAGAAGGAAGGGAGGGAGGGAGGGAGGGAGGAAGGAAGACATCGCGTGCTCTGCCAGATCACTGGCTGGTTTGCAGTGTACTCTCCTACGTGAGGCCACAGTTTGCCTGCCGTGTTTAGCGAGCATGTAGAGCGTCTCCTCTCAGTTTTCGAGGCCTTGTTTTACCTTAACACGCCACTTATTTCAAGCGTGGTCTTCATCTGGTCTTTCCCTGGCAACCCAGCTGATGTGGGTGGCTTCATTGGCAATCCTGAGGCAGAGCTGCTAGTGCGTTGGTACCAGGCCGGAGCTTACCAGCCCTTCTTCCGTGGCCATGCTACCATGAACACCAAGCGGCGAGAACCCTGGCTGTTTGGGGAAGAAAACACCCGGCTGATTCGGGAAGCCATCAGAGAGCGCTACGCCCTCCTACCCTATCTGTATTCTCTGTTCTACCGTGTGCACACGTCTTCTGAACCCGTCATGAGGTAAAAAGGGCACCCTTTATTTAGGGGCTCCAGCAACCAGCCAACAGATCCCCTCAGTGATGAGGGACTGGAAAAGTGAAACAAAAGTCACGTGTTTAGTTGTTTCACTCAGCATCACTTCCTGTTGTGCACACAGTACTCGCTGTTGAAGACACAGAAACTACTGACTGGATGCTCTAGTCCCCAGGATTAGAATATTGGTGTTTGTTGAGAATGTTGTAAAGAATAAGAAAGTAACTTTGCAGCTAAATAACTTTAACGTTTTACACATCAGCCTCCTCTCATGAAAAATAACTTCCCTGCCATCTGAGGCTTGATCTTACCCATAGGGTTGAACTGTTCCAAGCTTGAGGTGGGTATTTTTTTCCCTAGTGTATAAATTCTACTTCAAAGGCAAAATTTTTCTATGTTAGAGAAAAACATACACCGAGTTCTACATCCACAGCTCCTAGACTTCCTTCAGACCAGAAGGTCCCTGGTGAGTCTAGTCATCAGTTAGGGTTGGAGACACCTGCTTTGGTACCATTCGGTAGAAACGATTGTTTCAAAGGCTAGTAAATACATAACAAGTTTCATTTATTAAAAAATACTAGTCTGGAGAGTTGGCTCGGCTGGTAAGCACTTGCCCTTGCAGAGCACCTGGGTGTGATTCCCAGAGCCACATGATGCTTCACAACTGCCTGCCACTCCAGTCCTGAGAGATCCAGTGCCCTCTTCTCACAGCTGCAGGTTCCAGGCGATCGTGTGGTGCACCTACAAACAAGCAGGCAAGACATTCAGACTCATAAAATAAGTGTAAAACTCTAAAAAATATTTTCAATTAAAAATATCTATCTCTTAAGCCGGGTGTGATGGCGCATGCCTTTAATCCCAGCACTCGGGAGGCAGAGGCAGACGTATCGCTGTGAGTTCGAGGCCAGTTTGGCCTACAAAGTGAGTCCAGGACAGCCAAGGCTACACAGAGAAACCCTGTCTCAAAAAAACAACAACAAAAAAATCTATCTCTTGGGGCTGGAGAGACGGCTCAGCAGTTAACAGTCCTCGCTGCTTGGAAAGGACCTAAGTTTGGTTCTCAGCACCCATGTCTGGTGGCTCACAACCAGCTGGACCGGCAGCTCCAAGGTTCCAGCGCCATCTTCTGGCCTCTAAGTATTTGTACCCAAATGATACACACATTCTCATAAAATTAAAAGATGGTTAGAAGCACTAAGTTGCTATCTAGGCAACTTGAAAGTTTTGTTATTTTTAGGAACCTAACTGACTCCTAGATGAGCTGCATGAAACAATACCTGTTGTTAAATCTTGGCAATTTCTCATCCGCCCCCAAAGCATTGCCTGCTTGAAAGCAAGGAAAACTAGTTCATTTTTATCTAAATAAGCAATGATGAAATGACACATGAGTCAGGGGCATCATGGCTGATCCTCACTAAAGAAGCCTAGCTAGGCATGGCAGTATATGCCTGTAACTCCAGCAGTCTGCACGTTGATGAAGAGGATTACAAGTTCAAGGACAACCCGGGCTACAAAGCCCTGTCTCAGATGAAAAAAACAAAAAACAAACAAAAAAAAAAAACCGAGGTCCACTATTGCACATGAAAGAAGCACTTCTGTGTTTTTACTATAATCATCGGATCTACTTTTTTATACTTCCCTTGCCTGTAGCCACCTCATCAGGCTTTAGAGGAGCAGACCCCAGTCAAAACCTTCACATCGCATCCACATTCAAGAAGAGGCAT
Source organism: Acomys russatus (assembly GCF_903995435.1). Taxonomy (NCBI): domain Eukaryota; kingdom Metazoa; phylum Chordata; class Mammalia; order Rodentia; family Muridae; genus Acomys; species Acomys russatus. Next base: position 56,615,724 of record NC_067140.1, read on the forward strand.
GGAATTATCATTATAATAAAGTGTGGGGGGGTTGGTATTTTTTTTGCAAACATTTACTTTACAGCAAAAATGTTAATGCATTTAGACTTGCCTTAGTTTTTGCCTGTTAGACGGGCAGTTACTCAGTAGTCAGATAGCAAAGTGGCACATAATAGAATTCTCACTGTTCCATTAGGACATTCACATAATAAATATAAAGTAACCACAGCAATTGCTCATAAGCTCTTTAGTCGTATGAAAAAGACTTGGTTCTTTGGTATTTTCAAATACCTTTTAGAGAGTTGCAACACTAAAAATATAAAAATCTAATAAAACACTTAACACTGACAATAATAAAATATAATGGCATTTTAAAATGCAAATTCTGTGTCTTTCCCAAGACCCCTGTGGGTGGAGTTTCCTGATGACTTAGACACTTTCGGTGTGGAAGATGAATACATGCTGGGTGAGTATTTGTATGTTAATTGTGGTTGTGATAAATTCTATAACTATGTTTTTATTATACTTTCTGGTGAGAGTACCCTAAGCCCAAGAAAGGCAACTAATAAAACAAAAGAGATTTCATCACTATTTTTGTTTTAAGTTAGGGTCTTATTTAGCCCAGGCTGGCCAGGAACCTACTCTGTATCTGAGGATGCTTACAGGCATGCCTCGCCACAGCTGCTGCTGGGGATTGAACCCAGAGCTGCGTGAATGCTAGACAAGCACTCTACCCCAGGCCTCCTTCACCGAGTCTTAATGTAACAGTGAGACTGCATCTCTGTTCTGCTGTAATGGAGCCCTTATGATATTGTCTTTAGGGCTGGGCATGATGGCGCACGCCTTTAATCTCAGCACTTGGGAGGCAGAGGCAAATGGATTGTTGTGAGTTCGAGGCCAGCTTGGTCTATAGAGCCCAGGACAGCCAAGGCTACACAGAGAAAACCCTGTCTTGAAAAACAAACAAAAAAATTGTCTTTATTAATGCCAAATAAATCCATTGTATTGGTGTATGTGATCTTGGGGTCTGCTCCTCAAAAGCCTGATGAGACAGCTACAGGCAAGGGAAGTATAAAAAAGTAGATCTGATGCTTATAGTAAAAACACAGAAGTGCTTATTTCATGTGCAATAGTGGACCTTATTTTTTTTCATCTGAGACAGGGCTTTGTAGCCCAGGCTGTCCTTGAACTTGTAATCCTCTTCATCAACGTGCAGACTGCTGGAGTTGCAGGCATATATTGGCATGCCTAGCTAGGCTTCTTTAGTGAGGATCAGCCATGAAATCTAGAATGTGGAAGCTTATTGTATTAGGAATCAAGCCCAAGAACAAGGCCAGATATTGGGACCCAGAAGATGAATTCTAAATAGTGGAAACCTCCAAATGTAAAAGATAACGATGCAGTTGAGGGCATGCTCTGGGACAACACACACAGGCTCTGTCTGGGTTCATGTGTGGCTTCAAGTTAATAGTCACTGCCTTGGAGAAGCATCTCTCATCATCCCTTGCTTCCTTATACCTTAGTTTTATCCTGGCTACTCAAAGTCAGTCCTGCCTTTTATGTAATTTTCATTTTCTTCGTACTTTTTACCTCTTTCAGTATTTATTTTAACCCTAATTCACTTGTAATTACTTTTTAATATCTGTGTTCTTCACTTACCACAATCTCTATGAAGGTAAGAGCTGTGCTTGTTTTATTTACTCATGTAAATGTCCCCAGAGCCTAGCATGGTACCTGGACTCAGTAAATACATCTTTATTGACTATAAGAAACAATTCAATATAGACACAGTGATACACTGTGCCATAATGCCAACACTCACGAGTTCAAGGTGCCCAGGGTTACATGGTGACCCATATAAATAAGCCTTTAAAGTAAATTCATAAGTAGATGCCCTTTACACATGTACAATGCCAATATGAAAGCAAAAGTAATGGTCCAGGCCACCCTTAAGAGAAGTGCACACTCTGCAATGGTAACTGCCCAAGCAAGAGAAACTGAAGAGCTGCACTAACCAGTCCTCTAGATAGCATCACAGCTCTCCCTAACCAGCATCCGTCGTGGCAAATGATGAAGCACTTGGGAAGGTGTGGGGACACTTCCTGATTATTGGCACACCAGTAGTTATGCAGAAAATGAAAGTGTGGAACTGAACCCGGCGGCTCAAGCCTGTAACAGTAGCACTCAAGCGGCTGAGGCAGGAGGATCCCAAGGCTAGCCTGGGATACAGAGCAAGTTCTAGGCCAGCCTTGGCTACAAAGTAAGACCTTGTCTCAAAAAAAACAAAACCCAAAGCAAATAAGCACACAAAACCTCAGAAGACTATGTCAGGGCCCCTGTCCCATGATCCTAACAGTTTCCAGTGGGTTTAACCCATTACCTTTTTGAGCCCGTGCTTCTCTCTGGTGGATTATTTGTTTAATTCACCATGGTCGCTGCCTTATGGAGGATCACAGTCTAGTGATCTTAAGACGACTGTGGTGTTCAGGGAAGGGAAGGAGCCTGACAGGTCTCCTATACTGATAGTTTTTCTCCTCTCCAATTTTAAGGAAGTGCTTTATTGGTTCACCCAGTCACAGAACCACAGGCTGCCACCGCTGATGTATTCTTGCCAGGGTCAAGCGAGGTAAGAGCAATAACAGATACATATCTTGTGTCTCCTAACTCTCCTGCCTGCATTTCTTTTGGGAAAGAGATTTGCTTCATCATGCAGGTGCGAATTTGCCTCAGATGACTGTTTTCCACAGTCATGACACTGTTCTCAGAGGCTGACAGACTTGGTGGAGGGGAAGTGGAGAAGATGAGTAGGTGACACCTCAGGGAGATTTTTACTTTCACACTTTGACATGTATAAGTGAGTTCTTCTGGAGATGGGGCCTTTAAGGTAGAGGATTTATTCCACCAAGTTACTTTGTGGGAGTCTTTGGTAATTCAGCACCTCACCTCCTTTGCTAGGACTCTCTGGATTTCATAATCACCCCCAAAGAGCAAAGCTGTAGACATGCTCAAGGTCCGTGGAGTTCCTCCACGTCTGTCTCCTCTGCTGCTCCTTTCCCCTCTTTGTGTGGTCCTGGTTGTGTGATCAGTTTGCTTGCTCTGTGCTGTCCTTTGCTCGGTTGTGTTGCTCTTTTCCGTTTCACTTATGGTTATGAGCACTAAGTTGATTTACTCATCATCATGATACTTACACATCATGATGAGGAGGACACATGTACCACAGCGTGTATGTGGACATCAGAGAACAGTTTTGTGGAGTCTGTTTTCTCCTCCCACCTTTATGTGGGTTCCTCGGAGCAAATTCAGGCACCAAGTCTTTACCGTTACCTGTTGGGCACCTCGCCAGATCAGGCATGGAGTTTTCACAAGCCAGGGGATATAGGAACATGGAGGAGTGGTCGCATCTCTCACTCACAGACACTCCTTCACGATCAGGCATTTCGAGCACCAGCACCTTCAGTGGTAGGTTGTTCAGCAATTAGCTTTGGAATGTATAGATGGACAAGGAATGCCTTTAGTTGCTCAATCATAGCCCTTGGGTAACATCTTCTTCTTCCTCCTCTTCTTCTTCCTCCTCCTCTTCTTTTTGAGATGAGGGTCTTATCCCAGGTTAGCTCTGAAATTTAGGATGAACTTGAACTTCTGATCCTCCTGCCTTGGATGTACGAGCACACCCAATTTATTCTATGCTGAGAATCGAACACCAGCCTTTTTGCATGATTTGGGATATTCTTTTATGTGTGTGTGGAGGGGGTTGTCTTAAAAGAAGAATTTGTGGGATCTGAGGTACATTCCCATAATTCCAGCAGGAAGATTACAAGGTCAAGGCTTACCTGGGCTAAATAGTGATAAAGGACAGCCTGGGTAACTTAGAAAGACTCCATGTCAAAAAAAAAAAAAAAAAAAAAAAAAAGGTAAAGAGGGCCACTGACTGCAATACTCGGGAGAGTGGGCCCTGCAGCACAGTAGAGCTGACCCCGATGGTGAAGGTGAAGATAAGTCTCTCCAAGGACATGAAAGCTGGAGACCTGGCTCTGCACCTTGCTGGCTAGGGCATTGGGTGACCTACCCAGGCCAGTGCTGGAGAGCCTGGTGGTGTAGATGTGGGAGAGCTGGCAGGCTGACCAACTTAGCCACCACCCAGGCCCAGATCCAGAGCTTTGAGTTGGCCCACCCCAACATCTGCCTCACCCATGATCTGCTGGAGGGAATGAAAAGGCCATTCCTGCAGATCCAAAGCTGCAGGATCTCCAAGGCATAGGACAGCAACAGGATATCCAAGAGAAGCTCCATTAGGATCCAGTTTAGACAGTGTAGCAGAAGCCAGAGACCTCGAACCAGACCAATGATTCATTACAATGAACATTTGCAAGTAAAGATGTATGGGCAAAAGGGTGTACTGTGGGACAACGTGACACACTACAGCTTCCACACAGATGGGTTTTTGTTGTTGTTTTGTTTTGGTTTTCTTTTTCCATTTTCTTTTGGAGGTAGGTTGCAAGGGCGGAGGGCAGACACAAAGGGATGGGGAGATGAGTGCGACTGGGATGAATGATGTGAAATCCACAAAGAGTCAATAAGGGTTTTTGTTGTTGTTGTTGTTGTTGTTAAGTGAAAAGGGCAGGAGAGCCGGCGCAGTTGCCCACACCTTTAATTCCAGCACTCGGGAGGCAGAGGCAGGTAGATAACTATGAGTTTGAGGCCATCCTGGTCTACAAAGCAAATCCAGGACAGCCAAGGCTACACAGAGAGACCCTGTCTTGAAAAAAAAAAAAGAAAGAAAGAAAGAAACACTTAAATTGTAAAATACTTCCTCAGGATGTATGAGACCTTAGGTTCAATCCCCAGTAACACACACACACACACACACACACAGAGGCATGGGGTGTGTTCTTCCTAACTTCTCCCACAAATTTTAATTATAAACTTCTTTTTATTCCTTCCTTCCTTTCTTCCTGGAATTGCAAGACAGCTTTATTACAGGGCAAAAGGAAATAGTCATTGGATAGGTGCAGGCTTCTCAGAAGAGAAATTGCCCACTATTTTCAAAAGAATCTGTTACTTTTTAGGTCTGGTATGATTCTAAGACATTTGCACATTGGAAAGGAGGATGTACTGTGAAGATTCCTGTAACCGTGGATACTGTAAGTTATTTTCAGAGTATTATTTTTACCTATTTAGCTGTGTTAGTCTGCTCAGAGTACAATCTGGGTGGCTTAGACAACAGAAATTCATCTTCCCATAGTTCTGAAGGTATACGACCTATATCAAAGTGCCAGCTGCCTCAAGCCCTCCTGAAACAGTTCTTCCTGGCATATGGGGTGATGGGATGGGTATAGAAAAGGAACAATGAGCCGGGTGTGGTGGCACGCACCTTTAATCCCAGCACTCGGGAGGCAGAGGCAGGCGGATTTCTATTAGTCTACAAAGCAAGTCTAGGACAGCCAAGGCTACACAGAGACCCTGTCTCGAAAAAAAGAAAGAAAGAAAGAAAAGAAGGAAGAAAGAAAGAAAGAAAAGGGACAGTGTACTGGTAAGTGGGGCTGAAGAGCTGGCTCTGTGGTTAAGAGCACTGCTGCTCTCGAAGAGGACCTAGATTTGGTTCTCAGCACCCATATGGTGGCTACAACCATCTGCAGGTGACCCATTGCCTTCTCTCTGATTTCCACAGGCACCAAGCACACATGTGGTACACATACACACACACAGGCAAAACAAATATGTAAAATAAAATAAATTTAAAATAAAAAAGCATTCTCATAAGGATTCTATTCCTATTGTATCAGAACTTTCCTTATGAGCCTGTCTCCAGAAACAGTCACTTCAGCTTTAACATATGAATGGGGAGGCACAAGCATTCTGTTTCTAATGCATGTCTACAAAAAGTGAACCAAGGGTGTAGCGTTCAACATAACATATACGTGACATATAGAGAAAACAGATTATAGTAACTTGCCTTGGGTTGTGCTTGAGAGAGAACTTAGGAAGCAATGGACTGCTGAAGGGTACATGTTTCCTCTAGAGGTGCTGGGAGGGTTTTGTAATTGACCATGGCTATGGTTACATGACTTAATAATATACCAAAGTCCTCTAATTGTAAATTTTGAAGTATATGGATTGTATCAGTAAAGCTGTTAAATATGTAAAGAGTTTAAAAATACATATACTCTGACTTGTGTCATGAAATATTAAAGATAAACAACTCTCTCCTGTATATTTACACTGTGTCTATGAACAGAAACTCTGAGAAAAGAAACAGTGAGTGGGCACTGCAATGCCGAGTAAAATGTCAGAAAATGGAAGGTGCAGCTCCAGGCCTCTGGGCACGAGAATCCATCAGTTATGAAACTCGAGCCAGGGTGGCCATCCTGCTGAGTCACAGGCATGACCAAGGCCCTGTAGAATGAACATTAATAGAATAGTGGTGTTGTTCTTCTAAATTGTCATCAGTCATTTCATTATGGAGAAAATAGTTCCAGACACCAACTTTCAGATCTGAAAGAGACCTTAGTGATCGTCCACCCTTTGTCTTAGTCACTGTTCTGTTGCTGTGAAGAGGCACCATGACCAAGAAAAGAAAGTGTGTAACTGCAGGGTTTTGCTTGCAGTTTCAGAGGCTTAGCCCATTATCATCATGGCAGAGAGCATGGCAGCAGGCAGGTGTGGTTCTGGAGAAGGAGCTGAGAGCTACATCCTCTTCTGCATGCAGAGAGAGACGTAGGGCCTGGGGAGGGCTTTTGAAACCACACAGCCCACCCCCAGTGACACACTTCCTCCAACAAGGTCACACCCCCATCTTTCTAATCCTTTCAAATAGTGTCACTCCCTGGTGACCAAACATTCAAACATATGAGCATGGGGAGCCATTCTTATTCATTTGCACATGAAGAAACTGACAGTCAGAAGTTATTTTTATTTTTATTTTTATTTTTATTTTTTGGTCCAGAATCACCACTGAGTTGTGACAGAACTAGGACAAGTCCCTCCCACCCCCATGCAAGTTTTCTGAGTCTGCAGCCCATTCCACTGTAATTTACAACCTTGTTCTTTTTGTTGGCTTATTTGCTTTTTGGTTTTTTTGTATGGTTTTTGTTTTTGGTTTTTTTGAGACAGGGTCTCTCTGTGTAGCCTTGGCTGTCCTGGACTCGCTTTGTAGACCAGGCTGGCCTCAAACTTACAGAGATCCACCTACCTCTGCCTCCCAAGTGCTGGGATTAAAGGCATGTGCTACCACCACCCGGCCTACAACCTTGTTCTTAAATAAAAAAATAAGGAGGAAGATGAAGAGAAAGAAGAAAGAAAAAGAAAAGAGTTGGCTTTTCTTTTTGCTACTTCTGAATTGGAGAGGGCAGGGGGGGAGCACATCTAGACTATTCCACTGTCTCCCCAAATCACACACCTGTTTTCGTCTTCTCCTTGCTCACACATTACTCAGAGAAAAGCACACGCACTGATGTGATCTGGTTAGCTCCTTACCAGAGGGTCTCCTGCCCATCCCAGAAGACTGATAGGTGTGGACCACGCCCACAGCCATGTTGTATGCCTTGATGGTGTCTGTAGAAGAAGCAGTTCTTGAGCCATAGAACTAAGTCAGTCATCATGCTGACCCAGACAAGCAGGAAAAGAAAAGTGCATAGACGCTGTGAGAAAGGACACACGTCATCTCCCCAGACACAGAACACTGTGTGCACTAGTACCATTGCGCCCACTTACATAAACAGAAAAATTCACTCCCTAGCAGTCTTGTTATTTTATTGACAAGGATGTTAAAGGTCTAAAATAGAATGTCCTTTCTGATAAAGTTGAAAAAAGAGTTTCCAGAAGTAACTCTGGACCTCCAATAGGATGGGCAGAATAAAATTCATCGTTTAAACGAAGAAGTGGCAAGGATAGTATGCTAGTTAATTTATCAACTTGACATAAACTAGATTCCCCCGGGAAGAGAGACCCTCAGTTGAGGAGCTGCCTCTATGAGACTGGCCTTAGGCATGTCTGTGAGGCATTTCCTTGATTGACAGGTCACTGTGGGTGGTACCACCCCAAGGCAGGTCTAGGGACTGTAGCTGAGCCGGAGCCGGGAAGCAAGCCAGTTAGCATGGTTTCTCCAAGGCCTCTGCTTCGGTTCCTGAACTTGCCTCCACATTCCTGTGTTGGCGTCCCTTGCTGAGGGACTATAAGATGTAAGAAGATATAAACCCCTTGCTCCCCCATGTTTCTTCCAGTCACAGCAACAGAACCCAAGCTAAGACGAACAGGTATAGATAATAAATTGGGGAGTGTACATAATCGCCCCAATATTTTAAAATATGGATGATTTGGTCCCAGCAAGTCAGCTCAGTGCTTATCATGCCAGCTTGACAACCTCAGTTCAATTCTCAGAACCCACATGAAGATGGGAAGACAGAACTGACTTCACAAAGTTGTCTTCTGACCTTCATATACATGCTATGGCATGTATGTCACACACACACACACACACACACACACACACACACACAAAACAGTAACTATAAAAGTAAATAAGTAAATAATTTGAGGGCCAAATTTAAAGCAAGTTTTCTTTTTTTTTTTTTTTTTTTAAAGCAAGTTTTCTTAAACATTAAGTGGTCAGGACCATTCTCTGGAGTTTCCCAGCTGGAATGGCCAAGTTGTGGTTTTTTTTTTTTTTTTTTCGTTTGTTTGGTTTTTTGTTTTGTTTTGTTTTTTTTTTTCAGTTTTTTGAGACAGGATCTCTGTGTAGCCTTGGCTGTCCTGGACTCACTTTGTAGACCAGGCTGGCCTCGAACTCACAGCGATCCACCTGCCTCTGCCTTCCGAGTCATTAATCTTGGCTTAAGTTCATGTATGTGAAGAGTATGGATCTCATTTGGTGAGATATTTTTAAATTCTACTTGGAAAATTCTTTGTATGGGTTCTCATCCCTGAGAGTGCTGCTGCATTGCAGATACCAGTGTTTCAACGAGGCGGAAGTGTGGTGCCAACAAAGACCTCTGTGGGAAAGTCCACCGGCTGGATGGCTGACGCCCCATATGGACTCCGGGTTGCTCTAAGCACTCAGGTATTTGCAAAGCCATTAGGTATTTGCAAAGCCATTCACCTTTTTATTTATTTTTATTCCATCATTATACAGTGGTAGCCTATTAGAGATATGAAAACGTAATGAATTTCATATGAAACAGTGCTCCTGATGATTGTCTCAAAGTCAGGGCTGAATCATTTCCAAATCACTGACGTCTGCCCTTCCTGGCATTGTTCTTAGGACTCTGAGATCCAGGAATGATGCAAACATGCTTCCGGGGCATGTAATGTCCATCTCTCAGGTTGGCATGGATTGCTCCTGGAAGAACATTTATTATGTTGCCATGCCCTGTAGTCCTGACACTCAGTCCTGTACAGAAAAGGGCCATTAAAAATATGTCATAAGCTGGGCATGGTGGCACATGCCTGTAATCCCAGCACTCAGGGTAGGCAGAGGCAGGTGGATTTCTGTGAGGCCAGCCTGGTCTACAAAGCGAGGCCTGGACAGCCAAGGATACACAGAGAAACCCTGTCTAAAAAACAAACAAGCACCTGTCTTACCTACTTTGGGTATCTGCTAACCCATTCAATGACTTCTGTTCTCATCAGTCAGCTGCAGTAACTAAAGTCTCCTTGAGTATGGCATGGGAGTGTTGAGAGTGTCTGGTGAGCCAAGTGAACCGTGTGGTATACACCTCTCTTACCTATTTACCCCAATGCCTTACACAGCCGAAAACATATTTTTGTTATAGTTGTACTTTTTGGCAGGGGTTCGGTTTTGGTCTTTCAAAACAGGCTTTTTTTGTGTAGCCTTAGCTGTCCTGGACTCACTTTGTAGACCAGGCTTGGCCTTGAAGTCACAGAGATCTGCCTGCCTCTGCCTCCCTGAGTGCTGGGATTATAGGCGTGCGCCACCACTGCCTGACTAAATTATAGCTTCCTTTCCCATGTATTTTATTGCAGCTTGTCTTCTTCAGGCAAACTATGGCCTAGGATCCATATGGGGTCCCAGAATGAATTCAAAAAGCTAGAGACCCATCCTACAGCAGAACTGTTAGTAACTAGCCTGCCTGTGGAGGGCTGTACTGTTTGGCTGAGTAGGGGTCCTCCCCGTTGAGTAGGAAGGGCATCTAAAGACAGCTGACTTCATCTATTATGTAGTGATATTTTTCAGCTGCAATTCCATTCTGTGAACTTGCTTTTCACATTCTGGGATAGTATTTTCACAGAATTCATTACTGACTATGTTTCATATTTAAATTTCCTTCAACAAAGTCTAGCTCTTTGAGCTCCTCTTATGTTACCCAACCCTGTGCATATTATGTTATTATCTACTCAGGGGTGATTGGATATTGAATATGTAGGGAACTTGTGTGTGACTTTGTGCAGTTTGAATACTCAGCTTTTCAGATTTTTCACACATTTTTGGGTGTTACTCTTTCCCTTTGGAAGATGACTTTTTTTCTATAAAAGTATTGCCACCAGCAGATCCTCTGATTCACTGTGCAGGGCTCTGCTGCGGGGGAGCTGTATCTTGATGATGGCCACTCCTTCCAGTACCTCAGCCAGGACCAGTTCTTACACCGCAAGTTCTCATTCTGCTCCAGTGTTCTAAGCAACAGGTGAGGGCAGCGGTGACGCGGTGGCTCTGCTTAGATTCTGCTATCCTACATATTCTTTAAGATATTACTTAAGTAAATGGTGAAGTCCATTGTATTTTTCTTTTTTCTTTTTCTTTTTCTTTTTTTTAATGATTTAGTTATCATATACACAGTATTCCACCTGCACACCAAAAGAGGGCACCAGATCTTATGAAAGATGGTTGTGAGCCATGATGTGGTTGCTGGGAATTGAACTCAGGACCTCTGGAAGAGCAGCCAGTGCTCTTAAGCTCTGAGCCATCTCTCCCTCCCTCTTTGCATTTTCAATCACTGACCCTGAAAGCTTTCCTTTTTTGCCCTTATCTTTTTTTCCCCACCTGCCTACAAATTAAAACTATTCAATCTAAGTATTCATTATTACCTTCATTCGTCCATGAACCAAGTAATTAAATGTCTGGTTTCTTTCAGCTTGATTGTAATATCCAAGTGACACCATGTTTTTTGTGTTCTTCAGATGGTTTAGGGAGCTTGATGTGGTCTCTGATTACCTAGTCCCACCTGCTTTCATCCCTTTGCCCTACTGAATATGGCTCCTACCTGGACCCTGACTCCATAGAGGCAAACAGGAGAAGCACTCTCAGGGATGGAGAGACTGACCTGGTGGCCAGTTAAAGACCCTGCCCCTCTGCTTTTCCTAACACCATTTGTACCCTTCCAGGTGTGCTGATGAAAAGGGCCATTATGCCAGCAGCTGTACTGTAGAGCAGATCCTGATCTTAGGCCTTAGGAAGAAGCCATCTTCTGTGACTACCCACTCACCTGGTAAGTATTTGCTCTGTGAACACCGAAGTATCTGATAGAGAGATGGTTAGTCCCAAACTGTCATGCTGCACGAGGCTCAGGCCATCTCTGCTCTAGTCTCTAGAGAAGCAGTTCTCAACCTGTGGTTTCGTAAACAACCCTTTCACAGGGTCTCATATCATATATCCTGCATGTCAGATATTCACATTATGATTCTTAACAGCAAAATTACAGTTAAAGAATAGCAACAAGGTAATTTTACAGTTGGGGTCATCACAACATGAGGAAAACTGTATGAAAGGGTCACAGCATTAGGAAGGTTGGGAACCACTGCTCTAGAGTGAGCAGGCTAATCTTTTCTTCCTGAACTAGTCTTTCTCCCACAGTTAATATTTACTAAGAGAAACTACTGGAGGCCTATAGCAATATTCTATATATTTCTTCTTCTCCTCCTCCTCCTTCTCCTTCTTTTCCTTCTCCTTCTTCCTCTTCCTCCTCCCCCTCCTCTCCTCCCCCTCCTCTCCTCCCCCTCCTCTCCTCCTTCTCCTTCTTTTTGTTTTTTCTTTTCAAGACAGGGTTTCTCTGTGTAGCCCTGGCTGTCCTGAAATTCCCTATGTAGATGAGGCTGCCCTGGAACTACAGGGATCCTCTAGGTGTTTCTTAATTTGTAGTAGGTTACAGCCATCTTCAGCCTTGGAGAATACTTAGAATTTTGAAAAACTGATTCAAGGGATGGTGTAGAATTATGCCCTCCCTCACCTACTGTATTTCTTGGACAAATCACTTTGCTCCTTATAGTTCCTTTCCAACAAGATTGTATTTAAAACAATGAGACTTTTCATGTCTTAAAACATTCACAGGAGTTCATGATAAAAGTGCTTCTGGCTTCTCCTAAGTGAGGTATAACATTGTTTGAGAGCATCAGACGACATATCAGGTTTGGAGAGAGAGAGAAAAGATTTTCTCTCCTGGTTTCTCACAAAGTGTTTGTTGTTTTTGTTTGTTTGTTTGTTTATCATTTTGCCATGTAGGTGGTGAAATTCAGCCTGCGGCTTTTACATATTGTGGCAAAACATCCACCCTGAGTCTGGAGAAGCTTTCTCTGAGCGTTGGTGATGCCTGGGAGGTTCATGTCAGATGATGAGCAGGTGCCCTGGTGATGAGCACAGGAATTCCCTGGCCTCTCTGCCTTCCTGGCCTTCTGCGAGACCTGGCCTGCCACTAACTTGCTTCCCTGGGGAAAATGATATGTCACTTATCTCTAGTGGACCCATGACCAGTAGATTTCAGGTTTTAAGATTGTAGCCAGGTGCAGTGGCTCCTACAATCCCAACACTCAGAAAGCTCAAGCAGAAGGATCATGAGTTCAAGACCAGCTTGAGCTACACTGCAAGACCTTGTCTCAAAAAAAAAAATCAAAACTAAGACATTAGCTTTTACACTTAAAGATATAGCGTTGACACTCTGGACAAGCACTGCCTTTCCCACAAGCCCACAAAGCCCAGAGTTCAGTGAGGGGCTTGACCTGGGGCGGGCCTACTCAGGAAGCCCAGCTATGGGCCTTGTTCAAGCTGTGCAGCACAGTCACTCTGGCTGTGGCAGCAGCGGCAACAGCAGAGTTGCCCAAACCAGTCTCCAAACAGATGGCAGTGCCAGGCACTCTCAGGGTTACCTTCTATCAAGAGCAGTGTGGGCATGGCAGCTGCTCCAGCAGACAGCACATGGACAGAGCTATGGAAAGTTCTTCTCCCTAGAGAGTGACTCAGGGGCACAAGGCTCAGATTCTGTTTCATGTTTCTTGGATTCAGAAGTACCAAACCAATCTCCAAATTCAGATTTACTCCTTTTAATGATATTTTATTAAATACTATCTACTACCCGAAGAATATTTATAACACAAATAAGCTATAATTAGTAATAATGAAATTAATACCACATCTCACAAGTGAACTTCAAAAACAGAGCACAGGGCTGGGATTGCATAATAACAGAAGTGAGAGGCACTTGTCTTAGACACAACCAATAACCAAAATAAGTAGTATTTTAATGCATTATCTTTAAAAGTCAAAATGAACAGACACACACACACACACGCACACACACACTCACACTCAGCAAAAGACTGTAAATAAAGACATCTCAGCATGATTCTTCCTTTTGCTTGGCTCAGGCTAGAGTACTGTAGCACACCAGGGCACTGGCTCTGGAGACCTCTGCTGTCTGCTGTGGCAGCTACTAGGTTGGCCTGAGGTACACTTATTACCTACTTGCAACTGTCACCGTCCTACCTTCCCTTTCCTTAACCACAGTACCCTCCCTTGCCCCCACCTATACAGCTCTTACCACCCTTCCAGACTCAACCTTAATCCTACTTTTTCATGAAAACTTCTGATACCCGAGCCGCCCCTCCCCCCAGTACCCAGTCAGTATTTTACCTTTCTCTGAAATGCTGCTCCACAAATAATTGTGCTGTACTCCACATTCTCGGGGGTATGCCTTAATAGCACAAGTAGAGCTGTGTATTTCTCTACTGGAGTGTGCGTCCCTTAAGCTCCTATTATCTTTCTCTCATACCTGTTTTACCACTGTGGTAGTTTGGATGAAGCACTTGGTCCCCAGTTGGTGGCGCTGTTTGGGGAGATTATGAAAGTTTTAGGAGGTGCAGCCTTGCTAAAGGAAATGCGTTGTTGAGGACAGGCTTTGATCAGGTATAGCCTCACTCCATTGGTTTGCTTGCCCTGCTCCCTGTGTGCTGTTGAGATGTGATGTCTTTCTCAGTAACCTGGTCCAGCACCTGTTGCCATGCTTCCCTTGCTGCTATGGAACCTCCCTATGAACAGAAGCCAAAATAAACTCTTTTGTAAGGTGCTTTTGGTTGTGCTGTCTTATCATAGCTTTTCCTCCTCATTTGCTTCCTGGTCATGAGGTAGATGCTTTTCCTTTGCTACCAGATTTTCCCACGATGTTTTCTGCCTTTTTACAGGTCCAAAACAGTGGAGCTAACTGATAAGGGCTAGAACCTCTAAAAATGTGAGCTAAAATAAACCTCTTGTCTGTATCAGTTGGTTGTCTCGTTTATTTTGTTACAGTGATGGATAGCTGATTGACACCATGAGTGAACGGTCATTCAACCCAACCTAACCCCAAAGTAATATTAAATCCAGTCCTTTTTTTAACCACTTGCTGAGTGCTTATGACACTCTAACACCATTTTAAATGCATTATATGAGTTAACTTGTTTAATCTTTCACCAACCAAACAACAGAATGACTTATCATTATCTCCATTTTACGTGGGAAAAGACTGGCTCAAAGGAAGAAAGGTACCTTGACTAAAGCTACATAATCATAGCCAGCAGTGGCCAACCTAGACTCTGAATCTGGACAGTCACCTGTAGAGACTGCTCTCCTCTGTTGTCTGTGCCTGCTGGGTGCAGTGGCACATGCCTGTACTCCCAGCACTCAGGGAGCCAGAGGCTGGCAGATTGTTGTGAGTTCAAGGCCAGCCTGGTCTACAGGGTGAGTTCCAGGACAGCCATGGCAACACAGAGAAATCCTGTCTCAAAAAAAACAAAACAAATGCTGGGTGCTGTGGCACACTCCTTTAATCCCAGCACTTGGGAGGCAGAGGCAGGCGGATCGCTTTGAGTTTGAGGCCAGCCTGGTCTACAAAGCAAGTCCAGGACAGGCAAGGCTAACACAGAGACCCTGTCTCAAAAAACCAAAAAAAAAAAAAAAAAAAAAAAAAAACCAACCAAACAAACAACAACAACAAAAAAGAGTACTGATACCTTGGGCATTTTCTTGGAGGGACAGAAAGATAAGCTGATGGATCCAATAGGTGAGACATAGGATGCCAAGGATCATGAACACTTTCTCTCTCTTTCTCTCTCTCTCCCCTCTCCTCTCCTCTCCCTTTCTCGCCCCTTTCCCCCTCTCCCCCTCCCTCCCTCCTTCTCTCTCTATCTCTCTGTCTCTGTCTCTCCCTCTGTGTGTGTGTCTAAGAGAGAGAGAGAGAGAGGTGTACATATTTGTGTGTGAGTGTTGGCATATACACATATGCCATGGCACACGTAGATGAAACCTGGGGTGTAGGTCCTGTGGCCCCAAGGACAGGGGCTGATCCAGGTCCCTGGGGCCAATTCCTTGTTTGAGACATGATATGACACAGTCTTCTTGTTGTTTGCTGCTGCAGAGGCTGACACCCTGGCCCATGCTTCCTGTCTCACTGTAGACACGCTGGGATGGCAGACATGCTACTGCACCTACGTGGGAGCTCAGATGCTCACACTTGAATGGCAAGTGCTATATCCCTGAGCCATCTCTCCTGCCCTATGCCCCCTATTTCAGTTGTCACTTTCTACCCTTCCCCATACCTTCTAAACTTGGATCTATAAGGCTGGTCACTTAGGAACAGGCACAGCTGCAAGCTGGGACAAGCCTCTGCTTCAGATGTAGCCATCTAATTATGGCCCAGAAAGCAATTACCATGGGTGAGGGGGCAGGGCCAAGACAGCTGGAGCCCAGGCAAGCCACTCCCTTCCCCAGCCTCTTTGACTCTCATTAGAAGCCCTGAAGCTGAGTCTTAGACATGACGTCCTAGGGATATTCCCCACTTCTGTCTAGATGCTGATGGGGCGTAGCTAAATAATATACTCAATAAATAATCTACTAGGATACGCACTGTGTAGTAGACTTGATCTTGGTGTGTAACTGGGGGTAGAAAGAGGCAGGTATGTCTAGGTCCAATGGGCAAGAAGAGAGGTATTTCTTTGGAAATTCTGCTGAGTGGCATTTTCTACCCAGTTGGACCCAAAGCTGATTCTAGAACATTCTAGGAAAGATATTGACTCTAATATTAAGTAATGTTCTGATATCCTAACATTTTAGAAAGTAAAAGTCATGTTCTCGGAAATGCATGGAACATGCGCCCCGCCCCCGCCAGATTCCAGCTAGCTGTTCAAAAACTGTTCTCCATGTGTCCAGCAGACCCGGCTTCAGTAGCCATACAGGCATATGGCTGCCTAGCCCCTAACACCCTTTGCTGATTTCTGGTGTTCATCTGTCTCAGAGACTCTTGTTTATTGGCAATATGAGTTCTTAGTCAACGGAGAAGTCTGTCCAGCCAGGTCCTTCTCCTCCTCTCAGTGGAGTCACACATTGGCCTCCTGCGTTCATATTCACATCCTACTTCATGTCTATTTTTAGTTTTCCTGGCTTAAGCTTCTTCAGGCCACTGAAACACAACCCTCACTCTCTTTTTCTCCCTCTGGCAAGCATGCTGCTGGTAGGAGCCCCCAGGTAGAAACTGCTTCTAAATCCTTCAATGCCTCTTCTGCAAGAAGACCTAAGGCTCTAGGGTCATGCCTATTCAAGCTGGTCATAAGCCAGCCAACTTTCTGATAGGATATAATCTTTGAAATGAATGTGGCCACTCTTTTTTTTCCTCAGATGACGGAATCACTTCAACTTCTGCTTTGTAATTGCTTCTTTTCCTTGAAGATAGCTGAATCTTGTTTTCTTTAAAATAATAATAAGTCTTCCTTCCAAAGTTGCCTGCCATGCCGACTGTCATTAGTGCAACTGTGGCCACAAGGACAGGGGCTGAGCCCAGGTCCCCAGGGCCAATTCCTCATCCGGGCCAAGGCAAGACTACCGAGGCTGGAGGCGGACCCCCAGGTGGCATCTACTCAGCCATCATCAGCCGCAACTTTCCGATTATCGGAGTGAAAGAGAAGACGTTTGAGCAGCTCCGCAAGAAGTGCTTAGAGAAGAAAGTTCTTTATCTGGATCCCGAGTTCCCACCGGACGAGACGTCTCTCTTTTATAGCCAGAAGTTCCCCATTCAGTTTGTCTGGAAGAGACCTCCGGTGAGTAGCTTACTGGTTTTGTAGCTGGCTGGAGTTTGCCCCAGAGAAGTCCTCCTACTCAGCACCTCCCCAGGCATAGCTGGGCACATGGGCACAGGGGGAAGGATCCTGGCAGGGGCTGGCTGGGCTCTGGCTCCAAGTGTGAAGAGGGAGGACGGAGTCAAGTCTAAGAGAGTGCAGGCGGGGCTGGTCTTCCCTCCCTTTCTCTCTTCCTGCTTTTCATGGAGTCATTAGATCCCTAACTCATCTTTAAAAATGGCTGTCCCTTCCCCAGAACCAGTTCTACAGTGTCCCGAGCTATTCTCTCTGCCTAAATATCTTGAGACTTCTTCCATTTCTTGGCCTAAAATCAAGAGATGTTGTTCGTCAGTTTGCCAGTGACCATGAAACACAGAAGCCAGGGAAAGAGGAGAGAGGCAAAGACTACTTTTTCCACCATATAATATTGGGACTAGAAGATTTCTTTTTTTTGTTTTTTGTTTTTGTTTTTGTTTTTTGTCTGTAGCTTGGCAATAGATCCTGCACATGACAGGGCCTGGGTGAAACCCTCCTCGGTAGCCTCAGGCTTTCACTAACAGAGTTCCACCAGAGGGAAAATTATGCTCACCTGACTCCCTTCTCTGATTATGCCCCCCCTCTCTCCCTCCCTCTCTCTCTCTCTCTCTCTCTCCCTCCCTCCCTCCCTCCCTCTCTCTCTCTCTCTCTCTCTCTCTCTCTCTCTCTCCCTCTCTCCTCCCTCCCTCTCTCTCTCTCTCTGTATGATGACTCGTTGTTGTTGTTGATGATGGATGATGATGACGATGGTGGTTGGTTTGGTTTTTTTTTTTTTTTTTTTATGGGGGGGTTGTTTGTTTGCTTGCTTGTTTTTCTGAGACAGGGTTTCTCTGTGTAGCCCTGGCTGTCCTGGAACTCTCTTTGTAGACCAGGCTGGCCTCAAACTCACAAAGATCCACCTGCCTCTGCCTCTGCCTCTGCCTCCTGAGTCCTGGGATTAGAGGCATGCATACCACCACACCCAACTGGTGACTTTTGTTTTTGATGCAAAAAACAATGTTAGCCAACAAATAACCTGAGGCAAGGGGTAGATCGTAGGGGAAGAGCTCTGCTTAGCATGGCTGAGGCTGCATGTCCCATCCCTAGCACTGGAAGAAGAAGGAGAAGGAGAAGAAGAAGAAGAAGAAGAGATAAAAGGAGAAGAGATAAAAAGTAATCACAACAAAGAAAGAGAAAAACATGTATTGCATACCCGGTAGCTTCACACACTGGGAAAGTTACTAAGAGTGTCATGAGTGAGTGACGAAACATACTGTTGTACAGCCTAGAGCCTCCTGCTGTCCTTCGGGGAGGCCCGCCCACAGCTGTCATGAGTGTCCTCAGCTGAGAATAGAACGCTGCAGTGGGCTGGGTGTAGCTCAGCACAGACCTTGAATGTGCGGCACCCTGTGCGCCCCCCATTACCTGCGCCTAAGTGGCAGCTATTTAGCTGAGCACAGCCCTTCCCTAGCAGGCCCCATGCTGCTGGCCTCCTCCCCTAAACGCCATGCTGCAGCTGAACATCTGGCTGAGCTTCCCGTACTAGCACTTGCTTGATCTCAGTATCCACAAGGAATAATAGCCGCCTCACCCCACCCGCCTCACCCAGCCAAGCACTTTGGAAGGAAGCCTGGTAGTGTAAGATGCATTTTGCTTTCAGAGCTGTGGGGGAAAGTGAAAAATGTGAGGAAAAATGCTGCACTGGGTAGAAAAAAAAGACCAATCAGACCCCTTGTCCCACCCCTGGCATCCCCAACCCCCAGCTCTCCCTTCTTCCATGCTGCCCACCAGCGGGAATCCAGCCACATTGGCCAGGTTTCGCTGCTCTCTCTGTGACCTGGTCCCTTTGCCCCTTCCAGGATCTACACTAACCAGACTGAAGTAACTTATCCCTGGTCCTAAGGCAGTTACTCCAGGAATACAAACAACAACAAAAGCACATTCAGCGTCAGGAGTCTTGTTCCTGATATAGAATTCTGTCTGATTCTTTGCACGTCTTTATCAAATGTGCTTCCTCTTTGAATCCTTAACATGGAAGAAATTATCTGTCAAAAGAAAAAATAAGATGGAAAAATTAGAAGTGTGTGTGTGTGTGTGTGTGTGTGTGTGTGTGTGTGTGTGTGTGTGTGTGTGTGTTCCCATGACTTCAGGTGCCTGCAGAGTCCAGAAGAGGGCAGCTGGAGCTGCACTTATAGGCTGTTGTGAGCTGCCTGACATGGCTGCTGGGAACTAACTCGGGTTCTTTGCAGAAGCAGCATATACTCTCTAACCTATGAGCCATCTCTCCAGCCTGCATTATAATGACCTAAAGAGTACTTGAGCCAGGGGTGTTGGTACCTGCCTATAGCCCTAGCTACTGAAGAAGCTGAGGCAGGAGGATTGCTGACACTGTCAAGTTTGAGGTCAGTCTCAGCAATATGAGGACTTGTTACTTAAAGACAAACAAAAAACAAAATAGCAACAACAAAATACAGAGTACTTGGGACTGCAGAGATGGCTTAGTGGTTAAGAGCATGGGCTGCTCTTCCAGAAGACCTGGGTACAGTTCCCAGCACCCACTTAGCAGCTGGGGACCTGACACCCTTACACATAGGCACATAAAATAAAATTCAATGAATTTTTTTTTAAATACAGAGTACTTTGCCTAAAAAGGCTGGACATGATTGTTTTCCAAGAGGAAAAAGAAAAGATCGGCTGGTGGATAAATACCAAGAGTGAAAGCTAGAAAGACATGAAGTAAGCTAGGAAAAGCCTGAAGCACACATGTACATGCACGCACCGACACACACAGACACACACTCACTCACACACACACTGCTCCTGATGTTCTCTTATGACCTAAGACTCACGGAAGCTGTGAAATACCTGAGACAAGTAACCTTTGAGGAGAGGGCAGACTTGCACTGCATCTTGATCTGCAGCGGCAGCACTGAGCATGCCTAGAAGCCAATGTAGAAAGTGCAGGAGTGGAGAGAGAGAAATCAAAAGGAGAGAAAATGCCCCGGACTCACTGAGCTCCTGGTTGGAGAGACTGAGGAGACCCTGTGGCTCAGAGGCTGTAGGTTAAGGGTTGAAGACGTGTAAGTCTCCAAGGACCCCTGAGAATCTCTCTTGCCCTTGGGAAGCTTTCTGATTACCCCACAATGCCACCAGTACAAGCATTAAAACTGCTGTTAAACACTCCATGTAGATCCAGGAGCAAAATATTGCAGAACTGCTTTGAACAATCTGAGGTAGCTGGTTTTCCTCCTGATGCAGAGATTCTGAAGGGCGAAGGATCTCTCCTTCAGTAATCACATGCCCTGATTTCCACTATTAGAAAGCTCTTCATTTCTGTGAAGGAGTCCTCCGGTGTCTTCTGTACAGCAGTTGTCCCTTTTCCTTGGTTGTCATCTGCCTCTGGTTGCTTTATCAAATAGTCACAAAAAATGCTCAGGCAGGAGCTTTTCCAGCACAGGGCATATTAGAGCCATCAACTACACAGCCAAGCCTCATCATCTGCAGATTCTATATTTATTATTCTCCTACTCAGTTAAATCCATTGATAACTTCCAAATCAGTGTTGTGTTTCTATTTGTGGACTTGTTCAGAGCTCAGAAAACCTCAAGTCACCAGACATACTGGTTCTGGGCTAAGGTCAAACACTGGCCAACACATCAGCGCCCCTAAGGAAGGGCTTTCTGCTGATTCCAGAAGGCTTCTGGCATTTATGGGCTCTTCTGGGACCCCACAGCCTCTAAAGTGAACTCTATAACTTGGGTATATTCCCAGACTGTGGTCACTTAACCAGTATTCCTCAATTCTGAAATGAAGAAACACTAGGCTAATACAAAATAATTGCTACATGCTATTGTAAGCAGCTTTGGAGACAGCTGGACTCCCAGAAGAACCTTGTTTATGTGCGGGGACACCCAGCCCCAGCCCAGGACTTGGCGTAGCTACATAGCTCATTTCCCAGGGAAATTACCTTCTCAGCAGAGCTAGGTTGGCAAGAGATCTCTGCTTAAGATGTGCTGTAGAGTGTCGCCTTCTGTCAGACAGTCGAAAGGGAAGTCGGGTCACAGCCCTAACCACAAAAAGGAAGAACTGGGCCCCTGCACACAGTAGTTTGAGACAGGATTTGAACAAGTAGACCTGACGGGAAAGCTGGGTCTGCTGCTAGCAGCAAGTCAGGAAAATGATCCGAGTTTCACGTTCCTTTTCCATGAAGGAGCTAAATGCACTCTCAGCTTAGCACTATTCTTGGTGACATCCTTAAAGTCCTAGGTCAGTGGTTCTCAATCTTCCTAATGTTGCGACCTTTTAATACAGGTCTTCACGTTGTGGTAACCCCCAGCCATAAAATTGTTTTGTTGTTAATACCTGTAGTTTTGCTACTGTTATGAATCATATCTGATATTTCCAATGGTCCTTGATGGCCTCAAAGGGGTATCGCCCCACAGCTTGACGACCACTGTCCTAGGTGCTCACACTGAGGCAATAGTCACCGTTAACATGGGCAGCCCAGGGCACAGGCTGTGAAACCGGAGGAACTGGAAGCTGTACCCACCACTCAACCATGCGACTGACTCTTCCTAGGTCTCAGCTTCCTCATTTGTAAAAAGCAAATGAAAACTCCAACTTTCATAGAGTTGCCGGAAGAGTGAAACAGGGTACTGAACCCCACACAGATACAGCACAGGCAGTAACTGAAACGCCAAGTGAGATGTCTGGTCCAGCCCAGATTTCAGCTGCTCAACAGAGAATGACAACGTAGCAACCAGGGGCAGCGAGAGGGAGGGGAGACCGCAACGTTTTGGTGAAAGTGAAGGTTTTAGAAATAACTGTTAGCACTGCCTCCTTCAAAACTTCAGCTCCTCCTGGGGGTCACGATGGGGACAGAGCTCTAGGAACCGTGGTGAATAAATTAAAATGACTTGGCAGGGTAATATGGGAAAGGCAGGGACAAAACAAACAAACAAACAAAAAACAAAAAACCAGGAAATCACAAAAATATGCGTTTCCCTTATAAAAATCCAAAAAAGAAGCTTCTCTGTTGATGGTGAGAGATACACTCAGAGGACAATTTAGTACTATGTCTTTTTAGCAAAATAATAGTATTAGGGTCTTCCCTAGGTACTATGACTTAACCAGTCATGGACTCAGTTAACAATACCAGAGATGAGTTTCATCTTGTGGACTGTGTTTTTAATCCAATCAGAAGGTGGTTGGTTACTCTATAACAGCTACACCACTAGTGCACCAGTGAGAATACCTTGCCAAGACAGTTCATAGAGTTTATGGCTGCATAAAATTGCACGCAGCACTGTAAAAGCTATCCAGTAGAGACGGCGCTTTCTGGCTGCTGCCATCTTGAGTCTCCATGTTCTCTGACTGACATGTGTGGTGTGTTCAGTGATTAAGTCTTACCATCAAATTATGGCAGTAGCAATAGGCTGTAATGTTTGGGGGGCTCTGTGGTCCACGTGACCAATGTGAAAAAGGAGAACTCATACCTGGCATTGGGCTTTTTATCTGATAGCCTATGGTGCCTCAGGGAGGCATGTCCCCCTAGTATTAAATAATTCCATTTAAACTCTTTTTATATGTGTATCTATTTTAGGAAGTTTCTACAATAGTAGGTTTCTGTGTGGAATTTTCTATGGTCTTTAGTATTAGTGATCCCTCCTCATACACCCTTCTTATCCTACCCCGCAAGACCCCAGCCTATTTAAGAAAAAAAAATTTATTAAGGATCATTTTTAGGGGCTGGAGAGATGGCTCAGAGGTTAAGAGCACTGTTTGCTCTTCCAGAGGTCCTGAGTTCAATTCCCAGCAACCACATGGTGGCTCACAACCATCTAGAATGAGATCAGTGCCCTCTTCCGGCAGGCAGGCACACATGCAGGCAGAACATTGTATACTAAATCAAATGAATAAATAAATTGTAAAAAAAAAAAATCATTTTCAGCTATTACAGTATCCTGATGAAAAAAAACTTTAAAGTTTAGTGGACCTAAGAGTCTCCTGATAAACTGATTTAAAATGCAGCGACTAGATCTAGAGAAACAGCTCAGTAGGTAAAGTGATGTACAATCATTAGAACCTGAGATCTAGCCCCAGAACCCAGGTGAAAACAAGCCAGGTGTGGTAGAGCATATTCCTGTAATCCCTATGCTGGAGACACAGAGAGAAATGGATTCATGAGACTCACTGGGGGCTAACCTATCCAGCCCCAGATTCAGTGAGAGACCCTGTTATCAGTGGTCGGAGTCTGGGCTGGTTGTCACCAGGGTCTTGGCCTCCTATCCAAAGACTTGAAAATAAGAGCTCACACAAATTCTATGGGAAGCAGTAAGACAGCTTGAAGGGGTCATAATGTCAAGAGGGACAGCTGGCCATGTGAGTGCTCAAAGACCCAGCTCACGTTTGGAGTTTCCTTTTACAGCATTCAAGAAAAGGAGGAGTTTATTACTAAGGGGTGTAGTCTGGGCAGTTCTTTATTTTGATTGATAGATTAGACCATACATTCATTTTTCTCTACTGTGCATATCCCTTCCCACAATGCATCTGGTTTTGACCATACTCATACCCAACTATACATAGGTATATGATAGTAAATAGGTGTTCTCTGTGAAATGTCACTAGAGAACTCAGTTTTGTATGACTGAGCATGTACCCAAAACCAGTTCAAGCCAGATTGGCCCTTCTAGTCTTCATATCTTTTTGTTTTGTTTTGTCTTCTTTGTTTTAGTCTTCATATCTTGGTACATTAAATAGAAACTACCAGCCAGGTTTGGTGGCTCACATCTTTAATCCCAGCACTGTGAGGCAAAGGCAGGCGGATCTCTGTGAGTTTGAGCCAGCCTGGTCTACAGAGTGAGTACAGGGCATCCAGGCCTACACAGAGAAACCCTGTCTCAAAATAATAATAATAATAATTATAATTATAATTATAATAATAATAATTATTATTATTATTATTATTATTATTTAAAAAGTAGAAACCACCTAATTTCAGGAAAGCAGTAAGTTGTGCTGGGTAGCACACCATTGTGATCTTTGACCAAGGCCAAGCAAGATCATTGAGTTTGAGAAAAATCTTGTTACACGGTGAGACCTCTCCAAAGCAAAAAGGAAACACTTGTTTAAAAATAAGTACTTTCTATATAGCAGCTGGATCTCTGGATCTCAGAGAACATTTGGTTGTGGTGAACACTTGGCATTAGGTTGTTTCCATACCTTTCAGTAAGATGCTTTAATTTAGGATGTGAGGTATAAATACGGTGCTACCTTCCTGTATATGGGGTGGGCAGCTTACCTGTCGACTGTCCACCTACCTCTTCAAATCCTGGATTTGGGTTGGTAGCAGGGCAATCAAGTCCTTACCTAAATGAAATCTTTTAAAATACTGCTTTATTGGTTGCAAGAGAAGGCTCTAGAATCCGCACAGATTTCCATCTTTCACACTGTCTGTCTTTCATATTCACATGCTTTATTTACTGATTTTTCTTCAGCATTTGTAAATTACAATAATTGATGCCTAATAAATGATAGAGTGATAGAGTAAGAATGCGGAAAAACTTCCGTACTTTTCCTTGATTCACCCATGGTTGGTACTAGGGAGAGTCTAAAGCCTTATTTGAAGTTGCTCACTTTTCCCCTCCAAGGGGCAAAGGAAGGAAGAAAGGAAGGAGGGAAGGAAGGAAGGAGGGAAGGAAGGAAGGACACGGCCTGTTTGATTGTTACCAGAGGTGGGGAAAGGCTATTGTTCAAAGATGGGAGAACATGCAGCCTGATACAGGGGCTCTGAGGTGGCTAGGTGCACTGTTGGAGAGAGGTGTGTGTACAATAGTATTGCAGGTGAAGAAACGAGGCTGCCAAGTGCGTTACAACAAGTGTGGGGTACATAACCTCAAACCAAATGGGAATTCCAAACTAAACTGTCTCCTATGTTTGTGGGTCCCAACTCTGTCTCAAAAACCAAAATGGACAGAATCTGAGTAACAAAACTTCTGGCCTCCACTTGGAAACACACACACACACACACACACACACACACACACACACACACACATACATACACAATCACACACACACTCACATACATACATATACAATCACACACACATTCACATACATACATACACAATTACATACATACACGCATACACACACACAGAATAATAAATAAATGCAGAAGCTAGCCCATACCTCAGTCTGGGGATATTTAAATCCTGAGAGTAGGCCTTAAAAACCTGGATTTTATTTGTTTGAGTTTTTTGTTTTGTTTTGGGTTTTTGGTTTTTTGTTTTGTTTGGTTTGGTTTTTTTGGTTTTTAAAGACAGGGTCTCTCTGTGTTAGCCTTGGCTGTCCTGGACTCGCTGTGTAGACCAGGCTGGCCTCAAACTCACAGCAATCTGCCTACCTCTGCCTCCCGAGTGCTGGGATTAAAGGTGTGCACCACCACGCCAGGCGCCTTATTTGTTTGTTTTACATTTTGTTTTGTTTTTGCTTGTTTGGTTTCCTTTTTTAACAGTCTTACTCTATAATTAACACTTGCCTAAAACTTTCCATGGTGCCCATGGTGGCCTGTAACTCAAAGAAACCCTCCTGCCTCAACTTCTCAAGGGCTGGGATGGTAGGTATGCACCGTCACACCCACTTGGAAGCTGCCCTTTACACTGGTGCTGCACTTTAAAGTGGACGCCAGAAATTCAAAGGCTGCACTTTGAGATACAGAGCAGATGAAGGCACCGGGGTCAGTGAGCTGGTAGAGGACTGGACACCCTTCCAGAGTGCAGCCTGCCAGCCCCTCCCGCCTTCCCATCCCTCAGTTCTCTGTGTGAGCATAACGAAAGTGTGGGAAAGCTACGCATTCTTAGCAACGGTGGTGTTCCAGCACACATAGGTTGGCATGTAGCTCAGTAGGTAAAGAGCTCGCTTTGTATGCATGAGGTCCCGGGTTTGAACCTAAGCGCCACATAAACCAGGTGTAATCCATGCCTGTACTCTCAGCATTGGGCAGGTGGAGATTGGGGGAAGGGGGGATGAAAAATTCAAAGTCTTCCTAAGCTACATAGTAACTCTGAGGCCAGCCTGGCCTACATGAGACCCCCCCCCCAACTCCCAATCAAAATGAAACATAAAACAGAAACAACAAAAAGCACTCCAACCCACATGTTTCTGCCCCTTCCAACTACCAGGCCTCCTGACCCAAGTGTGCTGGATGTAAAGTGTTGGACGTTTGTGTTCACCCTGGGGTCAGCCTTAAGGAACTTCTGCTCCGAGGGCCAGATACTTGCTTGATGCATCCTCATAGATCAGAGCCCCTAATAGACCCATCAAGGCCGGCAGGGGGTGGGGCAGGAGCATCAGGAGGATGAGGCTTCATTACCCTCAGACAAAGGCTTACAGCAGTTCCCTCCTATGCATTCAGCAGGCTGTATAGGATTAGTGTATACAGCATGTTTAGAAGGCCCCATGCTATATCCCATTGAGGTCAGTGTCAAAGGCATGAATGCCTTTTGCTGAGGCAGAGGGAGCCCTCTGAAACTATATTTTCTCTTTTTAAAGCAAGAGTCCCAGCAAGGCTGTTAGAGGTGCCCTAGAGGTCTACAGCCATTGTTGCCTCTGCCCTGAGCCATCTCTGGCTTGCTCTCGCCCCTCCCTGGCTCCCTCTCTGACTTGCATGTGTTGCCCCTAGACCATGGGCTCAGGGGCCTCTCTAGCCAAAGCTGCTGACTCTGACCACAGCCTTTCTTTGGACTGTGTTCATTTGCATCAAGCTGCTGAGGGTAGAGGAGTTATATAGGCTCCGGGCCATTCACCAGAGGATTAGGCCTGGGCTGAGGGTGCAGCAGGAGAGAGGGCGCAGTGAAGGCCAGGTTCCACAGCCAGTCACCATGCCCTACCTGCTGCCTGGATTCTTCTGCGACAGGGTGATCCGAGAAAGGGACAGGAGAAATGGAGAGGGCACAGTGTCACAACCTCTCAAGTTTGAGGGGCAGGATTTTGTCGTGCTCAAACAACGGTGTCTGGCTCAGAAGTGCCTCTTTGAAGACCGTGTCTTCCCAGCAGGTGTGCAGGCCCTCGGCTCACACGAGCTGAGCCAGAAAGCCAAGATGAAGGCTATCACATGGAAGAGGCCAAAGGTAGGGACGAGGGGCATGGAACTTCCAAATAGATGTTGAGTGACGGTGGTCAGGCCCTGAGGCCACGGATGCACCCGGAGCCAGAAGTCCTCCTTACCCATGGGCTGCAGCCCCAAGTACCTCGCTAAATACTTCAGAGTGCTAATGCATAGGATTATCAAGTAGGATCAGTCAGCTCAGTAGAAGTTTCGGGAAGGGAGAGTGGAGCAGCAAAGAGAGCAGAGGCTTGATGCTTCAGGGACCACAGAGGGGGCGAACAATCAAGAAGGAGGAACAGTAACAGAAGGTGGGAGCCAAGCCTTAACCTTGGCCAATGCTGGCTCATCAGCAGTGTGTCAAGTCTGTTTGAACAGAAAGGTCCCTGTTGACCAGCCAGGCTCCTTCCCAGGGGAAACAGTGGCTCCAGGCTGACCTATCCAGCAGCAGGGGAGCCCCAGCCTGTCAGGAGGAGTGGATCAGTGTGTAGAAGCACGTGGGGCAAAGCCCTTCTTCCTGCCAGGAGCTGCCCATAGCTACATTTAGAGCTGGCAAGGAGTGTGTGTGCAAACCCAGAAGATCTATGAGGTGGAATCATTAGCATATATGCAAATTTGACTCTTAAATTTCTTTTAAAAATTTTTGTTGTTGTTTTTGGTTTTTCGAGACAGGGTTTCTCTGTGTAGCCTTGCTGTCCTAGACTCACTTTGTAGACCAGGCTGGCCTCAAACTCAGAGTGATCCACCTGCCTCTGCCTCCCAAGTGCTGGGATTAAAGGCGTGCACCACCACGCCTGGCTCTCCTCTTTTTAAATTTCTAGTTTTACAATTACAGGTTTACATAAAAACTGTAAATATACCACTGGGTTCCCATGTGCAGTTCTTCTTACCTGTGGTTCTACTTCCTGCAGCTTTAGTTACCTGTGGTCAACTGCAGCACAAAAATACTAAATGGAAAATTCTTGAAATAATTCAGAAGTTTTAAATAGCCTCCACACTATTGTATATTGTTTTAATTATTCTATTTTACTCTAGTATTACTCATCTCTCATTGCCTGATCTATGTTAAACCATCCTCAGTGTCTGTATAGGAAGGAGTTTAATATATGAAGGGGTTTTCCTCACTTCTGATGAGCCACCTGCAGTTTCACAGAGCACTAGGGAAGTATTTTGTAAAACACCCCTCAGCTGTCACCTGTCTCTACTTCTCTTCTGACTGGGCTGGGATTATGGATTTGTATGTATGTATACATGTATGAATATATGTATATACATATATAATTTTATATTTTTAAGTGTATATTTTGCATGCACGCATGCCACATGCAGTGCTCCTTGAGGCCAGAAGAGGGCACTGGAATCCTTATAACTGGAGCTTCAAATCATTGTGTGGTAGGGTTCTCTGCAAGAACAGCAAGTGATGGCACAGGTCTTTAATCCCAGCACTCAGGAGGCAGAGGCAGATGATTCATTGTGAATTCAAGGCCAGCCTGGTCTACAAAGTGAGTCCAGGACAGCCAAGGCTACACAGAGAGACCCTGTCTTGGAAGAAAGAAAGAAAGAAAGAAAGAAAGAAAGAAAGAAAGAAAGAAAGAAAGAAAGAAAGAAAGAAAGAAAGCAAGCCAACAACAAAATACTCACAATGGAGTGCACTTGAGGTGTGACACCAAGGTTGACCGCTAGCCTCCACGTGCACACATACATAAAAGATGGGTTCCGTTATGACATCCTCATAATATATATTTTATTTGCTTATATTTATCCCTCATTTCTTTCTTCCTTTTCTCTTCTCCCTCCCACTACTATCCCTCCTCTTCCCAAACAATCACCCTTGTTCTATCTTCTCTCTCTCTCTCTTTTAAAAAGATTTATTTATGTATTATGTATAATGTTCTGCTTGCATGTACACCTGCACACCAGAAGAGGGCATCAGATGGCTGTGAGCCACCATGTGGTTGCTGGGGATTGAACTCAGGACCCTGGAAAAGGAGCCAGTGTTCTTAACCTCTGAGCCATCTCTCCAGCCTCTTTCTTCTCTTTTTAAAACTTAAAAAAAAAAATCTTTGACTTTTTGAAATAGAGTCTCACAGAGCCCAGGCTGGTCTCAAACTTGGTGTGTAGCCAAAAATAACCTTAACTCATTACTCTCTGCCTCCATTTACCCAGGTTCTGGGATGACAGGCATGCACCACTATGCCAATGTCACCTTTCTACTGTCACCTTTTTTTTTTTTTTTTTAACCTTTCAAATATCTTTGTTTTTGATGAGCAGTAACTAGCTGAAGTGGTCTCCCTGTGCATTATCCACACAGCTCAGTAGCTGTGAGAGCAAGGCTTGTGTTCTCCTGGCTTCCCCATATGGGAAGACACCCAGTGGTTTGTAGGAGACCAGGAGAGTCTCAGAGCCTGGGGGATGGGGGCTTCATCACTCATCATTCCTTTTCATAAATTTTGGAGGTGTACCTGACCTTTGTGCATGCTATACAAGCATTCTCCCGACTGAGCCACACCACATCACCCCTCTTTTTAAACCTAGATTTCCCAGTTAAGAGAAAGCATCTAGGGTTGGAGAGATGGCTCAGAGGTTATGAGCACTGTCTGCTCTTCCAGAGGTCCTGCGTTCAATTCCCAGCAACTACATGGTGGCTCACAACCATGTAGAATGAGATCTGGTGCCCTCTTCTGGCCTGCAGGTGTACATGCAGGCAGAGCACTGTATACACAATAAATAAAATATTTTTTTAAAAAGAGAGAGAAAGCATGTAATATTTGTTTTTCTGATTCTGTTTTAGACTTTTCATTATGGTCTCCAGTTCTATTTTCCTACAAATTACATTATTTTAAAATTTTTATATTTGCTGGGTGTAGTGGAGCACACTTGTAATCCCAACACTCAGGAAGCAAAGGCAGGAGGATCTCTGTGAGTTCAAGGCCAGCCTGGTCTACAAAGCAAGTCCAAGAGAGCCAGAGCTGTTACACAGAGAAACTTTGTCTTGAAAAACCAAAAATAAGCTGGGCATGGTGGCGCACGCCTTTAATCCCAGCACTCGGGAGGCAGACGCAGGTGGATCGCTGTGAGTTTGAGGCCAGCCTGGTCTACAAAGTGAGTTCAGGATAGCCAAAGCTACACAGAGAAACCCTGTCTCAAAAAACCAAAAAAAAAAAAAAAAAAAAAAAAAAAAAAAAAAAAAAAGAGAGAGAGAAAGAAAAGAAAAACCAAAAATAAAAAGGGAAAACTTTATATTTATATGTATACATATAGTATGCACATATAGGTATACTATATATGAATGTGCACATATATACATATATTTGAGGAGTGGTATGTACCATATAGTATTCGCATATAGATATACTATATACAAATGCACACATATATACATATACATATTTTTGAGGGGTGATATGTGCCATAGAGTCTATGACCAAAAGGCAACTTGCAGGAGTTGGTTCTCGCCTTTCACTATGTGGGTTCTGGGTATTACACTCACGTTATCAAGCTGGGTCCATCACTGAGGGAAGTCGAGGCAGGAACTCAAACAGGACAGGAGCCTGGAAGCAGGGGCTGATGCAGAGGCTATGGAAGGGTGCTGCTTACTGGTTTGTTCAAGGCTTCACTGAGCCTGATTTCTTGTAGAACCCAGGACCACCAGCCCAGGGATAAAGTCACGTGCATGGGCTGGGCCTTCCCCCATCAATCACTAATTTAGAATGCTCTAATGCCAGATTTTATAGAAGCACTTTCTCAATTGAGGTTCACTCCTTTCAGATAACTCTAGCTTGTGTCAAGTTAACATAAAACTAGCCGGCACAGAACACTTTGAAGCAATAACAAGGTTTCTTGAATCTGTGAAGAACATTAAAATCAAAACACTGAATCTTTAATTAGTTTAAAAGTTAAAAAGAAAGAAAAGCAGACACTGAATGGAATCAAGAGCGCCCCCTGTTGGCTACTGATGTGCTGGCTTGGAAACTGCAGGGGCTGTTGTTGCTGCTCTGGGTAGATTTGCCCCTTCCAACAAATCCGTAGGAGGCAGGTGAGGCTCACACCAGATTTGCTGTCTGCTTCTCCAGCTGCCAAGGGCTGTGGACCCTGGGACATAGCTGACTCTAGATATTTATGTCCCAAATTTTAGAAAGGAATTTATTTATTTTTCTTCTAGCCATGAGTTCTGCTGTCACTTTGTCCCCCTCTGAAGGTACATGCTACTCAGGAGACAGCGTGGGAAAGAAGAGGGGTGGCGCTTGGGGCAGTTTTCTTACCCTCTCTGATCCTCGGTTGTTTATTGTTCGTTTTGAGACAGGTTCTCCCGAGGTAGCCCGGGCTGACCTTGAACTAGCCATGCTCCTGCCTCAGCTCCTCCAGTGCTGGGATTACAGGTGTGCACCAATACTCCCAGCTTCTGAGCATCAGCCTTCTGGTTTGAAAGAGTGATGTTGGCCAGGCGGTGGTGGCACGCCCCTTTAATCCCAGCACTTGGGAGGCAGAGGCAGGTGGATCTGTGTGAGTTTAAGGCCAGCCTGGTCTACAGGGCCAGAGGCTCAGCCCAGAACTCCTACAGTTACTAACATTACCTGGTTGTTTCCTTTTTATCTCACAGGAAATTTGTGAGAATCCTCGATTTATCATCGGTGGAGCCAACAGGACTGACATCTGCCAAGGAGATCTGGGTAGGAAACTCCCTCCACTTTACCCTGCCAGGTGACCAAAGGCTAGTTAGTCAGTGAGATAGATCTCCGTTCAGGATGTGAAGGAAGAAATTCTGGGTTTTTTTTTTTTTTTTTTTTTCTTTTAATACAGCTCAGAATGGTTCTTAATTTTTATTTTTTAATTTTTCGAGACAGGGTTTCTCTGTGTAGCCTTGGCTGTCCAGGAACTCACTCTGTAGATCAGGCTGGCTTCAAACTCACAGAGATCCGCCTGCCTCTGCCTTCCAAGTGCTGGGATTAAAAATGTGTGTCACACACCTGTGATGGTCAGAGGACAACTTGTGTAGGGGTCAATTTTTTCTTCTTCTGTGTGGGATCTGGAGGTCCACAACTCTGCACTAAAGGAGTCTTTTTGCCATGTGAAGCAGAGGCCAATGTTCTGTCAGCCTGTCAGCTTGGCTCTTCCACTTCCTTTCCTTTCCTTCCACCTTTTGTTCTGGAAGCCTCCTTCCGGGCAGGCTGTACGCAAGTTCTGTGAAGGGAAATTGGAGAGAACATTTAAAAAGCTATTTAAAACTTGACCCAAAAAGGTGAGAACAACTGAAAAACACTGGCTTCCTTTGTTCCAGAAAGAGAGGCTGAAGGTGTTAGGTGCTGGGACTTCCATTGCCTGAGGGACACTGCCTAGCGTGTGGGAAAACTAAGATCTGAGCCCTTCAAACAAATACGCTGCTTCTGAGGACAGGCTGGCTGGTTCAAAAGAGGGAGCTAAGTGGCTTGGGCAGTTGTCAGCCCCTACCCACCAGCGGGTGACAGTTAGCCTGGGCCCCTAGTAGACCGCTGTGGGACTGTTAGGGTGCCACTTATACCTCTTTGCTAGGCTCGGTGCCCTCTGTAGAATGGTCCTGGGGCAGCTAGCTGCCTAACAAGCCTGTCTTCTGATGCACATCTACTTAGGGGGTGGTTCTCTGACACACAGCTTTCCTTGGTGCCACAAGGGGAAATGGGCTCACCCCGCAAAGACAGAGGACAGCCACGATGACCAATGCTCTGTCTCCACTGAGGCCCTAGAAGGAGGACTCAGTTGACCTTAGGAAAGCATCTAATCCTGAGAGAACGTGTTGCCCTGCTCCTCGTGATGCTGAGGAGGAGTTGCTGTCACTCTGCTTGTCTGGGCTCACACCTAGGTGGGAGCAGACAGGAAGTAAGGCAGTAGCACCATGAGCATCCCAGTTCTTCAGCCATGGGGAGCTTCTGGCTGGGGCTGGGCCTTCTCTTCCCAGAGGGGCAGCCCCCATCTGACTACCTGGTCTGTGTTCGCCTGCAGGGGACTGCTGGTTTCTTGCAGCCATCGCTTGCCTGACCCTGAATGAGCGGCTGCTTTTCCGAGTTATACCCCATGATCAAAGTTTCACTGACAACTATGCAGGGATCTTCCACTTCCAGGTGAGGACACGGGAATGTTGTTGAGGCACCAGCTAGGCGTCAGTTAATGAACTAAGGATAACTTTGGAGAAGGCACCAGAATGCTCCGTTGCATTATGGAATGAAAACAAAGTTACCTTCTCTTGGATTTGTTTAACCAAGAGCCAGCCCACTATTCTCTGTGTCTTTCATCTGTCCATAGTCTGTGGTATCTGATATATGTCATGTGTGTGTGTGTGTGTGTATGTGTGTCTGTCTGTCTGTCTGTCTTTCTGTCTGAATCTGTGCCTGCCTCTAACAGAGGACTTTGCTTTGTAATTATTGAACAGCATGGAAAACACAGCTTGGGAAAAGAGAGATTGTTTGCAGAAATCTTGAACAGATTTTTACAAGGAAAGAAGTTACTTTACTAACCCCAAGTTACCCAGAACAGCACTCAAAAAACCACAACCATATTATCAACATATGTCCACATGTTGCTTCCAACATTTATCAGATATTCGTTCCTTAAGGTTGCTTCCCACCTCTTGTCTGTTTTCAGTAGATTATCACCACAGCATGCATCATCTTAAAGCTATGCATGTAGCCTAGGTTGTAAAGGCTAACTACATGGGAAATCCAAACACAACAAGGTTGGTTACACTGTTCTCTCTCTCTTTTTAAATGTATTTATTTTTATTTTATGTGTATTGGTGTTTTGCCTGCATGTTTGTCTGTGTGAGAATGGCAGCTCTCAGAGTTGTAACTCTAAGACAGTTGTAAGCTGCCATGTGGGTGCTGAGAATTGAACCTGGGTCCTCTGGAAGAGCAGTCAATGCTCTTAACCGCTGAGCCATCTCTCCAGCCCCCTACACTGTTCTCTTAAAGGCCAGTTAAACTTAAATGGGATGAGTACACATTGGACAGCAGGTTAACTACATAGTCCTATATGATCTCAAGGCATATTATTAAATTGGCCGCAAGGCCCATAAATAGTTCAGTCTCTTTGGGGTCAAGAGATATTTTCAGAAAAATATGCCACCACACAGCCACAGTATACCCACCACTGGTCTCCTGTCTTCCACTTCCCAATGGGCCCAGGAAAGGCTCTGTATACCTACCCATGGGCAATGACCCCTTTACTGCTACAAGTTTTGCGAGGAAGCAGTTGTTTATCTGTGCCTCCTGACTTACATACTTTCCACTGTGCCCCAGAAAGGGAGGGAGGAAGGCATCCTGTCTGTTGGCCCCTGTGTCTATTTTTGCCCTCCAGCTGGCTGGCTGTTATGTTATTTGCCTGCAGCCCCCTCAAACAGGTTCTTGAGAGACCTATCTAATAGTGCTGGAGCCCTTTGGGTTTTTGCTGGAATCTGTGGTTCATGGACCATAGCTCTTATACTCTGTATCCTTGCCAACTGAGTTTACACCAAGTCCATAACTTTCCTTCCTAGGCCCTGCAAGAAAATTCTAGTTCTCTGAGCATTTCGTCGCTACTTTGACAAAGACCTGAAATTATTGGTTGTAGAATCAATTTATCCTCTAGAACTTTCCTGGGTACTGATCACCTTGGCACAGAGACATATTCTGAGCTGGATCAGAACAGACCTGAAACCTGCATGTGAGGATCTGGAACTTTCTGGGGTTCTGAGCAGTCTGCCTCCAGCCCTGAAAACTCTGAATGTCCAGAATGCCTCAGATTCCTCAGATGACATTCCACTAATATCAGCATACTCCTATGTGCCCGCCTTTTCCATTTCAGTCCTTCATTTTGTCATCAAGAAATATATAATTCAGCTGGGTGAGGTGGCACAAACCTGTAATCCCAGCACCCAAGAGGCTGAGGCAGGAAGATCATGATAAATTCAAGGCCAGTCTGGGTACCTGGTAAAAACAAGTTGTTTACCTGTGCCCCCCTGATTTCACACACTTTCATCTGTGCCCCAGAAACGGAGGGGGGAAGGCATCCTGTCTGCTGGCCTGTGTGTCTCAAAATCAACAGAAAAAAAAAAAAGAAGCGGGGCGGGGAGGAAGGAAAGAAGAGAAAGAGGATTAAAAAAAATAAAGTTAGCCCAAATAGTTTTTTGGTTTTTGTTTTTTAAGATTTATTTATTTATACAGTATACTGCCTGCATGTAAGCCAGCAGGCCAGAAGAGGGCACCGGATCTCACTATAGATGGTTGTGAGCCACCATGTGCTTGCTGGGAATTGAACTTAGAACCTTTGGAAGAACGGGCACTGCTCTTAACCTCTGAGCCATTGCTCTAGCCCCCAACAGTTTTACTTGATATCACTAGTTCTCAATCCTAGGCACACACTGGAATCACTTGGGATACATGAAAGTACTTATAACCAGGTCCATCCCTTACCTGTGAGGGAAGGAGGAAAGTCCAAGCCCTAAGATATTCACAGAGGACCTAGGGATATGCCCAGAATGGGGCTGTGCTTTTGCCACACACTAAGTGGTCTGCAGCTCCCTGTCCCCCAGAAGGTCACAGCCTAGTTAGAGAGAGATCCACACACTCGAAAGCCAGGCTAGAAGGAACAAGATTCAGGGTGCAAAGCCTGGGAGAGTGCAGTGCTTTGGCTCAGAGTCCTGCAGGGTATGGACTTGGATAAGGCAGTCTATGGGGTGGGACTGTGCTTCTCGCCTCTTGCAGTTCTGGCGCTACGGAGACTGGGTAGATGTGGTTATTGACGACTGTCTGCCGACATACAACAACCAACTGGTCTTCACCAAATCCAACCACCGCAATGAGTTCTGGAGTGCTCTGCTGGAGAAGGCTTATGCCAAGTAAGGTGACGGTTAGGGTGGGCGACAGGATTATAGGTGGGGATATGGCTTTGAAGATTCAGCCAAAGTCTCCCTCACATTGGGCTAGGCCTGTGTGTGTATGTTCCTGGGCATTGAGGGAGTTCAGCCAAGACACTGAGCCAGCTTGAGATCAGGCCCAGGCATGGCGGGGCGTGGTGGTGCATGCCTTTAATCCCAGCACTCGGGAGGCAGAGGCAGGCTGACCACTGTGAGTTTGAAGCCAGCCTGGTCTACAAAGCAAGTCCAGGACAGCCAAGGCTACACAGAGAGACCCTGTCTCCAAAAACCAAACCAAAGATGTGCAAAGGTGTGCAAAAAACCGTCAGCTTCCCACAGCCAGCTCTTTGATCCTGACTTCCTGATGGTGGTTTCAGTCTTGGATCAGCTCAGTGCATCTGTGGAGCTCAGCTCCTAGGATCTGACTTGCTTAAGACCACACACTTGTACCCTATTCAGAAGAGCAAGTTGTCTCTTACCTCAGGTGCTCCAGCTCCCCTGCTAGGTTTAGCAGCCACTGGAAGAGTGCCATGGGGACAGTTGGTGACAATGCATCTGGCCCTCTGTGGCCTCGGGTCATACTTCCTAGAGCTCCTAGACTCCGGATTGACTTTTGTCCTCTCTCTAAGGCTCCATGGTTCCTATGAAGCTCTGAAGGGTGGAAACACCACAGAAGCGATGGAGGACTTCACAGGAGGGGTGACAGAGTTTTTTGAGATCAAGGATGCCCCCAGTGACATGTACAAGATCATGAGGAAAGCCATCGAGAGAGGCTCCCTCATGGGCTGCTCCATTGATGTAAGTGTGCTTCCCGGGAAGCCTTTTACTCAGCTAACAGCAGCGCACAGCTCCCTTCTGGGATGAGTGAATGCTTTAAGGAACAAGAGCCAGATGGGTGAGACGGCTCACGGTAAGGGCGCATCCTACTGAACCTGAGGAAGAAATGGGCTCCCACAACTTGTCCTTTGACTTGTGCACGCACCCTCACCCGACACTAAATAAATGGTTAAAAAAGATATAGGGCAGCCGGGCGTGGTGGCGCACGCCTTTAATCCCAGCACTCGGGAGGCAGAGGCAGGCGGATCGCTGTGAGTTCGAGGCCAGCCTGGTCTACAAAGTGAGTCCAGGATGGCCAAGGCTACACAGAGAGACCCTGTCTCGAAAAACAAAAACAAAAACAAAAACAAACAAAAAAAAAAGATATAGGAACTACCAGTGATTCTAGCAATTTAGAAGTCGAGGCAGGAAGATTGTTAGTTCCGGGCAGGCCTGGGATGCATAGTGAGATCCTGCTTTTAAAAAGAAAAATAAATAAATAAATAAATAAATAAATAAATAGAGCAGGAATGATTCTTGACTTTAAAATGGGCAGTTTTTCCATGGAAATTTATTCCTGGGGATAGGGTGGTTCCCAATTAAAAAACAAAAACCTGAGCAATGACATTCCAATTCCTAAAATTCTGGCAGGAATAGATCCAGAGGCCCCACTGGCAGGAATAGATCCAGAAGCCCCACTGACAGGAATAGATCCAGAGGCCCCACTGGCAGGAATAGATCCAGAGACCCCACTGGCAGGAATAGATCCAGAGGCCCCACTGACAGGTATAGATCCAGAGGCCCCACTGACTGACAGGAATAGATCCAGAGGCCCCACTGACTGACAGGAATAGATCCAGAGGCCCCACTGGCAGGAATAGATCCAGAGGCCCCACTGGCAGGAATAGATCCAGAGGCCCCACTGGCAGGAATAGATCCAGAGGCCCCATTGACAGGAATAGATCCAGAGGCCCCACTGACAGGAATAGATCCAGAGGCCCCACTGACTGACAGGAATAGATCCAGAGGCTCCACTGGCAGGAATAGATCCAGAGGCCCCACTGACAGGTATAGATCCAGAGGCCCCACTGGCAGGAATAGATCCAGAGGCCCCACTGACTGACAGGAATAGATCCAGAGGCCCCACTGACAGGAATAGATCCAGAGGCCCCACCGACAGGTATAGATCCAGAGGCCCCACTGACTGACAGGAATAGATCCAGAGGCCCCACTGGCAGGAATAGATCCAGAGGCCCCACTGACAGGAATAGATCCAGAGGCCCCACTGGCAGGAATAGATCCAGAGGCCCCACTGACTGGCAGGAATAGATCCAGAGGCCCCACTGACAGGAATAGATCCAGAGGCCCCACTGACAGGAATAGATCCAGAGGCCCCACTGACTGACAGGAATAGATCCAGAGGCCCCACTGACTGACAGGAATAGATCCAGAGGCCCCACTGACTGACAGGAATAGATCCAGAGGCCCCACTGGCAGGAATAGATCCAGAGGCCCCACTGGCAGGAATAGATCCAGAGGCCCCACTGGCAGGAATAGATCCAGAGGCCCCATTGACAGGAATAGATCCAGAGGCCCCACTGACAGGAATAGATCCAGAGGCCCCACTGACTGACAGGAATAGATCCAGAGGCTCCACTGGCAGGAATAGATCCAGAGGCCCCACTGACAGGTATAGATCCAGAGGCCCCACTGGCAGGAATAGATCCAGAGGCCCCACTGACTGACAGGAATAGATCCAGAGGCCCCACTGACAGGAATAGATCCAGAGGCCCCACCGACAGGTATAGATCCAGAGGCCCCACTGACTGACAGGAATAGATCCAGAGGCCCCACTGGCAGGAATAGATCCAGAGGCCCCACTGACAGGAATAGATCCAGAGGCCCCACTGGCAGGAATAGATCCAGAGGCCCCACTGACTGGCAGGAATAGATCCAGAGGCCCCACTGACAGGAATAGATCCAGAGGCCCCACTGACAGGAATAGATCCAGAGGCCCCACTGACTGACAGGAATAGATCCAGAGGCCCCACTGACTGACAGGAATAGATCCAGAGGCCCCACTGACTGACAGGAATGGATCCAGAGGCCCCACTGACTGACAGGCCTCTCTTGTCTAGTCTGCTCAGAGCAAGCACCCTCCCAAGCCAACCACATTGCTGGCTGTGGACCTATGCCCGTTATTTCCCTTAGAAAGTTCCCTAATCAGGCCAGGTGTGATGGTGCACACTTTTAATCCCAGAGGCAGGTGGATTGCTGTGAGTTCAAGGCCAGCCTGGTCTACAAAGCGAGCCCAGGACAGCCAAGGCTACACAGAGAAACCCTGTCCCGAAAAAACAAAATAAAACAAAACAAAACAAAAAGCTCCCTAGTCACTAGCTTTGACATCACCGCGGTCCTTGAGCTCTGGGCGATCTTCCTGAGATCCTCTCTTAGTGCATCAAGGTGATAAGGACCGAGACAGGAACCAGGAGAGGCCACCATGGCCTGTTTTCCCCAAGGGAACAGTAGCCTGGGTAACTCCCTTTCAGAGGAAGGGGCGGGGCAAGCTACCTTCCTCCCAGCATTCCCTGTGGGTAGGAAGGCTTGGTTGTCAGTCAGCATAAGAATTACTACACAGGAGAACTCTCCTTTCCCTGTCGCTGTCCTGCATCTTTTCTGCATTTGTGTACTGTTGATGTCTCCTCTTTTGCTTTGTTTGTCACTCCCTTCTTCTGTCTCCTTCCCTTCCTTCCCACCCTCCCTTGTTTGCTCTCTTTCCCTTCCCTGGGTTCTCTGCTTTCCTTCCCATCGGGCCTCAGGATGGCACGAACATGACTTACGGAACTTCTCCTTCCGGTCTGAACATGGGGGAGTTGATTGCGCGCATGGTGAGAAATATGGATAACTCGCTGCTCCGGGACTCAGACCTGGACCCCAGGGGCTCAGATGACAGGCCGTCACGGGTGTGTACACCTCCAGCTATCCGCACTGACTAGCACCACTTGACCTGCATGCCCCGTCCTGCTGATGTCGACTCCCCAGAGCAGGCAGTGAGAACAGAACAATTTCCCTGTGCTTTGTTAGCTCTCGGATAAGGAACGCAGGGCCTCGGCCCTGGAAGGCACACGTCCGTACTGACGGACTAGGCCGTACAGAAAATCACAGGTGAATTTAGCCTCTATTTTCTTATCTAACAGTAACTGCCCAGTATTTGGTATATCATCCATCTGGGCACGAGCCTAAACTATATTTTTGTTTTTTAAAATCCTATTGTGGAGCCGGGCGTGGTGGCGCACGTCTTTAATCCCAGCACTCGGGAGGCAGAGGCAGGCGGATCGCTGTGAGTTCGAGGCCAGCCTGGTCTACAAAGTGAGTCCAGGATGGCCAAGGCTACACA
The DNA here is from genome assembly GCF_903995435.1 of Acomys russatus. NCBI lineage: Eukaryota > Metazoa > Chordata > Mammalia > Rodentia > Muridae > Acomys > Acomys russatus. The sequence goes on from NC_067140.1 coordinate 56,656,206, forward strand.
GAGAAACCCTGTCTCGAAAAACCAAAAAAAAAAAATCCTATTGTGGGCCAGGCGTGGTGGCACTCGCCTTTAATCCCAGCACTCGGGAGGCAGAGGCAGGTGGATCACTGTGAGTTCGAGGCCAGCCTGGTTTACAAAAAGAGTCCAGGTCAGCCAAGGTTACACAGAGAAACCCTGTCTCGAAAGTAAATAAATAAATAAAATAAAATCCTATCGTATTATATGTTACATCCTTGCAGCCCTGCTGTTTTGTTGTTCAGGCTCATATTTTTAAAATACAACTAAGTATTCTTTTATAACATTTTAGTAGCTGGACAATATCCTAATGTGCAAATGTCTTATAATTTACTTACTAACACTCTGTTATCAAAAAGTTAGAAGGTTTGGTTTTTTAGTCTGTTTTTTAAAAGCATTTCAATAGAGACATGCTTGTGTACACCCACAATGGCTTCCATGGGACAGGGTCCCAAGAGTAAAACTCCTGAGTTAAAATGATCGGCTGTGTAGAGCCAAAAGCCATCTCAGGTAGCCTCTGATCTAGAATAGGTGTATGGAACAGTGAATGCTGCCCTGCCTTAGTCTCCGTCAAATGAGGAATGAAATCTAAGAGACTAAGATGAAAAAAGTTCCAGCCTCATCTACACCTGTCACCCTGAAGAAGGCTTCTGGAAATTGTACCCTGATACCACGTGGCCCAGAGCGGTTGTCACTAGGCCAGCTGGTGCTGGGATGCCTGTCCGGGTGCTCAGGGGACCTTGTACCTAAGAACCCACAAGACCACAGTTCAGCATCTCTGCTCCTGCTACAGCAGTCCATGCATTCAGACATAGTCATGTCACAGCAGAGAACCGCCCCACTCCCCACCCCCGGGTCCTTAGTACTGGGTGTGAGGGAGGTGAGGTGATGGCAGGAAGGAAGTTTAGGTTTTGCTGGACTCCCTTTCTCAAGTCCTTCTTTTGGGAATAGTCACCTTTAGACAGGCTCAGTGAAAAGCACAGACCCCAGATGCCCCCTCTCCTCTGCTGAGGGGGTGGGGTCTAGAAGGGAGTGGCAAATCCTTTTATTCACTTCCTATTCAAGAACCCACCTAGCTCTCTGGCCATCAGGATAGTGTGATCAGCCAGGGTTTAGGGCTGCATCTTCCTGTTGCTCTTGAAAACACAGTGAGGAAGCCAGGCAGTGGTGGCGCATCCCTTTCATCCCAGCATTCAGGAGGCAGAGGCAGGCAGATCGCTGTGAATTCGAGGCCAGCCTGGTCTACAAAGTGAGTCCAGGACAGCCAAGGCTATACAGAGAAACCCTGTCTTGCAGAAAAAAAAAAGTCAGGGTCTGATTCTGGCCGTAAGGCATACTGTCAGGAAAGCGCGTCAGCCTTAGTGTGAGATAACTCAGAAACGGACCAGTGTGAGCCCTAGCCTCCAAGCAGCAGAGCCTCTGCCCCCAGCTCCTGACAGGCTGTCTGCCTATTGCTCTACAGACCATTGTTCCTGTGCAGTATGAGACGAGAATGGCCTGTGGGCTGGTCAAAGGTCATGCCTATTCAGTCACTGGGCTGGAGGAGGTGAGTCCTGGAAACCCCTGAATTGACCTCTAAAGTCAAGACAACTTTTTTCACTACTCACAGAGCTTGCCAGTCAGGTCCAAGCTGGGTTCTGGGGGGTGAAGAGGCCTATGGGACCTACTAGACATAGATCTAGCTGCAGACACACTTCTTGGTCTGGCTGTGTGGTGAATGCACATGCGATGTGTGTGCATGTGGAGGCCAGGGTCAGTACAGGGCATTCCTCAATGGCTCACCTTGTTTTGAGACAATGTCTCTCACTTAGAGTCTCACCTTACCAGTTGCTTAGATCAGTTGGCCAGTGGGCTCCAGGGGTCCACCCCTCCCTGTGCTGGGGTTACAGACATGCTTGGCTGTGCCATCTTTTTTATATGGGTGCTGGGGATCCAAGCTTGGGTCTCTGGTCTTGCTCAGCAGGTATTTCACCAGCTAGGCCATTTCCCTGGCTCTTCTCTTTGTCTATAACACTGAAGATGGGAATTTTTCTCATGTTTCCAAGGAACAATTAGAAATACTGCTTTTGTCCTACACAGCTGGGTTTGTGTATTACCATGCCTCGTGCTCTCTCATGTTCATTTGCAATATTTGCTTCCTGAAGTTTCCTGGGTCATTTCCCAAGCAGGAACATTGTGAGGCTGTAACACGCCATTGGGCTGCTCATGCCCTGAGGAAAAGAATGGCCTGAGAGAGCCAGTGACTGCATCCTCCACAACACATGACTGGAGAATGGGGCATCTTTTTCTAATTGGCCCAGTGAGAGGAGGCATCTGCTGTAGTTTAGCCAGTAGAAACCTTTTTAAAAACCCCACACAGAGGGCTAGTGAGGTGACTCAGTTGGTAAAAGCATGTATTGTGCAAACCTGAAGACATAAGTTCAAACCTGGAGCCCATGGTAGAAAGAGGACTGATTCCAGAAAGTTGTCTTCTGGTGTCTACATGTGCAGTGAGGCACATGCGCACTCCCCCTCATACCACAACACACACACACACACACACACACACACACACTCATACACACACTTACACATGCACACACACACTCATACACACACTTACACATGCACAGACACTGAAAATAAGGGCTGGAGAGGTGGCTGTGCTGTTGAGAGCACCACAAATCTTCCTGCTCCTTCAGAGCATGTGAGTTTGATTCCCAGCACCATCAAGTGGCTCCCAATCCCCTGTAACTCAAGCTTCAGGGGCTCTGATAACCTCTGGCCTGCTCAAGCACCTGCAGATATGTGGTGCACATAAACTCATGTGGGTAAACATATATACAGCGAGCTTCTGGTTTGTCCACCTGGCAGGCAGCCTTCACACTGGACTCTCTCAAGTCCTACCTACCCCAGCCCTCAGAGCAAGTCAGACGCCCATCTTTCCAAACTTGCTCAAGCTTCAGAGCTGTGTCTCTTTGCCCCAGGCCCTGTTCAAAGGCGAGAAGGTGAAGCTGGTGCGGCTGCGGAACCCCTGGGGCCAGGTGGAGTGGAACGGCTCCTGGAGCGATGGGTAGGTGAGGCAGATCGTGGAGCAACAGAGCCCGGGGCCACACTGGGTTGGGTACCAAACCAAGAGAGTACTGTTGCTACTGGTGCAGCATCACCCTCAAACCAACGACCCACAGAGAAGGATACAGGCGTGGGCGCTCCAAAAAGGCTGGGGGTGAAAGCAGGCGAGCCAGGGACTCAGTGAAGATGACGATGGGCTTAGGCTTGAGAGGAATGACTCGAGAAGAGTCTCTGTGCAGGTTTCTGGACTAAACAGGCAATTCCCTTCGTAGTCTCTTGGTCTCGTCTATAAAATGGAAGCAGCACCAGCACTTTGAGGGGTGTGGTGTGCGCGACAGCTGGGGAAATGCCTGACTGAGGCTGAGTTTATCTTCTTCTCTGTTCACATACTCAAGTCCTGTGAAAGATTTTTACTGCCTATCTCTGAAAAGAACACCCTGGCACCAACAAGACGACCACTATGGAGAAGTCATCACAAAAGCTCCGGAACTTTACAAGCCCCTCTAGAGTTCTGTCAGTCACTGAGGTCAGATGGTCCCTACTAAATGACAGGCAGCCCCTTGTGCTTGAACAATAAGACCCAGCAGTGGAAAGGTCCACACCCAGGCCCTGTGTGGCTGTGTTCTTAGAGACTTCTGCACACATCCTAGCATGGCCACTCCTGGTTCTTTCAGTCTCACATTCATTCACTTAGCAAGTGTTTATTGATCACCTAACAAGTAGAAGGCATGGGGCACGCCGGGCGTGGTGGCGCATGCCTTTAATCCCAGCACTCGGGAGGCAGAGGCAGGCGGATCGCTGTGAGTTCGAGGCCAGCCTGGTCTACAAAGAGTCCAGGACAGCCAAGGCTACACAGAGAAACACTGTCTCGAAAAACCAAAAAAAAAAAAAAAAAAAAAAAAGGCATGGGGCTAACCACTGAGGATAGCCTGTGAATAAGTCACCTCTCAGCGGGGCGTGGTGGCACATGCCTTTAATCCCTGCACTTGAGAGGCAGAGGCTGGCGGATAGCTGTGAGTTCGAGGCCAGCCTGGTCTACAAAGGGAGTCCAGGACAGACAAGGCTACACAGAGAAACCCTGTCTCAGAAAACCAACAAATAAACAAAGAAACAAAAAAAAAAAACAAGGCAGGTCACCTCTTGGCCAGGCGGTGGTGGTGCGTGTGCCTCTAGTCCCAGCACTTGGGAGGCAGAGGCAGGCAGATCTCTGTGAGTTCAAGGCCAGCCTGGTCTATGAAGGAAGATCCAAAGCAGCCAAAGCTACACAGAGAAATCCTGTCTTGAAAAAAAAGAGTCACCTGGCAGTAGACACACAAGATGCTGATTGTGAGCTTGCTGCCTCCTACATTCATAAGCACCCCTACTCCTTGTCACTCATCCACGTGACAGGTCTTTTCTTGCAGCTGACTATATGCTACTGGGGATGTAGTGAGGAATGCGGAAACACAGATTTGTCCCTGTGGGTTTAGGTTCAGTGACAGGATCTCAAAGCCGTAGCCCCTCATGATTTGGGGAGGGGGGATAAAATGTTACCTGGAGGTACAGCTGTGTGAATGGCGCTCTGTGCTGTGGGGAGGCCCTCAGTGCCCCATCATTGTCTCCTCCATAGTCTGCCTTGCCACAGTGACCTTGCTGTGTTTCCAGACTAACTTAGTGCCTTGACGCACTTCCTGTTGTCTCCTCCCTTTCAGGGGTCGCTGAGTGGGGCCATGTCTCTCAGCAATCTCTACTGTGGTTCTGGAGCACCCTGACTCCCAGCACACCCTGAACCCCATTTGGAACCCCATTCTAACCCAGTGAGCCTAAGACAGTGCTTACTTCCTCACTCTAGAGGAGAGAAAGTGTAAAAAGCACCCAGTTTTAGAAACAGTGCTGGGCTGTTTCCTGACCAGGAAAAAAAAAAATAATAACAACAAAAACCCAACCATGTTTGATCTTTTCTTAGCAACTCAGTGGGAACTAAGCTAACAGTTTCGATGAGTTATTTCATGAACTCATCATAGTTCCTGGGTAGGTGATGTAATCGTTTCCCTTCTGCAGCTGAGGAAGTCAAAGCTGACAGGTCCAGTGGCTGTCTAATGATACACAGCTGTCTGTTACCACAGGCGAATCCCAATCTGCCTATTTGTAGAGTCAAGCTTTTAATGAAAGTGCTAGAAGATTCAGCCAGAGACAGTAAGGCCCTTGTGAGCCCATTTGAGGATTTGGTCTTAGTATTTTCAGTGGTGGGAATCGACTCCAGGCCTTCCTACTGAGTGTAGCAGGTTGGAGCTGTGTTTTGATGCCTCTTACTGGCAGTGGTCTGGATATGGCCTTATCCAACTTTGTATTTCTGTGATCCTGGGACCCAGCCCACATCAGGCCTCCCCCTCCTCCTCCACCTTCCTTAATCCCTCCGTTTTCCTACCAGTTGGAAGGACTGGAGCTTTGTAGACAAAGATGAGAAGGCCCGTCTACAACACCAGGTCACCGAGGATGGAGAGTTCTGGTAAGTTTATGACCCAGGCAGGGAGATGAGACCTCAGTCTCCAATCAGAAGCCACCTGGTTCCACCTTTGGCACATCTGGGCTATGTCTTCCCAGGGCCTAGCACAGATGAGGTTCGGGGAAAAAAGAGTGCCAGGTCATAGCAGTGACTGTGCTCAGACCCAGGCCTGCACATGGCAACTTCTGTCCCAGCCACCCTTATGCACTGGCCCTACCATGGTTTTCTTCTAAACCAAGGGGCTTTTAAAAATCTGATGTCCTGTGCCAGCCTTATTCTGGTCATGTCAGCCTTCTGACTCTCAGCAATGTCCCTTACAATGCTTATGGTTCCCAAAGGTCCCAGATGCATTTATTTGTGATGTCATTAGCATTAAAACCATCCTTTTCCTACCAGGCATGGTGGTGCATGCCTTTAATCCCAGCACTTGGAAGGCATGGGCAGGCGGATTGCTGTGAGTTCGAGGCCAGCCTGGTCTACAAAGCGAGTCCAGGACAGCCAAGGCTACACAGAGAGACAGTGTCTTAAAAGAGAGAGAGAGAAAGAGAGAGAGAGAGAGAGAGAGAGAGAGAGAGAGAGAGAGAGAGAGAGCAAACAAACAAAAAAACCCTATCCTTTCCCAAGCGACATATTTTTTCCCTGTGCCTAAAATGTGCCTAGTGATGGTGAAACACACAGTAACATTTTGGAGAATTGATATTCAGCTCTCTGTCATCAAAGACAAATAAGGTATCATATTTATAGGACATTGTAATAGTTTGGGGTAGATATGTCAGAAATGGCAATGCCAGGCACACATCTGTAAGTCCATCATTTACTTGGGAGACAGAGGCAGGAAATCCTGTCTCTCAAAAGCAAGTGAACAAGCAAACTGACAACATCAATGTCTTCTGGGGACTTTATTGTACTGTTTTAGCCCTTGAATCCTCCCTTCCTCGGCCTATGTGAGTCTCTCCTCTTTTTAACCTCTCAGGATGTCATATGATGACTTTGTCTACCATTTCACAAAGCTGGAGATCTGCAACCTCACAGCCGATGCCCTGGAGTCTGATAAGCTTCAGACTTGGACAGTGTCTGTAAACGAGGGCCGCTGGGTGAGGGGCTGTTCTGCTGGAGGCTGCCGCAACTTCCCAGGTGGGAGACCGTCTGCATGGGGGAAGGGCAGAACTCAGTCCAGGCACAATAATATTAGCTACCATTTACTGAGTCTGTACTAAGCTTAAGGATGCACTGTCTTATTAAAGCCTCCCCAGTAAGGAAGGAAATAGCCATGTGGAGGAGTCTCCAACAGGGAGCAGGGAACAGCTCCCTGGTACCTTTGCCAGGAGCAAAGGTGAAGCAGGAAACTGTCAGAACACCATGTCAATCATGTCCAAGGTATACCTGAGGGCCTGGCACCTGCTGCAGTAGTTGATGGCAGAGATGCTAAAAGCCTGACGGAGTCAGTGGCTTCAGAGATGGAGGGGAAGGAATAATGAGTGGTCCCAGTGTAATGACCTGGGTGGAGGAGTCAACACTGTAATACAAGTTGCACAGAACAAAAGTGGGTATTGTTGCTTTTGGTGTGGTTGGTTGTGGAGTGACCGTGAGAGGACTTTGGCTTGTGACATGAAAAGTCTGAGGTACCTATTGATTATCAAGGTAAAGATTTGTAATAGAGGATTGAAGTCACCTACGTTTTAGAGTAGACTTGGTTATATGATAAAAACTCGAAAATGACAGGAGAGCTGGCCTGATAAACTGAGTCTGCGTCCCAGACCCCCCTTAATAGTCAGGCACAGTAATTCCTGTGTCCATAATCCCAGTGATCTACAGTGAGCAGATGGGAAAGGGAGCCAGGAGAATACCCAGAAGCTGAGGGGCCAGTCAGCCCAGCACCCTTGAACAGACACCCTTGAATAAAGTGGGAGGAGAAGACTGATGCTCAAGGTTGCCCTTTGACCTCCATGCACATGCTATGCCATGCATGCACCTTTCACATACAAACATACATGTATCATATACACACAAAACTCAGTATTTTGTAACAAAGAGAAAGAGTAAATAAATGAGAGGAAAAGGGTGGTAGAGAGAGGGTGGAAGTTAGACAAGAAAGTGAGCTCAGGTGTCATTGGAATGCAGAGGTCAGTTAGCTAGTAGGAGTCACCCCAGACAGTTGTAGCACACACCTTTAATCTCAGTGTTCAAGGAGACAGGCAGATCTTTGAGTTCGAGGCTAGCCTGGTCAATAGCCAGAGTTACACAGAAAATTCCTGTCTTGAAAAAAAAAAAAAGAAAGTAGAAGTCACACACACACACACACACACACACACACACACACGTATGTCAGATGCCTAGGGAAACAGCATAGGTGGAACCAAAGGAGAAGCATAAAGCCAAATCCCAGATCTCAGAGACTCACAGCATCGGCTAAAAAAGTAAAGCCGTCAGCAAAGACAGTGAAAGCCCAGAAAGGAGGCGGCCTGAAGGTACTGGGGATTCAGTCCACACAGTCCCCTCTGTAGACAGGCTGCCTTAGAGTTGCCATTGCTGTGGGGTTACACCGTGACCAAAGCAACCTGGGGAGGAAAGGGTTCACTTGGCCTTTCACAGCACTGTTCATCAATGGAGGGAGTGGGGACTGGAACTCACAGAGGAAAGGAACCGGAAGTATGAGCTGGTGCAGAGACCCGTGGAGGGGTGCTGCTTACCTGCTTGCTCGCTCAGCCTGCTTTCTTATAGAATCCAGCCTACAGGCTTTATAGCCTCATCTTTTTTTTTTTTTTTTTTTAAGGTTTATTATTTATACGGTACTCTGCCCACATGCTAGAAGAAAGTACCACATCTCACTACAGATGGTTATGAGTCACCATGTAGTTGCTGGAAATGGAACTCACAACCTTTGGAAGAACAGACAGTGCTCTTTTAACCTCTGAGCCATCTTTCCAGCCCCCTACAGCTCCATCTTCTGGAGGCATTTTCTCAATGGAGGTTCCCTCCTCTCTGATGACTCTAGCTTGTGTCAAGTTGACATAATACCAGCCTGCACAAGGGTAGGGCTCCCACTCATTAATAATAAGACAAATGCTTGAATCAAGCACCTAGACCCAGGGCATCTTACAGTTGTCTGGAGCAGGGAGTAAGCCTCTCAAACTTTTTTACATGTAACTTCTTTTCAATGACGAATTTTTACATACTCCTGGGTATATGGTGTATAAGATAGGTATGCAAATCAAACACTTACTGATAATAAGTCATTAAGAAGTTTACTTGTAAATCTCAACTTAATAGTATCAAAACTCTCTTACAAACCAAGATGATTCTTGAAGCTGTCACACAGGTCCAGTGCTATGGATAGTGGCATATGTCTATATGATTGAACTTGTGTCTCATGCTGGCTGAGACAGAGGGCTTTTGTCTTCATTTCAGATATGAAATAAATTTCTTGTACCAGAAAAAAAAAAAAGAGAAGTTTACTTGTGGGACTGGAGAAATGGTTCAGTGGTTAAGAGCACACTGGATGTTCCTCTAGAGGACCCAGGTTCAATTCCCAGGACCCACATGGCAGCTTACAACTGTCTGTAACTTCAGTTCTAGGAGATCCATGGTACCAGGCATGCATGTGGCATGCGTGCGTGCGCACACACACACATGTATATATATGCAAAATACTCATACAAATAGAATACATAAATCCATATTTTTTTAAGGTTTACTTGTGAGCCAAGGGATATAACACAGTTGATAGTATGCTTGCCTAGCATGCATGACGTCCTGGGTTCAATTCCTTACCCCTCTACAGAATAAAGCACATATAACGGCACACACCTCTAATCCCAGCACTCAGGAGGTAGTCAGGAAAGTTGTCTCAAAAAATTAAAAGAAAATAAATTTATTTTATTTTAAAACAGTTTGTTAGTGCACATATAAGTTTATCACTTATTTGTATGTTAATGAGATAGATGTACTTGTTTACTTTTTTGTTTGGTTTTTGTGACAGGGTTTCTCTGTGTAATAGACCTGGCTGTCCTGGAACTCTCTTTGTAGAACAGGCTGGCCTTGAACTCAGAGATCTGCATGCCTCTGCCTCCAAGTACTGGGATTAAGGCATGCGCCAACATGCCAGCACTTGTTTACTTTTATACAAAAATTTAAATCTTGCTAGATATTAGATACTGTAAAACACAGAGCATCTTCAACATTTTTTGGACTTGGTGGATTTTTGATGTTATAATTGTCAATCTTGAGAATTACATTCATATAAATAAGTAGTACAGATTGTCAGCAGTTAACAGGGCCATTTCAGAAATTTCTAGGAATTCTGTCCTAATTCTAAGTCAAAATCCATTTAGTGGGGACTAGACAGATGGCTTAGTGGTAAAGAGCATTTATTCCTTTTGCAGAGGACCTAGGTTTGGTTCCCAGCACCCACATGGTGGCCCTCTTCTGACCTGCATGGAAACCAGGCATTCATGTAGTGCCCAGACACACATACAGGCAAAGTACCCATATAAATAAACCTCTTAAAGTTACTCCTCACATAGGGAACAGCGGCCACAGGTTCCCAGTCTCATTTTCCTTCCTGCCCTTTTCCCAAGAGGCATATCTGAATGCACGTTTCCTTTCCCCGGGGCGCAGACACTTTCTGGACCAACCCACAGTACCGTTTAAAGCTCCTGGAGGAGGATGATGACCCCGATGACTCTGAGGTGATCTGCAGCTTCCTGGTGGCTCTGATGCAGAAGAATCGACGCAAGGACCGGAAGCTGGGGGCCAACCTCTTCACCATCGGCTTTGCCATCTACGAGGTATGAAGACCCCTCCGCCTGCAGCACAGGGAACACACCTTTCCAGTGGGGGAGAATTGGGAGTTTTCAGCAGGGCCCTCTGGATTTCCTGGTCCTCGGTGACCACACATGTTTGTACCCAGCATAAAAGCCACGGGTGTGGTGGGTAGGACTTGGGCTGGCAGGGTGGTAGCAGGAATTCAAGCCTACAGTCTCTCTCTCTCTCTCTAGTTGCTGGCATTCCCTTCTGCCAACTCTGTACCCCCATTCACATCAGAGGTACTCTTTTTTTCTATTTTGCTTCCAGGTTCCCAAAGAGGTATAGCAGTGGCGGCTGCCAGCCATGGTGTGCAGCATCCCTTGGGGGTCCTAAGTCTGTCTGTGGCTCCCTGAGAAGCTTCCTGGTAGGGTTGGTGAGCAAGGCTTCGAGGAGGCTACCATACCCCATAATGTGCATTTTTCTCCCTTACCACCAGGACACACCCTGCCCATCAAACACACAAACCTTCACACACTCACTCTTTCACACTCGTGCAAGTATAGACTCACAGAGACCCGTTTGAAGGTGGCTGCCTCCTAGGATAGGAGAGTCACCTCCTTCAGAATCCAGTCAAAGTCCTTCCCCATCTTTGGGGCACTTGTCAGCCTGAGGGATTTGGAGTTGAGGATCTTCTGGTTCCAGTGAGTGGCCCTGTCTAGGGAAAGCATAGACCTGACTCTCATTTCTGAATCACAAAGAAAGGAAGAGGATGCAAGATGGGTTGTTCCTGTGGTGTTTTGAGGCCTTAGGAATTGGAAGAGTAGGTAGAGACTGTGACTGTTAGGAAGGGGCCCTTGGAGGGGACAGCCAGCAGGTCCATGCAACTCTTCCGAGGGCCTCGGTCCTCTTGGGCTCTTGTCCTCAGATGCACGGGAACAAGCAACACCTGCAGAAGGACTTCTTCTTGTACAACGCCTCCAAGGCCAGAAGCAAAACCTACATCAACATGCGGGAAGTGTCCCAGCGCTTCCGCCTGCCCCCCAGCGAGTATGTCATCGTACCCTCCACCTACGAGCCCCATCAGGAGGGGGAGTTCATCCTCCGGGTCTTCTCTGAAAAGAGGAATCTCTCTGAGTGAGTGCCAGGCTGGCTCCCCCCACCTGTCTCTAAGAGGTCACTTAGATGGCCCATCCTATAGCCAGAAGGCAGCTGGACCAGTTTCCTTCGGGGCTCTTGGGATACACCCATTGGCCTGTGCCATTCTTCTCTCTGGGCCCATCGCTCCATTTCCCTCACTTGTTTGATTACTTTTTGCAGTACTGGTGATTAAACCTGGGGCCTCGTGCGTGCCAGGCAAGCACTCTGCGGTGGCTTTCATCTTACTTCTTTGAGATAGGGATTTTTTTGTTTTTTGTTTTTTTGTTTTTGTTTTTGTTTTCGAGACAGGGTTTGTCTGTGTAGCCTTGGCTGTCCTAGACTCACTTTGTAGACCAGGCTGGCTTTGAACTCACCGTGGGCGGCAGATGCACTGATGGACCCCGCCTCCCTGAGTTCTGATCCTGGAAGAGGTGTGAGACCTGTTGCTAGGTGGCTGGGCAGTGCTTTGTGGGGGCTGCGGCAACACCGACAAGTAGCTGTGCATCTGGGCTTTTCTGGGAATGGTGTCTACATGAGGCTGGTTCCTGGAGTGAAAGTCCCAGCGTTCTTTCAGATTTAGTCTCAACTTGACCACCAAGAAGCCATGTGACCTGAACACATTTTTAGGGTGGCTGGGCATGGTGGCATATGCCTATAATTTCAGCACTTGGGATCTTTGTGAGTTCAAAGTCTGCCTGATCCACAAAGTGAGTCCAAGACAGCCAGGGCCACACAGAGAAACCCTGTCTCAAAACAAACAAACAAACAAAGAAAAAAAGGTGTGTGTGTGTGTGTGTGTGTGTGTGTGTGTGTGTGATTCCTGCTGCTTCTGGGGGTGGATATTGAGACAAGTTATGTTTGTGTTTTTCCCAGGGAAGCTGAAAATACAATCTCTGTGGATCGGCCAGTGGTAAGTGGTTAGGCTCTTCGAGGTGAGAAGATAGGGAGGGTTGCCACATTCCCAGCCCAGGCAGGGGGCCAGGAGACAGGTGGTGGTGGTGGGGAGAGGCTGGAAGCCGGGGGTGGGGATTGGGGTGGGGTGGGGTGGGGGTGGTGGAGGAGGAGACCACATTTTATCAATCAGAGGAAGGCAGTTGGGCTTAGCACCCGAGGACAAGGGTGCTAACATTAGATTGTTAGGCTGAATCCCATCCAGTTTCTCACAGAAAAAAGGAAATACACGAGGTTGAGGACCCAGGCTCAGAACCTGGATCGTTCACCTCTCACCTTGGTGGCCTGGACAAGTTACAGAACCTCTCTGACTCTGTTTTCTACTCTGCAAATGGAGATAACAGTAATGTCCTGGCCGAGCTTGTGGGGTATAAATCATTAAGCTCACACACGTGCAATGCCTGATGTAGCCACAAGGGCATTTCCAGGCACCCTTCACGTGTGTGGCTTACATCATTTTTGTTGTTGTTGTTGTTGAACATTCTGAGAAATAGATGAGGCTGTCACCTCAGCTTTTCACTTGAGAAGGTTGTGGCTCAGTAGGGTTAAATGGCTTCCTTGCATTTCCAGAGGCAGGAAGTGGCAAGCAAGGGCGGCTGAGACCTCAAGTTCAGATTCTCCCACTTTTAGGCCTAAGAAGCCGAGCGCACGTGTGTGTTGTGGGATGGAAGTGGGGTGTGGATTGAGGAGTTTCAGGTGTGCTGCCGATCTAGTGCCGGGATCCAGGTGCTTTCCTGGCCACTGCACGTCTCATTTCAGTGTCAGGTGCAGCTGGCTCTTACTCACCTTATGGATGCTGGATGCATCAGGGGTTACACACTAAAGACGTCACGGGCTGGGGCTGGGGCTGAGTTTGGAATGCTTGCCTGACATCCACAAGGCCCTGGATTCTATTCTAGCCTAAAAAGGGGAGGAGGGTGGTTCACGGGAGCCCGTACATCACTTGTGTACAGCTGGTTAGTGTAGGGCTCCTATGTATGTTTGTAAACAGCTTTCAAATGACACTTGGTGGGCCAAGCGTGGTGGCTCAGGTGGATCTCTGTGAGTTTGAGGCCAGCCTGGTCTACAGAGCAAGTTCCAGGACAGCCAAGGCTACACAGAGAAACCCTGTCTTGAAAAAAAAAAAAAAAAAGAAAGAAAGAAAAAAGAAAAACGACACTTGGCTTCAGTGCTAAAGGGACAATGTTAGTGGCTCAGCTGACTTGCCATAGGACATAGCAGGTCCAGTGTCACAGCCAAACCTTCTAATTTTACCAAAGAAGCCCCAAACCTGGAGGCCCATATTATATCTCCCTGTTAAATGTTTGCCTAAATATTAAAACAAAATCTCCTGAAGCAAACTCATTTTCACACAGGTTTGACTGAATCACATTTTAGCAACCAATTTTACTTTTGTTTTGTTTTGTTGGTTTGGTTTTTTGAGACAGGGTTTCTCTGTGTAGCCTTGGCTGTCCTGGACTTGGAACTTGCAGCCATTGGCCTGCCTCTGCTGGAATTAAGGGTGTGCATTACCATGCCCAGCTCAGTTCTCTTCTTTTACCATGTGGTTCCCATGGGCACATTTGGGTTGTCAGCCTTGGTAGCAAGCACTTTTACCCACGGAGCCCTCTCATTAGTTTTCATACCCTTTTAAACTCTAATTAATCACAATATTTGGACCCCAGAGCCTTGAGCCACTGGCCATCCTAGAAACTTAATTTTCACCTGCTCCTCGTTTATTGTTCCCCTTTCTATACAGAAAAAGAAAAAAAACAAGGTGGGTATAAGAGGGGGAGTGGGCAGGGCACTGTGCATGTGTGTGTCCATGCATGCCTGTGTGTACACACGTGTAACATGTGTATGTGTGTGTACATGCATGGTGTGTGTACACATGTGTAACATGTGCATGTGTGTGTCCATGCATGGTGTGTGTAAGATGTGTTTCTTCCTCCTCTCCTTGGGGCCTCTGCCGGCGTGGGTACTCTCCCAGGTGCTTGTCTGTATTACCACAATCCCACAGTGATCCCGGGCAGCGGTTCCGTTAGCAGTCCTGTTTTCAGAGGGAGAAAAGCAAGACAAACTAGACTTCCTGAGACCACATGGCCAGAAAGAGACATAGCCAGCAGCACCGGAGCCAGGTGGTTCCCCAGAGTCTGGGCTCTGAAATACCACAGCCATCAAACAAGGTGTGGTGCTTACAGTGGTCCTGGGAATGTGTCACAAAGGCTCTCCTAGCATGCGTGCTGGTCCAGACCGGACTGAACTTGTACCATGTGGTGTGCTTGTGGCACCCCCAGCCCCATATAATACTATTTTTAAGGTAGATACTGCTTATGGTTTTTTGTTTTTGTTTTGGGTTTTTTGTTTGTTTGTTTTTCAAGACAGGGTTTCTCTGTGTAGCCTTGGCTGTCCTGGACTTGCTTTGTAGACCAGGCTGGCCTTGAATTCATGGCGATCCGCCTGCCTCTGCCTCCCAAGTGCTGGGATTAAAGGCGTGCGCCACCACATGCAGCCTGTTTATGGTTTTTGAAAGTGAGGGTTCACACTCAGAGCAGTGAAGTGAAGTGCCAAGGGCACACAGCAAACAAGTGGAGATATTGGAACCAGTACCATATATGTCTACCCCGGGACCAGTCTCTTGTCCTTATTTCTCTAGGGCCTCTTACACTACAATGCCTGTGTTGTCAAGACCTGCATGTGAGTCTGTAAATGCATGGCCGGTAGAGACGCCCCATGGCTATGCCCTGCCCCATGGCTATACCCTGCCCCATGGCTATGCCCTGCCCCATGGCTATACCCTGCCCCCTGGCTATGCCCTGCCCCATGGCTGTGCCCTGCCCCATGGCTATACCCTGCCTCATGGCTATGCCCTGCCCCATGGCTATACCCTGCCCCCTGGCTATACCCTGCCCCATGGCTATACCCTGCCCCATGGCTATGCCCTGCCCCTTGCTATACCCTGCCCCATGGCTATACCCTGCCCCATGGCTATACCCTGCCCCATGGCTATGCCCTGCCCCATGGCTATACCCTGCCCCATGGCTATGCCCTGCCCCATGGCTATACCCTGCCCCATGGCTATACCCTGCCCCATGGCTATACCCTGCCCCCTGGCTATACCCTGCCCCATGGCTATACCCTGCCCCATGGCTATGCCCTGCCCCATGGCTATACCCTGCCCCCTGGCTGTGCCCTGCCCCATGGCTATACCCTGCCCCATGGCTATACCCTGCCCCATGGCTATACCCTGCCCCATGGCTATACCCTGCCCCATGGCTATACCCTGCCCCATGGCTATACCCTGCCCCATGGCTATACCCTGCCCCATGGCTATACCCTGCCCCCTGGCTATACCCTGCCCCATGGCTATACCCTGCCCCATGGCTATAACCCTGCCCCTGGCTATACCCTGCCCCATGGCTGATAGCCCTGCCCCATGGCTATCCCTGCCCCATGGCTATGCCCTGCCCCATGGCTATGCCCTGCCCCCTGGCTATACCCTGCCCCATGGCTATGCCCTGCCCCCTGGCTATGCCCTGCCCCATGGCTATACCCTGCCCATGGCTATGCCCTGCCCCATGGCTATGCCCTGCCCCATGGCTATACCCTGCCCCATGGCTATGCCCTGCCCCATGGCTATGCCCTGCCCCATGGCTATGCCCTGCCCCATGGCTATACCCTGCCCCATGGCTATGCCCTGCCCCATGGCTATGCCCTGCCCCATGGCTATACCCTGCCCCATGGCTATACCCTGCCCCATGGCTATACCCTGCCCCATGGCTATACCCTGCCCCATGGCTATGCCCTGCCCCATGGCTATGCCCTGCCCCATGGCTATGCCCTGCCCCATGGCTATGCCCTGCCCCATGGCTATACCCTGCCCCATGGCTATACCCTGCCCCCTGGCTATACCCTGCCCCCTGGCTATACCCTGCCCCATGGCTATACCCTGCCCCATGGCTATACCCTGCCCCCTGGCTATACCCTGCCCCATGGCTATACCCTGCCCCATGGCTATACCCTGCCCCATGGCTATACCCTGCCCCATGGCTATACCCTGCCCCATGGCTATACCCTGCCCCATGGCTATACCCTGCCCCCTGGCTATACCCCCATGGCTATACCCTGCCCATGGCTATACCCTGCCCCATGGCTATACCCTGCCCCCTGGCTATACCTGCCCCATGGCTATGCCCTGCCCCATGGCTATACCCTGCCCCATGGCTATACCCTGCCCCATGGCTATACCCTGCCCCATGGCTATACCCTGCCCCATGGCTATACCCTGCCCCATGGCTATACCCTGCCCCCTGGCTATACCCTGCCCCATGGCTATGCCCTGCCCCATGGCTATACCCTGCCCCCTGGCTATACCCTGCCCCCTGGCTATGCCCTGCCCCATGGCTATACCCTGCCCCATGGCTATACCCTGCCCCATGGCTATGCCCTGCCCCATGGCTATACCCTACCCCCTGGCTATACCCTGCCCCATGGCTATGCCCTGCCCCATGGCTATGCCCTGCCCCATGGCTATGCCCTGCCCCATGGCTATACCCTGCCCCATGGCTATTTCCTGCCCCATGGCTATACCCTGCCTCATGGCTATACCCTGCCCCATGGCTATACCCTGCCCCATGGCTATACCCTGCCCCCGGTCCCCTCAGATCATCACCGCTGCTTGTTCTGAGATCCCCACAAACTGGGGTCTAAGGAGCCTCCTGGAGCCAAATCTGGCAGAGCTGCTTTGCCACGTGTCCCCTTGGGTGACCTGCACAATCAGCATGGAAGGAGAGTCGGGACTCTCTGGTCAGGCTACTTTTTTGGCTGAGACTGCTAAGGCTGTCTGCACTTTGGCCCCAAGCCCCGCTGCCTTCCACCACCGCAGCATGGGCAGGACATGGCAGCCACTCTCTAGCCCTTCTGTAGCCTGTGCACTTGCATGAACATAGCCTTAAAGTAACCCTCCTGCTTCTGTAGCACCTTCCATCTCTGCACAGCAGTTTGACAATCTCTAATCTATCTGGTCCCCACAAAAGGCCAACCAGAAGGAAAATCAGCTCCAGTAGCTGGTAACAGAGTAAACAGCCAATGAAGGTATTTCTTACCTGAGAGGGAGGCTGGTCAGGGGAGCCATGCCATCAAGCATTTTGAGAGGCTCCTTGGGTACTGAAGGAGTGGAGCCCTGCTCCCTGCTAGGGCCACTATAAACTTGTGGTTATTCCCTCTGCTAATATTATAGTTGTATGCCACCATGATGGACCTCAACAGCCTCATTTTTAGTGGGTTTTATACTGAGTTTCTGGGAGTTTTTCCATTTGAAAACAAATCCACAGAAATGTTGGAAAATCATTGATCACATCATATGCTTTCAGCATTCTTAGTGTTTTTATATGTACTACTTTGTTCTGTCATTAGGAGAAATTGGCTGGGTGTAAAATAGTGGACCCGGTAACCTACACAACACTTATTCTTTTTAATTTTTTCTTTTGGTTTTTCAAGACAGGGTTTCTCTGTGTAGCCTTGGCTGTCCTGGACTCACTTTGTAGACCAGGTTGGACTTTGAACACACAAAGATCCACCTGCCTCTGCCTCCCACTATGCCCGGCTCACTTAATACTTTTTAAAAAATATGAATAAAAGTGAGACAGTATTGAGGTTCAAGCCAGATACAGTGGTATACTCATGATGGGCTACATAGACTCAGCCCTGAACAAAACCACGCCAAACCCCTACTGAGCAAGGTCCAGAAAGGCTTGGCATCTCTCCCCTAGTCATGCAGCTTGTCCATGCAGAGATGGGACTTGAACTGAGTGAGACTCAAGTGCCTGAACCATTTCCTCCTCACTGGACAAAACTACTCCAGGGGAAGACTGTCTCATACCTGTCAGCCTGTAATCTTTGCTTCCTTCCTGCCCTCCCCATATCTTTTTCCCTTCCCAGCCCATCATCTTCGTTTCAGACAGAGCAAACAGCAACAAGGAGCTGGGTGTGGACCAAGAGGCAGAGGAGGGCAAAGGCAAAGCGGGGGACGATAAACAAGGGAAAGCCCCACAGGTTTCTGAGCATGTGGCATGGATGGGGAGTTTAGTTTATGGTGGAGGCTCTGCTATGCTCTGGGGGTCCATAGGGGCTATGGTGGCTCCCATAGGGGCAGGGTCTCCTCAATATCAAGGGGTTTGGAATCATCTCCCTGACTTCTTCTCAGCAAGCTCCTCTGAACTTTGGGGGGTACTTCTTGGGTAAGTGTATGTAGGCTGCCCGCACCAAGCCAGCCCTGGATGGGAACAAAAGGCTGAGCCCAGCCCACTGGAGCTTTTCCAGCCAAGATAAGAGAACAGACTGGGGAGACAAAGGCTGAGGCAAGCCTGCTGGAGGGAGCGAGGCTCAACTCTGTCTTCATTCAGACTTGTTGGCAGGGGTGGCACAGGAAAGTGGGGTCTCGCTGCAAGCATGCACTCCTGCAGAACTCTGGGACCACGACCTCCATCCAGGAGTCCCCATGAAGTGGGGAGGGAGGGGGCCTTTGAAGATTTAGCCACAAAGACAGAGGTGGCTGGGGGACCTGGCTGGAAGTCAAGCTCAAAATAGCAGAAGATCTATCTGGGAGTGGGCAGAAAACTGAGGGTGCTGTCGGCACATTGGCTTGAGGTGCCGGAACCAACGGGGCAGGCAGTAAAGAGGTGCCAAGCCAAGAGGATCCCCACTCTGGCTCAGCAGGTAGACTGAGAACCTGAGCCCTGTGCCAGCTATTGTCGCTTTGTGGGGCTGTCTGGGAGACCGAGGCCTGCTTTCTGTGAACCAGTCTCCTTTGTGGCCCCATATAGGCTCGGCCTGGTCACACGGACCAGGAGAACGAGGAGCAGCAGCAGTTCAGGAACATCTTCAGGCAGATCGCAGGCGACGTACGTGTCTCTCTCCTGGCCTGGGATCCCACCTCCTCCCGTGACTCATTGTTTAACAGAGGTCATTTTGGTTTGGGAGGGCCAGAGGATGTGTGTGGCATCAGACACTTGTTGCCTCTGGGCTTGGGCACAACCACTGGGTGTCTCAGAGCCTCTGGAGAGTTGAGGGTACAGAAACTAGCCCGTCGTGCTCAGACAGCTAGGGCTTGTCTCGCAAGGCCTCTGCCCCACCCACTGGTCTGCCCTTCACCATCCTCCTCTCCCCCAGGACATGGAGATCTGTGCAGATGAACTTAAGAACGTCCTCAACACGGTGGTGAACAAACGTGAGCGACTCACGCCAGATGTGGGGGATGGGCAGGGACCCCAGCTATCTGAAAGCAGCTCCTCACCTTTCTCCATCCCCCCAGACAAGGACCTGAAGACACAAGGGTTCACGCTCGAGTCCTGCCGAAGCATGATAGCACTCATGGATGTATCCTTGCAGCCACTGTCCCCAACCCTCTGATGTGTGCTCATGGGGCCAAGGGAGCAGTTAAGGGTGCCCATGCCTAGGGAAAGGCTTGAGGGGATCCTGACTCAGACAATTCTGGATGCTGCTGGCCTGGCAGAGGTCAGGGAAGGATATACTGGGTTGTGACTGGTGGTCACTTCCAGCTCTTACCACAGGTTTTGAATCCTCCCCAAACAAGGATTGTTCTTAGGGAACAGGCTCTGTCAGCTATGGAGATGGCAGAAACTCTGGTTAATCAGAGAGGGTAAGGATAGAACCTGGGGTCAGGAGCCCTGGGAGAGGCTGTTGGTTTAACTACTTTCCCTGCACCTAGCTGCCCCTCCTAGTTCAGGGGGATTTTACTATGTTCCTGTGTCCCTGACATCCATCCTCCAGACAGATGGCTCTGGGAGACTGAATCTTCAAGAGTTCCATCACCTCTGGAAAAAGATCAAGGCCTGGCAGGTAGGACAAGAGCCTAATGTGGGAGTGATGGACAGGGTTGCAAAGCCTGGCAGGTAGGATGACAGCCTAATGTGGGAGTGATGGACAGGGTTATCTTGGGATTAAGTGTATGATTGCTGTCCTTCAAACTTTGTATTTTCAGAAAATCTTCAAACACTATGACACAGATCATTCCGGCACCATCAATAGCTATGAGATGCGAAATGCAGTCAACGATGCAGGTGCCGAGGGGAAACATGTAGACCTGTGAGCTGGGGACGGGAGAGGATGGGAGACTAGACCCTCTTAAGAGTCCACGTCCCAATAGTTCCCAGGCAAGCATGGCCAAGGGCAGGGAAACAGCCAGCCTGAGAGCTTCACTCTCCTTTCCTCTCCCCACCCTTCCAAGGCTTCCACCTCAACAGACAGCTCTATGACATCATCACCATGCGCTACGCGGACAAACACATGAACATCGACTTTGACAGCTTCATTTGCTGCTTCGTCAGGCTGGAAGGGATGTTCCGTAAGTGAGGGCTACCCTTCAGCTCGCAGGTGCCTCCAGCCCCTCAGCCATGGTATAGCATGGCAGTAAGAGCTTAGGACAACTGCCTATTCTCTGCTGCTGTGTATCAGCCATCACTCTCTGAAGGCCAAGGAAAGGATGACAAAGGGGAGTGATGCTGGTTATGTTCTGCATGGATGTGTGTGGAGGACAGCGCTCACGCAGGCTTCTTAAATTACATGAGCACTCAGGTGAGGCTCACTTGTGAGCCCAGCAGTTAGGTAGGAGAGGCAGGAGGATTATGAGTTCAAGGCCAGTGTGGGCTACATGGAGAGACCTTGTTTCAATAATAAAACAAGGGCTGGCACGATGACTCAGTTGTGTGGGTTTGGTGGCCTGAGGAAAATGGCTGAAACCCATAAGGTGGATGGAAGTTACCCTCTGACCTCTACATGTGTTCTGTGGCATGCACCCACAAACACATTCTTTAAAAAAGCAAACACAAACTAAGCCACTAGCTCCCCCCGCCAAAAAAAGGATGGGAGGTGATTAAAAAAAAAAAAAGGGTCTGTGACTGGCCTTTGGCCTATGCTTTCCTTTCCCCAGGAGCTTTTAATGCATTTGACAAGGACGGAGATGGAATCATCAAGTTGAATGTTCTTGAGGTAAGGGTAACAAGCACAGTAGATCCTCTGCACCGTAGAGCCCAAGGTGGAGCCAATGAGGCAGACCGGACCCTGTGAGCCCAGTTAAGACTGTGACTCCTAGGGCACGCACCTTGCCCCAAAGTTGCACTGTTGCACTTTCCTAGGAAAGATCCAGGGAAAAGGAGCAAGTTGCTCTTTTTAAATGTTTTTATTACTTTAAAAACAAAACCCTTCCCTTGTAAGCAATCCCTACGGATGATGGGCACCCTCCTGCTTGCTTTTGTACTGATCTTGGGGTTTCCTTTTTCAGTGGCTGCAGCTTACCATGTATGCCTGAGCCAGACAGGCCTCATGCAAGATCAACCAGAATTCCAACTCAATCCGACACAGCTGGAACCTTTTACCACTGAGAACCCAGTAGCCGCACCTCCACCGAACCCACGGGGCTTCTGCTCATGGTCCTTTTCCACTTTGCCCCAAGTCTTGGTGCACAGCCTGTTGCCACCTGGGAGGTCTACGGATTCTCAACTGCCCTCTTAGCTTACACTGGGCTGTCCACAGCACCTGCCAAGTGGCACTCACTCACACAGGAGTCTGCACTCAGTTCTGCCAGCTTTAGGATGGGTCTACTCTGGGGTTAACAGGGCTGATACTCTAGGGTATCTGACAAAAATATGACTACATTCTGCAAAAAAGCTATCTAAATAAAGGCACGCACAGGCTGGCTGCACTGTTTCTTTTATTACCATATGTCAGTCACCGTGGGCTGAATGTCTCCTAGTTATACTTTCATGTATCATCTCAACAGAGACCTAGTTTGGGGCTAGGGAGATGGCTCAGTAGATAGAGGGCTATGTAAGCATTCGGACCCCAATACAGAACCCTAAAAGCCAAGCATGGAGCCTTACACCTGTAATTCCAATACGGGAGAGCAAAGACAAAGGGACGAGGTTTGTTGAGAGCCTGTAGAAGAATCGGGGCAATGGTTCACAGGGTAAAAATGTTGACTTTGGATTCCCAGCACCCACATAAATGTAAATGCCTGTTGGGAGTGCTGACCCACCTACAATCCCATCCGGAGGGAGACAAAGAAAGATCATTGGCACAAACCGATTAGCTAGACTAGCTGACCCGACAAGCTGTGGGTTCAAGTGAGACCTGGGTCTCAATGTCAAAGGTAGAGTGATAAAGGAAGATCATCAATGGCAACCTGACTTCCACAATCAATCAATCAATCTCTCTCTCTCTCTCACACTCACACACGGGAGACAGGCAAACACCCACACATCTGACCTCCACACCTCTACACACACAAAGAAAACCTTTTTAGTCTATGGACATACCCAATCCTGCCAGGTATTGAAGGGCTAGGACTGGTTAGTATATAAATGGGAAAAAGCCCTAGTCTCAGGATAGAACAGTAGGAAATAAATATAAAAATCAAAGGGTTGAGTCCCACTGAAATCATACCAATTTCTTTCTCTTTTACTTGTAATTTTGTGTATGGGTGGTTTTGCCTACATGCCTGGTGCCCATGAGGCCAGAAGAGGGCATCAGATTCCCTAGAACTGGGAGCTAGAGATTGTTGTGAGCACCATGTAGGTTACCGGAGCCACACCCAGGTCCTCTGGAAGAGAAGACAGTCTCCAGATGATCCCCCTCCCGACCCCGAACCATCCTTCCAGCCCCACTGCTGCTAGTTCTTGAGCACACGGACCATCTAGATCTTTTCCAAGTTCGCTGGCGTTGAACTACCACGGGTAGTAGAAGGGGATAAAAAGAGGCAGGGTGGGCTCAGTCTAAGTGCATGTATGACATCCAGAAATAAATTTAAAATCAAGTAAGTGGGTAACAGAAAGGTCTAGTTACTAGAGGGCAATGCAAGAGTTTTGTTTGTTTTTTAATTCTAGCTTCTCTGCTTATGGGGCCCGTTTGACATTAAAACAAACCACTGGCCCTTGGGTGGGTCTATGGCACAAACAATAATTCCTGCCCACTGTCTTGCTCTTATTGTTTTTGAGACAGGGTTTCTCTGTGTAGTCTTGGCTGTTCTGGACTCACTTTGTAGATCAGGCTGGCCCCGAACTCAGTGACCCAGCAGCCTCTGCCTCCCTGAGTGCTGGGAATAAAGGTGTGAGCGACCATGCCTGGCTCGTCTTTTAACACCAATGGAAAAGGCTAATCATGAATATGCAGACAAAATAACTAAATGAACACTTAGTAAAAGTACTTTTATTTTCCTCTGGTATTTGCTTTATATCTCACTTACAAAGTTATTAAGTTCACAGCTTTTATACCAAAATGTACGAAGGCTGTTTAGAAATTATCTTTGCAGTCAAATGTCACCTGACATTTCTTCTAATCCATATTAAATGTTGAAAAACCATAAGAAACCAAGGTGAGGGCAGCTCTGGGCAGTCTTTCCTTCTCCACTCTGCCTGTACCGGGCTATTTCGGGGCTAGGCCAGTCTGGGCCATGTCCTTGGGGTTGGAGGTGAAGAGGTTACTACGTGGTACCAGGTGGGGTGGCTTCAGTTTACACAGTTTCACAGCCATGTGCATATGGAACTGAGTGAGGCCCAAGGCCCCCACAACAGCTTCCTCCTAACTGACCTGTCAGGCTGCCGCCCTCAGATCCAAGGGTCTCAGTGACAGGACAGGAATGAAACCACCCGGATCAGTATGGCAAGTATAATCTTTATAGTAATTCTAGAACTCTCCTTGAAGCAACAGGAACAAGCGTGTGCGAAGTAGGAATATGCAAATTAGTTATTTAAGCAAACCACAAGATGTGTGCTGTTCAAACCCCACTTGATAATGAACTGTCTTCCATAAAATAACACTGTGCCATTCCTGTAAGTGTGCACTATACTCAGCAACTTGGCCACATGCCCGTCCGTGTGTTGATGTTTTCCCATGATAATCTACCAGAAAAAACAAAACAAAACCTTTTCTGGCAACAATCACTTTTACCATAAAAGCACTGTGTTGGATTCTATGTAGTTCACGAATTCAAATTTTCAACTGTTAACTCTCCCGAGAAAAATATTGCCCTCATGACAGCGATGAGTAATGCTAAATAATGACTTCTCAAACTCATGTCATGGTGAGTTTTTGTTCTTTTTAAAAACCATTGTGTATAGTCTAGCAGATTATGCCAAAATGTATTCTGAACCTAAATAAAAGCTTTCAAGAAAAATTGAAAGTGGCCAGTATTTTATTAGAACCATCACTGAAAACACACACAAAAAAGATTTTTAAAAATGTTTCTTTGCTTTCACCTGTTGGACTAGGCATAAAGAATTAAAAAAAAAAAAAAAATCAAAATGACCTTGAAGCAAGTCATAAGAAATGTCTTAAGTTAGCCACTTTCCTTCCTTTAGCAAAATACCAAACAAAAGTCAGCAGAGACCCGAGCTGCCCCTTCTGAGGGGAACTGGAGGCTGGCCGTGAACGACTTAGGCAGCCATCGTTGTCTCCTATAGGCAGCCTGCTGGGGAGCCGAGACACTCAGGGCTCTTCATTCTCAGCACACTGGACTGCTCACCCAATGCCAAAACAACGCACCTGTGCTAGAGCGTCTCACCACTTCTGAGACACCCCTGGGAAACAAGGAGCCGCAGGTGCAGGCGCCCACGCACACCAAGCGAGCAGGCACACACGTGCACACAATGTTTCCAAGGGAAGCTCAGATCCAAGTTCTTGCTACTGCTATCAGTCTGCATTCCCTCACACGTTCCTCACCACGGTCAACACCTTGCGTCTTCTTCCCTGCTGCACACCGCTCTCAACCCCCTGCACATTTCTGTGGGTGAACAGGGAGCCTGAGCTTCCTTAGCACAGTGCCCTGCCAATGTGGGAGATGCTGAGGCTCTGAGAATGATGCAGGGTTAGCAAGAAACTCAAGTGAACTTTACTGCAAAATCACTTCCCAGACCCAGAGAAGTGTGGCTCCTCTGGTCACCCTTAATGGAAGTGGAGGTGACAGGTGGAAAAGAGTTCGTAATCTCAACACAAGAATAGCATGAATGAATACTCTGTCAGTAACATCTGCTCCACACATCACATTGTGGTCAACAAAAATTTTCCCACAAAATAGGCCCCAGGTGAACAGTATGTGGTCACTCATGAGCTAGTACTAGCCTCTAGACTCATGTTCTGGATCCAGTTAGAATGACTGGACTCTGTGGGGGTGGGGGGTGGGGTGGAGGGGAGGAGGGAGACATATTTAATCTTCCATGAAATTTTAGAGGATCCACAGACCTGCCTGTAGCCTACCCTCCAATTCCTGGTACAGTCACTCTGCCCTAGCGCCTATGGGGACATCTCATCAGGCAAGGGACAAAAATAAGAGGCCGCAAAATCCTAGTACTAGAAAGCACGGCATCCTAAAGCTAGGGAATGTGCCATGAACGTCCTCTCCTGAAGAATCTACATTTTGAAATCCAAAAACAAAAGATAAGACAGTAAGACTTGCTCAGTGTTACACACAAGTCTTCAGAAAATCCAACAACAAAGACTCCCACTGAGGCCTGTGACACGGTTACCCCAATGGTAGCTCTTCCCTTCCCTCCACTCCACTCCAGAGCTGGCATGAAGATGAAGGCAGACGCTGGCTTCAGAAGTTTCGTCTCTAGAGGCCTGTCTTGATGCCCTGATCTACTGAATCCAGATGCTTCTTCCAGCCCCCTATCTAGTGTGCGCAGGTGGGCTGAAAACACCCCGAGAGCCTTGGGTGCCATTGTTCTAGGCATAGCAAGACAGTAGGAAATATGGGGCTGGCAATGGAGCAACCTAAAAGGTGTCAAGGCCGCATCAGACTCCAGGGGCCTTCAGCTGACGCAGCCAGCGAGTGCAAGTTACGGGGAGATGCTGTCTCTGGGGGACTTCCCATTATGGAAGTTGTCTGAATTCTAAAATACAGCGGCCCAGCAGCCAGGATGTCTGTCAGGACGACACCTTTGTTTCCCTTCGCACCCACAGCCGGCTTTGTCCATCTACACTAATAGTGAAACACATCGCACATCATTAAAAAAGGAAAAAAAAAAGTTTCAAATTTAATTACCCAGTTATTTCAAAAGGAGGAATTAAAACTGATCCTTAAAAAACAAAACAAACAAACAAAAAAAACTATCATCATGAGAACATAAGTCAGAAATCACAAATCAAATCAATAAAACATATGTTTGATTAGGGTCAAACTGGGTAACCAATTAAAATTTGCATCTTTAATAAACACCTATAGTCTAGTAGCATAAATCACTGTTATGTCATTTGTCCCAGAAGAGTAGGTTCCTTAAAGCCTGCTTAAACGGCACTCTTGCATACTCCAGCACAGACCTGAATTGTACATAACCTATCATCCCTCAGGCTGCCCAGACTTTGCTAGTGGCAGGACTGGCTGTGAACCACTTTCTCCTTCCCAGCAACACTGGGGAAGGACAGACAGTCGCCTATGAGAGAGGCCAATGTGAAAACAGTTTACTAATGACTTCCCAACATGGGAGGCGAAAAACTTCAGGAATCTATTTTGCTGTCATCTTCAGCATGTCGTTCAATATGTCCTGCAACATCCTAAGGAGAGAGAAAAAAAGAAAGAGTTGGGGGAGGGCTGTGAGACTCCAATGGGTAGTGGAGCAGGAGGAAGTTAAAGGTGAGGAACACCGTCCTGGACCGTGTATACATAGGTGGGAGGCTCTGGCGTCCTGCTCACCTCGGGACACTATTCACTCACAGATGCCATCTCACCTTAGCACAAGAGCACAGGCCTAGGGACTCTGCATAAGAGCTTTATTTTAAAAAGCCCAATTGCCAGGCGGTGGTGGCACATGCCTTTAGTCCCAGTACTCGGGAAGCAGAGGCAGGTGGATCTCTGTGAGTTTGAGGCCAGCCTGGTCTACAAAGTGAGTCCAGGACACCCAGGGCTATTACACCCTGTCTCAGGGGGAAAAAAACCCCAATTATTATTACTATTATTTTTTAAATCTTAATTAACTTACAAGTTCCAGAGTAATAAAAAGGAAAGTTCCTAGGCTCTCCCTATTAATTACAATTCTGGACAGTTAAAAAGCAAAAGGGAAGGGGCTGAAGAGATGGCTTCAGCAGACAAGAACCCTGTCTGCTCTTCCAGAGGTCCTGCGTTCGATTCTCAGCACCCACATGGTCGTTCACAACTGATGCTGTCTTCTGGCATGCAGGTGCCATGCAGATAGAGCACTCATACATAAAATAAATCAATAAAATCTCAAAGGAAAAAAAAAAAAGAAAAAAAAAAAAAAGAAAAAGTAAAAGGGCTTGCTGGTCTTTGCTCTAAGTCAGCATTTAAAGCCCTTTGGGGATTGCACAACCCTTCCACAGGGACTGCGCATCAGACTTTTACATTACGATTTTTTTTTTTTTTTTTTTTTTTTTGGTTTTTCGAGACAGGGTTTCTCTGTGTAGCCTTGGCCATCCTGGCCTCGAACTCACAGCGATCCGCCTGCCTCTGCCTCCCAAGTGCTGGGATTAAAGGTGTGCACCACCACGCTCGGCTTACACTAAGATTCTTAACAGCTGCAAAATTACAGTTGTGAAGTAGCAACAAAATAACTTTATGGTTGGGGGTCACACAACGGGGTCACAGCACTAGGAAGGTTGAGAACTGCTGCTCTCTGCTCTGCTGAGCGTAGGTTGATCTAGTCCCACAGAAATACCTGCTTTGATCCTTTCCTGGCTGTGAAGAAAGCATCACAGTTCTTCCAGCGACACTTCAGCGTCTGGAAGTTGGGATTGGTGTGGTCAGTCAGCAAGTGTTGTTTTAAGTGATCCACAACGCCAAATATCAGTGCACAGCCATGCCACTGTGAGAAAGAGCGAGGGACACATCAGGGAAAGGATGACAAACACCCACACGTGCAAACACAGACACTCCCCCCCTCACCATGTAGCTCTGACTGGCCTAAACTTGCTAGGAAGACCAGGTTAGCCTTGAACGCTCAGAATCCAGATGCCTCTGTGTAGGAGTGTGCTACCATGCCAAACTAAGGCATATTCTTTATCTTGCATTGTAAAATAAAATTTGTCACATTTATTCTGTAATCCATTTTTTACAAAAGGCCAGCAGCTTTCCCTTAACCCTGAAAATGATGTACACAACAACTTAAGAATGATGAAAATAAACTACAGAACGATGCAAGCATTAGGAAGGTAGAAGCAGGAGGATCACGAGTTCAAGACCAGCTTTGGCTGCACAGTGAGTGGGAGGCAGCCAGTCTGGGCTACCAGAGACCTGTTTCAAACAAACAGTGACCTGCTTTGGAAGTCTGGCTTTTAAAACTCACACCTTCCGCCGGGCATGGTGGCGCACGCCTTTAATCCCAGCACTTGGGAGGCAGAGGCTGGTGGATCACTGTGAGTTCGAGGCCAACCTGGTCTACAAATTGAGTCTAGGACAGCCAAGGCTACACAGAGAGACCCTGTCTCAAAAAACAAAACAAAACAAACAAACAAACCAAAAAAACCTCACATCTTCTATCTCTTGAATCACAATCTTAAGACAAAATGTAACTTTCCATAATTTTTTGTGTGGCTCAACCTCACATGCCATTCATGAAATGCAAAGCTTCTATTTTTGCTTTTAAACCTACAGTCTTAAAATGGATATTATGATGTCTAATTCCAGATGTTCATTTGCATTTTTAATTAGCATGTATTAATTATGCACTTCTCACATGTATACAGTGTGACTGACCCCCCATCTCCTGTGCCCTGCACCCCTGCTGATCTCCTCAGCGTTCTACCTCTTGTCATGTTTTCTTCTTCCTTCTCAAAACTGCCCCAATGGGCTTCATCAGGGTTGCTTACAGAAGCACTGTAACCCAGAGGCCACAGCACCCCAGGAGAGCACTGCCCAGAGGCCACAGCACCCCAGGAGGTCTCTCTCCTCCTAGCAGGCACTAACTGTCTACAGATCCTCAGGGATGGTGGGACCCCGAGAACCCTTCCTTCTGGGATGTTCATTACTAAACAGTAATGAAAATCTGGGGTTCCCCCCAGCCTTCGTATGTATTGTAGGTCTAGTCCTCTATTTTGATTAGTTCCCCTGAGAAGACTAACAAGCTAAAAAGTAATGAGGCTACAGACAAGCCTAGAATCAAATTTGAAGAAATATATCCAATATTCCATTAATTCTAAGTAGGTCAGGGTTTAGGGAAAAGAAACCCAGCATTACCAATGTCTCTCTCGATGGACACCTCCAGTGCTAGAACCGACTAAAAATACGGTCTACAGAGATGATGCTTAAGGTTTATGGGCTAATTATTAGTTCTCATTCTTTAAAAACCATACAATTTCGCCCTGTGGTCTATGTTAAGGCTATAACATTAAAATGGAAGCTCTTCTTTGCCTATTCATCAGAAACTAGCATGGAAATAAGTCAAGCCATAAGTCCTTTTGTAATGCCTGAGGAGCAGTGTGCAGAGGGGAGAGACTACAAAATTAGCACCACTAGTCACTTCATGTACTGTCGTAATAACAAAACAGAAGCCACCCAGGAGAGTAGACTTCAGTGGCAAAGGACCTGCCAACCATGTGTGAGGTTTCACACTCAGTACTGCACAAGACAAAACACGCCCCCACCCTAAAACAAACAACTAGGAGACAAAGTGAGAAGACACTATTT
Organism: Acomys russatus; assembly: GCF_903995435.1. Lineage (NCBI taxonomy): Eukaryota > Metazoa > Chordata > Mammalia > Rodentia > Muridae > Acomys > Acomys russatus. The sequence goes on from NC_067140.1 coordinate 56,686,220, forward strand.
ACACATCTCATATCTAACTTGGGAAACTTCATGAACTACAAATGCTATGCGGATGGATCAAGAAGAACCAGCAACACTGACGTCTGGTGACAACAGTCTCACTGCTCACCCAACAGCGGTAGTTCTGCATCAGATTCAGCCTCACAGCCTGGATGCTGCCATCATAACAGCCAGTGTAAATCTGAAGAGAGAGGGTTAGGCTATCAGAGTAAACACACATGGAGAAACAGCTACAAAACACCTTTCATAGAAGTGTAAATAAACACATACTCCTTAAGTAAAGCCAGGGTTACGACACCAAAGTGGAACAGTAATTTCTAGACCTTCTGGTCTGAGCCCCTTGAAATTGTGCCCTTTACAGGACCATTCTTGACCTATGGCTCACAGGAAGGATGGCAGGGCTCCAAGGTTCTACTTACTCTATACTGGGACAGGGCTGCTAACTAGGAGTCTATATTCATTGCAAGAAAAGGCTTTATTACCCAAGATCTTGAAAATATCCATCCTGGTTTGTAATGGAATTTTTGGTTTCTTTAAAACCCAGTTATGTTATGTTTTTGTTTTAGTCCCAAGTGTGGGATATGGGGCTGCTTTTAGTTTGTCCATAGCTGATAACAGCCTCAAAGAGGGGCGTGATCTTTGCTAGCTGGAGTTAGTTTAACTCTGAGGACTTGGAGAGGATATATACCAGAGCCCAGAATTCAACCTTGCAATTAAAAGTAAAACCGTCTAAGTTAATTAAGCAGGTACCCAGGTGCAGCGGCACCTTCAATCCCGGCACTGAGGCAGAGGTGCAGGCAGGCTGATCCTACTGAGTTCTAGGCTAGTTTGGTTTACATAGTGTGTTCAAGGCCTAACAAGGTTACAAAGTAAAACCTTGCCTAAAAAACAAGGTAGAATGTAGGGTTAGGTGAGCTGTCTGTAACTATGCTGCACTGTCCAAATAGTTTTCAGTGTCCTGCTCAGAGCACGTCTGCAAAAGCATTGTTCTCTGATTAAAGCATCTAATTGCATCTTCCCTTTAACAGTGATAATGAATTTTACTGCATTATTTTAGCTATTCACAGAGACAGAGTGGTCAACAACATTGTTGGGTTACTTCCACTGTGACACTCAGTAACCGGGCCCATTATAGGCAAGCTGGAAAGATGTCACTTTGGAAAAAGTAGAAGTAGACACATTATTATTATTATTAGCACATAGAAGTTCAAATAAACATCTGACAAAGCAAGTAGTACTCACCACACTTTTATGGATGGTCATACACATAATCATGTCTTTGTGCCCTCCGTAAACTTGCAGTCGATCATGGGACTTAAGAAGAAGAAAAAAATTAGAGCATTAAGTCAAAGGAGGACACGGACACCAATGTCTTTACAATCAAAGCCTCAAACCTAAAGGTACTGTGAGGAGGATGGGCAGGTTTTTAAGAGGCCGTGGATGCTCTCCAGAAAGCATGTTCAGTTGTCAATGATGACACTAAGGCCAGCACTTGGAAGATGAAGGCTGGGGTCAGTGATACCCTTAGCTACACAGGAAGTTAGAGCTGGGCTACACACCTCCTCCCACTCCCTATTCACCTATCCACCCATGCACCAAAACAGAAAAAAAGAAAAGCAGTGAAAAATCATGGTAGTTTTGATAGCCAAGAGCCTGAGCAAGTACCTCAGAGTGGTTTCTTAGTGCAGTCTCTGACCTGGCTGCTTCCTACCCATTTTAGAAGGCTTCTGAAAGTGGGGATTTGAAGGCGCCAACCCGACCTTCCTCTACCACAATCCCCTCAAGATAGTCATGCAAAGTGTGTGGATCTAGTCCTACCTGTAACTCATAGACCCGAACAAACTTGTCCAGGCAAGCAGTCACCATCACTTTCCCCAGGATTTTCACCACAGTCACTGCGTGGTTGTGGCCTTTATAGATGCGCACAAGCTCACCAGTCTGCACCAGACAAGAGGCGGCAGTCACTAGACTGGTTTTTAGGATTCCAGGTACACTGTATACGACTATAAAGTTCTAAAGGAAAATTCCAAGGCTCCCGTAAACAAGTACAGCAGTTCTAGTGCTAAGAGCTCAAGTTTTTACTCACAGCACCATTACCTAGAGAAAACATCACATATAACCTCAGGGTTTAACCTTTATCAACAAGGTGGGCAGTGGCGGCACGCATCTGTAACCCCAGCACTCAGGAGGCAGAGGCAGCAGATCTCTGAGTTTTTGAAGCCAGCCTGGTCTACAGAGGGAGTTTTCAGGACAGCCAGGGCCACAGAGAAACCTTGTCTCAAGAAAACAAAACAAAACACATTTATTGACTTTGTGTATTTGTGTAGGTACAGCACGCCATGGCCTACATGTTGGAGGTCAGAGGACACCCTTGGCCAGCCAGCTCTCTCTGCTTCCCGTGAGGGCTAAGGTATAGAGTTCATGCACCTTTAATAGCTAAGCCATTCACCAGCCACTCTCTCTCTCTCTTTTTTTTTTTTTTTTTAAACAGAGGTCTGAGTGCACCACCACTGCCTGACATCCTCTCTATTTTTGAAGTGTGACTATCCCTGATCCAAATATCAGAAATGCTCTAAAGAACTCCACAGCTTACCCCATGTATCAAGTCGCAGTCCAAACTCAGACATACTAAAAACAAAATTAGCTCAGATACAATAAAATTATCTTTAGGTTAAGTATATATGAAATAAATTTTGTATTTACACCTAAGATATCTATTTTACATATGCAAATGCAATGTACAAACATACAAATCTGAAATAAGAAGTAATAGCCAAGCTGTACTCTCACTTTTATCATTTATGTCAGGACGGACCTACTACAGACCAGGGACAACTAACTATTTGCATCTGAGATTCGAGGGCAGCCTCTTAGCTGTTTGTATCTGTTCTACTTTAAACACTCTCTAAGACCTGTGGCCCTCAAGTTTAAAAGAGGCATTCAAGGGGCTGGAGAGATGGCTCAGAGGGTTAAGAGAGCCATCTGCTCTTCCTGAGGTCCCGAGTTCAATTCCCAACAACCACATAGTGGCTTACAACCACCTGTAATGAGATCTGGTGCCTTCTTGTGATGGGCAGGCACACGTGTGGGCAGAATATTGTATAAATAATAAATAAATCTTTAAAAATAAATAAAAGAGGCATTCAAAAGGAACCTTCTATAAACTCTAAGTCTTTCTCTGATTAATTCTTTTTGATGAGATCAGGATTTCCAGGTGGTATGAAACTACCCAAGAGCACACACATGCATATGGGGTTATCATTACTCCTTTTTCCTAAATAATGGCCAGATTTAAAAACCAAGAGGGCTGAGGAAGCCTTCAAGCTTTAGCATCCCATCTAAAAGTCCTTGACTGCACCAGCACAGCTTACGTGGATGTTGTGAGCATGCACCGACTGGTCACTGGAGCCACTGAACACAAGGTCGTTCACCACCTTAAAGAGAAAGCCAATGAATTAGTTTCTGTGCAAGGCTGTTTCCTCTGTAACTTGTAATATATCCTGGTGACTGTGAATTTCCATCCTATTTTGAGATGAACACAAACTGTGCATAAAGTAATTATTTCCCAAACAAAATTTCTAACTGGAAATGCATGCCTTACCACCCGGCACTATGATGAACCTGCCAGGGCATCATTTGGTTTATGACCTCCTCGGGGCAACTATGAACTATTCTAGAAGGCCATAGAGTATGCCCACACTACAATCAGATATGTTTGTTTCTCCCTAGCATTATTAAAAATAGCTGGTTACTTTGTGGCCCAGGAACAGGAGACCACGCTGTGTTCTGAACAACACACCGCACAGTGGCAGACTTGCCATTCAAACCTATCCATTTACTCGCCTTCATGCAAAGAATAGTCTTGCTGTGGCCCTCCAGGGTTCTGAGCAGCAGTCCGTTGCGTGCATCACGGACACTAATGGTACAGTCATAAGATCCTACGACCAGCAGTTTGCGGGCCCCTTCCTGAGCCGTGGCGAGACAGCTGACAGCCCGAGGGCCATGGCATTCAAAGACCTCCTGCCGCTTGTTGTTCTGAAAAACAAACACCATTCCACAAAGCAACTTAGCAGGAAACCGTCAAAAGCAGCTAACCAAACTGCTATAAACCCTCCCACCTACTGCCCGCCCCAAATCTTGAACACTCCACAGGCATGTCAGCCCTCCTCCCCTGAGCTAGGAGAGTGGACTCACACATAACAACTATTTTACATCCTCAATCCGACTGTCCTGACTACAATTACAAACCAACTCCAGTGCACTTTCTGCCAGACTGTGGACTCTTCCATTGTTGCTTTTCTTTTTTGTTTGTTTGTTTTGGTTTTTCGAGACAAGGTCTCTCTGTGTAGCCTTAGCTGTCCTAGACTCACTTTGTAGACCAGGCTGGCCTCGAACTCACAGTGATCCGCCTGCCTCTGCTTCCCAAGTGCTGGGATTGAAGGCGTGCGCCGCCACTGCCTGGCTGTTTTTCTTTTTTGAAACAGGGTCTTGCTATGCAGCCCAGTCAAGCCTTGAACTTACTATGTAGCTAACCCAGATTACTCTCAAACTCACAGAAATGTTCCTGCCTTCCTAGTGCTGGGATTGCAGGCTTGAACCACCAAGCCTACATTCCCATTGTGCTTTGTCCCCCAAAAGATATGAGATATATCTCATGGTATTTCAAAAAAATCTCTACTGAGTTACTCATTTTCTTAATTTTAGATTTATTTTTATCTATTGTATGCTTGTGTGTGCGTGGGGAGGGTTATGGAGGTCCTCAGGGAGGCGTGGGAGGGCACTGGCCTCCATGGATCTGGAGTTACCAGTACTATGAGCTGAGTGATGTGAGTGCTTGAAACGGAACTCTGATCCTCTTAAGCAATGAGCCCTCTCTGCAATGTAATGAAGATTCCAAACACTTGGAGACAGACCTAACCTCTGTCAGCACATGGTACACAGACATGCAGGCAAACCACTCTTACACATAAAGTTAGATAAATAAATCTAAAACAAAACAAATAAGTAAACTTAAATTTTCCACATTCATGTTTCTTTGATCTTCTGACCTTTTCATACCTGCCTCACTTCCAAGATGTCTGTCTAATGAGGTTATTTGACAGAAAATGGCAGCCTTCACATCAGAATGGCATATTTCCACTATAAACTCGAGTTTTACCTCACACTTCATGCACGGTTTCCCTTATGTCTTTTCCCCTGCTTGCCAATCTTGCTTATAAAGCTTCACATGTCCTCAAACAATTTTAAAAAAGATACTTTAGGTACATACACTAAGCAGAAAGCAGCATTTGCAGCAGAGCAATGACTTCAAGCCATCTTGACAAGCTAAGAAACCAGGCTGGACTTCAGGGTCCAGTGATGGACAACCTTGCAAGGTAAACAATCTGCATTAAGTACTATGCTCTGCCTCCTGGACGAATAGGCCAAAAAGAAAAGAGCCAGCCCTGATGTTCAGAATTCCGGCCTATGCAACCATTAACACTTCCCTCTACCTCTCCCGACTTCCAACCATCTAAAACCCTTTTCCTCTTACATCATCAAACTGTCCCTTTCTAATGTCGATCTCTGACAACAAAAACTAACTGTACAAAAAAGAAAAATATTTTATAACTATCACATTTTTCTCCTTAAAAATAAAATTTTAATTTGCTCTTTTGTCTTTATCCTATTGCCTAATTCAATCTGATCAAGAGACTGACACATCAATGAAAAACTCTGCACTTATCACTCATATCAATGGACCAGACCACTTATTAGAAACATGCTAGAGTCTTTAAACTTCATTTTAAAAGTTTCTAAAAGGCCAAATCTATGTTCCATTGTGTTTCTTATACAGCCCCAGCCAGCACTGCACCACAGAGGCACAGGCTGACACGGGGCGTGGCGCTCCACCCAGCTGCACTTCAAACCCTGGTCTCCCATTCCATATTGTGCCCGTTTCCTTTTCTTCAGCTTCAGCCTATCCTTTCCTGTCAGCTGCCCACAAAACCTCCTCCAAGATCTCCCTGATTCCACCTAAGTCTTCCCCATGCTTGTCAAGTGTGCTCTTACTTTCTAAAATATGAAAGGGCACACATCTCTTGAGGTATACCCTATGTGATGGTGGTTTAACTGTCAACTAGACACAACGTAGGACTGTCTGGGAAGAGTCTCAGTGACGATCGTCAGGGTGGTTTGTGGGTAAGAATGTGGGAGACTGTCTTGAACACATTAACTGGGGCAGGTAGGGGAAGGACTCGGACTGCCCAATGCAGGTGTGTAAGTGAAGCAAGGGAGCTAAATAACAAAAAAGCTCGCATGCACTCACTTTCTGACTAGCTGCTTTAAGTTCTTGGCTTGACTCCTACTCAGTGGTCTGTAAAAGTAACCTTTATTCGCCTGGCTCAGTTGATGTCTGGGAGGCTTACTGCCTCCTTCTGCTAACCGAGGCCTAGTCCTGGAAGGTTCTAGACTCTATACAATCTAACTTAGGCCTAGAATGTTTTCTGCCTCTGATACTTACTGCTTAATAAGCTATCCCTTACTTGTTCTTTCTGAGCTCTGGGCTGGCTGGTTCAACTCAGCTGTTTCTGCTCAAACTCCTCCCAGCTGACTTATGTAATCTGGCCTCTCTCTCAGCCTCTGAATTGTTCTCCTTGGCCTCCAACTGACTCAGCAATCTGCTAATCTTCTGGCTTCTTCGCATTTTCTGGCTCATTCTCTCTTCAGCTGAGTTCTCTCTCTACAGCTCATCTCTCTATTACTGCCTTGGTAAAAACTGCCTCTTAAGTAGCTTCCTTTCCTCTCTCTTCTCATGAGAGTTGTGTGTATCCTATTCTGTCAAATCTTGAATTCATCACCTTTTCTGCCACTCAATTAGACATCACTTTCAAACATGGATGTTTCCTTCTACAAAGTAACTTTACTTTTGTTTGGGATTAAAGGCATGAATCACCACGCTTGGATCTAAGCTTTTCTTTACCTGATAATTGTTCTACACCAGGCTGGCCTTGAACTCAGATGTTTGCCTGTCTCCTGGATTACTGACATGTTTGTATTCCAGCTGGATCACACACAGACCTAGAAAGTCTTTGGATGTGATCTCTTGACACAACAGCCATGTTCTGAATTAACATTCCTCTACAGTGGTCTAACCTGGAACTGTCAGTAAAATAAACTCTTTCTCTTTTTTAGTTGCTTTTGGTTGGAATATTTTCTCACAACAACATAAACTAGGATACTCTGGGACCCAGTATAGGAAGATGGTGAAATCTGTTCACCAAATAAATTTATCCTTGGGTTGGGAAAGAGTGAGGCTTGCACGGCTGTTAAAGGAATCCTCAAATTTGCTTCACGAACCCTAAATCAGTCTCAGCAGCATCCATGTCATACATACTCAGGGATTTCGGATGCTTCTTCCATGGTGTCACTTTTAAAATGAGACAGACTGGTTTAACCTATGACTCACTGTTTGGCCCAAATAACCAGGCTTGGTTTAATTTAGTAGGGCCGCATTTTGGTCCTGGCACATGTTGAGTCTGAGCAGACAGAGTGGAGGATTGGTCTCCCTTACACTAGAAGATAGATAGCTGTTTTTGAATAAAGGCTAGTTCTATTGTTTCCCCAAACAAGAAGAGACAAATGGCTGCTTGCTATTTCCCACCATACATATTCACTCTACGTACAAAGGGCAGGGAAATCCAGCCTCCTCTCTCAGCCACTAACCTTTATGTTGAAGGTGACCACAGTGCCATTTGCCAGGCCAGCGTAGAGGATTCGCCATCGATTATGAAGGCAGAGAACCCGATCTTCCAACTCTAACTGTTCTATACATTCTCGGGTCTGAAAAAACAAAACAAAATAAAAAACCAATCCCTTAGTAACAGGGGAGAGTGGCAAACGAGATGTGTTCCTCAAAAACACTTTAAAATGATGCTGAAAAGCACATAGTAGACTATCTTAGGTAATCTTCCTTTGAAATAGAAGGCTAAGAGCTCAAGGTCAGGGTATGAAGACTGTTAAAAAAGTAAAAAATTCTAAAGATACTGATATGTCCAATTAAAAAATGTATAAAGAGCTGACTTGAGTCTTAAGTCTCTTAAATGAACAAAGATAAGCAATAAGGTTGCATCTGGTGACTGTAACTCGGTTGACTGACTGAGTACTCGTCTAGCGGGCATGGAGCCCTGGTTTCAGTCCCCAGCACATCATAAACAGGGTGTGGTGGCATTTGGGAGATATAAGCCGGAGGAGCAGAAGTTCTATGGAATTACCTTGATGCCAGCCTGGAATACACAAGACACTGGTGTGGAGGCCAGAGGACAGCCTGCAGAAGCTGGTTCTTTCTTTCCACCTTGCAGATCTGAACTTTGGTCCCAAGCTTAACAACAAGTGCCTTTTCCCACTGAGCCATCTTACAGGCCCCATGCTTAGCTTTTTAAAAATGGGTTCTGGGAATAGAATTCATGTCTTCAAGGCAAGCACTTTACCCAGTGACTTTCTTCCCTTGCCCCCATAAAGTTAACCTTTAGAGACATTAACAAGGGCCAATGAGATGGCCTGTGGCCAAGTCTGATGAAAAAAACTGTAAATCATCCTCAGACGTCCATATACATACAGATAGATATATACACACTCATATAAAAAGTAAGTACATGTAATTTAAAAATACTGTAACTAGGCCCGGGCGTTGTGGTGCACGCCTTTAATCCCAGCATTCCAAAGGCAGAGGTGGCAATCGCTGTGAGTTCGAGGCTAGCCTGGTCTACAAAGTGAGTACAAGACAGCCAAGGCTACACAGAGAAATCCTGCCTCGAAAAAACAAAACCAAACAAAAAATTTGTAACTAGAGTTAATTCTGGCACCCGCTACGAAGGTAAGCCCAAAGGGAGCTATACTGTTACAGTATAAATGATCAGATATTGATGAAGAAACAAAAAAAATGTGGCGTATGCTAAACATCTTCCTCCCTAAGATGGTAACAGTATGCTAAAATAAGTTTAGAAGCAAAAATGAGAAAGTCACACAAGTAGAATGATGGTAAATACAGCTAAAGTCCTCTGTGGCCATTTTGGTTTCTCTTACCTTAACATTGTAGCAGCGGATGGTGTGGTCACTGGAGCCAGTGTAAAGGGCTGAATTCTTCCCAGAGGTGTGAGTGACAAGGAGGCAGTTCACTTTGGAAGTGTGGCCCTCAAAGACACCAATACACTTCCGACTCTAAAGTCAAGCACAGGTCAGATTATTACTCACAGGATTAGAAGATGTGGTGTTTACACTAGCAACGTCCACTGTGGTCTTAGGTATCTGCACTCCGTCCCCGGGTGGTGTGCTATCTCGGGGAGCTTTGGGTGGTGCAGCATTGCTGGTCTAAGCTTATCAGCGGGGTGGGCTTTGAGAGGCTTAGGTTCATGGCATTTCCAGTTCACTCTCTCTGCCCCATTCCTGAGGCGCATGATGGGAGTTTCCTAATCTTGCCACAATGCCTGCTGCCACACTGTTCCCGCCATATGGACTACAACCCTCTGGAGCTGTAAGTCCAAATAAACACCTCCTTCTAGAAGATGCCTTGGTTATGGTGTTTTGTCACAGCAATAGAAAAGTAACTTATACAGAGAAATTAAGACAATGCCTTTTGTTAATAAAAACAGGCTAAAACTTCTAGTCCACTGCTATATTTAGCCCAAATATGCTGCCTGGCACACAGTGTGCTTAATAAACATGTGATATTCACTGAAGGCCAAGCAAAATCACATACAGTGATGTATCTACAACTACTATAATATTTACTGAGCCACACCCAAAAATACTTAGGGTGATTCACCATAAGGCAAGAGAGAATTTCACTTACTGCCTAGGTCAAGTGTTTCTACTATATGGACCAAGGGACCTAGAGAATCCAAACTGCTGCTGGCTGCCCAGAACAGTTTTGCATTTGATTATCAGCTTTATTAGAATACTCACAATCTATTTGAGACACAGTCTCATGCAGCTTAAGCTCATTTCTAGCATTTGTACCAGAGGTTGGCTTTGAACTGTTGGGGATGGTCCTATGCACTGTGTATTCAGTTGCTCATTTGTGTACCTAACATCAGGACTTCCGATCCTAGTCAGGGGGTCTCAGGTGGGAGACAAGAAGACTGAGGAGAAGGAGCCCATGAGGAGGTTACCATGAAGGAGTCTCCATAGGGACAAAGATGGAGCAGGGGCGGTCAGGGGGAAACTAGATGGTGGGCAAAAGGGAACGTGGCTGAGAAATAGTCAGGCCAATGCAGATGGGTTAGAAAAGCATCTGCCGAGCTTAAGGCTTTAAAGCTTATCAGGAAAGGTAATAGGGCTCTGTGTCATTATTTGGGAGCTAGAACAGGAGTCTAATAAAACCAAAACTATACAAATATGTCAACACTGAACTCCTGATCCTCCTGCCTTCGCCTCCCAAGTGATGGGACTAACGGTGTGTGCCACCACACCCAGCTCTGCTCCTACTACCACTTTCTTCCTGAGGGCATTTCTAATACTTCTCAATGGCCCTAGATTACTACGTACCTGTCGCCTATAGAAACACATCTTGGCTCATCATCTTAACTTTGAAGTTTTCATATCTTCATGATGTTGGCTGGGAAGACACATAAGTATTCCTAAAGTGCCCTGATTATCATTGTGGAGACAAAGTAAGTTCTAACATAAATTCAAACCTTAAAAGCCTAACTAGAGCGTGAGGAGCGCCGGTTATGCGGAGGGTAGGGCACGGGAGGTTGTTACTTTCCATAAGAGCTTGGATTCTACAATTAATCACCAGAGAAAAATTCCTTCTCAAGCACGTTACACTAATCATGTCATGCTTCCTCCATTATGTAGCAGCTATGTATGTGACTGTCCCTGTCACTGACTTCAAGGCTTCACTGACTGGCCATCACCTCTGCCATGGATGTTGGTTTCAAGAATAAAGTGTAGGCCGGGCGTGGTGGCGCACGCCTTTAATCTCAGCACTCGGGAGGCAGAGGCAGGTGGATCGCTGTGAGTTCGAGGCCAGCCTGGTCTACAAAGTGAGTCCAGGACAGCCAAGGCTACACAGAGAAACCCTGTCTCAAAAAACCAAAAGAATAAAGTGCAGGACCCTTTCTCATGAAGAGAGGAAGGCACCATACAGGCATCTCTCTCAAGCACGGTTTAGGGAAATGTGGTGGGGAAGGCAGAGTTGAAAAGGACCCTGCTGTCCCTGCTGAAAGCGCGTTGAGGATCGGCCTGAACCCCAAAGACAGGATGTTCCCTTTCCACATGATAATGACAACATGAGTCTTAAAGACCTGCCACCAAAGGCACTCACAATGTCACACTTACCACCAGATTATAAACGCGGACGGTTGTGTCCGCTGAGCAAGTATACAGTAAGTTTCCAAATATCTGAAGTGCATTCACTGCAGCTTGGTGTCCTTCGAAGCTTCCTTCTGTAGGCTCTTCATCATCTCCTGGCTCGGAAGATATTTCTAGAAAACATAAACCAGTTTCAGACACATGTCTGCTACAGTCTTAGAAGACACTAAATCAAAACCATCACCAACAAATAGAGGACTTAAATTACCAAAAGATCCTCTTAAATTCTAATTCCCCAAACAGAATGCCACAATTTTCAAAGTTCTTCATTAGGAAGATTCCACCAAAAACTATTGAGGTCAGAAAAGGGAAGAAGCTGATACAGCTGGAAATGTGCAACGTGCAAAGACCAGGATCGGCAGACATGGGGCCGAGCTAGGCAACCTTCTTGGTGTAACTTTATATATGATTTATTTATTATTATGTATACAGTGCTCTGCTTGCTGTACACCTGCAGGTCAGAAGAGGGTACCAGATCTCATTATAGATGGTTGTGAGCCACCATGTGGTTGCTGGGAATTGAACTCAGGACCTCTGGAAGAGTAGTCAGTGCTCTTAACCTCTGAGCCATCTCTGTAGCCCCTGTAACTTCTCATTTTATCTCCTATTCTATAAATACATTTTTTAAAAAAATTTTTATTTATTTATTCTTGTTACATCTCAATGGTTATCCCATCCCTTGTATCCTCCCATTCTTCCCTCCCTCCCATTTTCCCCTTACTCCCCTCCCCTATGACTGTTCCTGAGGGGGATTTCCTCCCCCTGTATATGCTCACAGGGTATCAAGTCTCTTCTTGGTAATCTGCTGTCCTTCCTCTGAGTGCCACCAGGTCTCCCCCTCCAGGGGACATGGTCAAATATGAGGCACCAGAGTTCGTGTGAAAGTCATACCCCATATAAATACATTTAAGTAGACTTAAATTGACTTCCAAATTCTAAAACCTCCTTCCCTGTGGCTACTCAGAACACAACAATTACCTGAAGAGTTCTTAGATGTTTTGATGGAGGAGATCACTGTCTGAGTTTCTGCCACACTGAAAAATAACAGCAAAATTTTCTTGGTACCTGGAAGACTAGGACAGGTAGCAAAACTAAAGTTTTTCCAACTCAAAGAATCAATTTTTTCACGTGAAATGTCTTTGAAATTTACAACACAGTCAAAAAAGAGAAAAAAAAAAAAAACCCAACTCTAATACCCAAAATTTGATTTTTCCCTATTCATAACCTCTTTCACATACATTTTGATTTATAAGTAAATTAGAAAATTCTACTTAACAGAATAAATGAGCTGGGCGGTGGTGGTGCAAACCTTTAATCCCAGCACTTGGGAGGCAGAGGCAGGTGGATCTCTGTGAGTTCGAGGCCAGCCAAGGCTACAATAGAGAAACCCTGCTTCACAAAACCAACCAAACAAGAGTAAATGAGTCAACGAAAGCTGTTGAGCAGGCAGAACGCCAGCCTTACCTTACAGGAATGCCATCCTTGTAGCGGGTGCCAAGCTCACTGGTAGAGCTAACTTCATCACAACCAGAACGAGAAGTTTCTATTGAGTTTTGTTCTGCAGAGTTCCAGGTATCTTTTTTCGATGGGCTGTCTGGTTTCTCTTCTCCAGATTCAGAAGTATCAATGGCAACCACTTCCAACTGAGGATTTGGAACTTCCAGGACTTCCAGGGAGGACTCACTGTCTGGCTCATCCCTGCCGTTTTCTTGCTCCCGAGCAGTTTTGCTGTCTTCCCAGGTAGAGGTTGTTACTTTCCCCCCTTTAACTCCCTTTCCAGATTTTACCTTCCTTGCAGGTTTAGCAGTAAACACATCTTGCTCGGTGTCACTGTTCTCAGGAACATGTGTGGCCCGCAGTGTTTTCTTCTTCCGAAGTTTCTTCTTCTTCTTGCTCCCTCTAGTTTCAGCTGATGCCAGTGTGGATTGTGCCTGCTGCTCAGGCTGGTCAGCTGGAGACTGAGTTTCCTCCTTCGCAGGAGTTTCGGGAGTGAAAGCCAGTCTGAGGAAAGAACTGCTGCAGGCTTCAGAGCCGCTGCTGCCTCTGGCTGACTCTTCACCTCTCTTTATGCCAGGAAGATCGGGAGACTGGCAAGAGGGTGAGTTTTCTCTGCTTCTGGAGTCTCCTTGCACCACAGAAAAATTCAGATATTGGCCAGCATTTTGGCAACTTTGTGTTGATGCTGATGTTATCACTGCAGGGATGGCTGGGTAAATCGGGCAGCTGTCACTGACTGCTCCTGAATCAGGAAATCAAATAGAAAATGAAGTTCCACAGGCAGGGACTTTGTCTACTGATTTTTCCTCTATTTTGAATATTCATATATTAAATGGAATATGGGTTCTGCTTTTTGTGTATGTACATACAAGGAATAAGCTTGGGTGCACAAGAGCCAGGGAACCTGTGTGGACATCAGAGGACACCTTTTGGGAGTCACTCTTGCTTCCTATCTTGCAAGGAGACAGGGCATCTCTTACTGCTTCTGCCGATACACTGTGCGCTCCCAACTGGCTGATACCATGGACTTCCTGAGGACTCTACCTCAGCTTTTCATCTTACTGTGGGGTGCTGGGTCCCTACTGCTTATAAGAATAAGTGGGCCACTGAGCCTACTCCCCAGCTCCCACAGATGAGGTCAGTGATAAAAGAAAAATGACCTAAGGTCAGATTATGGCAAACTATGTCTTTTATGTAGTCTAGAGGTAAACAAACATATACTTATGGTTTAAGACAGATTGAAATACAGCTCAGGAATTATAGTTTGTAGTTCAGTGGTAGTACTGGGCTTGCCTAACATGCAACCTCCAGCAGCCTTCCTCCCTAAAAAAAAAATAGAAAATATGTAACAAAATAATATATCCAAACTTTTATTTTTTATTAAATAATCTTTAAAAAGCTAGTATAATTCATTATCTAAATGAATTGTCTTTATTTTTTTTTACTATGTTTTATGTATTTTGTGATTATGAGTTTCTGTGAAGGTCAGAATATTTTGCAGAAGCCAATTCTGTCTTTCAACAGTATAAATCCTGGGGATCAAACTCAGGTTTTCAGGCTTGCTGATATGTGCATTTACTCCGAGTCATCTTCCCAGCCCCAATGCATTATCATTTAAAAACCTAAATACGAACTCCATCCAAGTAACTTGCACTTCAACATGACAGATCACAGACATTCATCTTATGCCTACATAGTAAGCCCTGCAACAGGGTGTGAGTAGCGCAACCTGAAGAGATTTTCCAAATTGTTTCAGCTTAAGGAATCCCACATTTGTGTGCGCGCGCGCGTGTGTGTGCATGTGTGTGTACACAGGTCAAAGGACAAGTTTTGGGCCTCAGTTCTTGCCTTCTACCACACTGAGGCAGCTCTCTCGTGTTGGTTTCTGCTGCTGTGCTCCACACTCCAGGCTAGCTGGCCTGCAAGCTTCCAGGCGATTCTTCTCCCGCCCCGAGGAGTGCTGGGATCACAGACTTAGAGTTGTCAGGCTCACTTGGCTAGCTTTCTTCTGCTGAGCCATTTCATTAGGACTGCCTTTTTGCTTTTTTGACTGAATTTTTAATATGACATTATTTGCAGTTATGAAAACAGCTAAGACGTTATCCTCAACTGTTAAACCAGGCAAGGGTTAAGATCCTTGGTTACTTCTCAATCCACTTATGTTCCTATTAATACCTGTAAATACTAGACCCCCGTGTCCAACATGGCCACTTGCCGTTCATGTTTTTATCAGTCCTGGCTTACCTATGAGGTCATACAGGCACTAAGTGCTCAGGAACTCAGAGTGCATGCCTTACGGAGTAAACAGGCCAGCCAAGCTTTTTTATTACCACCCTATTTTTCGAGACAGGGTTTCTCTGTGTAGCCCTGGCTGTCCTGGACTCACTTTGTAGACCAGGCTGGCCTCGAACTCACAAGAGATCCACCTGCCTCTGCCTCCCGAGTGCTGGGATTACAGGCATGTGCCACCATACCCAGCTCAGACCGGCCAATCTCAACCCACGTATCACAGAGACAAGTGTAACCATTTAGAAGTGTCAAACTGAAGTCAATTCATTAAGCTCTGAGAAAATTAGGGAACAATGAAACTTAAATTACATTCTCTGAAGTATTTTATTAGTTTTTAAAAAAAAGAATTTACAGCCGGGCGGTGGTGGCGCACGCCTTTAATCCCAGCACTCGGGAGGCAGAGGCGGGCGGATCGCTGTGAGTTCGAGGCCAGCCTGGTCTACAAAGTGAGTCCAGGACAACCAAGGCTACACAGAGAAACCCTGTCTCAAAAAAAAAAAAAAAAAAGAATTTACATTTGTGTGTGTGTGTGTGTGTGTCTCTCCAGGTTTTTTTTCTCCATGTGCGCCCTAGGGACTAAACTCAGGCCATCAGGTTTGGTGACAAGGCCCTTACCTGGCGAGCCGTCTTTCCAGCCCCACATTCTCTGAAGTGTTTGTAAACACCCGCCCTATGTGAGATAGCTATCAATGAAAAACTAACTGTAATAACTAGTTAGTTTTAAGACAAGGTCTCACCATATTGCCATAGCTGGCCTGAAACTTGCTATGTAGATCAAGCTGATCTCTAACTCAGAGATCCACCTGCCTCTGCCTCCCAAGTGCTAGATTAAAGGTGTGCACCAACCTGTGTGGGCTCTGTTTTACTAGGCTTTACACAGTGAAACATGACTGGCCTGCAGGGATGCCCTGAACTCAGAGAAAAGCTTACTTACTATTAGTCTGCAGTAATTCCTTGGACACACTGGAAGCAGAGCCTTGTGGTGTAGCGTTCATAGTCCCCTCTTGTTCAGGAGACATGGGCTCTTGTTTGATCTGAACCGATGAGTCGGGGACAGTTCCATGGGCTTGGAAAGTAGATGTGGTTATTTGGAGAGCGGTTCTAGTGGGCGGTGGAGTCACATGGGAAGGAGGTGGCTCCAGAAACCCTGGGAAAAAGGGAGGAGGCAGCAGTGTGGTCTCAAGAGATGTCTGAGATTGGCTGTTCCTTTGTTCTCCTGCTGTGAGGCCACAGGGAGGCTGGTCTGGGTGCTCAGAAGGGTCATATGTTTCTAGAACAGGAAACACAAACACACATACAAATGCAAGAATGCTATTTGGAAAATTATTTATTTCTTAGCCAATTTTTACTTGTTTTGTCTGAAACAGGGTCTCACTGTAAAGTGCTGGCTGTCTTGGAACTCACGGAGATCCATCTGCCTCAATTCCCAGTGCTAGGACTAAAGGCATGTGTGTCACCATACCTGACTTCCAATATGTGGGTTTTGTTTGTTTGTTTGGGGGGGGGGTTGTTTTTTGGTTTTGAGTCAAGGTTTCTCTGGATAGCCCAATATGTGTTTTTAAAGATTAGGAAATAATTAAAATTTCTCAAAGTGTAAGGGCGGCTCACTCCTACAATCCTAATATTTAATAGTCTGAGAAAGGTAGATTGCTAAGAGTTCTAGGTTATCCTTGGTGATGTCGTGGGATGGCCTAAGTTACTGAGAAAAGCCTTGTCAAAAAATAAGAATGAAAATTTTTAAAAAAGAAAAAAAGTTTAAATGGTGTGTCCAAGTCATACAGCACACCGTTACCAAGGGAAGCCAAGCTTTGAGCTCAGTCCTGACACCTAATCAAAGCTGATACCCGCCTGTTCTTCCTCCTTCCATCACTGTGAGCCCACACTATAAACCAAACCGAAGGCATTGCCCAGAGTGAGCACTCAACAACGAAGCCATATCGCCACTTCTCTTTATCATTTTGAGACACAGATGGGCCTTGAACTTACTCTCTAGCCAGATAACCCTTGACCTCACAACCCTCCTGAGCAGCAGAGGTCAAAGGTTGGGACACCCAGCCCGGCTGAACATTCTGAGACATCTAAGTCTCTGAGTTTTACACCATGAGACCACTGAGACATGCGGGGAAATGTACAATGCTCCCATGAAGAAAATCAAAAGTAACAGTTCATCAGGCATGCCCCAAATACCTTGTAATCCTTGCAGAATCTGTATTCTGTGAGTCCGCAGTGCACTCATTTCCATAGTTATCTGAAAGTAAAATACTTTGGTAAGTACTTTAAAATCCACCTCTCAAGCTCGTCAGCGCCCCTAGGACTCTGCAGCTGTCATGTTTACCTGCTGTTTGAGCACAAGCAGCCTCTGGACCTCGACGTAGGCTGTTTGCAGTGCTGCCCGCGCCTGCAGGAGGCTGTTATCCATGCACTGCAGTGACCTGCTCAGTTCTTCCTCTCTTAAGGAGATATTCAGCAGCTGGTCAACCTGAGAACGTTCTGTCAGAACAAAAGGCCCAGGTTAGCAACAGTGTCTTCAAGATAGAAATACAGAAGCTTAGAACAAACCTGTCTTTCTCTCAACAAGTGAATGAGACCCATGGATTTTATAAAATACATGGCCGGCCTGATGACATCAAAGCTAAAAAATTGAAATAAGAACCAATAGCTTCTTACAGTCCCCCACCATGGCCTTTAGGGAGACTTCTGTCCTCAAATGCAGACTGTCTATCTGCTTCTTACTCAGAACTTTGGCTGAGACTGAGCTTCAGACTTATAGCACTTGGGCTCTTCTTTGTTTTTTAAGACAGGGTTTCTCTATGTTATCTTGGCTGTCCTGCACTTGCTTTGTAGACCAGGCTGGCCTCGAACTCACATCGATCCGCCTGCCTCTGCCACTACACCCAGCTGTTTGTTGTTTTTAAAACTGAAACAGGGTCTCATTACATAGCCATGTTTGGCTTTGAACTTTCTAGGTATCTAATAGCCTTGAACTATTTATTAATCTCCCTGCCTCCACCTCCCCAGTGTACCACCACATTTACCCCAGATGTTTCTCCTGCTGTACAAAGGCCTTTAAGTCTGACACAGTCGCAATGTGCTGGGGCCTTTTTTTGGGGGGGGGGGGCTCTACTAACAGCACCACAGTTCTCTTTATTAAAGCTTTCCTGGTGGTGGCGCACGCCTCTAATCCCAGCACTCAGGAGGCGGAGGCAAGCAGATCGCTGTGAGTTGGAGGCCAGCCTGGTCTACAAAGCGAGTCCAGGACAGCCAAGGCTACACAGAGAGAGACCCTATTGCAGAAAACAAAAACAAAACAAACAAACAAAAAAGCAATTGACGCTTTCCTGAAGAAAATCTAGTTTTGATACTGAATAGAAACCTAAGCAGACCTGAATCAGACCCTGTTCTCTGTACTACACCCACTCAATTCACACTATAAGAGCAAGCACGACACCTCAAAAATAAAAAGGGAAGCCAGGTGTGGTGGCTCGCAAGCTGTATCCAGGACTTGGGATGAGGTGGAGAACCACCCTGAGTTCAAGGCTACTCTGGGTCACAGGTTAAGAAACCTCAGAACAGCTGGGCTTGGTAGCCCACGCCTTTAACCCCAGCACTGGGGAGGCAGAGGCAGGTGGATCTCTGTGAGTTCAAGTCCAGCCTGGTCTACAAAGTGAGTCCAGGACAGCCAAGGATACACAGAGAAACCCTGTCTTGAAAAACAACAACAACAAAAACAAAGAAAAACAAACAAAAAACCAACCAAACAAAACAAAAGCAAACAAACAAGAAACCTCAGAACAAAAGAGAGAAACCCTGAGAGGGACACATTTTAATTAAATGACCCTTCTCATTCCAACTGGAAAGCCTGAGTGAGGCTTCCTGCCTACGTCGCCTACAGCATAACAGCCTTCAGGTCTACACAGGATCTTGTATTTCTTAGCCACAACTAGATAGATATAGCAAGCAATCAAACTTTTCTCTACTTTTAAACAAGACAACAATGTGAGAAAAGCCAACTATGGTGACACATGTTCACAATCTAGCTTCCCAGAGGCTAAAGCAGGATTGCAGCCCAGGCTAGCCTGGCTTTAGAGACTGAGCCAGGGGCCCCATGCCACCTAGGCAAGTACTTCTCCACTGAGCCACAACCCAGCTCCCTTTTCAACTAAAAAACAACAACAACACAGCAAACCTTGGGGAATGATGCTACAAGCCTGTAACCCCAGCACCCAGGAGACCGAGACAAGAGGATTATTCCGAGTTTCAGGCCAGTCTGGACTATATGGCAATATCCTGTCTCAAAACAAAAAATAAGTATTTTGAAGCAGGTGGCCAGTGTTTGATGATTAGAAACGGACACACCAAAAGAGGCTCAAGTGCTATCAGGGCAATTTCTCATGGTCAGAGACAAAGGTAGAGCACCTACCTAGCATGTATGAAGCCCTAGGTTCAAGCCCCAGCATTATAAAAATAAAAACAATAATGTTTTGCTACAGCATTCTGTAGCCATACCTTTCTTTCCTTTAATTTTCCTTCGTTTATTTTTTCTCTCAAGACTTGGTAGTTCAGAGGATGATCCATCCTAAAGAGAGAGAAAATTGATATTGAATATATAAATGCCGTTATATAAGCGAAGGACAAAAAGAGAGTCATGGTGTTGGCATCTTTTGCTATCGCTACCATCTCTGAGAGGACAACAGAGGCCTTGTGCACAACTCATTCACTAGTTGACTTAATGTTTCTAGTAAAGAGCTCAAGACCAAGCGCTTTCTGGTATCTTAGATTCACTAACGCCCATTGTGCTCAGCATTCCATCTAGGTGAAGTGACACATAGACAGGAGAGGCAGAGCCAGAACATTCTATTGATTTCACCTTGGCATTGGTTCCACTCTAAAATCCAAAGAAAACCTTTCCAATGAGAAGCTAACCCACTGGGATGACAAACCTCAAGATAACGGCTTTTCAAACGGGTAAATCTCAGGCTTCAAGTATATTTAAAATCACCTAACAGTATCTCTTCTGGCTTAGAGACGCAGAACTGGGGCTTCAGCTTTCAATGGGAAGTGGGTGCCCTCGGATGGTATAACCACCAGTAACTTCCTTTTCAGAAAGGGACCGTGGGACAGAGGTCTCACCATCATCACCATTATTACCAGAGAGCCAGAGAAGCACAGGTGGTTAAATGAAGGAAAAGGGCCTTACGGGATCAGGCCAGGTAACTACAGATAAAAGACAATTAAAAGACTAAGAAAGTGTCACACAGTGTTTATGTGTATGCAGTTAATACTGTTAAGTCTCTCCAGTGTTAACCTTCTGGCTTAACCAAGAATCTAACATCCACACATGCCCTGCTGTTAGGAGACAGCTGCCTGAGTCCAGCCATCTCAGGAACAACCTCCATCTTGCTGGCAGGGTCAAAACTGAGCTCATGCTCCCAGAACCAATCCCTCTCCTGCTTCTCCAGGCGTTCATGCTTGTTTGTGACCCAGGAAAGAATGGAAAGAGGGAAGTTGCAACTATCTAAACTGAGGTACACAAGTCACAAATGTATTGCCTGCTATAACTTAAACTGACTTCATGCACCTTGCCTGCTCCTTTGTTCCCTTAACATCCTGACTTCTGGGCCAGAAGAGGACTTGACTGCGAAAGCCGAGTTGAGGACCCTGAATCCAGGTGACCCAGGTAACACCTACTCACCCATGTCTACGCTCTTGCTCAAGCCCTTGTGTCAAAATGACCAGGCACTACAGCCCACCCAGCTCCCTCTCACTTCGGGGCTCATCTTTTTTAAATGCCATGCAATTTATCTTTTGGGTGGCAGTTCAGCTCCCCAGTCTGTTCTGCAGCCCTGATCCATCAGTACTGGCCCGAGTACAGTAAAATTTTGTTGTTTGCTGAAACACTTACTAAGATGAACATTCAAAGACACAGCCAGTTCCCAAGCCTGTGTTGTTGTCCCTGACTGGTCAGTTTTTGCTGTCTAATTCAATTACAGATTTTGCTTTGCTGGACTCATGACTGCTACACTGAGTGCCTCTATGAAAACAGATTAAGTTACATCTGAAGATGTGACCTATCCTCAGTCAGAGGAAGTGCTGCTGGGAGACTAGTTTTAGAGATGACTTCATATTTTCCTGGTACTGTACAGTCATACCACATTACAGCTGGTTTAGTGGTGCTACTCAGGTGAGAGAAGCCAGAAGGATGAGAGTTACAGAGTATTATAATTCTGTACCAGAGCAAAGGAAACCAGGTACCCACGAGAAATCAGTCAAGCCTTTCTATGCAACATTCAAGTAAGTCTTTACACAAGATACTCACCCCAGTGGCTCTTCGCTTCTTTCTAATACTGTGACCATCGTTTTGCTCAGCACCAGAGGTATAGCTACTGTCAGTGGCTGCATCTGCTAAGCTAGAGCTTGCATGAACTGAAGATGCATTTGACGAGAGTGAGTTTCCTTCTCCAGTGCTCTCCTGGGCATGGCACTCTGACAGCGGCGTAGACCTCTCCTGGCTGTTCAGGTCTCTGGCTGAATGTATGAAAGGCATTACGTGATCGGATGGTAACTGTGCACTATGTCGCCTTTGGGTAGAAATGTTTCCAACCTTTTCACCTGTTCTGACAGAAGGCGTCAGAGTTGCCCCTTCCTGTTCAAGATACATGGCCGCCTTCTGACTCTGGGCAGCACTCAATGCTGTACTAGGTGAAGTACTCTGCTGGGGCTCATTTTCTTTGCCAGTACCTCCCTCACTAAAGAAGCTATATACAGGAGGCCTATCCATGATCATGCTGCTTTCAGAAAGGCTTCGCTTTCTTGCCATGCCAGAGGATGAGGAAATGGAAACACCTTCCCACTGGAATCCTTCTAGACTGGACAGATCCGGCTCCTCATCTAAATCCAAGACTTCCTGTTCATTTTGAACCAAAGGTACCATTTCTATGCCAAACCTTAAAAAAAGAAGAAGGAAGAGGAACAAATCAGATATGGTTGGGTGAAGACTAATGTTTAAAGAGCCAGGCTCCATTATGTAGAGGTTACAGAGGACAGTTCCTGCTGTCAAGGAATGCAACTCTGACATGGGACCCAGAACAAAGTAAGCACATACTGCAGCATCACAGGCACTAAATCCCAGCTATGTATGGCTATGAGAACACAGGGTTTCCCCTCTCAAATAGAGCGTCTTGTCTACTATAAACATTTTAAGAACAAAGAAGCCAGTTTACCAGCCACTCACCACCACTAAGCATGACTTCCTAGTTTACCACACCATGCACTTTTCAAAACAAGACAAAGACATCAATAACAATGCAGACAGAGACCCTGAGTCTGAAGGGCAACACTTATATTGTTGTAAAATTATGATTTTCCAAGCAGCAAACCTACGTTGAACACTTCTTGACCACTCAGAACACCACCTCAAAAATGTTGTGAGAAGCCAAGTGTGGTAGCACACACCTTTAGTCCCAGCACTTGAGAGACAGAGGCAGGCAGAGCTCTGTGAGTTCGAGGCCAGCTGGTCTACAAAGAGAGTCCAGGACAGCCAAGGCTCTGTGTAACAGAGAAACCCTGTCCCGAAAAACAGACAGACAGACAGACAAAAACAGAGACAGCGCTCTCCAATCCTCCCTCAACACCAGAGTGCACATAGGAAGGGATCCACAAGCTGAGTGAAAGGCAGTTAAGAACAGTTAAACAGTTTACCACTGGTTCCTAACATTAAGATTCAGAAAAGCATAGCATGTTCTAGTCCATCTAACCCAGAGTGGCGCGCTAGCTTCCCAGGCGCCTCCACTTCAGCGGCTCCCTGTCAGGAGAGCGGCAGACTTGTCATGCAGGAGCAGCCACTGCTTGACACTAAAGTAAAGCAGACATTTACAATGGGTATTTTCGGCAAAAGTTTAATTAAGTAGAACAAGAACTTAATTTTAATCATAGGCAAAGGGTGGAAACCTTTAAAGAAAGAAGGACAGGTACTGAAAGGCACACACCTGGGTAACCCTTTGCCCAGCTCTTGCTTTTTCTTGGTCACTTGTTGAATGACCTGTTCCCAGTTGACATTTCTCCGAGATGCGTTTAGGATCTGGCGCAGGGTTGGCTTGAGCCCAGACTCCTTCTCTGCCTCATTCTTTCGATGGCCACTAATATTGCGGATGCGTCGAGCACTATTGAGGTTGGGCTCTGGGAGATGTGTTCCAGTTTTGCTCTTCAAACTAATGTGCCGGGTTAGATCTCTCTGGAGTGAGGCAGGGAAACCTAATTTACTTAGTTCAGGCAGGAGTGTGCCTGGGGGCTGATTACTGATATCATTTTTTTGAAGCTCTGCATCCAAGCTAGTACCCTCAAAGCTTTCTGTTTCAAAGGGCCCATTGGATTTAACAAGGCTGTTATCCTGTGCATCTTCTAGAGAGGTCTTCAAGTCTAGCAGTAAGCCAGGGTGTGGACTGGCTTCTGCCGTTACTTGTAACTCAGCCTCTTTCTGGTGAGCTGTGGAATTATGTGGGGAGGTGGGAAGGTTGTCAGATGTTCCCAGGGTCTGGGTCTCTTGTTCCTTATCCACAGTGGGCGCACTGCAGGACAGTGCCTCTGCCATTGCAGAAGCCACACCTTCACTTTTCACACCATGCTTTCCTGGATTACATGTTGCTCTATCACTTTCAGCTGAGTGTGCCTGAAACTCATCGTTCCCAGAGTCTTTTGTAGACTCTTCTACACTGCTACTTCCTTCTGCGTGGCTCTCAGCCCTGGGCGTGCTAAGGGGTGGACTTTGCATTGTTTGGGGATGCTGCAGCGCCTCTTGGACTTCCTGTGATGGGTCATTTAACTTTTCAGCAGGTTCTTTTTGGGTGTCCGTTACAGTTTTACTCTCTTTTAAAAAACAAGGACCTAGATCATGTGATTTGGATGTGCAGGAAGAACCATGGCTACCTTCTAAAGTGGATTTGTTCAGGGGATGGGCGCAATCTCCAGGGGGAAAGGATTTGGTTTCACTGGTTATTGAGTGGTTCTTTAAATGAGGACCAGATTTGGGGGTTGGAAGTGGAAGGAGTGGGAATTTCAATGGACTTTTATTTGACTTCTGATGTGGTTCAGACTGTTCAGTGCTGGGGCAGGCTTTCACATCCTCACAGAAAGCAGTGGTGTCAGGAGTGGCTTTGTGACGGGGAGATCCAGGAAGTGTTTCCTTTTGTGCTTTGAGCACTTCAGGACTGCTTGTTTTATCATCTGGTTCTTGTAACCCTGTGGTTATTAAGCCAAAATTAAAGAGAGGCTTATCTAGCATTTCTGATTTGCTGTCAATGATTTCTTTCACAGCTGACTGTAAATCTGGAGATATCTGGGGAGGGTAAGGTTTCCAGCGGCGGAACTTTTCTCTTGCTATGTTGCCACTCTTTCTGTTAATTTTTGAGGCTGCCATATCTGTTTGTTTAGTGGTTTGACTTTCACGCTGCTCAAAACTAAACTCAAGCAAGCCTTCTGAAGGAAACTTGTCACTTGAGAATCCCTCAGAAAGACTTCTGTGCTTGCCAGCTTTGTCACCGTCTTGCCACCGCCATTTGTATCTCTCTTGATTGTACTTGCTTGGCTTATTAGATTTCTTGTTCCACTTCTTGGTCATGTCTTCCATTTGATAGTTAGAATTTCTGTTTCTGCCTTGTTGAAATTTGTCTCCAGGGCCATTGTAATTCCAACTATTTGTACCACGTACACTGGATTTCCAGTTTCCATTACCGTTGTTCATGTGCCAGCTGGGAAAGCCACCTGTTCCTTCAGAATGCCAATTGGGATTCCTTCCTGTACCATTATAATTCCAATCCGCCATCCCATTGTTTGAATGCCAACCTCCTCCTGAATTACTATGACTGTGGAACCAAGTTGAAGAGCCTCTTGTAGCACCTTTATGCCACCCAGAACTTCCTCTTGGCCCATTATTCCTCAAAGAATGTGGAAAGCTATTTTTCCTAGTACTATTAAAGCCATCCTTTTCCCATTTCCAGTCCCTCTGTGGAGGTCCACGGTGATGCCTTGCTGGTTGACTATAGCTCTCCCTGTCTTGGTAAGGGATCCGGTCTTCTCGTCTCCACGGGGGTTGCCTGTCCTCTGAGCTTATTTCTTGGCTATTACTGGAAGGTTCATCTTGCCTGAAAGAAAAACAGTTTGTCATTATGGATTTAATGAAATTCTTATATGTGCTTCTATTAAAGGCATAACCCACCAAACCCCCCCCTCTCCTCTTCTTACTCAGATTACAGAATGGGGCCCATTTTTATTTCTGGTAGTTGCTTTTATATCTATAATGTAATAGACTACCTTCCCTTTCATCCTAGAAACATTAAAAATTGGACACATTTATGCTAACTTCCCTCTCTTGCTTCTGGTTTTTTTTTTGGGGGGGGGGGGGAGTTACTATTGTAGAATTTTGCTTCTAGTATCTTAGCATTTTTTACATTATGCAGCTCTTTTCAAACTAAGGACCCTGATGTTCTGTGGTTAGGATTATTGTTAATGTAACTCCATGTTTAGTCAGTGGCCACACATCATTTTTCCAGACGTAAGTTCTAACTGAAACATCTACATTTTAACCCACTTTAAGTGGTAAGATCACACTCTGAGTGAATACCTTCATAATTAAACACTTTATCAAGTGGCCATCCATGGCTGTTAGTAGTCAAGGAAAACATTTATCTACAGTTCCTATTTGGAATGGGCTTAGATCCAAGCTGACAGATACAATAAACTAGGTCTCCCAAATGAGAGTAAAACAGTACTGGCCAAATAAGGGATCACATAAGAAGCTACAAGGAGCTTATGAGCCAGAGGCTTTTTACAGAGAAGCTACAGCTGCTCAAGCTATTTATGTTACATAAAGCGTTGATAAAAAAAGGAGCAATTTATGTATCACAGCAATGTGTAAAACCATTTTTCTTTACAAATTGCTTATGGTGTGTCTAACATCCCTGGCATGTGATAAGTGCTCAAAACACCAGGTAATAAAGTGTCCTAAAATTCACTTTGTTTCTGCCAAGGATTTCATGTAGATTAATCCGTTAATGCTAAGTACATTTTGAAGATTACCTCGCTCAAATTTTACAATCCAGAGGCATATATTTATTATTTTTTAAATGAAGAGGCTCAAGTTTTGATAGCCTAAGTAACATGAATAGAGGCATACAAGCACAAAGGGGTAGAGCAAAGATCTGAACCTTCACTACACAGAGTCTATAGCACCTACTTAGGCCCTGACACAATAAAATGTCACAGCAACAGTTTTTGAGTTGGAATTTCTTCCTCTAAACTTGACTTGGGGCTGCAGAGATGGCTCACAGTTAAGAGCACCTGCTCTTCCAGAGATCCTGGGTTCAATTCCCAGCACCCACATGGCAGCTCATCACCATCTGGAACTCTAGTTTCAGAGGATCCAACACTCTTTTCTGGCCTCCATGGACAGTAGGCATGAGTGTGGTGCATAGCCACACATACACCTACACACACTTTGGCTGGGCATGGTGACAACACACTCTTAAAGATTGATCGCAATTGGCCTTTAAAAAGGGGGGTAGGTGGGACTGATTGTGTTATGTGTGCACATGGGCATGCCATGGTGCATGCATGGAAATCGTAGAACAATTGATGAGAGTCAGTTCTCCTCTTCTACCATGTATTAATCAAGGACCGCGTGTAGGTTGCAGGCTTGGCTGTAAGCCTCTATCCACAGAACCACCTTGACAGCTCATAATTGACCTTTAATGCCTGTAGTATTCTGGACACAAATCAGTTCCTTTTTCACAAAACAGAATTAAAAATTCATCTAGGCTAGCATGGTAGCACATGCCTGTAATCTCAGCATTTGGACCAGGACAAAGAATATGAGTTGACCACATAAAGAGATCCTGCTTCAATCAATCAACAAATAAAAGAAATAAGTGCATGATTTTAGACAACCATGTCACCACAGGAACCTATAGGGCTCAAAGAACAGTAACTATGATATTAATGTCTAATCTTAGCCTCTACAATGTTTAATTATTTACACAGCTAAGCTATAACAGTTCTGTTGTGTAAGAACAAAACAGAAATTAGTGCCCTATCCATGTAACTTCCTAAAAGAGAAGCCCAGACTACAGCTAGCTGCAGTCGTGAGAATGGTAGCAGAAGAGCAAACAGCCAAGGGGCCAACAATCACATTGCTATGAGCATTTTAAGACTAAGAAAGTCGCCGGGCGTGGTGGCGCACGCCTTTAATCCCAGCACTCGGGAGGCAGAGGCAGGCGGATCGCTATGAGTTCGAGGCCAGCCTGGTCTACAAAGTGAGTCCAGGAAGGCTAAGGTTACACAGAGATACCCTGTCTCGGGGAAAAAACAAACAAACAAAAGACTAAGAAAGTCTTTTTCAAGGACTTTTTATTTTAACGTTAATATTTAGGATAAAACTACACATTTCCTATCTGTATTTAAATCTCTAACGTAAAAAGGTAAAAGTGGGAATAACTAATATTCAAGAATAACTTTAAATTTTTATTTGAGTTTGAAATTTTCTCATCAGTCTCATTAAGTAAGTTCCCTAAGCCAAAGCCAGGTGTAGCAGCACACACATAATCTCAGCACCTTTGGAGATAGAGAAGCAAGTTCAGAATCATCTTTGGTTATGAGCAAGCTAGAGACTAGCTGTGGCTACATGACTGCCTGGCTCACTTAAAAATAAGCAAGCAAAAAACTTCAGGCCATAAAAATAAGCAAGTAAAACCATAAATGCCTAACACATAAATACATAAACACAAGTATAAAATTATGAAGTATAATTAGGGACCTTATATTGCTTAACTAATCTTGATACTGTCAAATTTAAGATATTAATATTCATAAAAAACACCCAGAGTGAACCAGGCACTGTATAGTTATTAAAACTCCAAAGGTAAAATTCAAATTTGGAAGAAGCACCATGCTAATTTGGAAGAGGTAATCCTTCCCCCCCAAGAGAATAATACAAATGAATAGTAGACGAAATGTCTATTCAATGATGTTTAACTTATACTCTATAGCTTTCTAGTAGAAAAATTGGATACTAATAAAAGCAGTTCAAGATACAGTGGTCAAGACCATGGTTTTTAGTTCTAAGGACAAGACTGAGTTTAAGGGCAAATAATTCAGCATCTCAAGGAAGTATTTCCTAGTCCTTAGTCCCCAGAGAGCAAAGTCAAACAAAACTTTATATTTAAGGTATATTTAAGAGCTTTAGGCTCTTAAAGATGGGCTTAATTATCATTCAAACATCAAGTCAAGGGGCTTGGAATGTAGCTCAGTTATTAAAGTGAGCTCTTAGCTCAAACCCTAGAGGCGCAACCTCAGGACAGAGTCGCTGTTTTTACATGAGACTCTAAAGGGAAAACAAAACCAAAACAACTTACCGACTTTGTTCTTTTCTTTCTTGTATTAACTGAACTAGTTCCTTGTCAAAATAATCTTCCTCTTCTTCTTCCTTTCCATCATCTTCTCTTTCCTGGGCATCAACATTATCTTTATGCAACTGGCCAGAAATGTGCTTTGCATATGCAGAGAGACCCACTTCTGTGACCCGGCACACTCGGCACTCATGACTACTGTCCCTAGGGAAAGAGGGAGATGAAGGACATTCAATTCTCCCCACTGGCATGGCACACTCACCAGATTGCTAGTTTCCTCTGAAAGGCACTGACAGCTGGGCACAGTGAAAAATCAGTGTTAATAAATGGCCAATGTTCCTTTCATCACTTTTTAGCAAGTTTGTTTATAGGTCACTTTGGAATAAATTTCAGGTTCTTTTCCAGCAAGCAAGAGGCAACACACTTCAGATTAATAATGGGCCTTAGGAGAAATCTTCTTGAGTTGCTGTACTTAAAATCTTGCCAGAGGAAACATGGTGAAAGGGGAGGCAGGGCAGGGGGCTCAGAGCAAACATAAGCCGCTCTGAGGCACACCCATGGTGCCAACTGCACTCAGAAAGGCTGGTGACAGCACATCCATTTAATCTCCAGTGAATGCTGGGGGTGGAGCAAAGAGGAGGGGGAACAGCCAATCTCAGGCCAGTAACTAAGCTGCACAGCTGGCACTGGGCCTGGAATGTGAAGATTCCGGACCCTGGCAAATGACAGTGGTAGTCCTAGCAAATGCTCTTGGTCTGGACGATTCGTGTGACACTCTCTGCTTCAGCAGGGCTTATTTTAAAGGTAATGGAAACCATGTCAACTGTAGGAAGTTAACAGCTGTGTTAGGCAAATGCTTCTCGCAAGTTTCAGAAAATGATGCAGTCCAGATACAAGCAAAACTGGCCTTTAAGTAAACTGTTGGCTAACCTGCTTTTGTTTGCTTTTTCTTTTACTTAATACAATGGCAAATCTCACATTTGGCCAGTCTTAACAAGCAAAATCTTTAATCCTCTTCTGACCTGTTGCAGATCAATACTTTAACTACTTTTAAGCTTCCTGTAATCCTTTGGTTAAGTCAGCTGTCTACACAGTCACTAATGAGAAGCGAGCAACTGTGGCTATCTAATGATTCCAAGATCCTGTACTGTGGGGTTTACAGTAGCTGTATTTCTGTGCTTCCTACATCAATTTGTGTGTCTACATCTATGTACCTATATAAATCACCTCAGTCATATGCCATGAAACACACAGCCCCTTCTTTTTTTTTTTTTTTTTTTTAACAAATACACAACTAAAATAGGCAAAATTGATATGAATTAACAGGAGTCCTTGAAACTGAGCACTCCATTTACTAGAAGACAGTTTCTGCTGCAGATCATCTGAATGTCCATTCAAAGCAAAGCAAAACAAAACAAACACCATACCAACCAATTACCAAATGCCAAACACAATGCTATGTTACTTAGAGTTACAAACTACAAAAACTGAAACAATGGGGCCAGAGAGATGGCTCGGCGGTTAAGAGTACTGTCTGCTATTCCAGAGGTTCTGAGTTCAATCCCTGGCAACTACATGGCGTCTCACAACCATCTGTAATGTGATCTAATGCCCTCTTCTGGCATAACAGGTGTATGTGCAAATAGAGCACTCATAAACAATAAAAAAATAAAGTCTTTTAAATGGCTGGTACATTTTAAAGTGAAATACTAGGGGCTGGGGAGATGGATCAATAGTTAAGAATACTTTCTGTTTTCTCAGAGACCCTGAGCTCCATGTGATTGGACACCCTTTGCTGGCCTCTGTAGGCACCTGTTCTCGCATGACATATATTTATATAAATATACATTTGCATGCAAATAAAAATAAATCACAGGAAAAAAAAAAGCAATACAGTTGGCAGGAAGTATAACATAATGGTAGGTAGCGTCCAGCTAACATGGGGTAGGAGGCACTAGGTTTGATGTGCAGCACTACACTAAGAAGCAGAGCAAGTCAGCGACTGCAAACACCTTCAACCGCAGAGCTCAGAAGGCAGAGGGAGCAGGTGGACCCAGCCTGGTTTACACAGCAAAGTGACCAGCTAGGGTCACATAGGGAGACTCTCTCGAAAGAAAAGAAAAGGAAGGAAGGAAAAAATGAGGGGGTGGAAGAGACAGAGAAGAAGAAAAAAACTTCAGAGACACCCCGTCCACACACACAATACTGTTTCTTTTTTGGTTTTCTGAAACAAGGGTTTCTCTATATGACAGCCCTGACTGCCCTGGACTCATTTTGCAGACCAGGCTCCCCTTGAACTCATAAAGATCTGCCTGCCTCTGTCTCCCAGAGTGGTGGGATTATAGGTGTGTATGTGCCACCACACCCAGCACAATACTATTACTTAGATTGGAAGAATCTCTGAAAAATAAAAAACGTAAACATTTACATTTCTGGGGGCGCTTTATAGCACAAATGCCTATTTACAATTTTTAAAGAAAGAGTTCTGGCCAGGTTTCCAAAAAGCATCAATTGGTTACCCTGAATTCACTGTTTCAATTCCATATCATCCTATAATACTTTAATGCATTATTTTCTAACTCCATGTACATATTTAACGATTAATCACTATCAGGCATGGTGGCACACACCTTTAATCCCAGAACTCAGGGAGCTGTGAGTTTAAGGCCAGCCTGGTCTACGTAGTGAGTCTCAGGCCAGCCAGGGCTGTCTCAAACAAAACAACAAAAAAGAAGAATCATTATCTACTTCTTCCATCTTATCAAGAATAAAGTTCTCTGAGACACTAGATTGATGTTAGTGCATTCTAGATGGGCGCTAACTTGTAATAGCAACACAGAAAGTTTAAGATATGTCCAGGAATCTGTCCACAATGGGCAGCACCACAAGAATCTGGAGACCATATGACAAACACTGCATAGAAGTGTAACTGAGATCCAGACCAACCTTGCTGTTACTTAGAAAATCATTCTGAGTTCAATGTCATCATCTACATTTCTACTTAATGTAAAAAAGGCTGAATTGGATAGTGGTTTCATTCTATTGAGACTTTTGTACAATTTCTTAATTTTTTTCAAAATTGCTGATTGTGACTTTATAAGAGAAAATTTTCATATGTTCAAGCCTTCAATAAACCTCTTTTGAAATTTTTGTTAATAACTGGCTTACATACTTTATATGAACATATAGTTATGGATACAATGTACTGCTTTTCTGTCATGGCTAATAAAGGCGTAATTTTCATCAAGGTATTTGAAGGGCCTAAATTAGCTCCATCCTGTCACCACACAATTTCCCCTCATGTACAAAGGCAGTCTTAAGATACTCTATGCATAAGCCTTTCTTTATTAAGCTTGCTCTAACTAAACCGCAACAGCTGCTTGATAAATAAAGGCTTGAGTCTTTGATAGCTTCTATCTGGAGAGACTGCAATTATCACACATCTACTCCATGTCCCTTATTAGCAACCAAAGAAAACTTACCAGTATCATTAAGTTTACCTTCAAAATTGAATCTAAAAATTTAACAAAGTAGCCAGGCATGATGACACATGCCTTTAATCCTAGCACTCGGGAGGCAGAGACAGGAGGACCTGTGAGTTCAAGGCCAGCCTGGTCGACAGAGCAGACCTACACAAAGAAACCCTGTGTTGAACCCTGTCCGCTCCCCCCACCCCCCGGAGCAAAATAAATGAACAAACAAACAAAAGCCCATTAAAACCCTTACTGAATAAGGATTGATGAGTATTTTTCTCTAAGGCACAAACTAGTTATGACTGTCTTTAAAATAATGATCCAAGTAAACAAAATGTTTGAGCAGGGGTGGGGGGGGTGGCGCACGCCTTTAATCCTAGCACTCAGGAGGCAGAGGCAGGTAGATCTCTGTGAGTTTGAGGCCAGCCTGGTCTATTAACCAAGTCCAGGACAGCCAAGGTTACACAGAAAAACCCTGTCTCAAAAAACAAAAACAAAACAAAAGGTTTGAGACTTTATGTGGCTCTTAGAAACTTGTCTGACCAGCTGGTTTTTCATGTGACTTACTTGTTATGAACTAGAAAATTATATAAAACTTGTTATGGCTGCAAATAGCATATGAGGAAACCTGTTCTGTGTGCTTCTCTAAATAAAACTGAGTTAAAGAGTGCTCAAGACGGCATTTACAGGAGAAAAAGAAGTTTTAGAGCAACATATAATTAGCATGAGGTCCAGAGAGAACAAAGCATGTATATAGCCCTACAACTGTGAATGCATATAAAGTTTGGAAGGGCTATATAGCAAGACAGAAAGGCATTTTATTAAAGAGGAATAAGGCGGACAGACTTACTTTCATTCTCTCCCCCTCCGCCCCTTTGAGACAGGGTCTCTATATATATTCCTGGCTGTCCTGGAGCTCCCTATGTAGACCTTGAACTCACAGAGACCCTCCTGCGTTTGCCTCCTGAATGCTGAGAGTAAAGGTATGTGCCACCACTATGATTACTATATTCACTATAACTTGAATCTTACATAAAATTTGTTATAAAAAGTATTAGGGGAAGCCAGAGAGAGCTCAGTAGTCAGACTGCTTCCTGACCTTACAAAGGACCAATATCCACACCAGGCTGCTCACATGCACCTATGGCACACATCCACATGTACACACACACTTAAAAATAATACAGACAAGTCTTTAAAAATAATAGTCTTTGTTAAAAATAATAATAATAGTCCTATGAGCTGGAGAGCCGGCTCAATGGCTAAGAGCACTGGCTGGGACACTCAGGGAATCCCTCCAGTCCTCCAACTCAAATCCTCCACTTTTATCCCCAGCTCTGTAGCAGCTCACCTGCTGTGGCCTCCTTGCATCCACTCCCAGGAGTCCACACAAATCCTGGAGGGCACACCCAGCTCTCATCTCCTTCCTTCTGTGGACTCTCCCAGCAATAGTAACTCCCTCGATACCAGCTCATCCCTATTTCTTAGCGTCAACTTCCAATACCTAGAAACATGTTCTACTTGGGACCAGCAGTGGTCACACCTGCCGAGTTGAGAGCAATCCACAGGCCCCATTCTCTAAGAACCAGAGAAGGCAAAAGAAAGCCAGGAACAGAACACCCACCCAATAAAGACAAGCACCTAGAGTTACAATCATCCCAAACCCGGATGTCTTGACACCAGCATAAAAACACAACCACTAAAAAGCAGGACAACATGTCTCCATTAGCATCCAGCAAGCCAAATGACTTAACAGATATTTACAGAACATTCCACTCAAACACAGAACACATTCTTCTCAGCAACTCATGGTACTTTCTCCAAAACTGACCACATACTATAGATCTCCTCATTTACGTGTGTATTTTAGGATGCTTCCACGACTGCATTAGGCTTCCATATGACCCCTCAAATGGCCCTGAGTTTTAGCTGAGCTGTCCTTATCCCCTTCTCCCTTCCCCCTCCTATTACTGCCTCTGACCTGCCCACCCACAGCCATCTCTTCTTATAGATTCGTCTTTCCCATCCAGTCCCTTGCTCTGTGTCTAACTTCTGTGGTTTGTTTTTTAGTTTGTTTGGGTTTGTTTGTTTGTTTCTTTTTGGTTTTTCGAGACAGGGTTTCTGTGTGTAGCCTTGGCTGTCCTGGACTCCCTTTGTAGACCAGGCTGGCCTTGAACTCACAGCGATCCGCCTGCCTCTGCCTCCCGAGTGCTGGGACTAAAGGCGTGCACCACCATGCCCAGCTTTCTGTGGTTATATTGATTGCAGCTTGCTTGTCAAAGACTTAACAGCTAACATCCACATAGCAGTGAATACACACCATATTTGTCTTTCTAAGTGAAGCCTTTTTTTTTGGGGGGGGGGGGAGCACCACCACTAAGCTTAACCATTACACATTACAGGACTCAGGCATGAAACAAATTAATTTATCTACTAATAAGATGGTGAAGTCAGCGCATTAATTTACAGACACAAGATAAACCTGTATGAGTTACAATAACGTTAATAACACATAATATCAAACAACAGAGTGGTAGCTTTAGACAACTTTTATTCATGGAATAAAATATAATTCATATTTCTGAATTTACCAATGTTACTTTTAATCTCTATACTTCAGATCCACATTAGCCAAGAAGACATACAGAAAAAGGGCATGGAATATACACACATACCACATTTTCTTTTTCTTTTTTTTCAAGACAGGGTGTCTCTGTGTAGTCCTGGACTCACTTTGTAGACCAGGCTGGACTTGGACTTGAACTCACAGAAATCCGCTTGCTTCTGCCTCCCTAATGCTAGGATCACAGGTGCACACCTGGCTCCACATTTTCTTTTTAAACCTCTTTTAGACATCTTAAGCTTTAAATCATTAACAGAACATTTTCAAATACACAAGACCCCTTATTTGGTTTTTGCGGACACGATTAAGCTTCAGCATAGCTTAGCAGGTCATAGATTTCCCAGGCTGTTTCAGCCAAGACTGGAGGTTTACAGCACACAATTAATTTCATTAAAGCAAAAATACGGTTAAGTACCAGCTGCAAGGCCACTATGTAGGAATGAGCCAGCTCATGCCAACTCAACTTTGTTATCCTCTAGTTGTCTGAAGTGCTATGAATTCTACCCATGGTGGATTTGAGATGCAGAAAGGTACCAATGCTTATCTTTTACAAATGCCCAAAATCTACTGCTATTAAACCTGAACAATGATTCAATGTCATAAGACAACAGTTATTATGATGGATTATTACAAAGTAAGTTGACAGATAACACCAGCACTTAAACCCCCATGTTAATGGATTTACGGAGGAAAGCTGCTCTCATTACCTGCCCTTGAGGTTCTCAAGTTCCCTGTGATGCAGCATGCTCCGCATGTGTTTGTCCATCTCCTTCAAAACAAAACAGAGCAGGTTAAACGCAAGAGACTGCTGTCGGGGCGGGGGGCAGGGGGCAGCAGGGTGCGCAGGTAGTTCCTGTAGGTGTTCAATTAACAATTTGGGTTATGGGGCTTGGGAAA
This sequence comes from Acomys russatus, assembly GCF_903995435.1. Classification (NCBI taxonomy): domain Eukaryota; kingdom Metazoa; phylum Chordata; class Mammalia; order Rodentia; family Muridae; genus Acomys; species Acomys russatus. Next base: position 56,721,745 of record NC_067140.1, read on the forward strand.
TGGTTCAGTGGTTAAGAGAACATGCTGCTCTTCCAGAAGACTGGAGTTCAAGTCCCAGCTCACTTCTGCCTGAAATTCAGTGGGATCTGGGATCACACATGCACACTGCACATACTCATAAAACACATACACATGTCTGGGTAAATAATAAAATAAGAGTAAATCATTGTTTTAAGAAAATTTGGGGGGCTGGGGAGATGGCTCCGCGGTTAAGAGCACTAACTGCTCTTCCAGGTCCTAAGTTCAATTCCCAGCAACCACATGGTGGCTCACAACCATCTACAATGTGATCTGATGCCCTCTTCTGGCCTGCAAATATATATGCAGGCAGAGCACTGTATACATAGTAATAAATAAATCTTTAAAAAAAAAGAAAGAAAATTTGGGGGGCTGGAGAGGTGGCTCAGAGATTAAGAGCACTGGCTGCTCTTCCAGGTCCTGAATTCAATTCCCAGCAACCACATGGTGGTTCACAACCATCTATAATGTGATATGACGCCGCCTTCTGGCCTGCAGGCATACATGCAGGCACAATACTGTATACATAATAATAAATAAATAAATCTTAAAAAAAAAAAAAAGAAAATTTGGATATGGGGCTAGAGACATAGTTCAGCAGTTAAGGGCACTGGCTGTTCTTCCAGAGGACCCAGGCTCAATTCCCAGCACCTACAGGGCAGCTCATAACTGTCTGTAACTCAAGTTCCAGTGGATACGACTCTGTCATACAGACATTCATGTAGGCCAAACACCAAAAGTACATTAAAAAAAAAAAAAAAAAAGTAAATAAAAAATGTTTTTAAATTGAGACAGGGTGGGGAATGGGAGATTACAAATGAGAGGCTAACAATCAGGATGTAATCTAAATAAATTGTTTAAAAATTAAAATATAATTTAAAAAATTTAAAAATTGGACTCAAATTCCTTGCATCAAAAAAAATCTTGTGATTCCTCTTTCCAATTTAAAGCAACATCAGTTCCACATTAAATAATTCTCTGGCTGTATTTCATGCTTATTTTTATCTTGAGGTAGGGTCTTAGCCCAGGAAGACCTTGAACTCATTATGTCACTGAGAGTGACCTTGAATTCCTGGTTCTCTTACCTCCCTCTCCAGCGCGAGGGTTATAGGTGGACATTGCCACAGCTGGCTCTGTTTTAGAAAGGAACTTTTGGGTATTTTAAGTAGACTAGGCTGGCTTGCAAGGCATGCCTTGGGACTGATGACCCCTGGTGGTATGTATGGTGGGAGGGGCTGAAGCTCGGCCACCACAGCCTGATCTACACGGGGAGGTGTAGTTCATCCAGGATGACAGAGGTGACGATCAGCAGCTAAGGGCACTTGCCACAGAGCCTGATGAATTGATCCTGGAGGCCACATGGTGAGGAGAGAACCACCTCCCTTCACATGTGCACTATGGGACATGGTGCACACGTGTGTACATGCAGGTATGTGTGGACAAACATACATAAAGTGGTTTTTAAAGGCTTTCAAATCACTCAGCTTTTAAAACTATCTGGCTCTTTATGTGTGTGTGATACTTGTTCCCATTCATGCTGGTGTGCACACACGCATGTAGGTACATATATACAGTGTGTGTTTGTGTGTGTGTGTGTGTGTGAGAGAGAGAGACTGTGGAAGTCAGAGGACAATCAACGTTGGACATATTTCTCAATTGCTTTCTACCTCATTTTTAATTTTTTAAAGTGTGTTTATAAGAACATGTATTAAGTCGGGCGTGGTAGCGCACACCTTTAATCCCAGCACTGGAGAGACAGAGGCAGGTGGATCGCTGTGAGTTCGAGGCCAACCTGGTCTACAAAGTGAATCTAGGACAGCCAAGGCTACACAGAGAAACCCTGTCTCAAAAAACAAAAACAAAAATAAAATTAAAATAATAATAATAATAAAGTCTGTGGACTCAAGATCGTTGTAAGCTGCCCAACATGGGTGCCTAAAACCAAACCTGGGTCCTCTGCTACAACAGTATGTGCTCTTAACAACTAAGCCATCTTTCAGCCCCTCCCCCTTATTGAATACAATCTCTCAGTAAACTAGAAGCTTACCAACTCAGCTAAGCTGGCTGGCCAGAGAGCACCAGGGAACTGCCTGTACCTATGCTGGAATTACAGATGTGCCCTGCTGCCAGTGGCCTTTTATGTGTTAGGGGTCCAAACCCAGGTCCTCATGTTTGCATGGGAAGCAGTTCACTGAACGGCCATCTCCTCAGTTCGGGTTTGTCTACTTTTATCCACATTATTTCTCACTCAGCTCAGTTTCTCAAGAATAAGCTACAACTTTTATTTAAGGTTTGGCAGAGGCGGGCATATAAATTGTTAAACACTTGTTGAATGAATATGGCTGCCTACGTTGAGCATAGATAGGTATTAAAAGCAAACAATGTGGCTAAATACCACACTACACACCAAGGCTAGGCTGGGACAAGTGAGACTAAGACACAGCAATTCCGTCATCCTTCTACTTTACCACCCGCTTCCCAACTTCCCCAATGGCTTTATCTGAGGAGTAAACACACAGCAAGACCCAAAGAAAAGGCATCTACATACCATTTAAGGAGCTATAGACATCTCATGTATAGAGAATGGTTGCTTACATATACGCTAATAAGCAGCCACAGCTCAGCTGCTGAGTACTGTATACTATACCCTGTGTTGAATCAAACACATTTGTCCTTAAACCACAAAATATCACTGAGTATTAACTTCAGAAGGATGGCAGGGTGTAGAGAAGTTAACTGCTCCATTCACCAGGTATTCCTAAAGTACTTACTATACATACATACAGAGCTAGGCCCTGAAGAAACAATGTGCAAAGATGCATCCCTAATAATCAAGTGGTCAAACTGGACTCCAAGTCCAGGAAGATCTGACACCAAACATCATGTTTTGCTGTCAGTACCTGACGCACTTCTTCATCATAAACGGCCTGTCAGAACTCGTGTAACCACTCAACAGCCCACTGTTGCTTTAATCTTCAGTAGTGTGATGAAGATAGCTGTTTCAAAACACTCTTTTGAGATGGTGATTCTACTGAAGACTGTTTCCTGTCTGTCTCTACAAAAACCTTCATCTGGACAGAGCTTTGCAAATGACCCTTTCTAGCCCTTAAGTGATGGTCATCAGCTAGAACAATACGCATCTAAAAACTGAGTCAGGTTAAAGGCAGATGACAGAATTTAACACTTATCTATGGTTCAGAGGTTAAGAGCAGTGGCTACTTTTCCAGAGGATCCAGGTTCAATTCCCAGCATCCACATGGCAGCTCAAAACTATACCTGTTCCAGGGGCTCTGACACCCTTACATAAACATAGATGCAGTCAAAACACCGATGTACATAAAATAAAAATAAAAATTTAAAAAATAATAAATAAAACTCCATCCATAACCAGTCAAAGTGACACCCTGCAATCTCAGTTCTCAGAAAAGAGGTAGGAGGATCCCTGTAAGTTTGGGGGTTTTTTTTTGTTTTTTGTTTTTTCAAGACAGGGTTTCTCTGTGTAGCCTTGGCTGTCCGGGACTCACTTGTAGACCAGGCTGGCCTCAAATTCACAAAGATCCACCTGCCTCTGCCTCCTAAGTGCTGGGATTAAATGCATGCGCCACCATGCCTGGCTGATCTCTGTAAATTTAGGGCCAGCCTGGTCTACACAGTAAACTCCAATCCAGTCAATATCATAGTAAGATGCTCAAGGGGGGAGGGGGAGGAATCTAAAACAAACAAGTAAACAAAAACAACAACTTTTTATTTTCAAAGAAAAATATAAAGACAAGAAAAGACCAAAAGTGAGAAGCTGCAACCAATTTCTCTAAGGCACAAGCAAATTCTTTTAGTTTAAAAAAGTTTGTTTTAATCTCAGCACTTGGACGGCAGCGGCAGGAGCTCTGTGACTATGAGGACACTGTGGTCTACAAAGTGAGCTCCAGGACCGTTGTGCAGAGAAGCCCTGTCACAGAAGCAAACACACAGACAAGGAAGTTTGTTGGAGGCTAGAAAGACGGCTCAGCCGTTAAGACCTCTGACCCAGGTTTAGCTCCCAGCACCTAGGTGACCGCTTACATCTGCCTATTTTAACTACAGTTCCAGAGTACTCAAACTGTTTCCTGATCTCATCAGGTACAGGCAAGCACATGACACATATACATACATGCAGGTAAAAACTCATACACATAAAATAAAATAAATGAATCTTAAAAATATAGGTTCTTGTTTTGTTTTGTTTTACAGGTTGTTTTGGGGGGGGGGGGGAATAAGAAGATGTCTCAGTGAGATACGAACACTTACTGCCCAAGTGTGATGATCTGAACTTGAATCCCTGGCATCCACAGAAATGAGCTCAGCCAGGGAGCACAAAACCTCACCTACATTTGCACATATAATGCATACAGTCCTCCTCTTCCTCACGCAGTTGGGTTTTTTCCTTTGCACTATATACTCAACCTTGTGGACATGCAGGATACTGTCCACACCACCTTTGCTACACCATATCTTGTCCGTTGATAGTGTCCCTATTTACACCAGGGCAGCCTCCTCCTTCTGCCCCAAGTGCTGGGACTGTAGGTGTGCAGTACCACACCTGGCTGCACTGCATTTTTCTTGAGCTGAGACATACACAAAAAGCAAGTGCATATAATAAGTGCAATATCTGTGAATAAAAAAACATGTAATTTGGGGACTCAGGATGTAACTCAGAGGTATAATGTTTGCCTAGCACACACACAGCGTCCCTGAGGTAGACCACCACAAAGTAAAATTTCACAAAGGCATAAACTCTCAACTAGCCTGAACTGTAAGATATTTTCTCTTTAACTAGCTGCTAACTAGAGTTCTCTATATCATGTACCCTGGAGTACTCTAAATTCTGGGTAGAGGGTAATACTATAGTCACTGGCCTTTTAAGACAGTGATGAAAAAAAAAAAAATCACTGGTGGTGCACACCTTTAATCCCAGCACTTTAGGAGGCAGAGGCAGGTGGATCTCTGTGAGTTCCAGGACAGCCAGGGCTACACACAGAGAGACCCTGTCTCGAACAAAACAAACAAACAAACAAACATCACTGATGGAATAAGATTGGTTTAGAGAAAAGAAGAAAAAAAAAGCATAAACAAGATGCTGTCGAGATGCTTCCCCCAGCGCTGGGAATGAATCAGAGCTTAGTTGGCAGCCGCTTGCCTAGCACGCAGAGACGACGGGTTGTGTTCTCCAATAGAATATAAGCAGAGTGACAGCCTTAGTCTGTAATGCTAGAATTTGGGAGTAAGGGGCAGGTAGACTGCCAGTTTGAGGTCAGTGTGCATAGAGAGCGATCTAGGGTTGCATAGCAAAACAAAAATATTAAAATTTAACAAGTTAAACTTCTAAATACTAAGTTTTAACCATTTTTTGGTGTCTACAAGAAACAACTGGCCATAAAGCATGAGATAGTCTCTCTCCCCTGTTACCTTTTTTGAGCCGTACACAATGTGGCACAATATGCATTTTCGTTCTCGTACCATAGTGACCAGGTCTGAAGCACTCAATGTCAACCTGCAACAAGGAAGCAACGTTTAGTGACCTTTCCAGATATTGCCTTTAATTCACTTTCTACTCTGCACCACCCCCCTTAATCTTTCAATTTTTATAAATGGAAATTCTAGCTTTCCAGGTACCAAGGTTAAAATAAACAACCTTCTGAGTGTCTACCGTGACTCTGCTTCCCGACCCCCCAGCAGATCCCACTGCCGCGGCCCTTATCTACCACAGCACAGCCTCCTGGGCCAAGTCCCACTTCATTCTGACTCTCTTGTTTTTTTCTCAAAGCCATAGCTGAAGATTCTCAGAACAGGATGGGCTTAAGATTTAAGTTATGCCAAGCACGGTGGTATTTAATCTTTAACCCTTTAATCCCAGCACTCGGGAGACAGAGGCAGGTGAGTCCTAGCCCAGCCAAAGCCACATAGTCAGACCCTGTCTGAGAAATACAATTTCTTTGCTTAGGTAATTTTCTGTGTCTTCCCACTTTACAGACAACTCTAGGTCCCTGCCATACCAACTGAGTTGTTTCTCCCCTTTAAGGTAATGACTACAATTTTCCTGCCCTCAATATCTGGACAAGTTCTGAAGCCAAGCTTGTCGATTAGAACCATCCATACAGCTTATTAATAAAAAGAGGTTGAGAGATTCCAGAACAAGGCCTTGATAGATGCTTGTACCTAAAGCCCTTTGGTAAATTCAAGGACAGTTTGAGCTACCTAACACTGGAGCTACTTCAAACATCAATGTCAGAATATTTATTCCTCAAATATTTATCACGTAGCTCAAGTTGAAAACTCCTGTTAGTGTCAAGAACGGTTGCTGGGCGGTGGTGGCGCACGCCTTTAATCTCAGCACTTAGGAGGCAGAGGCAGGTGGGTCTCTGATTTTGAGGCTAGTCTAGTCTACAGAGCAAGTTCCAGAGTAGCCGGGGCTACACAGAGAAATCCTGTCTTAAAAAACCAAGCAAGCAAACAAACAACCAAGCAAGCAAACAAACAAAAACCCACCCACCCACCCCCAAAAAACCAAAACAAAAAAAGATCAATTCTTGCTGGGGCAGTGGTGGAGCACACCTTTAATCCAGAGGTAGGGAGGCAGAATCAGGAGGGACCTATTATGAGTCTGAGGCCAGCCTGGTTACAGTGACTTTCAGGCCAGAGCTATCTGAGAAACCTGTCTTTTTTTTTTTTTTTAATGTTGTAGAGGAGTTTATTAAATGAGCATGGGGGGAGAAAAGAAGCCTATTTTGACAAACCAAACCAAAGAAACTGCTATTAAATTTTATTGTTAAGACAGTCTGAGAAGAAAACGCAGGCTGTTTAACGGTAGAGGGAGATCCTTATACCCTGGATCTATTAAGACATTCAGAACAACAAACCTATAGAACTGAAGACATTTCTACAAGTGAATCTTTAAAAGTGAACGCAGATGGTCAGGCATGGTGGCACATGCCTTTTTAGTTCCAGCACTTGGGAGGCCAGCCTGGTCTACAAAGCAAGTTCAGGACAGCCAAGACAACACAGAGAAACCCTGTCTCAAAAAACCACCACCAATAACAACAACAACAAAGAAAAAAACAAAAAGAAAAAGTAAACACAGACTCCAAGTGACAACAATATGCTGTAAAACACTAAAGATTTTAACTTTTTTGTGGGATGACAAGATGAGTAGAAATTAGGCTAAAATCTCTTTCTTGAATCCCACAGGCAGTTATTTCCTATGCCCTCACATAACCCTGACAGAAATGAATGGATTCCTGGTAAGACTGGACAACCAGGAAACCACAGAAACAATTCTCACCTCTACCCCTAGGTTGCCACTTTTGGGAGGGCCTCACTTTACAGAGTAAGTCTCACTAAAAAGTTACATGGCCTCTACCTAAGGTAGACGTTTTTCCTACACAGGGAAATATGTGAGGTAGAGAAGTCTGAAGGCCAGAAAGCCTGGCTTACACAGGAAAGAGCACCTGCCTCAAACAGGGAGGACAGACAAGACCAGCATGGAGAAGCTGTCCTCGGATTGCCACATAAATGCACATCCACGCCATCAAACAGGAGCAAGCACTCAGTCACAAATACCCTTTCTGCAAAAAGAACATTAAAGTCTTTAGCGGATGCTTAATTCTTCTTTTAACTTACTTTTAAAATGTAATTTTAATTTAAAGTAAATTTCAATTTACTTTTAACTTCTGCTTGAAGTATTTTGAAGCCGGTAACATGTACAAATACATTTATGATTATTTGCCCCTAATAACTGATCTTTTAAAAGATTTTTTACTTATATGTATTTGTATGTCTACATGGGAGTACGCACATGTGAGTGCAAATGTTGGCAGACCCCAGAAGAGGCCGTCAGATCCTCTAGAGCTAGAGTTCTTTGACGTGGGTGCTGGGAACCAGTGTGGGTCCTCTGTAAGAGTAATAAGTGCTCTCCCACTCAACAATCTTTTGCAAACTGCTGCCCAATGTCAGTTCAACCACTCAGGATGTGAAATGACAGCATCACTTTAACTGAGAAATCTCGGCCTAGCATCATTTGGAATAGGAGCGGAAATGGAGCCTGTGATGGATATCAGCATTCAGGTGAGAACCTCAGGGTGGAATCTCATCAATAGACCTCTTTTCTTCACAGAGGGCCTCACACACATCAGAGTGGCTAAGAACTCTACGCAGATGTCCTTGTCTTCTTTGATACCCCTCGTCGCCACCTCCAACTTAGCTTTAGATTTTTTTCCCCCTTCGTGGTTTTTTGAGGCAGGGTTTCGCTGTGTAGCCTTGGCTGTTCTGGGTTCACTCTGTAGACCAGGCTGGCATCAAACTAACATCAATCGCCTGCCTCTGCCTCCCTGAGTGCTGGGATTAAAGGCATGGGCCACCACTGCCTGGCCGCCTTTTTTTTTTTTTTTTTAAAGTACAAGTTATGGTACCCAGGTCCACATGAATGCCAGGCACATGTTCTACCACTCAACTATATCTCCAAAGATAGACATATAAACAATTTCCAAGAAACATTTGACACTGTACAAACTGTGGGTGGCTTTTGTTTATTTGTAGGTCTCAACATAGCCCAAACTGGCCTGAACTCCCAATTCTCTTGCCCTGTACCTGGAATTATAGCTGTATTCCACCACAGCTGGCTCCCCTAGCCCCCGCCCCCCCACCCCGGCAACACATTTTATGATGCATCTGCAGGCCACGGGAACCACTGGGAAATTTACAGAAAATTTCCCTGGTCCTTGCAGATAGAGGTCTAACCTAACCTAATGGGCAGTGGGGAGAGGCAGAAGCAAGTTTCACAAAGACAAAGTGCCTTGGAGTGGGGAAGAGACAGAAAAGAGACCAAAGCTGACAGCAAGCAGCTCCTGAAGCACTGGTCACTGACCAAAAGCTCTCACCACAGTTGGCTCAGTGGTTAAGAGCACTTACCTGTTCTTGCAGAGGACCTACACACCTCACAACCACCTGCAACTCCAGTTCCAGGAGGATCCAACACCTCCTGCCCCCACAGGCACTGGCACTCACGTGCACATATCCATACTCAATCACACATACATAATTAAAAAACAAAACAAGCCGGGCCTGGTGGCGCATGCCTTTAATCCCAGCACTCGGGAGGCAGAGGCAGGCGGATTGCTGTGAGTTCGAGGCCAGCCTGGTCTACAAAGTGAGTCCAGGACGGCCAAAGCTACACAGAGAAACCCTGTCTCGAAAAACCAAAAAAACAAAACAAAACAAAAAAAACAAAACAAACAACAACAAAAAAAAAAACAAACAGCTCCCAGGGCTGGAGAGATTAGCTCAAAGGTTAAGAGCACTGGCTGCTCATCCAAAGGTCCGGAGTTCAATTCCCAGCAACTACATAGTGGCTCACAACTGGTTATGTGATCTGGTGCCCTCTTCTGGCATGCAGGCACACATGCAGGCAAGACACTGTATACATAATAAATAAATATTTTTTTAAAAATTAAGAGAGTTAAGTCAGCACTCGGGAAGCAGAGGCAGGTGGATCGCTGTGAGTTCAAAGACAGACTTGTCTACAAAGAGTCCAGAACAGCCAAGGCTACATAGAGAAACCCTGTCTCAAAAAACCAAAGAGAGGGAGAGTAAAAAGTACCCCACAGAGGACCAGGGTTCAACTCCCACCACCTACAAAAAGCCACAGTGGCTGTAAGTCCAATTCCAGGGAACTTCTGGCATCTGTGGGTGCTAAGCATGCATTTGGTACACAGACACACATGAAGGCAAAATACCAGTAAGCCTAAAATTAAATAAAATAAAGATTTTAAAAAGCTTCCAACATTTGTATTTTCATGGAGATAGAACAGCTTTAACCTGCCATTAGGGTTGAAATAGACGTCTGAATATAACTGGGAAAATTGCCCCTTTCCTCCATCAAGCCTTTTGCGTATTTTCCACAACAATGCCCTCTAGTTGCTCGCCTAATTCGGAGGTCTTTGTCTTCTTCTGTACTTTACAAATGTTATTCGGGCCAGAAAAAAGTATTTTTGAGGTTATGAATAACTTATGTGAAGTGTTTGCTTGCCTAGTCTGCACCAAATTCTGGTTCTGACTTCTAGCACTGCAAAAATAAAAGTTGGACCGAGAAGCAGTTCAGTGGTAAAGGCTTGCCTAGCTAGCAGGCCTCAGGCTCTGCCATAAACACTGGACAGATTAACTTTTATCCACGCTGTGGGTAAGAAGCTCACCCGCAGGAGGGCAGGTCCTGAGCCCACCCTTCATCACCTCCTTCTGTGATACCCTCCCAGCCCCATCACCAGGGCAAGCTCTGGGAAAGGGAAACAGTTCCCAGCACCCTCATCCTTCCTAGAATGAAGTGCAAACTATAGTTCTGCCTTGGACAGTGTTCTGCTATGTGAAGAGACCAAGGCAACTCTTACAAAGAATAGTATTTAGCTGGGTATGGTGGAGGCAGAGGCAAGTGGATTGCTGAGTTCAAGGCCAGTCTGGTCTACTAAGGGAGTTCAGGATAGCCAAGGATATACAAAGAAACCCTGTCTGGGGGGCGGGCAAAAGAGAAAAATTTAATTGGAGACTGGTTTACAGTTTCAGAGGTTTAGTCCATTATCATAAAGGCAGGAAGTATGACAGTAGTCAGGTATGGTACTGGACAAGTAGCTAACAGCTAAATCTGCACGCAAAAATAAAGGGAGAGACAAGGGAGACAGGGAGAGGGCCAGGCACAGTCTTTTGAAACCTCAAGGCCCAGCCCCCAGTGACAGACTTCCTCCAACAAGGACACCTTCTAATCCTTTAAAAGTTCCTCTCTGGTAACTAAACACTCAAATAGATGAGCCTATGGGCCATTCTTATTCAACCACAACTTATTCAATGACAATTCAACATTCTTAATCAACTTCCTACTAGTAAATTAAAAATCAAAACACCATCAGGGCTGTTACAGAGAAAAAAAACCTTGCCTGGGATGGGGTGGGGGGGGCAGGGAGGGGGTTGGGTAGGTAGCAAGTAAATAAACAAAGTTTAAGGTGTTTGATCATCATAAAACAGGCACGGAAAACAAACAAACAAACAAACAAAACAAAACCGGGCATGGTAGCACACATTAGTAATCCCAGCACCATGGCTGCTGAGGCAAGAAGGTCTCATGTCTGAGCTGGCTGTGCTACACAGTAAGACTCTGTCTCTAAAAACAAACAAAGCACAAGTGTAGCCCCACACTCGGGAGGCAGAGGCAGGAGGATCTCTGTGAGGTCGAGGCCAGCCTGGTCTACAAAGTGAGTCCAGGATAGCCAAGGCCACACAGAGAAACCCTGTCTTGAAAAACCAAAAATAAACCAAGCGTGGTGGCACACGCCTTTAATCCCAGCACTCAGGAGGCAGAGGCAGGCGGATTGCTGTGAATTTGAGCCTGGTCTACAATGAATGAAAACAAATTCAAGACCTGCTGGGAAAGGCAGAGAGACCTACCCATGTCTCAAAAGGAGGAGGGAGGAGAGAAATGGAAACTAGCTCAACATACTCCACCCGCCCCAGACACACACACACACACACACACACATACACACACTCGCTTAAAAACAAACAAACCAAACAAAAGGACAAGTCCCGCATGGTGGTAGTCACAATCCTAACACTTGGGAAGTAAGTAAAGATTAGAGAATTAAGACTGCTTTAGTACATAGACTTAGAGACTAGCCTTGGCTTCACGAAACCCGACCTCAAACAAAACAAACCAAGATCTGAGCCCTAAATAATAGAGATAGGAATAAAAGCGATCCAGGACTGGGAATACCATTCACTGGTAGTGCCCTTGCTTACTAGCAGGGGGAAGCCCTAGATTCAGTTCCCAGCACTGTACAACAGTATAGCAAATTTTAGTTACATATTAAAGTCTAAGGGACGGGCTGCAGAGGTAGAGTACTTGCTGCCTTTGTAAAGGACCTAGGCCTTGTTCCCAACACCAATACAGCAGCTCACAACCATCTCTTACGTCCAGTTCCTTGGATCTAATGCCCTCTCCAGCCTCTGCAGGCAGCTGGCACATATGTACAGACATATATGCAGGCTAAACACCCATACACAGAAAATAAAATATAAAAAACCAAAACCAAACAGACAAAAAAACCTAGTCTGGGCTGGGCGTGGTGGCACACGCCTTTAATCCCAGCACTCGAGAGAGGCAGAGGCAAGTAGATCGCTGTGAGTTTGGGGCCAGACTGGTCTACAAAGTGAGTCCAGGACAGACAAGGCTACACAGAGAAACCCTGTCTCAAAAAACAAAAACAAACAAACAAACAAACAACAACAAAAAACCAACCTAATCTGAGTTTATATTTTTCTGGTTTATAATATAAACATAAAAAAAGTTTAAGGTTAAGCCCCAAAACTCAGAAGACAGAGGCAATTGGATCTTTGTGAGTAGAGGCCAGCCTGGTCTACAAAGCAAGTTCTGGGACAGCCAGGGCTGTTATAGAGAAACCATGCCTCGAAAAACAAGCAAGCAAGCAAACAAACAAACAAACAGATCAGGGTTAAAGGATGTAACTCAGGAGAGTGCTTGTTTCGTTTTCAAGAAAAATCTCAGATTGTGAAACAATCACTGGAACCACTGAACAATAAATTCTCACTTCTATCTTCCATCCCCTGACACATATACTCTCTCCCCGCGTTCAGCTGATTCTGACTACTTTCCACAGATACTCTATGCCCTTAAGTGCAAAACATGCCTATATGTATATATACACACACACGTACATATACACATACTTAAACCTGGCACTACTGCAATATGCACACTCTCTTGACACCATTACTTTCACACTATCTTGGAAATCATTCAATATTAGTAGAGAGGTGGCTCATTCTAACAAACGCACAGATTCAGCCATCCTCAATACACACCTGGGAACTCCCCCTTCTTAGTCGCTTTCAGAGTACAACAGCCAACAGACTACAAGCTTTTAATGGGCAACTCTGCATCCTAGAAGAGCAGTGAAGAGTAAATGCATCTTTCTACTTAGGGCTCTTATTCACTGGTATACAAATATAAAACCTCTCTTTTCATAATCCAATTACAAAACACAAAGTATGTATAGTCTTCATTGAGTCACCCTGGGTTTCAGAACCAAAGGATCTGTCCCAAACCACTCAAGGCTCCTTGCTTTTCTCATAGACCAGCCTTGAACTTGTTCTAATCTAGAAGCTCAGTAACCACATGGTTTTTCTTTTTTAAATACCTTCCTTTCTGAAATCAAAGCAATTGGTTCTAGAAAAGCTTACTGAAATTCCTTCACACCTTTCCTCTTTCTTGACTATTCTGAAGCTCTCTTCAAAATTTATCTTGACATTTTCTCTAGTTAAAAACTACGATGGGCCGGGCTGGGTGTGGTGGCGCATGCCTTTAATCCCTAGCGAGTCTAGGACAGCCAAGGGTACACTAGAGAGACCCTGTCTCGAAAAACAAACAAACAACAATGGGCACATACCTCTAATCCCAGCACTCTGTGACTGAACTGAGGACCTCAAGTTCAAAGCCAGTCTGGGCTATATAAACCAGATTCTTTCTCAAAAATAAGAACCAAAATAGGGGGCTGGAGAGTTGGCTCAGAGGTTAAGGACACTGCTCCTCCAGATGTCCTGAGTTCAATTTTCAACAACCACATGGTAGCTCATAACCATCTGTAATGTGATCTGATGCCCTCTTCTGGCCGGCAGAGGTACGTGCAGGCAGAGCACTGTATACATAATAAATTAATCTTAAAAAAAAAAAAAAAAAAAAAAATCAAAATTAACTCTGTTTTCCAGACCCAAGAGTTAACTTCAGTTCAATTTCCAAAGAGGAGGGCTTACAAGGTCTAACTTGGGGTGACAGAAAACGATGAAGTTCACTAGGTCCACAGCATGTAAACTCCAGCAAATCACCCTCAGCATCTCAGTACCTCGTGTGAAAAGTGCTGCCCAAAAAAAACAAACCAACCCAGTACAAAGCTCGTTGCAGGTATATAACCTGAATGTACTTAGTGCAAGCATAGTGGGTGCTAAGTAAATCCTAGATGAATCTGATCATTTTTGGCCAAACTTTAGGATTCCCATATAGGGTTTTAGAACAGGAAATGGCTCTTACTAAGTATTAAAAGGTATCTGTGACTCGAAGCAAAGCAATGTTAACCCGTTATGGTGGCTATAGTTCTAATCGGCTAAGAGAAAAACTATTTTATCTGGTTCCGTGTTGTTAAACACACGCACACACACTCCACTGAAATCTCGAGTTTCCCCCAGATGGTTTATTTTACTCTCAAAGATGACTATACCGCCTTTAATCCCGCACTCGGGAGGCAGAGGCAGGCGGATCTACAGAGTGAGTTCCAGGACAGCCAGGGCTATACAGAGAAACTCTGTCTCGAGAAAAACAAACAAAAAAGATGACTACACCGAACAAACTTCAGTGGGGGGCTGTGCAAGAAGCTCCTCTCCACAATTCCGCACCGTGATTGTACTAAATACTAATCGTTCCACTAGTTGCTAGTACATTTCTAAGACACATCACAAAAAGCAGAGTCCTCAAAGTCCAAAAAGAGGCGAGATTGTCAGTCTTGGGAGGCAGAGATGGCCCAGGCCTGAAACCTGCAGCCTTTAAACAACACACTAAGGCTGAGATTCTTCCTAGACCCCAGGCCGACAGAGGTCAGGCCTGCCCCAGAGGTCAAAAACCTGGAACCACGCGTTCAGCCCGAGGAGTGGGAGCAGAATCGGACCTCCCCTGCCAGAATCTGTACCGCGAAGCAAGACGCATCGCTCGCCCATAAACCCTAAACCCACGCTGGTCAGAAGAGACACCGTGGCATGGACGGCGTGCCGGCGCAGCCCCACCACTTGCCCACGGGGCAGATCATCCGCCCCTCGGGCTCCGATATGCCCAACCATGCTGGGCTCCCCATACTCACACTCACAGCCCGTCCTTCCTACGCCATCAGGCCGCCGAGGGCCCGGCGAGGGAGCTCCCAGACGCCCCCTTAGCCTCCGGTCGGGCGGCGGCCTGGGACCCGCTCCCCGCCGGGCACTGACGCCGCCGCCGCCGCCGCCGTCAGTGCGCAAGCGCACGCAGCCTGGCGCGCTCCCTTTACCCCTCCCCGCATCCGCCCTTTTCAACCAACTAGCTTTATTTGAACACCAGAAGTGAACAACGGACACCAGGTAAGAAACCCTACTCGAAACGCAAGAACCGAAGTAGGTCCCTTTGCACAAACCACCTTGCTTTCATTCAGCATTTTTTTTTTTAAATCCTCCCAGCCCTTTCTAGACTTATCTCCCACACTACTTTCCACCATAAGCCGTGACACTGTCTTTATTAAATTTCAAAACTATTCTTACCTTGTGAAACTTTTGAACAGACAGATCCCAAATTAGGTACGTTAGTTTACCTCATTTTCTGGAGGTTGAGGTAGGAAGGTCAACGTGAGTTCAAAGCTAGCCAGGGCTACATAGTTCCTAGGCTACACTGTTTCAACGAAAGGCATAACTAACTTTAAATCTTAGCCAGCTAGTATAATTTAATTATGTTTTGTATTTCGAGACAAAATTTCTCTGTGTAGGCTTGACTATCCTGGAACTTGCTCTGTAGACCATTTTGAGAGATCTTCCTGCCTCTGCCTCCAGACTGTGTTGGGATTAAAGACATGTGCCACCACTGCCCGGCAACAATTTTTTACCTTAGGCAAAGTGATGTTTTCTTGGAATGCCATTTTTTAAAGTTAAAATTAGGGTGTTTGATTTGTTGTTAAACTTGAAGCATTCCCTTTCTTCTGAGAGCCCGTTGTATGGACTGAAACAAACAGTTACATTGCAGTTGATAACGAGGAGCTACTTCTACCACTATAACAGCTCCGTCCACAAGAACTATCAAAGCCTCACATTAAAATAGCTACCTTCATTAATATTTAATTGCAGATTCCTTCTAAAGGTTTAGAGAATTCTTCCAATTGTGCGCTTGTGACATCACAAGACCCCGAATCAGTCAAGGTCTGCTAGGCTGCTCACTCTTCCTTCCTTTACAGGCAGGTTATAGCGGTGCTTTGCTCTGTAAATTCAGAGCCTTAGTCCAAGGGAAAGCCCGTATAGGTGAGGACAAAAATAAGCCAAGATTTCGGGGCTGGAGAGATGGCTCAGAGATTAAGAGCCCTGGCTGCTCTTCCAAAGGTCCTGAGTTCAATTCCCAGCAACCACAAGGTGGCTCACAACCATCTACAATGAGATCTGGTGTCCTCTAATGGCATACATGTAACCAAAACACTGTATACATAATAAATTAAAAAAAAATAAGCCAAGATTTCACAACTTTAAAACTCTGACATTCTGGAGCAGATAATTGCTATTAGTTGCTGTCTAGTGCATTCTAAGATACTGTTCCCCCTACCCACCAGACCCTGCCCAGTGTCCCCTAGAGGGCAAAACTGTCCCTAGATGATAACTACAGGACTATATCCGTAAGTATCCCAGCCCTAACAATTCAGTCACATGTTTTCTTCCTCCCAGCCCTCAAGAAGTGATATGAGAAAGAGCAGCCAGACAGGAACTGCTGAGTCCATTTCTGCAGTCCTTAAGCAGGCAGCTTATAGTGCTTCTCAGTCCTCTTCTCTAGCTGCTTGGCCCCAAAGCTTCTCAATTTCCTTAAACCTGCAGCCACCTTCCTAATCAGCAAAGGGTGTCTCTGACTTCTCAGAAAAGTTAACTTCCTGTTTCTAAACATACAGGCTTATTAATAAACTTTGTCATTATACTTGAGAATATTCCTCCTCCTTCTGACTCTGTGTAGGGGTCGGTCTCTCTTCCGTGAATGGTCCTTTCATCTCAGTGTCTCGGGTTATTTATTTTTACATATATTTATTTGTGTCTGGAGCAGCATGCTTGCCATCTGGTACTTATATATATAAGTCAGATGCAACTATACGGATCAAAATCAGGTCCTCCGGCTTTATGGCAAGTGCTTTACTTGCTGAACCAGCTTGCCAGCTACAGTCCTATGGGTTTTATTGTTTGAGGTGGGATCTCAGGTAGCTAACTGTTAGCCTCAAAATCACTGTCATCACACACACACACACACTTTTATTTTTTTAAAATTCAACTGTTTGTCTTAGTTGGATCTTTTCTCCCATACTCAAGTTCTGTCTTAGTTCTAACAAAATAAAAACAAACAAAACACACCCTTCCTAATTTTTCTGTGACAAAGCCAAAGTTTCCAAAAGCATTTTATGATGTCCCCAATTCTCTCTCCTGTCCAAACTATTGCATTGTTTGTCAACTATCACCAATCCCCTGTGTTACTAAGTTCAAAAGGCATTTTTCAGGCTTCATCTTCTTTTGTTTTTTGTTTGTTTTCTTTTCCTTTTCCTTTTCTTTTTTCTTGAGGCAGGGTTTCTCTGTATAGCCTTGGCTCACCTGGACCCTCTTTGTTGACCATGCTGGCCTCGAACTCACAGCTATCCACCTGCCTCTGCCCTCCCCCCACCCCCACTCCAATGCTAGGATTAAAGGCGTGTGCCACCGCCCAGCGTTTTTTCTTTTTTTCTTTTGGTTTTTTGAGACAGGGTTTCTCTGTGTAAGAGTCTTGGCTGTCTTGGAACTCTCTTTGTAGACCAGGCTGTCCTCGAACTCACAGAGATCCGCCTGCCTCTGCCTCCCAAGTGCAGGGATTAAAGACGTGCTCCACCACCACCCAGCATGGAACCATTTCTTTGAAATATATTTTATTCCCTAGATTGCCAGCATTTTGCTTTACTCTTAGAGCTGCTTGGAAGGATTCTTAGGGCAAGTAACTCAATGGCCATAAAACAAATTCTAGGCTCATTATTCCAAAATTTATAACATCTTTAAAGATCTCGCTCTCTTCCTATCTTGATCTTCAGCCTTGCTGGAGATGGACTCAGGACTCAAAGTGCTTTACTGCTCTCCTCCACCCACTGATAACGCCTACTCTGAAACAGGATCTCATTAGGTCGCCTGTCTAGCTTTACATTCCAGAGGTCAGGCGATCCTTTAACCTGAGCCTCCTATAGCCTGAGGACTACACAGTGTGAGCTACCGCGCCTCCTCCTCCTTCCTTTTTCCTTGACTCAGAAAGTGAACTCTTAAAACTTCTAACCAGAATGAACTTCAAGAAACTACCAGAAGGTGCCGCGTTGTTCTTGGCATCCGTTGTTCCCACGGCCTGGAAAACCCTTATCTCGTGGATTTCCGGAGGAACTCTTACTTATCTTTCGTGACTTTTAGAGTAACTTCCTGCGGCAACTGTACAGGCAGTCCTCAAAATAAGTTTTGTTCATTGTGTGCCAAAGGCATCTTGGAATTTCTGTGTACCGTATTCTGTTCACTGTGATATTTACGCATCTATTTCCGTGGTTTAGAGGGACTAAAACACCCTGTAGGCTTAGGCAGTCACTCTAGCTTTTCCTCGACATTCAAAATACTAAAGCACCCCAGCACGCAGCTGCCATGGAGAGGGTGGGGAATCTGTCTGTAAGGGCTAAAGGGTGAGTTCCCAGGCTCTCCGCCGGCGTGGCAGGAGATTTAAAGCACACCCCGCACGGTGATTGGTTCCAGCCTTAGAGGTGTGTCTGCCCCGCGGCGCCGGCGAGTGCGCTTGCGCGCAGGTTCTTCGGGCGCATGCGTGCTCACGCGCGCCCCGTCCGAGCTAGGAGTGTACAAAATCTGCGGGGGCTGGAGAGGAGTGGCCGTAGCAGCCTGGTGAGCCTTCTGGAAAGTGGCTGAGGGAGCTGGTCAGCGGGAAGGGTAGGATGATATCCTAAGGAGAAAGAGGGTGTGGTGGTGGTTGAACGTTGGTGGGGTCGGACTGTAGGGGAGAAGGGAGCTCCGGCCAGTCCTCGGTGGATTGGGCCGAGAACGAGATCGCCAGGCGTTGGCGACCAGCGCGAGCCCAGCGCAGGAAGGGAGGCGCGAGAGTGGTGCCCTGGACTTGTGGTTCGGCTCCCCAGTCTTTCACCTCCAGCCTCATGGTGTTGCTCGTCAATATTAACAGACTGCCTGGTGGCCCTGCTGAACACATGATTCTGAGATAGTTGTTAGAAGAATGACCCCGAGGTCTAGGAAAGTCCCTGATTACCGTAAAATTAAGGCAGGCGCGCACTAAGAGTATGGTCAGGCAAAGGACGATTTTTCCCAATCGGTTTGGATGTGAGGCGACTATCTTAATGTACTGTTACACTTCTTTCCTTCGTCCTTAATCATTAGTCACTGCACTATTAGGAAAAGCAAACTGGTGTTAGAGGAAGCGAAAAACATGAGTTGAGGAAAGAGACTTTTCCCTTTTGCTGTTTGTCATCTGGGTTGGTTTGGGGTGGGGGCAGGGATGGTGACTGCAGGAGAGTTAGATACTGGCAGCTTTTACACGGCGTATTTTCAGCCTTGTGAAAATAATTAGTTTCTTTCTTTTTTAATAATTTATGTGCATTAGTGTGAGGGTGTCAGATCACCTGGAGCTGAAGTTACAGACAGTTGGAGCTGCCATGTGGGTGCTGGGAATTGAACCCGGTCCTTTTGAAGAACAAACAGTGCTTTTAACCGCTGAGCCATCTCTCCAGTCCCTAGTGTAGTTTCATACTAAAAGATATTTTAAGAATTGGAATAATTTCTACCTTGCTTCCTTTGAGAGGGTTTTGAGATGCCCTGGAAAAATGCTGATAGTTCAAACATAGTCAGGTAAAGGGTATTCTTCTCATGTTTTTTCTCTCTTGGAAAATACTATTTAAATTTTGTGAGGCTCTGGGCAGCAGTAGCTCACATCTTTGATCCCAACACTTGGGAAGGAGAGACAGGTTGATCTCTTGAGTCTGAGACCATCCTGTTTTTACAGAGTGAGTTCCAAGACAGCCAAGGCTGCACTAAAAAAACCCAGTCTCTGGGGGAAAGAATCCTATATGGCATAATTTGCTAAAGCACATTTTTCTTTCTTTCTTTCTTTCTTTCTTTCTTTCTTTCTTTCTTTCTTTCTTTCTTTCGTTTGTTTTTCATGACAGGGTTTCTCTGTGTAGTCTTGGCTGTCCTGGACTCACTTTGTAGACCAGGCTGGCCTCAAACTCAAAGAGATCTGCCTGCCTTTGCCTCTCAATTCTGGAATTTAAGGCATGAACCACCATGCCCAGCTAGCTTAAGTACTTTAAAAACTTAAGTTATTTCATAGCAAAGTAAGAAATGTTAGTATTTCTGTCACTAGCAAAGTTGATGCCCAAGGTATCCATTGACTACTTGTTATTTGTTCTTTTGGTGAGAGGTTTTGAGAAAAAAAAAATATATATATATATTCAAGTAGATACATACTAACAAGTAGGAGAAACACTTTTCCTTACCATGCTTCTGGGACAGGTCATATTAAAGCAAATTAAATGATTAAACAACTTAGCCTATATCTTAACTATTTATCATTCCTGGGAGGACTCTTTGGTTTGGTTTTGATTCTTACGTGGCTTTGTTTGTTTGTTTTGTTTTCGAGTCAGGGTTTCTTCTAGCTTTCTACTTTCTACATTGTAGCAACCCTTAAGACCAAGGGAGGTTTGGAAAAGAATTAGGAGTGGGTGACTGGAATTCCAGGTGAGATGCTAATGACACGGGGTCCTCTCTGTCAGGGGTCAGCAGGCCCAATATTCAGTCTTTTGTGAGTAATGACAGTTGCTCTGATGGAGATGATAATGGTTGTTTATGCTCTGAACACTGTTCCATAATAACATATTTAATAGTTGTGAGGTGGTTATAATACCTGGGCGCCCTTGCTGATGTCTATAATCTCCACTACTTGGACGGTTAAAGCAGGAGAATTTCAAGTTTCAGGCTAGCCTCAGCAACCTCATGAAACCCCATCTCAAAAATAATAATAAAATAAAGTCACACAGGCACGTGCGCGCGCACGCGCGCACACACACACACACACACACACACACACACAGTTTCCCAGTTCTTTTAGCCTTGTGCTTATGTCTCAAGATAAGAGCTCTCGGCTGTTGTTCACGCTCCCTCTCTGCCTGCTGCCATGCTCCCTTCCATGATGGTCATGGACTTTAACCCTCTGTGAAACTGTAAGCCCAAATAAATGCTTTCTTCTGTACGTTGCCTTGGTCATGGCCTTTTGTCCCAGCAATAGTAAAAATGAACTAGAACAGAAGCTGGTACCATTAAGACCAGTATTAAAAAAAAAACCCATATAAATAAATACAAATGAAGTGTATATACATTGAACACGCTGTTCTAGGCACTGTTTTGTTTTGGTATTTGATGCTTGGGCTTTAAACTCAGGGTCTCTCCTCTATTTTAAGTTCACTTCTCTCTGAGAGCTGTTCTACTAGGAATAGGTACTGTTAATAAATATTTTGGGGACTGGAGAGATGGCTTAGTGGTTAAAAGCACTGACTGCTCTTCCAGACACCTGGCTCAATTCCCAGCACCCACATGGCAGCTCACAACTGTCTGTAACTTGACAGCCTTACACAGACATACATGTAGGCAAAACACTAATGCACTTAAAATAAATAAATAAAATATGTTGCATGAAAGACTTGTGTAATAATACTGGATTTAAGCATGATTATTATCTTTTAATGAAGAAACTAAAGTATAAAAGTTAAGTAAGCAAAGCATTATGTCAGCTGGATGTGGTGGCTTTTACCTATAATCCCAGAACTTTGGAGGCAGAGGCAGAAGTATTGCTGGATTTTTGTTGTTGTTGTTGTTTGTTTTATATTTTACTTATCATTTTTGTGTGGAGGTGTGGGTATTCACACACATAGGGCAGACAGAGGACGGAGTTCATTCTTTCCTTGCACCATGTGTGTACCTGGAATTAAATTCAGGTCATCATCAGGCTTGGCTTCAGGCGCTTTTGCCTGCTAGCTAGATGGATTTAAGTGTCAAGCCATCTGGTCTAAATAGTACCAGCTTCTGTCTTAGCATCATGGCAGGGAGCAAGGCAGCAGACAGATGGGGGCTTGAGCAGTAGCTGAGAGCTCACATCTTGGGACATAACCTCAAGGCTAGAGAACTAACTGGGGATGCCATGGGCATTTGAAACTCCGAAGCCTGCCCCCAGAGACACGTTCCTCTAATCCTTCCTTGCATGCTTACACTGGGCATTAAGAATTCAAATACATGTGTCTTAGGGAGCCATTCCCCCCCCCCCCCTTTAATGATATTTCAAGTGTTTCTCTGTGTAATAGTCCTGGCAGTCCTGGAACTCTCTTGGTAGACCAGACTAGCCTTGAACTCATAGAGATCCACCTGCCTCGGCCTCCCAAGTGCTGGGATTAAAGGTGTGTGCCACCACTCAAACCACCACAGTGGGTGTACACATATGTCCCAGTTAGGGGACAGCTTGCAAAAGTCCATTCTCTTCTTCCACTTTGTGGTTTTCTGAGCTGGAACTCAGGGCATCAGGTATGTGAGCAAGCACCTTACCACTGAGCCCTCTCGCTGGCCTCAGGGACACCATCCTATAATGGTCTTTGGAATCATTCTTTTTAGAGACTTCAGTGCTGATGTTCTCCAGATGTGGTGTGTACCCAATGCTCTTTATGGGATTCATTTAGTAACTGCAGAACACATCTAAGGTGATACAGTTTTGAATTAGCTAACATGAGATGGGTGGAGGGAATATTGTATGTGAGGGGAAGTGTCATCACTCGATCCTCACCTAAACTTGGTGTCTAATGTACTTAATCTGCCAGATTGTCTTTCCTAGACAAGTGGCAAAGAGCTGCCTGCGTGGCTTTCTCACCTTCCACATCTGCAGTGTTGATGTCATCAGTTACTGCCTCCCCAGGATTAATTACATCAAGTCACTTAGGGTAGAATTGTGGAAATTCCGAAGCTGACAGAAGTGTGAAAGCTGGGTTTTAGACACCAAACAGTTAACTTAAAATATGCACTTCTGTAAAACTGAAGTGTTATTTTGTGTTTGTTTGGTTGGTTCCTGGTTTCTAGTGGTTCCCTCTGACTCACTTCATTTTTGCCTTGAGTCATGTGTTTCACTGTACTTTAAAAGATAGATGTTTATAATAGACATGATTCTGGGGCAAACTTACATCAGATCATTTGCATAGTTGGGGCAGGGGTGCCCATAGAAGAATGGCTAAAGTTATCCACTTAGAAGAAGTATAAAAGAAACCAGAGAGAAAATAAAGGTAAGAAACTCTTTCTTTCTTTCTTTTTTCTTTTTTTAAATTTTTTTAGGTTTTTAGACTGTGTTTTAGGTTTTAGACTGTGTTTCTCTGTGTAGCCTTGGCTGTCCTGGACTCACTTTTGTGGACCAGGCTGACCTCAAACTCACAGTGATTGGCCTACCTCTGCCTCGCAGGTGCTGGGATTAAAAGCATGTGCCACCACGCCTGGGTGAGACTTATTTCTTGAGACAGGGTTGTGTGTGTGTGTGTGTAGCCTAGACTGGCTTTGAAGTGGTGATCCTTCTGTCTTATCTTGCCAAGCATTGGCCTGGGCCGGGACACCTGCCTGTGGAAACTAAGTCTTAACTTAAATCATTTGATCTAAATACTAAATGCCTTCAGGAATTGTTAAAATTGGAACATTGTTTCTTTTTTGGCCTAAAGTTCTCCCTTCCACCTATCCCTCTCCCTCCCCCCCATCTCTGAGTGTGTGTGTATATGTGTGTTTTATATAAAAGTAGCCCAGGTTGACTTGAAATTCCCTATATAGCCCAGGATGGCCTCAAATTTATAATCCTCCTGCCTCAGACTGCCAGGTGTTGGGATTATAGGCTTGCACTACCAAATCTGGCCAAGTACATGAACATTTTAGACATTCGTATTAGAAGTGGGACGTGGCTCAGGTGTGATGATGGGTGCAAGTATCAGGTAAAGAAACGCTTAGGTCCAGCCGTGGTGGCACATGCTTTTAATCCCAAACAAACGTAAAGTTAGTTTGTAGAAGGAAGCACCCATATTTGAAAGTGATGTCTAACTGAGTGGCAGAAAAGATGATGAATCACAGAAGATTTGACAGACTAGGACACGCCCAAGTCTCATGAGAAGAAACAGGAAAGGGGAGCTACTTAAGAAGCAGTTTACAGAGAGAGGAAGAGTTTTACCAGAACAGTAATAGATGCGTTGCAGAGAGGGAACTCAGGCAAAGACACAGAACGAGCCAGAAAATGAGAAGCCAAAAGATTAGAGCAGATTGCTGAGTTAGTTTGAGGCCAAGCAGATTAAAGAGAAGCCAGATTAAATAAATCAGCTGGGAGAGGAGTTTGAGCCAGAACAGCTGAGTTGAACCAGCCAGTCCAGAGCTCGGAAAGAACAAGGAAGGGTGAGCTCATTAAGCAGCAAGCCTCAGAGGCTGAAAACCTTCTAGGCCTAGGCTAGTGTACAGAGGCTGCAAGCTTCAGGACCAGGTTAGCCGAAGGAGGCAGTAAGCCTCTTGAGACAACCACTGAGCCAAGAGAATAAAAGTGACTTTCACAAGACAGAAACCCTGGACTTCTATCCATTTACTTCTGTTGGTTCTTCAGACAGGTTTTTCACTCTAGCTTAGCTCTCTTTGCACCCAGATTGTCCTCAGACTTGAAATCCTCCTGCCTTGGGTTCACTAGTGTCGGGCAAGCAATATCAGACTGTCTTTTGTTCCCCCTTGTAAAAGGCACTTGGCATAGTGGGCCACACTTACAATCCTTGCACCTGAGAGACTGAGATGGAAGGATAGTTGACAAGGCTACAGCGAGTTTCGGAGCAGCCTGGACTGCACAGAGAGACCTTGCCTCAAAACAGAACACCTAGAGAAAGAAATGTTTTCAAATTTTGAACAAGTTGGTATAAACACATGCTACTGAGAGTCTGTCTGCTTCTGCCTCCCAAGTACTGGGATTAAAGGGCTATATCACTACATCTGGCTGGCGTTTATAGACGTAGACCGCCATGCTCAGCGTCTTGGCTTCTAATTTTTCAAAGTGGTAGTCAGAGCCTATTTAACTAAAAGCCACCTGGGGTGGGTGGGTGGACGCGCACACGTGCCTGTCTGTCTGTCTGAAGCTGGGGATCCTATTACGGCCTTGGACATGCCCCATCTTCAGCTCTTAGCTGCTGTCTTTGCCTGTTGTTTTGGTTTGCGTTTGAGTCACACTGTGTAGGCTCTCTGCCTTTAACTGATGACTGATCTTCCTGCCTTAGCCTTCAGAGTGCTTCAGCTACTCTTATTTATTTTGGTTTCTCTGTGTAGCCTTGGCTGTCCTAGACTCACTTTGTAGACCAGGCTGGCCTCGAACTCACAGCGATCCACCTACCACTGCCTCTTGAGTCCTGGGGTTAAAGACATGTACCACCGTGCCTAGCTATTTTTTTTTTCCAAAGGTGACTTTTATTTAATTTATTTTTTAAAGATTTATTTATTTTTTACGTATACAGTGTTCTGCATGTACACCTGTAGGCCAGAAGAGGGCACCAGATCTCATTATAGATGGTTGTGAGCCACCATGTGGTTGCTGGGAATTGAACTCAGGATCTTTGGATGAGCAGACAGTGCTCTTAACCTCTGAGCCATCTCTCCAGCCCCTTGGTTTTTTGTTTGTTTGTTTGTTTTGCTTTGTTTTTTGAGACAGATTTTCTCTATCCTTGGACTTGGCTGTCCTGGACTCGCTTTGTAGACCAGGCTGGCCTTGCACAGAGATCTACCTGCTTCTGCCTCCCTGAGTGTTGGGATTACAGGCATGTGCCACAACATTCAATTTTGTACTCTGTAATTTAAGGCATCCACTTGGGGGTATTGAAGTGTATCCCCGAGAAGGGAAGACTATTGACATTTTGTGCTTTCTTCCTTTCCTTCCTGTACTGTGTGAGCCTGGTAAGGAGATTGTTACAGATTCTCCTCCAGCTACATTCCTCTGTTTTCTTTTCTTTTTTGTATTTTTGGTTTTTTGTTTGTTTGTCTTGGGTTTTCAAGACAGAGGTTTCTCTGTGTAGCCTTGGCTATCTTGGACTCACAGATTACTAACTTCTTCAGACCCTGTTTGAACCCATTCTTGCTGCCTTATGTGAAATATTTTCCATCTAAGCCTTCAGTAAAGACTTCTCTCGAAACTTCTGTTAGCAGTACTTAAGACAAATCTGTTATTATTTTTATTCTCTTATGATTCAGAGAGGTCAACTATCTGCCAATGGGTGGGGATGTTTCCAATAATTTAGACTTACTGTATGAGCCAACTGAAAGATTTCTCTCAAGAGAACCAATGACTGGTATTATACTTTGGAACCTGGGTCTGGAGTTTATTCATTATTCTATTTTCTCCGTTTTTTTGTTTGTTTGTTTGTTTGTTTTTGTTTTTTGTTTTTGTTTTTTTTTTTTTTTTTTTTTTTAGCTTTCCTAGACAGTGTTTCTGTGTGTAGCCCTGGCTGTCTTGGAACTTGCTTTGTAGACCAGGCTGGCCTAGAAATCACAGTGATCCACCTGCCTCTGCCTCCCTTTTGCTGGGATTAAAAGCGTGCACCACCAGTGCTGCTACTACCACCACCTTGTGGCCCTGACTGGCCTGGAGTTTGCTTTGTGGACCAGGTTGGCCTCAAAATCACAGAGATCTGCCTCCCTGCCCCATTCTTTTTTTTTTTTTTTTTTAATTATGTATACATGTGTATATGTGCATATGTGCACATGAGTATGGGTGCTTATAGAGGCCAGAAGTCAGAAGAAAAAAAAGAAAAAAGCCATTTAAGGAGAATTGTAAAAAGAATTTTAATTCAGAACGTGGTTGCTCTGGCAAGAGATCACATTTAAAGACCTAGGTCTGTGTGATCCAGCTGGAATACAAAAAAACACCTTTAATCCAGGAGACAGAGGAAAACAGATCTGAGTTCAAGGCAACCTGGAATAGAGCAAGTTTCTGGTAAAGAAAAGCTTAGGTCCAGGCTTGGTGGTACATGCCTTTAATCCTAAACAATGGAGGTAAAGTTAGTTTGTAGAAGGAAGCATCCATGTTTGAAACTGATGTCTGTTGAGTGGCAGAAAAAGTGACAAATCAGAGACAGATTTGACAGAATAGGATATGCCCAACTTTCATGAGAAAAGGGAAGCTACTTAAGAGGCATTGCGGAGAGAGAGGGGAGGCAGCGTGACCAGGATAGTAATAGACAGTTGCAGAGAAAACTCGGGTGAAGAGCCAGAGAATGAGAAGGATCCAGGAGATTAGAGCAGATTGCTGGAGTTAGTTTGAGGTCAAGCAGAGCAATTCAGAGGGAAGAAAAAAGCCAGATTGTCAGCTAGGAGAGGAGTTTGAGCCAAAACATCTGAGTTGACCCAGCCAGCCCAGAGCTCAGTAAGAACTAGAAAGGGTGAGCTTATTCAGTAAGTCTCAGAGGCTCAAAACATTCTAGGCCGAGGTTAGATTTCACGGCGGCTAGAAGCTTCCAGGACCAGGCCTACCTTAGTAGACAAAGGCAGTAAGCCCCCCAGATAACAATTGAAAAGGCGAATAAAAGTTCATTTTACAGGGAATCTTATGTTTTTAGATTTGTAAAGAAATATGTTGTTTTGTCTACTACTTCAACCTTTATAATAACATTAGAACCCATTAGTTGTACATTTAAAAATAACAAAATTTTATGTGGTGCTTACTGACATAGGACTGTAATACTAGCACATGGGAGATAGAAAAATCAGGCATTGAAAGCCTGGGCTGCATAAGACTCTGTTTCAAAAAACAAAGAAATGAGGGGGGAGGGGCATGAGCTTATTGAATACCAGGCACGTTCCAGTGAGTGTACTAAGGACTTTTGTTTTTGGGACAGAGTCTCTCTCTACAGCCCTGGCTAATCTAGAACCACCTGCTTCTACCTCCTGGATGTGGGAATTAAAGGCATTAGCACTCCCGGCTGTGCTAAGAATTTTGAAGACTCACCTTTGTATGTTTGTTTTGAGACTCTTTCTTTGTAACCTAGGCTGACATTGAATCCCTGCTCCTGTGTACTGAGAATATAGGCGTGTGCTGTCTCACCTCTTCACCAGAAGTCAACCACGTTTGTCCTTCTCCCACTTTGACACTGAGGAAACCGAGTCTAGTCTACGCTGTATGTTTGTACGTGTGTCTGTGTGCATGTGTGTATACTTGGAAGTCAAAGAACACCCCCCTCTTCATGCATGTGCTGCACATAAATGCTCACAGACACATTAACAAAGTAAACCTTTTGTTACTTGTCAGCGCACACTTCCTGATCCTCAGCCCCAGAGAAGGGGAAGTGTTATGCAGAACTGGAGTTAGCGGAAAGGGTGTGTTTCCAGATGACCTTACTGGCACCTGACTCATCTACTTTCTACTGCATCTCTTGATGGGTTTTTTTGTTGTTGTTGTTTGTTTGTTTGTTTTTGTTTTTCAAGACAGGGTTTCTCTGTGTAGCGTTGGCTGTGTTAGACTCACTTTGTAGACCAGGCTGGACTCAAACTCACAGCGATCCGCCTGCCTCTACCTCCCGAGTGCTGGGATTAAAGGCGTGCGCCACCACCCCCTCGCCCCATCTCTTGATTTTTAGAAGGCAGGATTTTTTAGTCTTTGGTTTTGAAACAAGTCTTCTGTAGATTCAAGCCTCTCTTTGAACCCATTTGAGATTTTTGTTTTGTTTTCGCTAACAAGGTAGTAAATATTGACTTCTAGTTGGCAAGAATCACCAGATTGAATTACAAATTCTGTTTGTGAGATATGGCTTCCTTATCCTGCAGTGTTTCCGTAATTGTAGTAGATTGTCTGAAAAGCTGGCTGAAGTACTGTTTGCAGGGGCTAATTGATGAGTGTGTACTATTTTTCTTGTCATTTGTCCCTCTGTCCCGAACTAAGGAGATACTTATTGGAGCCATAGGTGACTTTAGACCGTGCTGCCTCATAGGCTTAGACTTGGGCTCTAGGAAGTGACAGAGAAGCTAGAATCTACCTGAGCAGAAAAGAGCAGGACAAGGAAAGGCATACAAACATCTGGAAGTGACAGGGTAGAACGTACTTCTTTTTGTTGTTGTTTGTTTTTTGTTTTTCGAGACAGGGTTTCACTGTGACACTGTGTTCCTTTGTAGACTAGGCTGGCCTTGAACTCACAGTGATCCACCTGCCTCTGCGTCCCAAGTGCTGGGATTAAAGGCATGTGCCACTACGCCCGGCTGAGCACACAATTTAATGTTAATGTTTAATGAATGAATAGTTGCTACTTCATGGAAGGCCTTTATATCTTCTTTTTAAGCTTATTTATTTTATTTATGGGTTGGGGTGTTTTGCCTGCATATATGTCTGCTGTGTGTATGCATGGTACTGGAGGACATAAGAGGGCCTAGAACTGGAGTTACAGATGGGTGTGAGCCACCGTGTGGTGCTGGGACCCTAATCCAGGTCCTCTGCAAGAGCAGCCAGTGCTCTTAACCACTGAGCCACCTATCCAACACCCACATATTTTACTTGTATATCTTAGTATGTGAATTTTGCCTGAACACAGATGTGAAAACTATAAAGTTATATTTGGAACTTCTGGTGCTTGTAAAAACCTTTTATTTGTGTACATCTGTGCATGCATTATGCATACATATCTGATATAGGGCACATGTGGAAGCTTGGGGGACAACTTAGAGAAGTCACTTCTACAATTTGGTGTAAAGGTGGCACTTAGGTCCTTAGATTTGGATAAACACCTTTACCCACTAAGCTATTTAAATGAACTTTTTGTTTGTTTGTTTGTTTTTTAAAAAGATTTATTTATTAAGTATATGGTGTTTCACTTGGATGTATGCCTGCAAGTCAGAAGAGGGCACCTGATTTCATTATAGATGGTTGTGAGCCACTATGAGGTTGCTGAGAATTGAACTCAGGACCTTTGGAAGAACAGACAGTGCTCTTAACCTCTGAGCCATCTCTCCAGCCCCTTAACTTTTTTTTTATTTTTGGTTTTTCGAGACAGGGTCTCTCTGTGTAGCCTTGGCCATCCTGGACTCACTTTGTAGACCAGGCTGACCTCGAACTCACAGCGATCCCCCTGCCTCTGCCTCCCAAGTGCTGGGATTAAAGGCGTGCGCCACCACGCCCGGCTCAGCCCCTTAACTTTTAGGCTCAAAAATCTTAGTTAATTGCATTTAGCACATTTAGCTACATACAAATACACAATCACACATAACTTAAAGGGCTGGGAGTTGTGGCTCATTTGCCTAGCATGTGTGAGGACCTGAATTCAATCCCCAACACACACACAAATGAAAAAGTGTCTGATTATTGCATTGCAGGGGATTGAGCCCAGTGCCTTGTGCATGTGAAATAAATGCTCTACCACTGAGCTACGTTCTCTACCCCGGCCGAAGAAATTTGCTAGTGACCAACTGGCTGTTTTATTCCATATTACACACTTGCTGGGTTATGGGATACAGGTCCTTTGAGAGTGTATACTGTTTCTTTACTCATTTGCTCATTCATTGGCTATTTTCCAAGTACATACTGTCAGATCCTGTTAGGTGTTGACATAGATGAGAAAGCCTGTCCCCTTCAGAGTGTCGTCTAGTAGTTTGATTTGCCGGTGATCAACTGGCTGGTTAATTTGATTCTCTGTTTGTCAGTATAATTCATTAGGGTTTCTGGCTGAAACACTTTGAACGTTTGTGCCTGATCATTCTTTGTTAATCAGCTTTCAGAATGAGTGTTAGGAGTTTTAGTAGCTTCCCTGACCTTCTGCCACCAACATCCCTATCCACATGTTACTAAAATCACAAGTTTCCAAGGGCTGAATATGGTGGTCCACACCTCTAATCCCAGCACTTGGGAAGTAGAGGCAGATGAGGGGACCAGGAACTGGGGGAACAGGGATGAGTGGCGGTGGAGCCCACGAAGAATCCCAGGAATCAGACTCTGGAGACCAGACTCAAGGTGCAGATCTAACTTTACTGTGCAGCGTATAAGCCTTTCTACGATTGAAAAGCCACTCAGACCCTCCCATGCTACCCTCAAGCACCAATAGCAATCAGTCAGGTTGGTGTAGCTATAAGGAAATGTTGGGGGGCCAAAGTCACCTCAGGAGACTTCCGTAAAGAGGTGGGAGGCAGTCACCACCCTAGCCTCAAGATCCTGTTTTGAGACTTGACTACTGTGCTAGGAGTCCCTAGTAGATGAGTACTGTGTGCAGGGGGTCGGGGTCGTTCGAGGAGCCATAGGCGCTGCAGACGCTTCACTTGCCGTTCTTTATGGCCCCCATAGGCAGAAGGGTAAGACGTTCAAGGTATCCCTCAGTCAGCTTGAGCTACATGAGATGCCTTCTCAAAAACAACAATGACAGCAAATCTAGAATGCAAGCCAGGTGTTATCTGCATTGTAGACAAAAAGCTTTGATAATTGGTTGTCAGAAATGTAATATAGCACTGTGATGTTGTTTAGTGGGTCAAGTGATAGCCATGCAATCATGAGAACATGAGTTCAAATGCCCAGAACCACTGTAAAGCCAGATGCAGTAAGTAGCTCAAGCACAATCCCAGCACCTATGGCTGACTGGGAGGTGAGGACAGGAGCATCCCTGGACCAAGCAGCCTGGTCTGTATCTGCACGCATCAGTGAACAAAGAGAGATCCAGTCTCAAACAACGTGAAAGGCAAGGACGGACACCTGAGACTTCCCTCTGACACACATGCAGTGCGGTGTATGTGCCATTGACATGCATATGCTCAGATTTATACATACACAGACATTACATACACATACATACATGATGTAATGCAAAGCTTTAGACAGCAGTGCAGCAGAGAACTTGAGACAGGTATGACCTTCCAAGGTGCTCCTCACCCCAGAGACCTACTTTCTCCAACCATGGCTCACCTCCTTAGAGTGTCCAGAACCTGCCAAATTGTGCTACCTGCTAGATACCATACATTCAACACGTGAACCTGTGAGGAGCATCACACTCTAACACCTGCCTTATTTCCTTAAATGTTTTACAAGATCTTTCTGGGTTACTGTGCCTTCAAGAATAATTGCTTAGGGCTGGAGAGATGGCGCAGTGGTTAAGAGCACTGCCTGCTATCCCAAAGGTCATGAGTTCAATTCCCAGCAACCATATGATGGCTCATAACCATCTGTAATGTGCTTTGGCGCCCTCTTCTGGCGTGCAGGAGTACATGCAAGCAGAGCAGTGTATACATAATAATAAATAAATTACATCTTAAAAAAAAAAAAAAAGAATAATTGCTTAGTTTCAGAGCGTCTTCACTAAAACAACAGACCATATAAATAGAGGAGCAGCTGGGCATGGTGGTACATGCCTTTACTCCCAGCACTCGGGAGGTAGAGACAGGCGGATTGCTGTGAGTTCAAGGCCAGCCTGGTCTACAAAGCAAGTCCAGGACAGCCAAGGCTACACAAGAAACCCTGTCTCAAAAAACAAAGATAGATAGATAGATAGATAGATGAGCAGAATCCACCCATAATGAAAACTAGTCTTTTTTGAGCTCTTTGTATCAGCATTTTTCTACCTTACATGGGTTCCAGGACCAACTCAAGCCACTCTGCTTGCATGGCCAGCACCTTTACCTGTTGAGCCTCCTCAGTGCCCATGGGTGGTCAGGCCTGCATAGCAAGTGCTTTTACCCACTGAGCCAGCTCACTGGCCCAAGAATAGGCTCTCAAGGTTTATATTTCATTTCTGCCTTGCTTTTTGAGGCCAAAGGCCCTTTCCTATTAGAAAGAGCACTGTACCTGGGCCCGGGAGGTCTAGCATAGTTAGTAGAGTGCTTGCCCTAGCATTCAGTCTCCAACAGCATATAAACAGCCATGTCTGTATTCCCAGCACAGGATGGGCAGGTTGAAGGATCACAAGTTCAAGGTCATCCTCAGCTACATAACAAGTTAAAGCCTACTTAGGGTATATGGTTGCTGGCCTCAAAAATAGTATTTCTCCTGTGTTTTGGCTTAGTTCTTGTACTAATAGCATTAAATATCCACGTCTCCTCTTAGCCTGAGTTTCTGACTCTGCAGTACAGGTAATAAAACTGGCCCCTTAGTCCTGCTTGCCTGATAAGTTTCTAAATCCCATAAATCTATGCTTTTTGCTTTAACTTTTGTATATCCTTATTTTTCCAGAGTATCCATATTTCTGCTTCTGTGTCCAGTAGAGTTTTGAAACATCATGGATAATCTGTCACCTGAAGAAATTCAGCTAAGGGCTAACCAGGTTACTGATGAGGTGAATGTTTTTTATTTTGTTTTGTTTTTTACTACATTTTACTTCATTTGGTTTTCGCGTGGGTATGGGTGTGTTTGAGCGTGTCTCATGTATGTGGGGGTCAGAAGTCAGCTTCTAGGAGTCAGTTCTCTCTTTCCATCATGTGGTCCCAGAGATTGAGCTCAGGTGGCCATGCTCCTGGGAAGTACCTCTGCCTCTGGAGCCATTTTGTAGGTTCCTATTTCCATTTTCACAGTAGAAAAATGAGAGTGTCTTTTTAGAGATTACTTTGGCTTCTTCTTCGTCCCTTTAAGGTAGCTACTGTTTAACGTGCATATCTGGCAGGAATTTTGAACTTTAATGATTCCTTAATATTTGTGTAGCAGACATAGTTCTGCCTCCCCACATGAAACTCCACAGCCCACCATCTGAAGTCTGTCTTAAGGAGCGTCTAGTAGAAGAAAATGAGCAAGGAGTGCTCTGCTTTCTTTGCTTTCTTGTAAGGAGGAGGATGTGCTGACAGATTTTAACAAGTAGCATCATAAATATAGCCTGTGATTAATTTGTTTTTCTGTATTTTTTGGAACGTTATAATAACTCTGTATTTCTTTCTAGTCTTTGGAAAGTACAAGAAGAATCCTGGGTTTAGCCATTGAGGTAAGAAATATTCAATCTTTGAGTATAGAAATGTATGGTGAGATACTAGCACTAGCTGGAATTGAAGTTATTGGAAACCAGCAGTTGCTGAAGACTGTCCAGTAATGTACTAATTAGCTATTTCTGTTTCTTTGAAAACATTGGGATGTTGGCAGGTAAGATGAATTTACCACAAGCTTGTGACTTACTTTTTGTTGTTTTGTTTGTTTGTTTGTTTGATAGTTTTTAAATATGTTATAGAGGTGTCTATTAAATGCGCATGAGGGGGAAAAGGAAAGTGGGGAGAGTACCCCAGAGGGGGAGGGAGAGAGAGAGAGAGAGAAGGATAGAAACAGAGAAAGAGTGATTGATTGTTTTTTGAGAGAGAGTTTCTCTGTGTAGCCTTGGCTGTCCTGGACTCGCTTTGTAGACCAGGCTGGCCTCGAACTCACAGCGATCGGCCTGCCTCTGCCTCCCGAGGGCTGGGATCACAGGTGTGCGCTGTGGGGTTAAAATGTGTGTTGGTGTGAGACAACAAGTTGTCTCTGTAACATGAGTTTCGGAGAACTTGGTTTTCCATGTGATTCTTTCTTGTTGTTTGTCAGTCTTTGCAAATTGTGCTGTTATTTAGGGTTGCTTTCTTGTATTTTTATCTTTCTTTTTCCCTTTTTAGTCTCAGGATGCAGGAATCAAGACCATTACTATGCTGGACGAGCAAGGCGGTGAGTAGAAGTCATTGAAGGAAACTTTAAATTTGACTTACAATGCCAAAAATCCCTGTAAATCAGCCACTTAGAAAATTCAACCTTCGCTGGGTGTGGTGGCGCACACCTTTAACCCCAGCACTCGGGAGGCAGAGGCAGGCAGATCTCTGTGAGGTCCAGGCTGGCCTGGTCTACAAAGTGAGTCCAGGACAGCCAACCCTACACAGAGAAACCCTTTCTCGAAAAACCCAGAAAAAAAAGAAAGAAAGAAAATTCAACCTTCGCTGGGTGTGGTAGCATTCCCTTTTTATCCCAGAACTTGAGAGGCAGGCGGATCACTGTGAGTTTGAGGCTGGTCTGGTCTACAAAGTGAGTCTATGACAGCCAAGGCTACACAGAGAAACCTTGTCTCAGAAAACAAACAAACAAAAAAAAAAATTAAAAAAAAAAAATCAACCTTCTTGGGCTGGAGAGATGTCTGAGTGGTTAAGAGCACTGTCTGATCTTCCAGAGGTCCTGAGTTCAATTCCCAGCAACCACATGGTGGCTCACAACCATCTATAATTTGGTCTGGTGCTTTCTTTTGGTATGCAGGTGTACCTGCAGATAGAGCACTTACATACATTAAAAAAAAAAAAAAAAGTCAACCGTCTCTCTGTAAGATAAGAGTAATATATTTCTTTCTTTTCTTGATTCAAATTACAGTATCCTGGTCATTGCTGGATTAGGATGAGAGGGAGCAGTGCCCAACTGTATACAAGTCTATGTTAGGCAAGCACGGCTTATTGGGTGCATTTGTCACATGAACATTAAACATGACATTCTTAGATAATTCTCACACAGCAAGGTCTAAAACACGTTTAAATTCTGATGAGTTTAGAAACATCCAATTTTGAGCCGGGCGTGGTGGCGCACGCCTGTAATCCCAGCACTCGGGAGGCAGAGGCAGGCGGATCGCTGTGAGTTCGAGGCCAGCCTGGTCTACAAAGCCAGCCTAGGCCAGCCAGGCCTACAAAGAGAAACCCTGTCTTGGGGGGGGGGGGGAACCACTTAAAAAAAAACAAACCAAACCAAAAAAAAAAAAAAAAAAAAATAGAAACATCCAATTTTGTTGCCCTTAGTTAGTCCCACCTAGCTTTCATTAGTATAGTGACTGAATGCTAGAAAGGCGGGGAATCTGGTCTGCTTGCAAGAGTGGTTTCTAGACAGTCCTCACATGCTGTTGGTGAACAGATCTTTGTACGATGCGGCTCCAGGAGCCTTGGGATCAGTGTTGTTTCCCTGCCACTGATTCTCACTGGCAGGTGATAGGTGAGCGGAGGTTGCAACTTGCTGGTGGGTAACATTGGCGTTTTCACTGGACATCTGTGAATGTAACACCACAACTTATTCTTAGAGCAACTAAATCGCATAGAAGAAGGCATGGACCAAATAAATAAAGACATGAGAGAGGCAGAGAAGACATTAACAGAACTCAACAAGTGCTGTGGCCTCTGCGTCTGCCCTTGTAATAGGTAAGTTGATAAATCAAGACCTTTTTAAAAATAAATCAATACATGAGACTACCCATGCCTACCCCAAAATAAAGTCAGAAGTGTAACTGGATACCTGGGCCTAAATTAGCAACTTTGTCATAGAAAACTGGGGTTAAATTGACTAACCCCTATAAACCTGTTTCAATCAGTATACAAAAAGACTGGGAAGTGTAAACATCTGGATGGTGTAGAACAGAAGGCATTTGTGTTTCACATTCAAGGAGTAAAGAGTCGACTTCTTCAAAAGACAATGTGTTAGGTGGTGTGCTGTCTGCTAAGGCTGGGCAGACAGACAGGTGTGAGTAGGAAGAGGTAGGGCATGGGTTGGGCTTTGTCATTAAAAGGACTTAGACGAAGGTGGAGGAAAGGCTCTGGGGATAAGGCTAAGTGGGGGGCCCCTAGCACCAGAAAACAAACAGACAAAAATAAAACTTGGGAGGAAAGGGAGTTGAACTGAACTCGGAGTTAAGGAGTTGATAGATTTGGCGTGGACCAGGAGACTGGTTGAAAGTAATTCATTATCTAGGTCTTTGAGATAAGACTTTAGCAATGAGATTAGAGATGAAATTATAAGTCAATAGGAATTCAC
Source organism: Acomys russatus (assembly GCF_903995435.1). Taxonomy (NCBI): domain Eukaryota; kingdom Metazoa; phylum Chordata; class Mammalia; order Rodentia; family Muridae; genus Acomys; species Acomys russatus. The sequence goes on from NC_067140.1 coordinate 56,758,376, forward strand.
TTTAAATCAGTTGGTTGCATTTGAAGCCTGAAAGGGGGAGAATCAAAGAAGACTGATGATGGATGGTGTGTCCTAGCTTCATTGGTGTGATAACACAGCCTGAGCAAAAGAGCGTAGGGGAAAGGGTTCATTTGGACTACAGTTCCAGGTTATAGTCTATCACGGAAGAGAGGTCAAGGAGGGAACTTGAAGCAGCTAGCCACATCTTATCCCAGAACAGAGGAAGGAGTGCTGCATGCTGTGTGCTTGCTCTCACCCAGTCTCCTGTCCCCTGCCTAGGCAATGGTGCTGCCCACAGGCATGGTCACAGGCCACAGACCTGGGTAGTTCCTCAGTTGAGGGTCTCAGGTGATTCTAAGTAGCAAGCTGATGCTTAGAACATCACAAGGCATCTCTAGTAGATAGAGAAGATTTCATACTATACAGTGTGAAATTGTGCTTGACACAAGGGACTTGACCAAAACCACTCCATTCTGTTTTGTTTTTTACTTCCTTGAGACAGGGTCTCAGTATGTAGCCCTGGTTGGCCTGGAACTCTCTATATAGACCAGGTTGGCCTTGAACTCAGAGATCTGCCTGCTTCTGCCTCCCTAGTGCTGGCATTAAAGGTATGTATCAGCATGCCCAGTCACTCTTTTTTTTTTTTTTTAATTCCATTGTGGAAATTTGTATTCTCTTCTTACTCTTGGATTAGGTTAAGCTCCCTGATTTTTGACTAATAATACATATTCAGATAAGGTGAAGTTTAGATGAGGCAGTTAACCATTAATCTTCTGTTGGGAGTTCTTCTTTGAACTTTACTCTTAGTTGAGATGAGTGTCTAGAGATTAAGTAACAGAGCTTCATAAACAGTACTTCTGGCTAGTTGTCCCAGGTGTGTGTAATCCCAACGTTTACCTTCACGTGAGTTAAGTTTCTTACGCTTACATAGTTTCAGGGACGTATACCTCTGTTTCTACCGCGAGTTCTAGGGATTTGCACTCAGGTCCTTGTCTTGCACAGCACACCCTTAACTGCTGAGCCGTGTCCCCAGCTCTCAGATAAGTGTTTTTATGTTAAAATATTTTTCTTTCCAACTTAAAATTTTTTTTTCTGGTTATGGGTGTTTTGCCTGCTTGATGTCAGTGTACCATGTGTGTGTCTGGTGTCCACAGAGACCAGAAAAATGTATCTGATCCCTGGAATTGGAGTTAAAGAAGATTGTGAGCTGCCATGTAGGTGTTGGGAATTGCCCAGATCCTCTAGAAGAGCAGCCAGTGCCCTTAACCCCTGGGCCATCTTTCCAGTCCCTTCTGTGTAGTTTTCACTAAATAAAAGGATTAAGTTGCTTGTTGGTCAACTACTGGTTTTGTTTTGCCTTGAGGAATTAGGAATTGACAGTGTTCTTCTGAGCTTTAATACAAGCCCATGGACCTGTTAGAATTTGGTGGACTCTGAACATTTATAGTTTAAAAGCTGTGACTGGGGCTGGGGACCTAACTCATTTGGTACAGTGAGTGTTTGCCCAGCAAGGAATAAAGCCCTGGGTTTGAGAATGGTAGTTCATGCCTATAATCCTAGCCCTCAGGGTCATCCTCTTCCTCTGCTACATACCAAGTTCAAGGTCAGCCTGGGCCACGTGTCTACAAAGTCAACAGAAACCCCTAAACAACAATAGCAATAAAAACTATGATGTGTCAACCAGGTTTAGCAGATTGATTTAAGCAAACAAATTCTAAGTGCCTACATAGTGTGAGTCAAACTCTCAGGCATGTTTTACAAGCTTCTGTTCCTGTCTCCTATGTTCCATGTACCATCTTGGAAGAATGAGGGAAGAGAAAGTAGGTGAATTTCTTTGAACAAGGAGAAATGTTGGGGGTTGGTCTGATGTATTTTTATGCTAATTAATAAAAAGCCGCCACACCTGGGCAGGGCCAATGGGATAGACATGGCTAAGGTTCCTGGGCTTGGGGAGAGAGAGTCTTGGGAAGAAGAAAGGAGACCAGAGAAGAAAAGAGAGAAAGAGGCCTCCATGGGTTAGGTGGAAGGGAAGCACATGGCTGGCATGGGTGGAGATTTGACCCAGATGAAGAACATTAGCAAGTATTTGGGATTATGGATGGGAGGTAGCTTGATAGAAATTATTAAAAGCAGATGGCATGGGATTGGGGCACTGTGGGAAGCTGTTTAGAGTATTAATATCTGCCCTGCCCCAGGTTAACTAAAGGCTATTTTAAAATATAACAGGTGTCAATGTCTTGGTTGATTGCTAGTGGGTTATACAGCCATAATAATAATAAGTATAGGCCTGATAATAAACATTATTAGACAATACAGATAATTTAACAACAACAGAGAAAGACTCCTCTTCAAATCTAGAACAAGATTCTTTCTAAATTTTAGATTAATAAACAGAACAGCAATAAATTCTAAAAAGGTCAAGATGAGAGAACATGGGTGGTAGAGCAGTGGGTGTATTTATTTATTTATTTATTTATTTTTCTGTGTGTTCCTGCCATGTGTAGGCAAGTTTTTCTTGAACATGGGGAGAGAAGGTAAAACATGGTCCTGCAATAGGCTTTACCTCTCACATTGGCAGAAGTCTTTCTCAGTGGGTGGAGAGAAAGCATTCCTTAGCAAATGGAGCCAAGGACGGCTGTGACAGAACAGAGAGCAACGCCCAGTTCTAAGAGTCTAGGGGAGCATTTTTTTCTTCCTGTGTCTTTACACCATTGAGACTTGGGCTGCCGTTATGCCACTCATCCTCAGCTGTCTCCATTCCCTCCACTGTCTAGATCTTCCTGGCCTTGACTCTCAGTCAGTGTCAGACCTAGCCAGTGATAACATTACACACACACACACAGCATCTTTTTTTTTTTTTTTTTTTTTTTTTTTTTTTTGGTTTTTTTAATTTTTTAAAAAATTTTTTGGTTTTTCGAGACAGGGTTTCTCTGTGTATCCTTGGCTGTCCTGGACAGGCTTTGTATACCAGGCTGGCCTCGAACTCACACAGCGTCTTAGACTTCTTTGTTCTGTGAGTCTCAAATTCATTCTAGCAGTACTACTAGTCCAGTAGTTAACAACTTGGATTCATATATTCTTCCCTCTCTTCCTCCCCATTCTCTCTCCTTTCCTCTTCTTCCCTCCCTTCCCCTTCTCTCCTCCCTAATTGTTTACCTACCAGAATACTTTGGAAGACAAGAGTTACTTTTTGCTTACTTTGTTTCATAATGGCGGGATTAGTTGTGCTAAAAGTTGTAACTGCAGCTGAAGCTATTGCCTTAAGTATACTTTTTGGTCCTACTTAGGGCCTGGGACATGATGTACAGCCACTAAGGAGGATTGAGGGAACTTCAGTGCTCCCAGCTAGTACTTTCTGCTCATAAGAAACTTTAGAATTTTAGTTTGGAAGTTATCTCTTGGACATGCTCAGGAAAAATGAAGTATGCAATTGTTTAAATTGTTTTCTTGTTTTTCTTTTTATCTAGATTCTCAAGTGGTGGTTGTTTCTTTGAAACCAGGCAGGCATTTGAATGCATCGTGTGTTTAAAGCTCTAAACCTGTTCCTGTTCTGTTTGATTGACATGTACTGTGTCTGCATCTCATTCTCTCACTTAATCTCTTCCTTTCTTGCTTACTAAAAACGAAGATCTAACATCAAAAGCCGGGCTCAGTAGCTGATCAAAGGGATCTTTAAGCTGCAGTCTTGAGATACAGGCTGAGCTGCTAACCTGCTGCCCAAAGGTGATGCTTCAGATGGCTTTTCTATGCATGCGCATGGATTCTGTGAGTGATGGGAGGTGTCTTAAATCTGTGTTGTGTGTAATGTGATGGGTAGGTACTGTCTGACAAAAGGTGAACTTAACAAAAGGATCTTCCTTTGTTAAGACTAATGCACCAAAAACTTAAGTTTTTGCTAAGTAACATTAATGTTAGCAAAGCAGAAGCACCCTACATCCCATTAGCATAAAATAGTTGCTCTTAGCAGTCAGTGGCTAGAGTCTAGTTCTTCTAAAGGTAGGGGTTCAGGCTGACTGCATCGCTCCGTTCATAGAAATTTGATGTCTATCCTCTCCATCAGATCCCTCATACATTCTGGTTTCTGAAGAGTGTGCCTATTGAAATATTGCTTCTCTGCATTTTAATTTCCCTTGATTTAGGCCACCATCAAATCAACAAATTGTCAAACTAGTCATCATAAATCCTATTTAGAATAGGGTGGGATATCAGTTTTAAATGTGCCAGACATGGTGGCATTTTTTTTTTTTTTTTTAATTTTTTAATCCCAGCCCTAGGGAGGTAGGGGCAAGTGGATCTCTGAGTTCAAGGTCAGCCTGGTCTACATAGAGAGTTCCAGGAGAGCCAGAGCTATTTAAAAACAACAAAGAAAAATTTAAAATACTGCCTTTTTTTTTTTTTTTAAAGGTAAAAAAATCTCATTAGTCACTTTTGGTTTGGGTTTATTTTTGTTTTTGAGACAGATGATGGTCTCTAGAGTGTAGGGTTTGCAGGCATGCCACTGTGCCTGGGTTTTATTAGTCACTCTCTCCCATCTGTTCTGCAATCTGGTATCCTAATAAAAACCCTTATATTACCTCAGCTGATACTAATGGCTGTTGTGCTGAGCGTTGTGGCTCAGTGACAGGGTGCTAGGACTCTTGAGGTCCTGGGGTTATTGCCCTCACCACAAATGTACAAAAGCCCAGATGCCACTTACTCAAATAAAAGAATATTGAGAACTATTGCTTATTTTGTATATTATTACTCTGCTTTAGAGTTTTGTCTGGAACCTATATGTTAACAAAGTATATGTGACAAAATTGTTCACTACATTAACAGATAATTACATGAAAATATTAACTTAAAAATTAGATATCTCTCGGGCTGGAGAGATGGCTCAGTGGTTAAGAGCACTGGCTGCTCCTCCAAAGGTCTTGAATTCAATTCCCAGCAACCACATGGTGGCTCACAACCATCTATAATGTGATCTGATGCCCTCTTCTGGACTGCCAAGTGTACATGCACATTCATATATTAAGTAAATAAATCTTTAAAAAGAAATTAGATATCTCACCTTGTTCCAGGAAAGATTTAACACAGCTAATTGATTGGTTGACAAAAATAATAATATAAATATATGAAAAAAAAATATGAGAACTTATGATGAAACCAAGAAAAGTGCTTTGAGAACTAGCTTTTGGTATTTATAAGTTTTTTTTAAAGTGTCCACCAGACGGCTCAATAGATAAAAGTGCTTGCTGCCGGAGCCCCACAACTTAATTTCTACCCCTGGAAGCAAGTGCAAGTTCAATATACTGGTGTGTATCTGCAGTCCCAGCTCCCCTAAATCAGGATGGGCGGAGACTTGCTCTGCAGTTTGTCAGCAGGCAGCAGCAGCAGAGACAAGACTGTCTCACCAAGGCTGAAGGCCAGTTGTCCTCTGAGCTCTACACGCATTTTGTACTGTATGTGTACCCCCAATCAAGCAACCAATATTTTAATATATTAATTATGCCTTTGGAGTACCCTGTATAAATAAATTAGTACACACACACACACACACCTTCACACATGTGAAGGCCAGAAAACACCTTGCAAAAGCTGTTCTTGCCGTCCTTCTCCATGTGGACTCTGGGAACTGGACTCAGGCTGTCAAGCTTGGTAGCACGCACCTGTGCTCCCTGAGACGCCTTAATAGACCTCCTTTTGCCAGGCGTGGTGGCTCACGCCTTTAATCCCAGCACTCGGGAGGCAGAGGCAGGCAGATCGCTGTGAGTTCAAGGCCAGCCTGGTCTACAAAGTAAGTCTGGGACAGTCAAGGCTACACAGAGAAACCCTGTCTCAAAAAACCATTAAAAAAAAAAAAAAAGACCTCCTTTTTAGGTGTTTTTTTGTTTGTTTGTTTGTTTTGGAGGGTTTGGTTTGGTCTGGGTTTTGGAGACAAGATTTTTCTGCAGCTTTGGCTGGCCTGAAATTCACTCTGTAGGCCAGGCTATCTCAAACTCACAGATCTGCCTACCTCTGCCTCCCGAGTGCTAGGATTAAGGCCTCCATCACTGTCATCTGCCTCCTTTTTAGTTTTTGAGAGAAGGTCTTACAACATAACCCAGGCTGGCCTCAAACAAGTGATTCTCTGCATTAGCTGCCTGAGTGCTGGGATTATAGGCATGCGCCACCAAAGCCTGCTAAGAGTGAGTACCTCTCTGCAGAAGTAATGAATAAGCTCCAGTTCTGGTTCTGCCAGAATTGAGTCTTCATATGCTTATGAAAGAAGAACCACTTTTGGTTGGTTGGTTGGTTGGGTTTTGAGACGGGGTTTCTTTGTGTATCCTTGGCTGTGCTGGAACAGTCTGTAGACCAGGCTGGCCTTGAACTCACAGCAATCCACCTGCCTCTTCCTCCTGAGTGCTGGGATTAAAGGCGCGCGCCACCACGCCCAGCAAAATTAGGTAAAATCTTGACTGTAACAAAATAATCAGTAAAAGACAGTTTGAAGTAGCCATTTAAAAGTCACATAACTCAAAGTGAGGTGGCATAACCCTGTAATTCCAACACTTAGGAAGTAGAAGCAAGAGGAGGGTCAAAAGTTGGCCAGCCTAAACCGGGCGTGGTGGCAGAAGCCTTTAATCCCAGCACTCGGGAGGCAGAGGCAGGAGGATCGCTGTGAGTTCGAGGCCAGCCTGATCTACAAAGCGAGTACAGGACAGACAAGGCTACACGGAGAAACCCTGTCTTGAAAAACTGAAAAGAAAAAATGATTTAATGGTAGTGGTGCACACCTTTAATCCCAGTACTGTAGAGGCAGAGACAGGCAGATTTTTCTGAGTTCCAGGACAGTCTGGTCTACAAAACAAGTTCCAGCACAATTAGAGCTACATAGTAAGATCTTGTTTCCAAAACAAATAAGCAAAATGATTGAATGTTGGTAGATTTATCTGATGCCCCCCTTTCACCTTTTGATGTTGGACATAGTACAAATAACTTATTTTAGCCAGAAATGGTAGAATCATATTCAAGGTCATAAGCAGGAATAATTTTAACTCCTCCTTTTGTTTTTCTTTATCCCTGGCATACAGGACGAAGAACTTTGAGTCTGGAAAGAACTATAAGGCAACATGGGGAGATGGTGGCGACAACTCCCCTAGTGATGTGGTGTCTAAGCAACCAGGCCGAATAGCAAATGGTCAGCCTCAGCAACGCACAGGAGCAGCCAGCGGCGAATACATTAAACGGTACCAGCTCTTCCTTGGGTTTCTGCACCTCTCCTAATGAAGGGCTCATTTTAGGAATAGGCTATAGCTAGCCATGAGCCCTAACTCAACAAGCAATCAATCTGTCAGTCTTCCTCTGTCTTCTCTTCTTCCAAAGGGAAGGTTTATTTGAGCTTTCTATTCCAAAGGGTTCAGTTCGTGGTTGTTGAGGAAGAAAGTCATGGCAGTGGGAATATGGTGAAGATTGTTTTTTGCTTGTTGGCAGACAGTAAGCAGTAAGAAGGGGATACAAGAAAGGCAGAGAGCAAGATATACCTTCCACAGAGCTGCCGTCAAGCCCCATCCATACCCTCTACCACCTCCTAGTAATGCCTGCTGGCCATAGTTTTCCAATTTAAAGTGCCAGTTGTTTAGGTTTGAGTGTGTATAGATTGATTTGAAGGTTTATTAAACACAGATTGGGAGTTGATAAAGGAGCTTGCCACCAAGCCTGCTGTCCTGAATTTAATTCCAAGTTCCCATATGATAAAAGGAGAGAACTGGTTGGGTGCTGGTGGATCTCTGTGAGTTCGAGGCCAGCCTAGTCTACAAAGTGAGTCCAGGACAGTCAAGGCTACACAGGGAAACCCTATCTGAAAAAAAAAAAAGAACTGGCTCCCATAAATTTTCTTCTGATCTCCAAACATGTGTTATGACGTGCACAAACACTACAAGTAAATAAATGTAAAACTTAAAAAACAAAACAAGCCGGGCAGTGTGGCGCACACCTTTAGTCCCAGCACTGAGAAGTGTTTTTCTATGAGTTTGAAGCCAGTCTGGTCCACAGATTGAGTTCCAGGGCAGGTAGGGCTACACAATGAAACCCTGTTTTGGAAAAAACAAAACAAAGATTCATTTGGGTTTAGAGACTGAGGAAGGAGGATTGCTTTAGCACAGGAGCTTCAGGCAGCCCACGCGGCATGGAAAGGCTCCATCTGGGGTGGATAAACAAAACAAACAAACAAAAAAAACTGCTTTCCTGGTAATCCTAGCTCGTGAAGGATGGGGGAGAATTGTCAAACTAAGGGAGGTCTGGGAAACAAATGAATTTTAGGCCATCCTAGACTATATACTGAGATTTGGACTGAAGAGGAAACTTTTAAAATGAAAGATAAAGATTGCTTAGATCCACTCACAGTTCCCGATTGAGCAGATTTGGAATGGAGTGTGAGAATTAATGTCTTACCATAAACAAGCACCTTTACTGTGCTGGAAAATAGACTCTGAAGCACTATCCCAGAGTTGTGTGTTGATCATCTTCTCTACGGCTCTGATATTCTCCTTAACTGGCCTTTGCTGTTTGGTGTTTAGAGACAAGGTCTGTGTAGCCCAGGCTAACCTCCAATTTGAGTTGCTCCTTGTGACTTAGCCCTCTGAGCAGTAGGATTATACGTATGTGCCACCATGCTTGGCTTTTTTTTTTTTTTAATGTTTTATTATATGTGTATGTGTGAACATGCGTATACATGAACGCCATAACACGTATGAGGAGATCAGAGGACAATATTGTTGAGATGGTCTCTCATTCTACCTTTACGTGGGTTCCAGGAGTTGAAGCCAGGTCATCAGGTTTGTGCAGCTAGCACCTTCACCTGCGGAGCCATCTTGCCAGCCTGTCCCCTTGGTTGCCTTCTTTCCTTTTCTCTTCCTCTCTCCCTTCCTTTGTTCCTTTCTTTCTGTGTAGACTGTTTCTCCAAAGCAGTAATCTACATTTCACTCAAATGTTGAGCATCACTTTGATTACTTGTTTTTATAATAATTCCAGATTCAGTCTATTTGTAACTGAGTTGTGATTTAGCTTTCTTTTTGGGATAGTATAACAAATGATGCTAGAGAAGATGAGATGGAAGAAAACCTGACTCAAGTGGGCAGCATCCTAGGCAACCTAAAGAACATGGCTCTGGATATGGGAAATGAAATTGATGCTCAAAACCAGCAAATACAGAGGATCACAGAAAAGGTACCAAAAAAAAAAAAAAAAAATAAGACCACAGGACTGCAAAAAATTAAATTTTTAGTGATGATATCTGTTCCAGGTACTTCTGAGGAAAAGAGCAATAAATGCATTTATTTACTCTGGATATTGTTGGTGAGGTGGCAGATTCAGCATTTTATTTGTTTTTTTTTGTTGTTGTTGTTTTGTTTTGTTTTTTGTTTTTTCCAGACAGGGTCTCTCTGTGTAAGATTCATCATTTTAAAACAAAGGATAATCTTGCTGTTTTGCTTATGACAGACGGCTCATTGTGAAGGCACAGCTTGGAATGATGTTTAACTTAAAACTTTCTACATGAAGCTAAGAGTTTATTGTGTAGAGCTTGTGTGGTGGCTCAGTGAGTCAAGTGCCTGCCACTAGGCCTGACAACTTGATTTTGATCCCTGGGATCAAAGTGATGGAAGGACAGAACCAATTCTTACAAACTGTCCTTTGATCACTCCGTGAATGTGCACTTACACAATAAATAAATTTTAAAAGAAATTTAAGAATATACTGGGTAGCTGGGCGTGGTGTCATGCACCTTTAGTCTCAGCACTTGGGAGGCAGAGGCAAGTGGATCTCTGTGAGTTCAAGGCCAGCCTGATTGACAAAGTGAGTCTAGGACAGCCAGGGCTACACAGAGAAACCCTGTCTCTAAAATCCAAAAGAAAAAAAAAAGAATATACTAAGCTGGGTCTCTAGTGGCACACACCAGTAATGTCAGCACTGGGGAGGCAGAGGTAAATGAGAATTCAAGGCCAGCCTGGGCTAGAGAATCCCAGGACTGCCAAGGGTACATAGAGCAACCTGTCTCAAAACCAACCAACCAACAAAAACAATGTACTGAATAGACCCTACTCTAACTTTTGCATGTATGTCCTTTTTTTTGTTTGTTTTTCGAGACAGGGTTTCTCTGTGTAGCCTTGGCTGTCGTGCAGTCGCTTTATAGACCAGGCCGGCCTGGAACTCACAGCAATCTGCCTGCCTCTGCCTCCCGAGTGTTGGGATTAAAGGTGTGTGTCACCACGCCTGGCTTGGCATGTATGTTCTTGTTTCCTTCCTGAACACATGTTAGCTTTTACTTTTGTTCACAGATAGCATAGTAGTAAGATCCTACAGTTTCATGTCAGGATTCAACAGCAAATATCAATTCTATAGACTTATTCTTATAGACTGAATACGTTGAAAATATGGTCATGGGTGGCTGCGGAGATGGCTCAGCGATTAAGAGCATTTACTTTTACAGAGAACCTAGGTTCATTCCCAGCAACCACATCAGGAGGCTCACAACTGCCTATAACTCCAGCTTTAAGGAGTATGACACCCTCTGGCCTCTTCAGGCACTTGCACTAGAGCTACTTACAGGATAAACCATTAAAGTGAATGATGGTTCCTAAGATGCTTGCAATGCTGTGTTCTAGTTTAGGGTATAGATTACACATCATTTTAATTTAGATGCTTCTGTGGGTGGCAGAACATCTGTTCCAAAGATCTTTGGCAAAGTTATTTCAGCCTCTTTGGTCAGAACTAGAGTAGCTTCACATGAGGGACTTGCTCCGAAAGCATTCTTGTATACTTATTGCATCAGAAGTGAGCTGGACATGGTGTTACATGCCTGAGTTCCAGCCACTCTTGGGGAGTGGGAACATCACTTGAATCTGGAAGCTCAAGGCCAGCCCAGGCAGTAGGAGCTGGTCTAAAAAAAAATAGTAAATAGGGGCCTGGGGAGGTGGCTCAGTTGGTAAGTGCCTGCCATGCAAGCTTGAGGACCTGCATTTGGATCCCAGATATCCATACGCAAGCCAGGCCCGGCAGTGTGGGCCTGTAAAGTGGGGGTGGTGCAAGGGGCAGGGCAACGCTTGTTGCCCTTTGAGACGACTGGGGAACAGTTCCCAGCACCACACAGTGGCTAACTCAGGGATCCAGCACCTTCTCTGTGGTGCACAGATACACATGCAGGCAAAACACCCATATACATTAATTAATTAAAAATTTTTGCCAGCAGTTTGTGGTGCATACCTTTAACCCAGCACTTGGGAGGCAGAGGCAGGTGGATCACTGTGAGTTCCAGGCCAGCCTGGTCTACAAAGTGAGTCCAGGACAGCCAAGGCTACACAGAGAAACCCTGTCTCGAAAAATAAAGATAAAAAAATTATATTTCTTTTTTGTTGCATTGGTGATTGAACATGGGTTCTTGTGTTGTAGGCAAGCAGTCTACCACTGAGCTATATTCTCACCTTCATTTGCTTTATTTTGAGGCAGTTTGACTGTAACCCTGGATGACGTTGAACTCATGATATTCTTGCCATAGTCTATTGACTGCTGAGATTACAGGCATATGCCTGTATCTAGGTTAAAACTTTGTATGTGTGTGCATACATGTTTGGGAATGAAAAAACATCCATAGAATTGCAAATTATATATTCTGCCCCTGAGCTATATTCTCAGCCAAAATTAAACTTGTTGATTTTTAGAACAGAATATCATGTAGCCTAGGCTGGCCTCAGACTCACCATGCAGTTGAGGAAGACCTTGAGTTTATGGTCTTCTTGCTTCTATTCTCCCAGTGCTAGGATTGCGGGCATGTGCCATAATGCCCACATTTCTGCAGTGTTGTGGAATTGAACCCAGGGCCCAGCAGATGCTAGGTAGATTCTCTACCAACTGAGCTACATCCACAACCCCATCTTAAAAGGCTTTTTTGTGAAGAAATGCTGAGATTTCTCTTTCTCTCTCTCTTTTTTTCCAGGCGGACACCAACAAGGATCGTATTGACGTTGCCAATACAAGAGCAAAGAAACTCATTGACAGCTAAAGCGCCTGTTTCTCGGTTCTACGTCATTTCTTGTTCAGAGTTTGAAAGATTGTGAAGGAAGGAGCAGAGGAGGAACGCCTCCCTACTTTCTTACTTTCTGTCCTTCAGGGGTCGGTTCTGGCTCAGGCTTCCTCACAGTCTTTCTCAGCTCACACGCTTAGGCTGCCTTCCATACGTCACACGCAGTCTCTCCATTCTCCTCACTCAGCTTCCTTTGCACTCAAGAGTTAGAATCCTTGCCAAAGAGCCGTGAAGGAAGCAGCTATAGAAGTAGCTTTTGTCATTGTTGGTTGGTTGGGTTTGGTTTTGTGTTAAAGAGCAGGCGGAAGGAACAAGAAATGAAGTTGTTAACTCACTAAAGAAACTACAGGTCACACAAAACAAAACAAAACAGAAAAACAGGCTAGTGCTTGGGGTGGGAGCTTTTACCACGAGCATTTTGTTCTACATCGGTATTTTTCAGCTTCTGCTCCAAAGGAGAAGACAATTTTCCAGAAGCGAGCTTCACTTCTGAACCTGTAGTGACTTTCATCTGTACATAGGTTCTGGGATCCCATTTCATATGGCACATGCAGGAACTGTACCAATGAGTGCCCTTCATTCTCATAGAGTGAGTCATCGTCACATCATGGCCCCACTGTAGGCCTGTTAACCTCATGAAGCTGTCATTAGTCTCTAAAAGATGGACATATATGTGTGAAGTAGGAGACTTCCTCACTAAAGCAGGGCTTCAATTTTTTTTTGGAAACTTTGACAGTGTATCTCAGGTAGAAAATAGATTGCTTTGAGTTTTGTGTAGTTTTAGACATTTAAAAAGTTATTAATTAGTTACTAAAAGTTGTTTGGAAAATTATGCCTTTGGGTTAATTATTGATGACCTCACTGCCTTACACACAGAATCAAGTTTATGCAGATCCTGAAGTGTTAGGAAAGCTGACACTTTAGGAAAGTTTGTCACCTTTGTTTAAAAATTAGCATCTGTATACTTTAAAGCTACCAAAGTAGATTGGTTTGACCAATAACCATGGCTTGATTCTTACAATTAAATTTTGTAATTAATGGTATTGTTCTTTCAAATAGGTAATGTTTCAATGACTTATTTGTGTGTGGGGGGCAATCATTTTATCGGCTTTTGTTAACAAATTAAATAAATGTCCAAACATCAAGCACTCTAGTAGAAAGCTGAAGTTAGCTCTTTTCCTTTCTTTCTTTTGTTTTTTCTTTTCTTTTATGGTTTTTCGAGACAGGATTTCTCTGTGTATCTCTGGCTATCCTGGAACTAACTCTATAGACCAGGCTGGCCTCAAACCTACAGAGATCTGCCTGCCTCTGCCTCCAGAGTACTGGGATTAAAGGCGTGCACCACCACCACCTGGACTCTTCTAATTTTTACTGGAAACGTTTACAAGAGTTTCTATGGTCTGTCTTGAGTCCATTTTAGTCATTACTTGTCTTAGTCGTTTGAACTTAAATACACTACTGAGTATTTCTGAATGAGAATCACAAGTCACTTACTGAAGAAGACAAAGCTAGCACAGAAACATTCAAATGGTGAAGTGGACAAAATTTAAGTGAAACAAGGAAAAAATGCTCCATGTCAGATGAATAGTTTGTCAGGCAAAGGCACTGAATGTTTAAAGTATGACTAAGTATAAAACACTAGATTGGAACCAGGCGGTGATGGCGCATGTGAGACCTGGGGGGCTAGGTCCTACTTCCTGGAGCCCAATGAGACATGAGAGTCCAGTCCGATACAATCAGCAAGGGATGCTTTATTGATCCATCACGACGGGGTCTACCAAGCTCTATTGAGCTGAAGACCCCAAATAAGCAAAGCTTGGGTCTTTTATACTGTTACAGAAGCAGAACTTAGTACAAACATGATTGGTTAGTTGACCTTTAAAATTATTGGTTACTAGTTATTTTATCCCTGAGGGAGCAAGAGCTCAGCTCAGGACATCATGTGCAGTCAGGTGTTCGGGACAGATATGAGGGTGTGGTTTTTCTCGGAAAGTATAGAACAGCCCTGAGGCCATCTCGGAAGGTACCGAGTGGCCAGGGTTGAAAAACAACTTTTCTATCTTTTCACACAAGCCTGTAATCCCAGCACTCGGGAGGCAAAGGCAGGTGGATCTTCTTGAGTTCAAAGCCAGCCTGGTCTACCAAGGGAGTTCAGGACAGCCAGGGTTCTGTTAAACAGAAATCCTGTCTCAAAAGCCAAACAAAGTGCTTTTCTCAAAGCATTTAAAAACATAACATGCTGATCTGGCTGGCTAAAGGAACAGTACTAATAGGTGGTATCCGAGAAATATTTGGTTATAATGTGCATTAAAGCAACCAGTTGTCAGTTTCCGCTTTGCTCTTGCTGGCTTGTGTGAATGTATACCTGTTTCTGTGCCTTGGTTTCCATACCTGTAACACAGACCAGTAATGCCTAGAAATCTCTAATATTGCCAGCCTTAGAAGCCACACTAGTAATCCCAACACAGTGAGTTGTGGGCCAGCCTAAGCTAAATTGTATTAAAAAAAAACAAACAAACATTGCCCCTCCCCCTCCAACCCCAAATAAACCAGCAAAACTCTTAGAACAGTGCCTGTCAGATGTAATGGTCATAAGTGATAGGTGTTTTCACTAGAAGGGAGGGAGCTCTTCTTGGTCAAAGATCTGTCTGTGAATTTAATGAAAAACAGCAGAGTCCCCATCCCCAGCAGGAGGCAAGTACCTTTACCTGCTGAGCCATCATACCTACCTTTTCTAGTACTTTTGAGATATGCTAGCGAGTAGTTAACACAAGCTGGAGTCATCTGGGTTCAATTTTTGGTTAATTTTCTAGTATTATGATCTGGAACACAATACCTGTGACTACAGTTAAGAACTAGCATTCCCTTTTTTTGTTTTGTTTTGAGACAGGGCTTCTCTGTGTAGTCTTAGCTGTCCTGGACTTTGTAAACCAGGCTGTCCTTGAACTCACAGTAATAAGTCTTCCTCTGCCATCCTGAGTACAGGGATTAAAGGTGTGCACCACCATGCCTGACTCCTCATATATATATTTTTAAGATTTATTTTATTTACTATTTATATGGTATTTTACCTGCATGTATGCCTACAGGCCAGAAGAAAGCACCAGATCACATTACAGACAGTTGTGAGCCACCATGTGGTTGCTGGGAATTGAACTCAGGACCTTTGGAAGAGCAGGTTGCACTCTTTAACCACTGAGCCATCTCTCCAGCCCCCTATTTTTTTTAATTTTTAAGTGGGTCTCCTCATGGAACCTTGGCTGGCCTCAAACCCGTAGAGATCCATCAGCCTCTGCTCCACATAGTCTGACATTAAGTGTGTCACTACACCCAACTTCAAACTAAGTAAACAATAAAACTCAAATTCCATCTTAGTAGGAGTCTTAACTTACACAGCTGTACCTCTTTCATCCTTTCTTCAGTTTTAGTTTCTCTTTTGTTCTCATTTCAACTCTTGATCTTTTCTTATCACATAGGGATTATGACTCTCCCAGTAACTTAAACATTTACATTCTAGAGATTCTGTAATGAGCATTTAAAATTAAATTTTTAGGATTGGGGCGCAGCCCTCGGGAGGCAAAGGCAGAGCACTGTGAGTTGAGGCCAGCCTGGTCTACAAAGTAAATACAAGAGTACGCAGAGAAACCCTGCCTCAAAAAACAACAAAACCATGTTTTTAGGATTGAGATATAGAGTCGCTTAGTTCATGAGGTGCTTGCCTAGTATAAAAGAATCCGTAGGTTCAGTTCTGTATCACCACCTCATCTAGGTGTGCAGCCATGTTCCTCCAGTCTCAGGACTAGGTAGGAGGAGCCGGAGCTTGAGCGCATCCTCAGCTACACCTGAGTTAGAGGACGACCTGGGATGTGTGAGACCCTACCCAAAATGGGGCAGCAGGGCAGTGATATGGCCCAGCAGGGAAGGGCACTTGCTGCTAAGCCTGACTACTCAAGGTGGATCTCTAGGCAGGACATATATGGTAGAAGAAGAAAGTCAACTGCTAAAAGTTGTGCTGTGGTGTATGTAAGCGTGTGTACACAAACACATAAATGGAATACAAAGGAAAAACAAGTTGTTTGAATGCTGGTTTCCTGGGTGCCCTCATTAAAATTCTAAGTTATCCTGATCAGGTTGCTAATCTGATTTATATTTCTCACTGATATTCAGGTTTCTTGTCCTGAAGTCATTGGTTGGTCTTTTTTGTTGCTGCTGTTTTTGCCTCTTCATAGATGAGATAAATGGCTTGCTTGAGTCCCTGCTGTGTCACTTTTATGTACCTTTCCACTATAATGCATACTAAAGTGAGAGGTATTCTTTATATTTACAGATGAGGATTAATTGCCCAGAAAGCTTTTAAGTAACAAACTGGATCTCTACCTTGATTCCCTCCAAGGACAGAGCCTGTGACCTTACTCCATGTACTAGCTGACTCCAAACTTAACTAAAACTTAAGGCATACTGCGTAGGGTTGGTTTGTTTTTTAACCTGCTTGTGTGTGTGGCTGTTAAGCCTGCGTGTGTGTATGTGCAACACATGTATGCCTAGTGCCTCCAGAGGCCAGAAGAGGGTGTTGGAACTGCACCTGGGTCCCCTGCAATCTCAGATCTCTCTAGCCCCTTACTTTGTGTAGTTTTTGACCTCAAGCGTTTTGTGTAGCAAGAGATAAATGCAGGCTGTGCTAAGTATTCATCAGCAGATGGGGGAGCAGTTAATTCGGCTTAGATTCAGGGAAGGAGCTTAGACATGGGGCCGGGCCAAGTGAGAGAGGGCAGTCTGGAGCAGCAGCATCTGGTGTGGTCGGGCATGCAATGAGAACAGAGAAAAGGTGCTTCTTATTCATTCTCACAGGTGGGGAACACAAATGAATACATGTAAGTTACAAGTTCAGGTTCATTAGATGAGAGGCACTTGTAAAATGCTAAGAGAAACCCTAACTGCTCAAAGACTTCAGAACACAGTCCGAGCAATAGCGAGCGTCACGATGTTCTTACCAGTAACAATCTGAGTCCTCCTTTTTGTGTACATTCACATTTCCTGTTCCTCAGAAATGTCTGCATGACATCGAAGGATGTCATTGCCATAAAATCAAACGAATATGGAATATCTTCCCAGATTACTTTTTTTCTGGCAGGGTTTTTTATGGTACCCAGTTTACTTTCAGAGAACAAAGGACCGCTAAAGAGGTTAAATGTTCTTCAAATGATTAGCATTGCTTTCAGGCAAAGTTCATTAAAAATATTTTATTTAATATAGTCTCTCATTCAGAGAATAACCATGATAAACAGGCTATTTTAAAATATTGTAGCAATGATTTCCTTGAAGGTAATTTGTTTAGTACAGTTATAAATACAAAAGGGGAGAAATTGCCAGAAATAACATATGATTTTTAACAAAGCTTCAGGAAAATCTTAATTATTAAAATTCATTTAAAACCTAACAAGTAGGCTAAGTGTGCTGCATGCCTGTAATCCCAGTACTTCAGGGGATTGAGTGGGGGAAGCTGAGTCTGAGGCCAGCCCGGGCTACATAGCAAAAACCTGTCTACAAAACAAAAATTCTTACAATTTTTGCATATAGTTTTAGCTCTTCAGAGCCCTCTACCAATAAGGCACCTGCAATAGTTTAAAAAAAAAAAATATTTGCTACTGTAGCCTCGGGGAACATTCCTCACTGGCTGCTGTGTTGGTGCTCCTCTTAACAGAGCTGTTTAAGACAGCTACACATCTATGTACATCCACGTTCCACGTGTAAGCACTGCCATTGAACTGACCACTGGGACAAACGCATACGTCCTTAGCCATACAACTTACCCACAAAGTAGAATCTCAAACAAAGTAGAAAGTGTTACACAGAGGTGATGTGGTAACTGACTTTATGAAAGCTGAGCCCCCTGCCACTCAACAACACCTCAAGCTGTGGCGTGGAGTCATTCTGTCCCCAGGCAGCATTCCTTCACCGCATCCACAGCAACTGCAGACTGCCTTCTTAGAGCCCAACCAGGATGGTTTTGAAGGTCAGCACTGGCCATCGCCCTATCCATGGCTCAAAGTGAACGGCTCCTCCCGTCTCCTACTCCTAAGTCCTTTTCCTTTAGCTTATCTGAGATGTCCTCAAAAGGAAACAAAGTCATTAAGTGAAGCCCAGGAGCCTTCGGCCCAGCCAGATTCCAGCAGAGGTTCCAAGTCCGTGTCCTTTACGGGTCCCATGGCCCTGGAGAGCGTCATGCAAACTTCTTTTTGGTGGCAGTGAACCTCTCCATGTACTAAAAGCATGAAAGAAAAATATACACATGGCATTTTGCTATGAGCAGTACATGAATACTTTTTAACTTAGGTTTTTATACATTTTTTCCTTTTAATTTGACTTGGTTCATTTCATAAAAAATTTACTCCCTACTTCCCCCATTTTGAGTTAGGGCCTCACTATATAGCACTGACTGGGCTTGAACTCACAGAGATCTGCCTGCATCTGCCTCTGCCTCCCAAGTGCTGGGATTAAAGCCATGGTACCATACCTGGAAAAATCTACTTAATTATTAAAGCAGATTAATGTTCATGTATTGTGCTAGGAAACATCAAAAAATGCTTTGCAATAAGCAATATGGAGAGAAAGTCATTTTGGCACGATAGAGTCTGGCCAAGTCTTAGGACTTTCCCAAAATAGGAACCGGTCAGATGCCACCTGTAGACATCATTCGAGTTATCTCAGCATTTTTTATCCCTGGAGCAGACACTAGAAATGTAAAAGATGCTAACCCACACCTTATCGTAACCCTCCAGTTCTCGGAGTTTCTTTATTTCGAAGAGGTTGCCTTCCACGGCAAGCAGGCAAATCTGGGAGTCACTAAGGATGCTCTGAGGAAGTGTGCTGAGCTCCAGGCAGTTCTCCTCCAGACGAAGGACTTTGAGGCGAGGGCAGCAGGAGATCTTCACAGAGATCTGAGAGATCTGTGGGACAACAAAGCAGGAAGAGGACAAGGAACAGAATGGCCACTTTACTACACTGAAACAAACAAGTCTTGACTGTGTCCTAGTTTTTCTTTTCCCACCTCCCTTTTCTCACTACCTACTCACGACAGAAGCCTCTGCTACACACCTTCTGTTCCTCCTCCACTTTCAAATCATTTGAAGGTTACCAGCAGCTTTTCAGAAATAAAAACTAATAATAAAAGCACTGTGCATTTGTTATAGGAAATAATGAGAGTCATGGAGGTTTAAGGAAAAAGTTCAACAGTGAGTCGCCACTCAGAAAGAGCCCTATGAACACTTGATACCTACCACTCTCTCAGTTGCCGAAGCCACGGTTCCATGCTTCCGTGCACTGCTGCATTGCACAGGACCAGCCATCTGTTTCTTGAGACTCCCTCTTGTGTATGACACTTGATTTTTTTTCTCTCTCTCTTTTGAATTTCTCCTTGTATTTTTTGGGGGGAAGGTATCTCTTTATTTTTCCTTTTTTAAAAAAATATTTTTTGTTTTTGTTTTTTCAAGACAGAGTTTCTCTGTGCTGTACTGGCTGTTCTAGAAATTGTTCAGTAGACTAGGCCGGCCTCCAATTCACAGAGATCCATCTGCCTCTGCCAAGTGCTGGGATGAAAGGTGCGCACCATCACCACCTAGCCCCTTTTTATTTCTTAAGAATTATTTTCAAGCAGAAATAAACCCCTAATGCTTCATAGTTAACATTCTCAACCTTTAAAAAAAATCATTCTTAGGGGCTGGAGAGATGGCTCAGTGGTTGAGCACTCACTACTCTTCCAAAGGTCCTGAGTTCAATTCCCAGCAACCACATGGCAGCTCACAACTGTCTGATGCCATTTTTCTGATGTGTAGATGTAATGTAAAAATATCCATATACATTAAATAAATAATTTTTTTCGAGACAGGGTCTCTCTGTGTAGCCTTGGCTGTCTTGGACTTGCTTTGTAGACCAGACTGGCCTCAAAATCACAGCAATCCACCTGCCTCTGCCTCCCAAGGATTAAAGGCGTGCACCAACACTCCTGGCTATAAATAAATCTTCTAAAAAAGTCATTCTTAAAACTATTTCACTTGTATCAACAGTTCTGTCTGCTAATCTCTAGCTATACAATTGCTGTACCTTTCAGTTGTTGTCTAGCCCTGGTCATCTTACTGAAAATACAGATTCTTAGACCTCTTGCTTATTGAATTTAACACTCCCAAGGTCATCTACGGTCCAGCAACAAGGGGTGTGGAATAAGTCATCAACTAATACTTGGTGCTTACCCAATGACAGTTTTTTTCCTAAAAATCTCAGGGAAAAGACAAAACCCACCTCAAAGACCAAATATTATATCAACTACAATCTAGCACAGCAATACCATGTGTAGTTATTAATATACTGAGCAGTACACATATGGGGGCATAGAGGCTAAAAACTAAAGGCTACCTCGTCTCAAATGTCTCCATCGCTGCCTCATGTCTAGAGCAGAGTGCTTCTCCAGACAGATGTTAACCAAGAAGCTTCAAGACAAAGTGACCATTTCAGATGTGAAGTTGTCCAGTGATAGCCTAGCTCCAGGAAAACCAACCCTTTGGGATTTCTCCACCATGTCTGGTGTCTCGTTCCTACACTACGTCATCCCCAACATGGCTCCTCACTAAATGATTGGGGGTGTGAAAGGGAACGAACATAGTTTCTGTAATTATCTCATCCTGTTACTCCGTTCTGCCTTCCTCAAACACAGCCACTATCAACCCACTCCATGACACTGCGCATTAAAATAACTTCATCTTACAGGACATATCTTTTAGTCTATGAAACCAAACTCCATGATTATTGTTTAAGGAACAGGAAATTATCAGAAGACCATAAAAACCCAAACATAAACTGGGGAGCAGGGCAAAACACACGAAGCAGAGACCTGGTTCTGGTTGAGGTTGAGTTCGATGGCCTGCAGCTCGCCGACCGAGTCGAGTATGCTCCTAATCTGGTTTTTAGAGAGATCTACTACATCCAGATGCCGGAGGCTACAGAGTTGGGGCGGTAATGATCCCAGCTGGTTCCCAGACAGGCTGAGTGTCTTCAGGGCCGAGAGCTGCCCAAAGGTAGACGGAAGCTCTCTCAGGTGATTATTGTTTAGACTTAGTGTCTCTAGTTTTTTCAGATTGCATAATTCATCGGGTAGAACAGCTGGTGAAGAAAAAAAAATTTATCCTGAGTCTGATAGAACTAATGAAGTTTATTAAAAAAAAAAAAAAAAGTATGGCAGCCTGCTTCCTCTTGGTTTTGTTTCTAATTTTGAGACAGGGTCTCACTAAGTTGTGTAGGCTGACCTTGAAATTATGATTTTTTTTTTTTTCTGCCTCTTGAGTAGCTGGGGTTCCTTCCAGGCCTAAGTCACCAGGCTTCTGACATAGAATTCTCAAAAGTCATGTTTAGGTATCACATTTTACCAACAGTGGTCAGAAGATTAAGGTGCCATCGAAATGCAGAAAACTGTTTACATGTAAAATGGGTTCCTTTTGTAAAGGGACTTAGGTATATTCTAACAACAATCTGGGGAGGTTTGGAAGATCCTTCCATTCCACCTTGCCCCTCAAATTAGATAACTGTTTACATTGCATCCCAAAGGTCTTCCAAGTCCAAATAAACCTAGTAATAATAATTATGCTACCAAGGAAGCTTGTAGATTAATTGCAAAAAGCAGAAGGATTCAATACATCCCGCATCTCCTGAACTGATTTCATAACAAAACCATTTTGTAAGAGGAAAAACACCCTTCACGACAGCTGATCACTAGCAAGAGCTGCTTAGGCACCAAAGGCATACTCAGTTTGTTGTTGTTGAGAGAGAGGCTCTTCAGCAGGGTGAACTTTCCTATTAGTAGAGGCGGTAGGCTGTCGATCTTGTTGTTGGACAAATCGATGGTCCTAAGGTTGCTTGTCAGCTTCTGCAACTCTGAGGGGAACTGGAGAAAGAAGTTCACAGCGTGGAAAAATCCCGCACCAATGGGCTTCGCCACCCCGCCGTCCCTCTCCCTTTTATTTTCCTGGTTCGGGCCCCCTCACGTCTCACCTCGGTCAGACCACGGTCTTTAAGCTGAAAGACCCCAGTTTTCTGCGCTGTTTCCACATGAGCACGGAGGGCACTGTTTCCCATCCTAGGGCCGCGGCTCAATTCCCTGCTGGGAAAGAAGTGCAGCTGTCACCGCCCAGTCTAGACACACAAGCCATCGCGTAAACCTTCCCTTTGGGTCTCCGGTCCCAGTTGTCACCTTCTGCCTATCCCTACTTCCCAGCGGCCAGCCCAAGAGTGGCAAGGAGAAAGCAGGCGAGCAGACCGCGCTACTACAAGGTCCAGCTGCTTTGGCAGCCGAGCTAAGAGCCAGGGAGCCTCCGATAGCCGCTGCCGGAACAGGGAGCTCCAGACTCGCCTCCTACCGCTCAGTGCAGAGAAGGCTCCGCCAGGGAAACACGGGGACCCGCGCTCGCCTGAGACGCGTTCCCAGGGCTTCCGCCCGGGCAGGAACGCCCTGTGACATCATCAAGCCGCGCGACCGTTCGCCGTGTGCACCTCACTCCGCGCGCCAGTTCCCGAGGTGTATGGGAGCCATGGCTGCCGCCAACCCGTGGGACTCCGCGTCCGCGCCGAGTGCCGCTGGGCTACTGCTGAACCGCTTGGTGGCTTCAGGGATAGTCACTGAGGTACGTTGGGGGCGGCGAGAGCGTCACTAAAGTGGCGACAAAATTCAGCTGTGAGGTGGTGGTCGTGGCTCTGCGGGGCGGGAGTGAGCCAATTGAGGGCTGCTGACCTCCTTTGAGTGTGAGGGACGGGGTGGAGAGTGTTGCCAGTATTCTGTTTTGAGTGCCTGCAGGTTAGCTCACCTGGTTTGTCGGAGATGGAACAGTACTCTTGCTTTTTATTTTTTATTTATTTATTTTTTCTTCCAGTGATAACTTCCTCTGGAGTAGTGGTTCTCAACCGTGCTAATGCTGTGACCCTTTAATAAAAGTTTCTCATGTTGTAGTGACCCCCAACTATAAAATCATTTTCGTTGCTACTTCATAACTGTAACTTTGCTACTGATATGAATTGTAATGTAGACACTTGTGTTTTCCGATGGTCTTAGGTGAGCCCTGACTGTAAGTTTGAGGCCAGCCTGGTCTACAGAGTGAGTTCCAGGACAGCCAGGGCTACACAGTTGAAACCCATTTTCAAAACAAACAAACAAACAAACAAACAAAAAAACATAAAACTGACATTAGGGGAAAAACCCCATAAAACCACAACCACCCAAAAAGGTACCCAAGAACCCACCATTCTACAAGGCCTGAGCTCATGTCAGGGTACCTTCTATGGTTTAGAAACTTTCATCTTCTATCAGCCCTTTCTAGAAGAACGCTGAGTCTCAAATGTGTTAAGCTATGAAGTAGTAGGGGTTGTTTTTGGTTTGGTTTGGTTTTTTGAGACAGGGTTTCTGTGTGTGACAGCCCTATCTATCCTAGACCCGCTTTGTAGACCAGGCTGGCCTTGACTTCACAGAGATCCACCTGCCTCTGTCTCCCAAGGGCTGGGACTAAAGGCGTCCGCCACCATGCCCAGCAAAATAATAGTTTTATGACAAGAGAGCTGCACTGTGCAAAGCGAGAATACTTTAAAAGAGGTAGGGGAAAAAAAAAAAGCACAAGAGAGTAAAGGATTCAACAGAAGAGTACTGTGTCAGCTCCTGTGAAAGCTAGTTAGCCAGGACGCCTGAAATGCTCTAAGCAATGCTGGGTGTTAAAAAAAAAAGTCCAGAATCTTTCACAACATAATCTTATCACAGGTCACCCTTCTTATTATTTTACCACTATTTATTTAGAGGCAGAGTCTTGCTATGTAGCCCTAGATGGTTTGTAATTCACTAGCCCTGGGATTACAGGAGTGCGTCACCATGCCTGGCTGTTCACAACTCGTTTTAAAAAATGATACATCGCCGGGTGTGTTGGCACACACCTTTAATCCCAGCACTTGGGAGGCAGAGGCAGGTGGATCTCTGTGAGTTCGAGACCAGCCTGGTCTACAAAGTGAGTCCAGGTCAGCCAATGCTACACAGAGAAACCCTGTCTATGAAAAACATAAAATAAAAAAAGAGAGGGTTCTGGGATCTAATTCTGCCAACTTGCTGAGTGATATTCATTGAATTTCTTGGTCTTCTTTAGGTGTTTCTTTTTAGTTTAATGGTGACGAGATCTCACAATATCCTAGGCTAGCCTTGAATCTGAGCAATCTTCCTGTTTCAGTGCTTAGATGACAAATCTGTGTCACCATATCTGGCATTCTTAGTTTCTTTCTTTCGTTTTTTGTTTTGTTTTTTGAAACAGGGTTTCCTTGTGTAGCTTTGGCTGTCCTGGACTCACTTTGTAAATCAAGCTGGCCTGGAACTCACAGGGATCCACCTGCCTCTGCCTCCCAAGTGCTAGGATTAAAGACGAACACTTTAGGATATATCAGAAGTCACTAATGACTCTTCTATGCATTTAAACAAACCAACCAACAAACAAACAAAAAACCCAAACTTCCGTCAAGTCTGCATTACTAATTTCTACAGATGAATTAACTAACTTCCCTCAACTTCCTTTTTATATCAGTTTCCTTCCTTTAAGCTTAATGTCTTTAATTTCTCATTCTACTTTCCCTTCTGCCATTTACTTTTTTTTTTTAATTAATGTATCTCCTTTTTAAAATTTTTTTCTTTTATTATGCATTTTATGTACATGAGTGCTCTGTCGTCATGCACACCAGAAGAGGGTATCAGATCCCATTACAGATGGTTGTGAGCCACCATGTGCTTGCTGGGAACTGAAGTTAGGAGCTGCAGAAGAACAGCCTGAGTGCTGGCCTCCCTGCTAAAAAATAAGTAAATGGGTTGGGATGTAGCTCAGTTGATAGAGTGCTTGCCTTGTACACACACAGCCTTGGGTTTGATCTGCAACACCACATAAAACAGGAACTGGGACTCAGGAGGTAGTTGAATCCATAGAGAGTGCCTCCCACACAGTCACGAAGGCCTGAAGTGAGAGCCTCTGCACCCTCGTACAAGCAGAGTGGGGTGGCACGCATGCTAGAGCTAGGAGTCAGAGACAGGTGAGCTTGCTGCCTAGCCAGTCTAGCCAATATGTTACTAGTGCACTGTGGTCTGGGCTAGAAATATTTAGGTCTTTGGCCTCTTATCTAACTGAACTGAAAAATAGCCAGGCATGGTGGCGAATGCTTGTAATCCCAGCACTGAGGGAGGCAGAGGCAGACAGATCTCTGTGAGTTCAAGGCTAGCCAGGTCTACAAAACGAGTTTGGAGCAGCCAAGACTACACAGAGAAACCCTGTCTCAAGAAGAAGGAGGAGAAGGAAAAGAGAAGAAGAAGGAAGAGGAGAAGAAGAAGAAGAAGAAGAAGAAGAAGAAGAAGAAGAAGAAGAAGAAGAAGAAGAAGGAAGAATTGAAAAATAATGTTATTCTGAGGGAAGTAGTAACACAGAACATAGAGGGATACAGTGTCGAGATTGACATTAGGGCCACTACAAGGGCCCCAGGTTACAGCCAGGGCTCTAAAGGAAGGGGTTGGTTGTTAGAAACACTGTTGAGTGCTTCTTTACTCTTTTTACTTTTTTTAGATATACTTATTTTATATGTATGAATATTTTGCCTGCATGTATGTATATGCGCCATTTGTATGCCTGTTGCCCATGGAGGTCAGAAGAAGGCACTGGATCCTCTGGAACTGGAGAAAGCCACCGTGTGGTTGCTGGGGATTGACACTGGGTCCTCTGCAAGAACAACAAATGCTATTAACTGCTGAGCCATCTTTCCAGGGCTGTTTCTCTACTTTGGCTGATAGATAGGTTGAACATTTTTTTTTTTTTTCCTAGTGTCCACCTCCCTTTCTAGACTATCTGGTTTTATTCATATACATGCTGTGGTGGTTGAATGAGAGCGGCCTCCATGGGCTCACAGATTTGAATGCTTGATCCCACGTTGGTGGAAGGGTTTCACCTACTTGAGAAAAATTAGGAAATGTGGCCTTGGTGGAGAAGGTGTGTCACTGAGTCTGGGCTTTGAGGTTTCAAAGGCCCACACCATTCTCAGTTAGCTGTCTGTGCCCCACGCTTGTGTCTCAAGAGCCAACTCTCAGCTACTGCTACAGTGCTACTCTGCCCACTGCCGTGCTCTGCCGTGATGATCCCAGGTTCTAAGCCTATGGACCCCTGAGCCCCAAATTAAACACTTACGGAGGTCAGGTGAGCTAGCTGAAGTCCAACCCACAGGGCCAGTGAGTCCCCAAACTCATCCTGTAGTTACTCCCCCAGTTCCAGAATGTATATTTGGGATAGATAGACTTAGAAGTTGGCAGAATTCCCATATTGGTTCCCTGACCTGTGGAGTGAGGGCTGTTATGTTTTAAATGCCAAATGGAAGCCATTGGAATCGCCTCTACTGGGAAAAATAGTGAATTAAAGATAATATTACATGGAAGGAATTATAGAAAATCAGTGCCACAATCAAGGATTTGAAAGATGCAAGGATGGTTGTTCCTGCTACATCTCCCTTTAACTCTCCTGTCTGACCAGTGCAGAATCTATCTATCTATCTATCTATCTATCTATCTATCTATCTATGTCTTGTGTACACACACACACAAACCTGATGTTATGCTGTACACTTGGAAAGTGGAAGTGTGAAGATTAGAAGTTCAAGTACATCCTTGACTACATAGCATGCTCAAGGCTAGTTTGAGCCACATGAGACCTTATCAAAATAAAATAAAAACAGAATAGGGTTGGTGTGGTGGCGCATGCTTTTAATCCCAGCACTTGGAAGGCAGAGGCAGGCGGATTGCTGTGAGTTCGAGGCCACCCTGGTCTACAAAGTGAGACTAGGACAACCAAGGCTACACAGAGAAACCCTGTCTTGAAAAACCAAAATTAAATAAATAAAATAAAATAGAAACAAGATATGCATTCTACTGTTTTAATATGTTGTGTTATTTTTAGTCTTTTGTGTATGTTATTCTAATATGCATACTTTGTGTAACATACTACACTTGGCCTGTTCATTTATCAATAGGAGATGTTAGATATATCTAAGAAAATGGCTCCATGCTTTGTGGACTTTTCCAGATTACAGCAGATCTCAGATATCCAAGCTGAAATCTACCAGGTAAATTACAAATTTTTCACTTCTTTTCCACTTAGAAAACTTTGTAGTATGCTGGCGTGCAGTTCAGAGAAAATGTGGATGCTTGGGCCAGGTTTGATGCTCAACTTTTTTGTTTGTTTGGTTTTAAGATTTATTTATTGAGCTGGGTGTGGTGGCACATGCCTTTAATCCCAGCACCCAGGGGGCAGAGGCAGGCGGATCGCTGTGAGTTCAAGGCCAGCCTGGTCTACAAAGTGAGTCCAGGACAGGCAAGGCTACACAGAGAAACCCTGTCTCAAAAAACAAAACAAAAGATTTATTTATTATTTATACAGTAATCTGCCCGCATGTGCGCCTGCTTGCCATAAGAAAGCACTGGATCTCATAGATGGTTGTGAGCCACCATGTTGTTGCTGGGAATTGAACTCCGGACCTTTGGAAGAGCAGACGGTGCTCTTAACCTCTGAGCCATCTCTCCAGCCCGATGCTCCACTCTTTCATTTTTTATTTATTTTTTCTTTTTTCTGAAACAGGGTTTCTCTGTCTAGCCTTGGCTGTCCTGGACTCACTGCGTAGACAAGGTGGCCTCAAACTCACAGATGTCCGCCTGCCTCTACCTCCCGAGTGCGGTGATTATAGGAGTGTGCTACCACCAACTGGCCCGATGATCAACTCTAAAACTAAAACAAAAAAATTTCATCAGTTTGAATAGCATTTGTTTGCAAATAAAGCAGTGCCTAGTGCTTGGCTGGTAGCTGCTGGTTGTAGTAGTTAGTTGTAGTAACAGGAAAGCAAGATACCAAAATGAAAAGCTCCAGTGACTTCTCTGGCTTTTATATACACCATCCTTCCATCCCATTTAAGGAATCTGTATACATACATGGAATATGTGTCTGTGTGTCTTCTACCATGTCTCTGTAGTATCTCCATTTTTTAAATCAGGGTTTTAAGCTTTTAACTTCAGAATACTTTCTGAGTGAGATACAGTTTCCTTTTATTCTTCATGTAGAACAACCTAGAAATTGAACTTCTGACGCTAGAAAAGGATACAGCAGATCTTATTCATCCTTCCTATTTGGGTAAGTTTACTTAAGAGAATAATTACCAGGATTTCAGCTTGCTCTTGAATTACACCAGTATATAAGCACCAGGCATCAAAATTCTAAAGTCATAATCTTTCTCAGATATTGCCCCATCACTAACATGTTTTCAAGGTTTTGTGCTTGTCTTGTTTTTTAGGCAGGGTCTTACTATATAGCTTTGTCTAGCCAAAAACAAATCCAGTTGACTTGACTCGTGAAAATAGCATATAGAAAGTTGTTCAATTAGTCTTTTTTTCTGTTGCCACAACAAAATTTCCGAGGCTGGGTAATGTACAAGGAACTGGCTATGTTCCAGGGTTCCCAGGTTCAATGCCCAGCACCAATCAGTAGCTCACAGTTGTCTGTAACCCCAAGCTCAAGGAGTCTAGGTCCATGGGCTCCAGGCATGCACATACAGATGCATATACATGCAAACAAATAACCCATACACATAAAAATAAAATTTAAAAAGTAGTAAAATAATAGCACTCTGCAGCAGGAAGGGTTTTGTTTGTATTGTTTTGAGACAGGCTCTCACTATGAAGTTCTGGCTGGCCTGAAACTCACTATGTAGACCTGCCTGGTCTTAAACTCTGAGGTCTACCTGCCTGCTTAATATTTCAATTAAAGTCATGTCCTGCCACACCCAACAGGAAAGTGTCTTTAAAATGAAGTGGACTAAGTTCTTCACAGGGCATTGCTCTCACTGACGTCATTGCTCCCCGTTCCTCTTGAAAGCTCCGCAGCATCTCCCAGACCCACCATGCTGAAGACTAAGCTCCCGACCTAAATGCTTGTGGAACACACTCAAGTGTTCCTAAGCCATAGTAGCTTCTCAAAGACAAGAGATGAATGTTTAATTTTCTGAACACGCTGTAAAAGTAGCTGAAATTGGTAGAGTGCTTGTTTAACATGCTTGAGGCTCTGGATTTAATCCATATTCAGCATGGTGGTACATACCTTAAACCTAGACTAGGGAAGTAGAGGCAGGCAGTGGGAGTTCAGGGTAATCCTTGACTACCTAATGAATTTGATGCCAGATTGGAATACTGAAAACTGTGTCTCAAAACACCAAACCAAACAGGGGTGGGAAAACATCTCAACAGGTAAAGGCCCTTGCTGCCAACCCCGAGTTTAGTCCCCGGGGTCCACATGATACGTGTGCTGTAGCATGTGTGCAAGCCACCACTCCCACATGCAAATGATAACAAAGGTAACAAAGCAAACAGGACCGATTAGATAGTTTAGTGTATAAAAACCCTTGTGGGTAAAAGCATTTCCTATTAAGCCTGATGACCTGAGTTCAAATCCTAGACCCACAGAGTGAAAGGAGAGAACTAACCAAAAGTGTTTTCTGGCTTCCACATGAGCACTGTGACAGATGCTTACACACATGTATACAGAATTAAATAAATTAATAATCTTTAAACTTTTAAAACAAATATTGGGGGGAAAGGCAATAGTAGTTAAATGTTTGAGTTCTTGTTTAGCATGTGTAAGGCCCTAGGTTCAGTCCCCAAACACTAAAAAAAAAAAAAAGAAAGAAAGAAAGAAAGAAAAAGAAAAAGCCAAAAAGAATAAATTTCCTAAGAAAAAATTCTGAATTTGGTAATGTTCTGTAGTTACGTAAAAGAATGTTCTTGGAATAAAGTCTTAAGAATAAAAGATGATGGGCATGCTAGATGGCTAAGCAGGTAAAGGCACATGCCTTCAAGCCTTATGCCTTAGTTAATCCCTAAGAGCCAGCTCCTGAGAGTTGTCCACTGACCTTCACATAAGTTAAGGTACACATGTGAGCACTCCTGCAGGCACATACACACACACGTGAGCACTCCTGCAGGCACATACACACACACATGTGAGCACTCCTGCAAACACACACACATGTGAGCATTCTTGCAAAAACACATACACACATGTGAGTACTCCTGCAAGCTTGCACACACACACACACATACATGTGAGTACTCTTGCATGTACATACACACACAGTACATTTTTTTCCTAAAGAATAAAGGTCATGCTGTATACAATCTACTCTCAAATAGGTTCTTTTTGGGGAGGGAGGAAACTAAGTGTTAAAACTGATGATTATCATATGATTATCATATGAAAATAGGCCCTGGATTTGCAAACTGAATAAAAAATATATTTGAAAAACACAGGAAAGAGGATCACTGTAAGTTCGAGGCCAGCCTGATCTGCAATGTGAGCCCAAGACAGCCAAGGTTAACACAGAGAGACCCTGTCTCGAAAAAACAAAAACAAAAAAAACCCAAAAAACAAAAAACACAGGAAAGAATTTAATGCTAGAGTTTGGTTGTTAGTAAAAAAGTATTATAAAGTTGATGTTACGAAAGA
Organism: Acomys russatus; assembly: GCF_903995435.1. Taxonomy (NCBI): domain Eukaryota; kingdom Metazoa; phylum Chordata; class Mammalia; order Rodentia; family Muridae; genus Acomys; species Acomys russatus. The sequence goes on from NC_067140.1 coordinate 56,788,994, forward strand.
AGCAAAAGCAAGAAAGCTGATTACAGAGATGTGGGTTAATTTATTTGGTTTATTTGTTTGTTATGAGCATTGAGATAAGGATCTCTTTTGTGCACAGTAGATCTAACTTGTAAGTTCAAATGATCCTCTTGTCTCAGCCTTAGGAGTGCTCAGACTATGGTTTGTGCCACTATACCCAGCCTTAGATTATTGCTGACTTTAGTTATTTTTAATTTATTTTATGTGTATGGGTATTTTGCCGGCATGGATGTCTGTGCAGCACATGTGGAAGTGCCCACAGGGGACAGAAGTCGGCATAGGATCTCCTGGAACAGGAATTACTACTGATGGTTGTGAATTGTCTATATGTGTCCTCTGCAAGAGCAACAAGTGGCCGTAACTCTGCAGTCCCCAAGGAGGAAATTCTTAACAACTCTGAAACATACTTGTGCTGTTGCTAATGTGGTTGCCATCTGGTTTATGTAGTTGAGAAGTGTGATTCTCTGCAAAGCATGAATAACCATCTGGAAGCAGTGCTGAAGGAGAAGCGGGCCATCAGGCAGAGACTGCTGAGACCCATGTGCCAGGAGAACTTGCCAGTGGAAGCTGTGTATCACAGGTTAGACCACGAAGAGAAATGGAGAACTGTGCATGTTTTTTTTAAGATAGCTCTTATTTAGACTGGCAGCTATATTGCAGCATAATTAAAAAAACAATGTATTATTGGTTGTATTTATTAGCATTACTAATGTTGATGCATTAAACTGGAAAATGTCTTTTGTTTCTAAGTGATTATAACTGGCAAAATGAAAGGGCCAGGCTGGTTTACAGAGTGAGTTTCAGGACTACATGGAGAAACCCTGTCTCAAAAAAAATAAAAAATAAAAATAAAAATAAAGGATTTACTCACTATGTTGCATGTTAGTATTTAATATTTGTCACCAAAATCATAATTTATAATTCCTAAAACACAAAAGCCCCCCCCCCCCCAAGGACAGGGTTTCTCTGTGTAAAGGCTGCTGGCCTTGAACTCACAGGGATCCACCTGCCTCTACCTCCAAGAGTGCTGGGATTAAAGGCGTGTGCCACTGCAGTTTTATTTTTTTTTTTTATTTTTTATTTTTTTAATGTGTGCTTTGGTGTGAGGGTGTTAGATCTTGGAGTTACAGATAGTTGTGAGCTGCCATGTGGTTGCTGGGAATTGAACCTGAGTCTTGGGAAGAGCAGGCAGTGCTCTTAACCACTGAGCCACCTCTCCAGCCCCACTGTAGTACTTTTCAATGTAGTATTTTTCCCTAGTGTTTTCTCTGTTATTTGAACCAAGTGACTTTATGTGAGATGGTTATTAATAACTAAGTTTTCTTCTTCTTTTCCTTTTCCTCCTCTTCTTTCTCTTCCTCTTCTTTTTCTATTTTATTTATTTATTTACTTATTTGGTTTTTTTGAGACAGGGTTTCTCTGTGTAGCCTTGGCTGTCTTGGTCTCAATTTGTAGACCAGCCTTGAACTCACAGCAGTCTACCTGCCTTTGCCTCCCTGAGTGCTGGGATTATAGGGGTGCGCCACTGTGCCCGGTTTCTTTTCCTTTTTTTAGATAGTGCTTAATATGGAGTCCTGGCTAGCCTAAAACTCACTGTGTAGACCAAGCTAATCTCAAAGTCACAGGTCCTCCTGCCTCTGTCTCCTATGCCACACACCCAGTTACATTGGATCAGATTTCAGTTATCATGAATTATGTGTCTTTATACTTTTATTTTTACTTTTTGGGTCTTTTGAGACAAAGTTTCTCTGCGAAGCCCTGGCTATTCTAGAACTTGATCTGTAGACTAGGCTGTCCTTGAACTCAGAGATCTGCCTGCCTCTACCTCTTAAGTACTGTGATTAAAGGTATATATATCATGATGCCTGACTCGTTCCATTTTTCTGTTTAGATGACAACCTAAGTTTTGCTTTAAGTAAAAGCACCTTTTTACCACTGATAATTCCATTAGAAAGTTAGTGATGCTCATTATATTTGCTTATTTCAAAATAACAGTCCTAAATAAAGAAAATAATTAAGCCAGGCATAGTGATGCACGCCTGAATCCCAACACTCTGGGAGGCAGAGGCAGAAGAATCTCTGTGAGTTTGAGGCAAGCCTGGTCTACAAAGTGAGTCCAGGACAGAGCTATACAGAAATCCTGTCTCAAAAAACCAAAAATAAATAAATAAATAGAAATATGATGAAAATATAAAGGAAAAGAAGCAAAAACAACTAAAGAAAAAAGGTTAACTTTTTTTCTCCCTGTGTTACTTTTCTAACCACTGTCACAAAATACCTAACAGCAGCAGCTTAGCTGGGAAGAGGCTTGTTTTGGCTTACAGCTTAGAGGTAGCACATCCCGCACAATAGGGCAGGCACTGTGCCTGCGGCAGCTCCGCTGTGGTGGCAGGAGCTTGCAGCACGGCTTGTTCACGTCTTAATGGATCAGGAATTGGAGAGCACATTCAAAGTACACTACATCTAGGGGTCTCCATCTACCAACTAGTCTCGGTGCCCCAAAGCTCCGTTAAGTCCCCAGACAGCACTGCCTGATAGGGAGCCTGTGGGATGAATTTACATTCAAACCATCACACTCTTTTTCAGATATATGGTACTTTTGTTGGAATTGGCTGTAAGTTTCATTGAGAAATTGGAAACCCATCTTGAAACAATTGGAAATATCCCTCATTTAGATGCAAACGTAAAGAAAATGGTGAGTATTATTAATACAGCTAGCTATTCTTCGTTCTTAGACTCTCAACTGTGTGACCTTCCCATTTAACTTTGACTGTCCCAGCCTTGACTGTCCTGGACTCGCTTTGTAGACTAGGCTGGCCTTGAACTCACAGCAATCCGCCTGCCTCTGCCTTAGCTAGAGCTGTTATAAAGAGAAATCCTGTCTCAAAAAAGCAAACAAACAAACAAATTTACTTAGGCAGGTTCTTACTCTGTAGCACAGGCTGACCTTGAATTCATTATATGGCTCAGGCAAGTCTTGAACTGGACAGTGCTCCTGATTCAGTATCCCAGAAGATTAGTTTACTCTCTGAGTGCTGGGGAGCCATTGCATTTGTTGTTGGTAAGGGGGGATTGTAGTTTTCACTTTTGTTTTTACTTTAAGAGTGTGTGTGTGTGTGTGTGTGTGTGTGTGTGTGTGTGTGTGTGTGTGTACACACGTGTGCGCACGCGCACACGAGCGTGGCCCCATGAAACTGAGTACAGGTGCCTGAGGTGTTAGATTCCTTAGGGCTGGAGTTACATGCAATTGTGAGCCATCTGACATAGGTGCTAAAACCAAACTTGGGCCCTTTTGAAGAACAGGAAGTACTCTTAACCTTTGACTCATCTCTCCAGCCCTCTGTTTTTCATTTTTGTTTTAATGTCATGTGTATGAATGGGTGCTTTGCCTGCATGTGTGCCTGTGTGCCATGTGTGTGTCTGGTGCTCTCAGAGCCCAGAAAAGGGTGTTAGATTCCCCTGGGGCTAGAGCTACAGACAGTTATGAGCTGCTATGTGGGTGCTGGGAATCAAACTCAGGACCTCTAGAAGACAGCCAGTGTGCTCTTAACAGCTAAGCCATCGCTCCAGTCCGTTTTCAGTTTTGAAGAAGAACACAGAGGAGTGGGTTGGTCAGAACTATGCTCTGCTTGTGGAGAAAATCTTGATAGAGTGGATCGAGCCCTCCCACTCCCAAGTATGTGCAGAGAGGACCATTACCATCTGGTGTATGTTAAAACACAGACTTTCAGGGCCGAGGACCAGCTTGCTGTGGTCTTACTGAATATGTGAAAGGCCTTTGCTACATCGCCATTACCAGAAGAAAAGAAAATTGGAGAATTGCTGACTTCAATCACCCTACACCTTTAGAATCAATTTAAGATAACTTTGGTGGCACACACATGCCTGTAGGGGGTGCTGAGGTAGAAAGATTCGCACAAATTCCAGATATAGTGAACAGGCCTGAGGTTATTTGCATAGAGTTCAGTATTGATGAAGGAGAAGTGATCTCACAGAAGATGTGTAAGGTTGAGCTGGGAGTGGAGACACTGTTTCTGAGGAATTGTTGCTGTAAGGGACTAGAAAAGGATCAGATGCTAATTTTTGATGTATTTATTTCTGACACAATGGTAATCAATAACAGTTTTCTCTTTCTTTTTTATTTCAAATGTAATAGAGCAAGGCTTTAGCCAAGATGGATATTTTGGTGAATAAGATAGAAGAACTGGCAGAGAATATACTGAGGTGGCGAGAACAACAAAAGGAAATTTCCTTGTGTATCCCCAAGATACTAACTGAAGAAAATTATCTTCATGAACTTGAAATAGTGCCTGCATTGCCTTTTGTGTCTAAAGCTCACGCTCAAACTGTTAATGACAAGTGATTGCTATCTTTGCTTTTGCTTAATTATGTGTAGTCAAGGAAGTCTATCTCTAGGCTAGTACAATATCTAGGGATAGTGATAGGCTTTGTTGCTAGCAGCCCTGAAAGACCCTTCTTAATATTGTAGTACCAGGCCCAGAGAGATGTCTCAGCAGGCAGAAGCTCCTGCTGCAAGCCTGACAGCCTGAGGTCAACCCCTGGGCTCCCATACCAGAAGCAGATCACTGACTCCCACAGGTGCTCCTCTGACCACCACACGAGCGCCATCATATGGACATGCCTACACGCAAAATAAATCAGTAAATAGATGTAATATATGGAGAGTAATAAAAAGAGACAAGTGAGGGAAGAACATTGAGTACCAGAATTTTATGTTCATTAGAATCCAACTGACCGCTGGGTGTGGTGGCACACACCTTTAATCCCAGCACTTGGGAGGCAGAGGCAGGCGGATCACTGTGAGTCTGAGGCCAGCCTGTTCTACAAAGTGAGTTCGGGACAGCCAAGATAACACAGAGAAACCCTACCTTTAAAAAAAAAAAAACCCAAAAAGTGAGTTGCACATTCCTCAGACAGTAGTTTCTGTATTATGTTCTTTTACACCCTTTTGAATTAGACTGTTCCTGAATCTGAAAATATCTGTGGTGATTATTCCTGTGAGATTGCAGAATAGCTACACAGCAGACCTGTTACTTTTGAATACTTGATAAGGTGATGGTTCCTGGCACATCTAGAAACTTACATAATAGGATGAGAAGGGATCAGTGTAACCGGGCTGTGACCAGCATGGTTTGTGTGGGACACTTGCTCTCTTTTGAGAGTCTAGGGCGTTGGTACATACCAAGCAGAGAGTACTGACCCCTGGCAAAATTCCAGAGCACTGCATCCCTAACTATTTTGGTTAGAGAACATTTCACAAATGTCACAGTTCAGTTACTGTACTAAGTCACAGCTTTGAGTGTGACATCAAATCTCATAAATCCTCTTAGTAGATCCTTGAGCCTGTCTGTATTCTTAGGAGTACCTGGAAACAAATGCTGAGGGTGTGTGCTGCTAGACTCAGGGCAGGCAAAGAAAGATGAAAGGAAAAAAGGGAATTCTTATGGTAAAAATTTAGCCTTTTTTGTTTCAATACTTCTTATATGTAGCCAAGACAGAACTTGAACTCACTCTGTAGCCCAGGCTGGTCTCAAACACATGATCCTAAGTGCTGGAATCACAGACATGTGTTTTCATGTCTGGCTAAAGCTTAGAGGTTTGTAATGGAAAATACTGATAGATTTTACTTATTAGGGTTATTCTTAAGATAAAAACTAGTGAGCTGGAGAGATGGCTCAGCAGTTAGGAGAACTGACTGTTCTTCCTAAAGACCCAGGTTCAATTCCCAGCACCTACATGGCAGCTCACAACTGTCTTACTCCAAGATCTGACAACCTCACACAGACATACATCCAGGCATAATGCAGTAAATAAATAAACAAACTTTTTAAAAGGTAGAGACTAGTATACTTAAAGTAGAGTACTTGAAAGTATGCATCAGGATTTCTATATTGCTGTGTTCTTTATTATGGGAGTTTAGCAAGCTTGTTCATCACACTCTTAATACAAGACTTCACTTGATAAGATAGTAGATATTCACAAGGAAGCAGGCCCCTTACCCCACACCCTGCCTGGGAAAACGCCCTGCTAAAACAACAGGTCATTGTTTTATAAAAGCCTATAGCTTTTACAAATGTGCCATACAAGAGTGGTGCTGAGATTTTGAACATCACCTGGACAGCTCAGCAAAATCCTTATTTGTATTTCACCTCGTTTTCCTTGTATGATTTCTTGTGTACTTATATGAAAACGTTCATTATTATGTCACTAATACTAATATTCTTTGTGGTTTTGTATTTTTATTTTCTATTAATGTCTCAAGATGTAAAAATAAACTAATTTCAACTAAATGTGCCTCCATTATGAATCCCAAGTAACAGAAAATACTCTTACCTTAACATATATAACATATAAGCATCTAAGCTTTCTGATTCACAAAGGCTTAAGGTAAGTTAAGCCTAAATTCTAACATAAAGAGAAATCTAACTTTGTGCTAGGGTGGTCACTGAGAGCAAGAAATGGAGTGAACTAGTCTATGGAGGAGTTACCTAGGAGGGAGAGATTCAGTTTATTTTACCTAGGCTAGAGTCAGCAATCCTCTGCCCTCACCTTGCCAAGTATTGGATGGGAACACAGGAATATGTCACTATGCGTTGAACAGATGTTTGAGACAGGATTTCTCTGTGTAACAGCTCTGGCTGTTCTGGAACTCTGTAGTCCAGCCTGGCCTTGAACTCACAGAGATCTGCCTGCCTCTGCCTCCCAAGTGCTGCGATTCAAGGCATGCGCCACCACCACCCGGCTTGGTTTTTGTGTTTAAGATAGGGTTTCATATAGCCCAGGCTGGACTGGGATTTGCTGACCCTTATTAATACTGGGATAACAAGTGTGTGCCAATTCCTGCCATCCAGGGGCTTAAATGATGGCTGTGTGAATGCTAGGCATACATTAGACCAATTGAGCTATATCCCTAGTCTTGAGTGAAATAATTTTAAAAATTATGATGTTTACAACTATGTCAGATGTTTACAACTATGTCACACTCTGTACCCTGAAAATAAGAGTGTTACTTGAGCAGCAGTTCTCACTGCAATCAGCATAAATGGAGAGCCCATCCAGGAGACTGGGGTCCCAAGAGAGTTAACTTGTAAACCAGCTGTCTAGTGTGTTGCTTTCAAATGGACAAGAAAAAGGAGCCTTGATGACTCATTGGCCTGGTTCTGCCACAAAAGTGGTGTCCTGACTGCTCTCTCTGGATTTCTACACCCCTCACTTCTCAGACTAGTCTCCAAACCAGCCAGACTAATCCTTTAATGGTACAAATGAGGGCCCTTCTCAGTCAGTAAAGGCACGGGCCACCAAACCTACAGACCTAGTACCCACGTGGCTGGCAAGTTGGCCTCTGATGCTAAAATTCCTTCTCAGAGGGCATCATAAGCAATGTCTATACCTCCTCCTAAGGTCCCAAAGACAGCAGAAGTTCACCAAAGTTCACTGTGAGGGACCGATTCGTTTATTGTGTTTCCTTACAGAGCATGGTGAGGGGTAACTTACAGGATTGTGGGCACTCTTCTCCCCCAAAAGCAGTCTACCAGAAGAGATGGTGCTTTTTTTTTAATAGCTGCATAGATAGAGGGCACTCCTCTTTCTCCCTTTCCCTGGCCTATGTGCTCTAGCTTCTCCCCAAGGTTATGTCCAGTCAGGGCAGAATTACATATAAGAGGTGGTTTAGAGTGGCTGAATATGCAAGTGCGGGTCCTACGAACTCCCCTGCCTTCCGTAAGGGGGTGTGAACAGTCAGCAAGTCCAGCTGGGATGATCTGAATTCCCAGAGATGGTGGCTGATTTAAAAGGCAAGTTCAGGGGCTGGAGAGATGGCTCAGAGGTTAAGAGCACTGACTGCTCTTCCAGAGGACCTGGAGTTCAATTCCCAGCACCCACATGGCATCTCACAACTGTCTGTAACTCCAAGATCTGACACCCATAGACATACATGCAGGCAAAACACCAATGCACATAAATAAATTATTTTTAAAAAAACAGTCAAGTTCAACATACTTGACTTCTACTCACATTCTGTGGCAGACACAGACACACACACAGACAGAAACAAAGAGAGAGACAGAGCGAAAGAGAAAGAGAGAACATACTGAAAATTAAAACATATACACTAATCCCAGCACTCAGGGAAGCAGAGACACGTAGATCTCTGTGAATTCAAGGCCAGCCTGGTCTACAAAGTGAGTCCAGGACAGCCAAGGCTACACAGAGAGACCCTGTCTTGAAAAACAACAACAACCAAACCAAAACAAACCATATAAATCAAATAATTTTATTCTTTGCTCCAAAACTTTTCTATGGTTTCCCAATCCCTGAATAAATTCCAAAGACCACTGTGGCCTCATGTTAATGTCATGATGCCGGTTCTGCACTCCATCCACCCGCACTAAGGCTGTCTACAGACACAGTACTTACACTGCCCTGGTCCCTGTGTCTGCCCTGTCACACAATAGCATGGCTTTTGGGTTTTTTTGTTTTGATACCAGGTCTTGCAATGCAGTCCAGGCTAGTATGGGACACAAAACTCTATTTAAAACTGTTTTACACATTAGTCTACCAGCTCTATGACTTCAGAGGTTTTGCTAGGCTGGTATATTCTGATTGCTTAGACAATGCCTGCCTTAATAAAGGCTTACTCAAGAAATACTATGAAATAGCAATCTCTGAATGACTCCCCATCCTTATTTCCTCAAATATATTAGAATGTGACTGCTATCAGTGATTGCTTTTTGTTTCTTTGGGGTTTTTTTTTTTTTTTTTTTTTAGTTTTTTTTTAAAAGATTTATTTATTTAGCCGGGCTTGGTGGTGCACGCCTTTAATCCCAGCACTCTGGAGGCAGAGGCAGGCGGACCGCTGTGAGTTCGAGGCCAGCCTGGTCTACAAAGTGAGTCCAGGATGGCCAAGGCTACACAGAGAAACACAGTCTCGAAAAACCAAAAAAAAAAAAAAAAAAAAAGATTTATTTATTTAGTGTATGAATGCTCTATCTGCATGTACACTTGCATGCCAGAAGAGGGCATCAGATCTCATAGATGGTTGAGAGCCACGATGTGGTTTCTGGGAATTGGACTCAGGACCTCTGGAAGAGCAGATGGTGCTCTTAACCATTGAGCGATCTCTCCAGCCCCCTGTTTGTTTGTTTTTGAGACAGGGTTTCTCTGTGTGTAGCCTTGATTGTCCTGGACTCACTTTGTAGACCAGGCTGGCCTCAAACTCACAGTGATCCACCTGCCTCTGCCTCCTCAGTGCTGTGATTAAAGGCGTGCACCACCACTGCCTGGCCAGTAATTGCTTTCTTTAAGAGTCTATAAAATAGTAACTTTCTCTTGCTACATAAACACTATTGTTCTACTTTATTCCCCCTTTTTATTTTTATTTTATTTTATTTTGTTTTGTTTTTCGAGACAGGGTTTCTCTGTGTAGCCTTGGCCATCCTGGACTCACTTTGTAGACCAGGCTGGCCTCGAACTCACATCGATCCGCCTGTCTCTGCCTCCCGAGTGCTGGGATTAAAGGTGTGCACCACCACGCCCGGCCCTTTTATTTTTATTTTTATTTTTTATTTTTTCGAGACAGGGTCTCTCTGTGTAGCCTTGCATGTCTTGGACTCGCTTTGTAGACCAAGCTGGCCTTGAACTCACAGAGATCCACCTGCCTCTGCCTCCCAAATGCTGGGATTAAAGGCGTGTGCCACCACCGCCCTATTTCCCCGTTTTAAAGAGTTATTTATTATTTTGTATACAATGCTCTTCTGCATATACACCTACAGGCCAGAAGAGGGCATCAGATCACATTATATGGTTGTGATAATGATGTGATCTCAGGGTTGTGAGCCACCATATGGTTGCTGGCAATTGGATTCAGGACTCTGGAAGAGCAGTCAGTGCTATAACCTCTGAGCCATCTCTCCAACCCCAATTTTATTCCCTTTTATTTTTCTTTGCACTTAGTGTCTTTCACCATGTTATACATTTAGGTATTTATTTCCTTTTCTATAAGGTCCCAACTCCCACGAAAGAAGTGATTGTTTTATTGTTTTGTCTTGGGTTGTATGTGAATCTTTTTGTTTTGTTTTGTTTTGTTGAGACAGAGTCTTTGGCTGTCCTGGAATTCACTCTGTAGACCAGGCTGGCTTTGAACTCACAGAGATCTGTCTACCTCTGCCTCCCACCAAGTACTGGGATTACAGATGTGCAAACACCATTGCTCAGCTTGTGTGTGTAAACTCTAACCCTATTGTTAATAATACAGTGGCTAATCCTACCCCCACCCCTCTCTAATCATGGTGTATGAAGATTCAGAAATCTTCAGTGGACACAAATATGTCACCATCAAAAACAAACCTTGTTTCTACTTTTGTTGTTGTGTGAGACAGGAGCTTTTTATGTGGCTGTCTCGGAACCCCCCACTGCTAGAACTGACGTGTTCTTTAGCATCCGTATTGGTGAAGGGGTTTTGGTCCCTTCTCCCTCAAGCTGGCCTTGGGCTTTACAGGTATAAACAGCGATTTCTTATTTGAATAAATCAGCTCCAGTCAGACAGCATTTGCTCTATCCTGTAAATACTGCTAGGGCGGCAATGAAGTTCCAGGGTAGTAGAAACTTGCCAGAAAGTTAGAGGGTAAAATAAACAGCCAGGAGCGGGGCGTGGTGGCGCACGCCTTTAATCTCAGCACTCAGGAGGCAGAGGCAGGTGGATCGCTGTGATTTCCGAAGCCAGCCTGGTCTACAAAGTGAGTCCAGGACGGCCAGGACTACAAGAGAAACACAGTCTCAAAACAAAACAAACAAAAAAAAAACAAAAACAAAAACAAAAAAAGAAAGAAAAATATTTCCTCATTAAATACTCCTTGGAACTACAAAACCATTTGTTTTGCATATTTCAATGTTGTTTTGATACAGGATTTCACACTGCACTCCAGCATGACCTCAAACCACCCTGTACAACCCTTATTTTTTAAAAATTCATTTTTATTTTATGCGCATTGGTGTTTTGCCTGCATGTGAGTCTGTGTGAGCTGCCATGTGGGTGCTGGGAATTGAACTGAAGTACTTTAGAAGAGCAGTCTGTGCTCTTAACCGCTGAGATATCTCTCCAGCCCTCCCACCTACTCCCAGTCTGATTTTAAACTCACGATAATAATATTCCGGTCTCTGCCTCCAGGATTGGCTTCACTTCATTTTTTACCCTAAAATTTAGCTGCAGTTTTGACATATCAGACCACTAGGAGAAAAAAATTAGCAATTTACTTCATGAACTTTGGAGTATCAACCAAAAATTTAGTCACCAAATCTTAGAACAACAGAGGTACTAGAGCACGCGTGGGGGCGTCTGAGGAGGTGCGAGGGGCGGAGCAAGACTAGGTGGCCCGGCCCGCACGACTCAGAATTGACGGATGCTCGGCGTGCCCCGCCCTTGTCGGGCGGTTGCTCGCACTTGGACGGGAGCTTCCCGGGGAGTGAGAGGGTGGAGCGAGGCGATGAGGCCCATCCCACCTGTCTCAGGATTGGTCGAGGCTTGGCAGGCCCCGCCCCCTCGGGCGGGCCTGGGGCTGCAGCCCGGAGGCTCGTGGGGCGGGCGGGGCAGTCTGTGGCTGTTTCAGCGCGAGTGACTGGGTCTGTTCGCTGGATGCCGGCCAGGGATGCTTCCGCTGGACCGCTGTGCGGGTCTTGGGTTGTGGCGGAGAGATGGCGAATGTGCGGGTGGCCGTGAGGGTCCGGCCTCTCAGCAAGCGGTGAGTCTGGGAGGAGGTAGCGCCTGAGGCGTCAAGTGAACTGAGAAAGAGGGCGAGATCCCTGTCTTCCTTGCAGTGGACTGGAGCGGGGATGGGGGTGGGGGGAAATCCAGACACAAAGTGCTCCGAGGGCTCAGGGTCCAGTCTGAAGGGTGGAAGGGACAGGGCATCGCGTCCTAGGAGATAGCGGCTCCTGTGTGGCTCCAGGGGTCGCTGCCTTATGTGCACGTCCATGGCATCCTGCTAACAGGAGTTTCTAGGAACCCTGGCTCAGGTCTTGGTGCACTTAATCGGGCCTTCCTCACGCAGCATGACGTAAGGAGGTGCAAGGGGGTGGGCAGTCGCCACTCCTCTTGGTGTTCCCGGACTACCCACGTGAGGACTGGAGGGTGTGTGTTCATATATACACATGGGATTGCTCTGTGAGGACATAGGAAAAAGAATTATCAGGATATGGGAGGGAAATTGAGGCCCAAAGAGACTGATTTCATCCTGCGCTCAACAGCTGATGTGATTCAAGAACAGAAGTGTGAGCAGGGCGCATGCCTTTAGTCCCAGCACTCGGGAGGCAGAGGCAGGTGGATTGCTGTGAGTTCGAGGCCAGCCTGGTCTACAAAGCGAGTCCAGGACAGCCAAGGCTACACAGAGAAACCCTGTCTCGAAAAACAAAAACAAAACAAAACAGAAAGAACAGAACTATGACATAGGGGAAGTTACTCCAAACGTCTATTCCTGGCGCCTAGTTCCTTGTGTACGTGTCTCATTCTATATTTCTCAACCCTAGAGGCGTCCAGTGTATAGCTGCATGTTTCATCCTCCTTTCCAGTCACTTGATAAGAGTCAGAGAAGGCTTTGCGCAAGAGTTGGTGTCTGAATTGTCCGGAACCATCTTTGAGTTTTCTGACAGGTAGAGAGCTCTCTAGAGAACAGGAAGAGGAAGCAAAGTTAGGCTGTTAGTGTATAGATGCAAGCCTTGGACACCTGCTTGGATAGAAGCAGGAGCGTGACAGGTGATAAAATGGGTAGAGCGTGGTTCTAGGTTCCAGTAATTCTATTGGAATTAGTAGATTTTTTTTTTTTTAAGTCCTGTAATGAGGGGACTTAGTAAAGGGAGACAGAGGTCAAAAAAGGCAGTGTCTCCTATGAGAGAAACGGTACTGTGTGGGGTTAGGTTTGGCCTTGCGGAGGCCGTTTGCTTTGAAACCGTTTGGACAGAATGAGAACAGTGAGAAGGGAGGAACAGAGAAGAAGCACCCCAAGCTGCTGTGTTTTGATTGGTAAATGGTTTTTAAACATCTGGCTTTGCACCGTTGCACGTGGTGGTTCAGGGCCGGGGGCTTCCCGGGAGCAGCTGCTATCCAGGAGAAGGTAGCTGCTGCGGGATGTCATTCTAAACCAACCGTTTTTAGGGTTCTTAGGGCAGCAACACTGACCCCTCACTCTTAACTTTTTTTTTTTTTTTTTTTTTGGTTTTTCGAGACAGGGTTTCTCTGTGTAGCCTTGGCCATCCTAGACTCACTTTGTAGACCAGGCTGGCCTCGAACTCACAGCGATCCGCCTGCCTCTGCCTCCGCCTCCCAAGTGCTGGGATTAAAGGCATGCGCCACCACGCCCAGCTTGCCCTTAATTTTTTAGTTCCTAGGAAACCAGCAATTTCAAATAACATGGATTAGATTAAGAAAATGATGCTGAAACCCCTTTGTTACTTGCAGTCATTGCTAAGAATAACGTATCTCATCCAACAAAAATGAAACACAACCAGGAAACGTATTTACTTTTCGCTCCACTGAGGAGGCTTTCGAGTGAGTGGTAGCGTCAAGCCTCCTGATCTCAGAATGTGAACAGATTTCTAGCAGGCTGCAGATTCACAGCCACAGATTCAGAGGTGGTTATGTAAGCACCCAGTGTGAGCTCAGTTAGGAAGTCCCGATTCTTCAGTTCCCACAGAATTCCACAGAGATAGTGGTGGTACCCACTGTTCATTGATGCTGTTTTGCATGTGGGGAATCTGCTGACTATGTAGTCTGTTCCAGCATTCAAATACGTCGTCAGCACTAAGAATTGTACTTGGGAAGGAACCCTTAAAATCAAGCCTAAACTTACATTATTTTCCCAAATGAGAACAAGATCTTATTTAAGTTCTAAAAGCAGGATTTGACTTACTACACCACGGGGCTCCTTCCTGAGATGCTCAGAACTGCTCCTTTGACTAGAAAAAGCCTTGAATAAAATAACAGCACAGACGTGGTTTTGACTTCCTACCCTTGACCTCCGTTTTTTTCCCATAACCAGAAACTCTGTCATTATGAGATGCTGTCCTTGTCTGTCCAAACACATTCACTATTGAAGAAGACACCTACCAGCTCTGTACTCTGCCCCACTGCCACGGATTTTCCACATGATTCCGCATTAGGGTTTCCCCCCACTTTTTTGTTTTTTTATCTATAAAATAGGGATAATTGTGTCTTTTTTTTTTTTTTTTACAAAACATTTTATTAGCATGCACTAGTTGTATGAAATCATGGGCTTCATTATGACATTTTCACATATCTATATAATGAATTTTGATCATATCTCTTTTCTGTTACCTTCTCACGTCTAATCAGGTGTTAGTCAGAGGCTTTCTAGTGATGATTTTTATTCTTCTGACATCTTTGCTATCTGTTCCCTTTTTTTCTGTTTTGAGTTTTAAGAATGAATACAAATGTATAGCTGCTTGTTATATTCCCCTCCAGGACAGTGGTTTTCAAATTACAGCACACATCAATCCACCCGAGTAGCTGGTTCTCATCTGCTCTACAGCTCCAGACACTTGAATTAATTGAACCTTCTCCTGTCCCTCTTACTTCTGATGTAGGAGACTTAGCTCTGCTCAAAGCCTTTGACTCCGAAGACTAGATTCTGCTGATAGGCTCCAGCAGTGAGCAGTAGTTGTGGCTGCTTTGCCTTGCTTGGGGCCTCTTGTTAGTAGGACTGAGTTGAATCCTTTTGCAAAGCCAGCTGCTGCTCTGGACTTGGGGTGTGCCTGAGTGGTAAAGCACTTTGCCTAGATGAATGAGACCTTGGCTTCGACCCCCTTCTCTCTCTCATGTATTGTCTTCTGCAGAGTGGGCAAGAAAGTACATTAAATGCCTAAGGAGAAAAAGCAACTCAAACCTAAGTAACAAAAGTGCTACTTAGCTAGCAGAGAGAATTTATTTATTTTTTTAATCTAGGGGTTTATTCCAATGCAACCTTAGTTGGAGGTCTTTGTTATGAAAAGGTGGCTTCAGATGTATGGGTCACCAGAATAAGCTTATTAAATAAGCCTGTTAAAGTGAATGTCGTCCAGACCCCAGCACTGCAAGAAAGACGTTTAAAGTAAATGTAAAGGGTGGTTAGTTGCTAGCAGTATAACCATGTAAAGACAATGTAGGAAGATTCCTTACGTACCTTGGCCTTCACTCTGACATCAGGTGTAAAAGTGTGGCCAATGTGTCAGCAGGGAGGACGCTGGTACTCTTTATTAGTACTTTGTTCAGTTGTCCAGAGACAATGAGAAGTTGTGCCATGTGCTGGGCCAAAGGTATTTTCCAAGCTTTTTTCTTTTTTTCTTTTTTCTTTTTGGTTTTTCGAGACAGGGTTTCTGTGCATAGCCTTGGCTGTCCTAGACTCACTTTGTAGACCAGGCTGGCCTCAAACTCACAGTGATCCACCTGCCTCTGCCTCCTGATTGCTGGGATTAAAGGCATGTGCCATGTCTGGCTAATCCTAATTTTTTAAAAGATATATTTATTTATTGTTATGTATATAGTCCCTGCCTGCATGTACACCTGCAGGCCAGAAGAGTGCATCAGATCTCATTATAGATGGTTGTGAGCCACCATGTAGTTGCTGGGATTTGAACCAGGACCTTCTAGAAGAGCAGCCAGTACTCTTAACCTCTGAGCTATCTCTCCAGTCCCTCTACGCCTAATTTTTGGTTTTTGTGGGTTTTTTGTTTTGTTTTGTTTTTTCAAGATAGGGTTTCTCTGTGTAGCCTTGGCTGTCCTGGACTCGCTTTGTAGACCAGGCTGGCTTCCAACTCACAGCGATCTGCCTGCCTCTGCCTCTGGAGGTGCTGGGATCACAGGCATGTGCCACCATACTCAGCTCCAAGTCTTAATTTTTTTGGGAGGGGGGAGTTTTTGAGACAGGGTTTCTCTGTGTAGCCTTGGCTGTCCTGAACTAGCTTTGTAAACCAGGCTGGCCTCATACTCACAGTGATCTGCCTGCCTCTGCCTCCCGAGTGCTGGCATTAAAGGCGTGAGTCACCATGCCCGGCCCAAGTCTAATTTTTAAAGTATAGTTGGGGTAAAATAAATCTGGACTTAAGTCCCAGTTCTACTGGTCCTGGATGGGTGACATTGGAAAAGTTACATAATTTCTCTAGGCTTTACCGTGCTACCAGCTGTATCAGGAGAGTAGGATGGCTAGGTAAATCACAATGCCCATACTAATATGGGGCTTTATACGTAGAAGAACACCAAAATAAGTGGTGGTGACGGTTAGTGATCCCACAGGCTAAGTGCACTGACCTAGGAATGCATGCCCCTTAAGGGGTTCCTTATATGTATTTAGCTATTTATGGAGATGGGCATTCCACTTACTGGGACAGGGACAGTAGTAGGGAAACTAATTTCTGTCTTGTGTTTTGTTTGTTTGCTTCGTGCATGTGTTTTAAACGGGTGCCCTATGTAGTGGCACATGCCTGTAATTCTAGCATTTGGGAAGTACAGGCAGGAGGACCAGAAGCTCGAAGTCATCCTTGGCTAGAGTATGAATATGAGGCAGCCTGGGCTACTTGAGAATCTGCCTCAGAAAACAAAACAAAAAGTGTTGCTTCTCATTTGAATTCTGTTGTTTCTTAGGGAGACCAAAGAAGGAGGAAAAATTATTGTGGAAGTTGATGACAAAGTGGCAAAAATCAGGAACATAAAGGTAAGCTTGAAATTGTGTTTGTTTTTCTATTATTCTGGGTGTGGTGGCACATGCCTGTAATCCCAGTACTCGGGAGGCAGAGGCAGGTGGATTGCTGTGAGTTCGAGGCCAGTCTGGTCTACAAAGCTAGTCCAGGACAGGCAAGGCTAACACAGAGAGACCCTGTCTTGAAAAACAAAACAACGGGGGCTGGAGAGATGGCTCAGAGGTTAAGGGCACTGACTGCTGCTCCAGAGGTCCTGAGTTCTATTCCCAGCAACCACATGGTGGCTCACAACCATCTATAATGTGACCTGGTGCCCTCTTCTAGCCTGCAGGTGTACATGCAGGCAGAGTACTGTATACATAATAGTAAATAAATAAATCTTTTTAAAAAAAGAAAAACAAAACAACAACAACAACAACAAAAACCTATTATAATACGAGAGAGCAGACAATCGCGGGAAAAGCTTGAACCAATCATAAAGCAAATAAACAACAAAAGAATTGTGTTTTAGGGTTCAGATGTGGCGTTTGGTCCTCGCTCTGGTAACTTGTGCAGCTATTTTGAAAGCTGATTAGTAGCTGCTTTGAAACTAAGCCCAGGGGATGTAACAGAGGCCGTGATTAGCTCATTCCTGGGCAATTTGAGTGCCCATATAACTCACCTGGCCCCCAGTTAAGCTTTATCCTGAGCCCCTCAACGGATAGTACTTTATACGGGGCATTATTAGGAATTTTAGTATTTATCTGATAATGCAGGGTTTGTTTTGGCTATAGTGTGGCCTGGATATCAGACTTCAGCCTTCAGAGCCCAGGGTGGAGTTGGTCACGAGCCTGAGCCCTGTTGCAGATTTTCTTTCACTTTGGAGCACAGTTGGACAGACACAGGGAACTTCCTTCCCTCCTCCTCACCCTCTCCTGGAGTCAACTTCCTCCGCCCTCCCTCGTAGTGCGGAAGATGCATGAGAGTTCCTTTGTGGACCTTGAGCCGGGGAGGTGACCACTGCGGCAGTTTGCTTGTGTTGTAAGTCAGCATTCCCGGGGGGAACTGAGGAGGCTGAGGAAGAGTGAGGGTCACCTAGACCCCAGGCCTCAGAGCACACCCTCTCTGGTGTTACTTCTGTGATACAATTTGTTTCCTCTTGTCCTTAGCTCTTGTGAAAAAGAGAATAATCACTGCCAAAGTTTGAACGGGACAAAGGGCCCTTTCACCCCTCCGTCCCCTTACTTACCTCTCCTGCCCAATCACTTCAGCCGTTTTGCTGTAAGATCGCATACTTCTGGGTCTAGAGAATAAAGCTTGGCCAAGAGCAAACTTTAAAAAACAATATTTATTATTTTATGTGTATGGGTGCTGTGCCTACATGTATGTCTGTGGGTACCACGTGTGTGCCTCCTGCCTGCCCTAGGAGGCCAGAAGAAGCCATCAGATTCCCTGGGCCTGGAGTTACAGATGGTCATGAGCTGCCATGTGGGTGCTGGGAATCAAACCCAGGACCTTTGGAAGAGCAACCGGTGCTCTTAATTTCTGAGCCATCTCTCCAGCCCCCAGGAGTAAGGTTAGTTTGCCTTCTACACATCTCCCCAGCTGTTGACTTTCTTAAGGTCGGTTTACCTAGAGACAAGCTCTTACTTGTGAGGGCCACGTTCTTCTGTGGTTTTTGAGTGGCTAATGTCAGAGATGGTTTTTCCTTTTCAAACTTTATTCTTGTATAAAATGTGTATTGGCGGGGATATTTCCTTTTCGTCTTTATCTGGGCATTCTTAGCTATGCATGCCTACAGATCGTGGTTTTGAAGCCATTTTACACCCGTGAAGTAGGAATTGGGGGTACCCATTCTTGAGCTGCTGCTTCTCTCTGGAGAGGATGGAGGAGATCTTTGAAAGAGGCATGGTCTCTTAGGGAGATCGTTGTCACCTGAATGCCAGAGTTTACATTTAAATATTAAGCCTAGGCATTTTTATGTGGAACGCCATTCTCCCTAGCACCCAGAACTCAGCGCAGTTCCTTGTTTTGGCCCCACCCTCCTCTGCCTTCGGCCACTAGATTATTCCTGGCTGTTCCATCTCGTACTATTTCCAAGTCCCTGGGGGTACATTTCTGAAGGAGCTCACTGACAGCTCCAGACCGGTGAAATCCGTTGGACCCAGGGACTGTGCTACTCATGTGGTCGGTATCCTCTGCAGAAACACTTCAGGAAGAAATGAGTGATGAAGATGTCCTTTCGCAGAGGCTTCCTCTCCCGATCTGTCCTCTAGCTCATGTGTTTGTCAGCAGGCACATGCTTCTGTCCTAGGCATCTTTAGTTCTCAGGGTTGTTATTCCTAGTGAGATGGAG
This sequence comes from Acomys russatus, assembly GCF_903995435.1. NCBI lineage: Eukaryota > Metazoa > Chordata > Mammalia > Rodentia > Muridae > Acomys > Acomys russatus. Next base: position 56,808,048 of record NC_067140.1, read on the forward strand.
ACAGGTGTTTCCTCTCTTCTTTTGACATTAGTCCAGGTCTCTGTGATTACAGGAGAACGTCACCAAGAACCACTCACTGTCCAGATTCCAGTGGTATGACAGGGGAGACACTGGATTCTGTGTTTCATTTTAGGTGGACAGTCGATCAGAGAGCTTTGGAGACACCCGGGAGAAGGTTCTGGCATTTGGCTTTGACTACTGCTATTGGTCAGTCGACCCGGAGGACCCTCAGTACGCGTCTCAGGAAGTGGTAATGTCATCTTCCCTCCATTCCCCTTCTTATAGATATTCTCTGTAGATTTACTTTTCAAGATGATTATGGCAGTGGCAGGCTGGAAGTACTCTAGTTAGTACTTTAAACTTTGAAAAAAAAATCTCAAAAAAAAAAAAAAAAAAAAAGAAAAGAAAAGAAAAGAAAAAGAAAAAAAATCTCAGTGTAAACTGGCTCTCAAGAGGAAAACACTAATGCATTGTGGACCATTTAAAGTTATTTCCAGCCAGGTGTGGTGGCGCTTGTCTTTAATCCCAGCACTCAGGAGGCAGGTGGATCTCTGTGAGTTCTACACCTGTAGACCTCTGTGAGGTCTACAAAGTGAGTCCAGGACAGTCAAGGCACCCTGCCTCAAACAAACAAACAAAAAACACAAAAACAAATCCAAAAAACAAATAAAATTATTTCCATGATAGCATTGTCTCCTTGGTTTTTATAACTGGATACTGAGATAAATTAGCATGCAATCTGGGTGATGGCTGCCTTTTATGTTAGTTAGTGGCATCAGTTTTTCAAAAAATGACTCAGAGGTGGGAAAAGACTGCTTGGTGAGGGTATGGGAGCTTGGCTAGTGTCCGTTTCCAACTTGGGCCTCAGTGTGATTCGTGTGGGGGTTAGTGCAGACCATCGTCTGCTGTTGAAATAGGTCAGCGCGGCTCACCTCAAACAGGGCCTTGAATCGTGTGCAGCAGGACTGAGGAATCCCAGCAGCTAATGTGTATGTTTATGCTCCTACACAGAATGCGAAAGGGATAGCTAGCTAGTCAGCCAGGCGGCAAGAGTGTAAGAGGTGACCGCCAATGAGGACTAAGGCTCAGCTGGCTGAAGGTGTTACTGGTCATCTTTTCTATACCTTGTAGGTTTATCTGTTTCTTTTTCAAGTTGCCAAGGCAACTAGAGGTCTGGCCAGTGCATCTTTATGGTGTCTTTGTTTCTGGGAAGCAGTAGCATAGCATTGTATTGGTTGAGCACTGTAGAAGGTTATGCTTTCAGTCCCTATAATCGCAGCAAATCTTGCTAGACCACAGAAACTCTCACACTGCAGTTAGTAGGGTATTTTGTGACAATCTAACCCTAGAGGAAAAAAACCACGCACGCGCATGCACGCGCGTGCACACACACACACACACACACACACACACACAGGCATGGTGGCATGTATCTGTGCAAACTTGTATGGCGAATCTGTGAATATAAATTATCCTTTTCAGAGTTATGGAATGATACATAAGACCTTATTTTTATTTTTAGTTATTTGTGTAGTGTGTCTGAGTGTGGGTTTGTGCACTAGTGCAGTGCCCCTAGAGGCCAGAAGAGAGTGTCATATCCTCTGGAGCTGGAGTTACAAGCAGCTGTAAGCCTTTGGACATGGATGCTGGGGTTCAAACTCAAGTCCCCTGTAAGAGCAGTTTGTGTTCTTAACCTCTGAGCTGAAAGGCGTGTGCCACCATGCCCGGCTGGACTCACTTTGTAGACCAGGCATTTTAATCCCAGCATCCGGGAGGCAGAGGCAACGATCTATGAGTTCCAGGCCAGCCTGGTGTGCACGGTGAGTTCCAGGTCAGCCAGGGCTACATGAGACCCTGTCTCAAGGAAAGGAAGGAAGGAAGGAAGAAAAGAAAAGAATAGGGAGGTGGGGGGGTGAGTTCACCAGAGAATGATACGCTGATGACTAGGGAAAGTGAAGGGATCGCACACCCGCCTTTATTCCATGTTACAAGCTTCCTATTGTTTTTACTTTTTAAGATTACATTTATTTGTGGAGAAGGCGTGTGTGTGTGCTCTAAGGATGCCAAAGAGCAACTTTTAGGAGTCTTTACTCCTTCCACCATGTAGGTCCGAGGGATCAAACTCAGATCAGGCTTGGTAGCAAAAGACTTTACTTACTGAGCCAACTCCACAGCCCTAAGACAGAGTCTTTCTTTCTTTCTTTTTCTTTTTTTTTCTTTACCAAGACAGGGTTTCTCTGTGGAGCCTTGGCTGTCCTGGACTTGCTTTGTAGACCAGGCTGAGCGAGGCTCACAGTGATCTGATCTGCCTGCCTCTGCCTCCTGTAAAAGGCAGCACTACCACACTGCCAGGCTTCTAAGGCAGATTCTTAAGGAAGTTCTTTGTTGATCTGAATTGTATTTATACCCTTTTAAAAATATTTGGGGGCTGGAGAGATGGCTCAGAGGTTAAGAGCACTGGCTGCTCTTTCAAAGGTCCTGAGTTCAATTCCCAGAAACCACATGGTGGCTCACAACCATCTATAATAAGATGTGGTGCCTTCTTCTGGTGTTCATGTGTACATAAGTAGAACACTGTATACATAATAAATAAATAAATACATAAATAAATAAATTTTGTTTTAATTGGAATTTCAGCCAAAACTTTTCTTCAAAATTGATCTCTTTTTCCTAGTGTAAATCTATACTAATGCTAATCTGTTTCTGCTCTGAGATTAGACCCAGATGTGAATTAAAGTGGAGATACTAGTTTGCTATCTTACTTTGGAAAAGCTACTTAACCTTTCTGTGTCCTATTTTTATTAGTTATGTGTATGTGTATGTGTGTATTGTTACCATTTTTGTGGTAGTGTATATCTCAGAGTTATATGATGAAGGAATTGTTAAAGAAATTCTGTTAGGGGGCTGGAGAGATGGCTCAGCAGTTAAGAGTACTGACTGCTCTTCCAGAGGTCCTGAGTTCAATTCCCAGCAACCACATGGTGGCTTATCACCATCTGTAATGTGATCTGATGAGCACTGTATGCACAATAAATAAATAAATCTTAAAAAAAAAGATATTGTGTTAAATGCCTACCTAGTAAGTATTAGGTCCTCCTGCAGGGCCTAACATCAGGTAGAAATGAGAGTTTTATGTGGTGTGACTAAAATCCTGTTGTGCTGAGCGACTGTTCTTTTACAGCACATGAGAAGCCAGTGCACATGTTTTCTACCCCTTCTTTGAGGCTGGGTATTCCTCCTGGGACCAGCATGTTCCACTTGGAAAACTCAGCTAACTTCCTCCTGCTGATGAGCAAGTGTTGGGGCGGGAGTTCTCTGCTCACACACATTGTATTTGCCCTATTGTATGTTTGTAAATTTTTCCATGAGGGATTTAGCTCAGCTCTACCCACCAGGAACGTAGTGGCTGTTCACAACAAACCACACTGAGTCGACACAAAGCATGCCCTGCCTTTTTCAAAGCAATCGCCTCTACTCTCCTGGGAATCTTCATCTTAAAATAGTTTATTTCGCTAAAACACATTACCCAAACATTTGTAACTTTTCCAGATTTGAAAATCCTGTGGGTTTTCTCTCTACAACCACCGAATCTAGAACTAAAATTACAGCAGTAAAGCGATGTGGCTGCTGGTGTTTTGATGTTTCTTTGATCTTTGTAGTTCACTGAATAACGAACACCACACAACAACACGGAGTATGGCACTGCAAGCCTTTCAAAAGGAGCGAGAGAGGAAAGAAAACAGAGGGAAGGGAGAGGAAGGGGAGGGCGGGAGAAAGGGAGGGAGGAAAAAAAAAGGAGACACTAGATTCCCCCCACTTTGGGACTTTGAGAATGTCAGAAACCTGGAGCAGCTTGGGAGAGGAACCATACTTTCCCTAGAACATGACGGTAGGCGAGGGACACAGTAAAGGACCCACCAGAGTGACCACTCCATGGAGTAGACTTTTATTGTGGATAAGAAAGAGAACACACTGGGCGGTGGTGGTGCACGCCTTTAATCCCAGCACTTGGGAGGCAGATCTCTGTGAGTTCGAGGCCAGCCTGGTCTACAAAGTGAATCCAGGACAACCAACGCTACACAGAGAAACCTTGTCTCGGAAAAAAAAGAAAGAAAGAAAGAAAGAAAGAGAACACATTCACTCAGGACTTTATCTGCTCCCCAGAGGTCCTGACTTTGCTGGGTAACTGAGAGGACCTTGACTTCTGGTCTTCTGCTTTCACCTCTGGAATGCAAACTTTTTTTTTTTTTCCAAGACAAGGTTTCTCTGTGTAGCCCTGGCTGTCCTGGACTTGCTTTGTAGACCAGGCTGGCCTCAAACTCACAGAGATCTGCCTCCCAAGTGCTGGGATTAAAGGCGTGCACCACCACACAAAAAAGCAGACTCTTTGTTTTGGTTTTTTGAAACAGGCTTTCTCTGTGTAGCCTTGGCTGTCCTGGACTCACTTTGTAGACCAGGCTGGCCTCAAACTCACAGCGATCCTCCTGCCTCTGCCTCCAGAGTGCTGGGATTAAAGGTGTGTGCCACCACGCCCAGCGAAAGCAGACTCTTAAAAAAAAAAAAAAAAGCATTCAGCATTCAGAACGGATCCTACTACTTTTTCTTAAGTGCCAGGCTCACAAGTTCTGCACAGAGCTACATCCCCAGCCTCATCTTTTGAATCTTGTTGTCCATTATAAGACATCATCCCAGCTGTTTTGGTTGTAGAAGCACAGATGTCAGAGTTTCTCTGCACCCCCTTTTCCTGGCTCACGTATGTGCCGGGGGAACGCAGCCATGAGTGGGTGTCAGAGCATTTTTCTCATGAATATTTGCAGAGCTATGTACATTCCATCCCTTGTGTTGCTTCTCTCCATTCGAGATGGAGACCGAAGTAGAGGGGAGAGAAGTTTATAAGAAAAGGCCTTTTTGTGCAGCAATTGGGTGGGGCTTTGCAGGCCTGAGCACGCACGAGCGGTTCGTTGCAGTTTGTCCCATGTGCCAGCAGCACAGATGCTGGGCTTCTTGAGCATGGCCTTGTGCTGGATTTGGAAGGGATAAGGTCATTCTTTTGGCTTTGTCTAACTTGTTTTCTCCCTTTCTCTAAACTTAGCTGTGACTCTTAGAAGATTAGCTTTTAGATTCATAGAAACATCTGAAGAACAGAGTTTCCTGACACTAGAGGTTGCTGCTGGTGCCAAATTCCTATACAAAAATAGGCAGTGAAACTGGAGAATTCTTTTCAAATACAAAAAGTAGTTTGAAGTGCTTTTTTCTTTCTGTTTTTCCCCTGACTCAAGGGTAATAGGAATTCCTGGTAATACCCAGAGCCTGCAGGTCTAGGCTGAACTGAAGGTGCCTGTGAGGGAGGGATACTTACTTGATAGATGGTTTTTGAGACAGTTGTCCTTGATGGTACCCAGGCATATGCAATGCTGAGAACCCAGGCTCTCACCCTGCTCTTCATACTTGGGCTTGTTCTGAGGGCCAATGGGATTGTCATTTGATTAAAGAAGAAACACTCCATGATGGTGATGACTGCTTTGAAGGGTCTTTGTGGAAAAGTGATTTGGAAAAATCATCTAAACAAGAGTAGAAAGTAGATCTTAAAACAACAACAGCAACAAAAACAAAAACAAGCAAACAAAACTCAGGTCTGGAGGAAAGGCTCAGCTGTTATTCCCAGCCCCCACATGGCAGTTCACAGCTGTCTGTAACTCCTGTTCTAGGGGGATCTGATACCCTCACACAGACATACATGCAGGCAAAATACCAAAGTACATAAAAGAAAATAAATAAATTATAAAAAGTAAAGTGGGTGGTGGTGGTGGTGTGGGCCTTTAATCCCAGCACTTGGGAGGCAGAGGCAGGTGTATCTTTCTAAGTTTAAGGTCTGTAAGTTCCAGGACAGCCAAGGCTACCCAGAAAAACCCTGTATTGAAAAACCAAATGAAACCAACCAACCAAAAAACAAACAGGGACTGAAGAGATGGCTCAGAGGTTAAGAGCACTGTCTGCTCTTCCAGAGGTCCTGAGTTCAATTCCCAGCCACCACATGGTAGCTCACAACCATCTATAATGTGATCTGATGCCCTCTTCCAGTGTGTAGGCATTCATGCAGACAGAATACTGTATACATAATAAATAAATCTTTAAAAAACGAACAAACAACCCCCCAAACCCTTTTTTATTTATATATGCATGCCACTGAGTTCATGTGGAGCCAGAGGACAACTTTGCAGAGTCGGATTTTTTCCTTCTCCCCTTATCTGGGTATTGTGCAATGGACTGAGGTGGCTAGGCTGGTGTGGCAAGAGCCCTTTTGTCTGGCTGGCCCCAAAGGTAGCCTTTTAAATAAAGTATCTATATATCAATCACAGTAGACAGTTGCATCCAAGCTGACTTCCCCAGTAGAAGCCTCTTGCTCAACCTTCCTAGGTGTAAATCTTCTCCCTTCTCACTTGTGGAGCAAGCCTGGTCCAAGTCATCGCTGTTTCAATAGTCTCCTGTTTAGAGAGCCAGCCCAGCTGATCAACAAAAGGCCCCTTCTTTTGGGGGAGTTGGGAAAGACGTCATTTCTTAGCATAGGTGGGCCTTGAACTTTCTGTATTCCTGCTTTGATGCTGGAATTATAGGCACACACCAGCACACCTAGCACAAAAGGTATGGAAAAAGAAATGGGACTGATTTTTCTCTCTTCTATGAGCAGCAAAAAATAAAAACAAGATGAAAAAAGAACATGAAAGTGGAAAAGGCAGCCGGGTGGTGGTGGTGTACATCTTTAAACCCAGCACTCGAGAGGCAGAGGCAGGTGGATCGCTGTGAGTTCGAGGCTAGCCTGGTCTACAAAGTGAGTCTAGGGCAGCCAAGGGTACACAGAGAAACCCCTGTCTTGAAAAACCAAAAAAAAAAAAAAAAGCATATGTTCAAAGGTCTTGAGCTTGATTGGGGGGTTGGGGTGTGTGTATATATATATGTGTGTGTGCATGTATGCATATATATATGAAATTGTCAAACAATAAATATAAAGTATTCTTAAAACAAAAAAGAAAACAAAATTATTTTTAAAAAAGATTTTATTTCACCACAGTCTACTATGAACCAGTATTTTTGGGGCCACTTACAGGAATATAGATGCTTTAAGGCAGCTATATTATCTGAAAGCCCATTATAGCATAGAAGACTCAAGAAAGCTGCATTAGTCCTCTGGGTATTGTGCTTACAGGCTCTCAGAATGGCCCAGCGTTTGACACAGCCATATCCCTACCCTTCACACACACAAAACAAAACAAAACAAAAACCCACCACCACCACCACCACCACCAAAACCCAAAAAAACTTTGTAGAGTTAGCTTTTTCCTTTTACCCTTATATGGGCATTATGTGTTGAACGTGTGCGTGTGCAAAAAAAAAAAAAAAAAAATTATATATATATATATATATATATATATATATATATATATATGTACTGTTTGTAGTTTGACTACTTTAGTTTATTCAATTTTGCCTTTTTGTTGACTCTTTATTATTTTTATTTTTTGGTTTTTCCAGACAGGGTTTCTGTGTGTAGCCTTGGCTGTCCTGGACTCACTTTGTAGACCAGGCTGGCCTCGAACTTACAGAGATCCACCTGTTTCTGCCTCCTGAGTGCTGGGATTGAAGGTGTGTGCCACCATGCCCAGCAGACGGGTCTCTGTGAGTTCAAGGCCAGCCTGGTTTACAAAGTGAGTCTAAGACAGCCAAGGCTACACAGAGAAACCTATCTCAAAAAAAAAAAAAAAAAAAGAAGAAGAAGAAGAAGAAGAAAGAAAGAAAAGAAAAAAAAACCCATAATTTTAACTTTTAGTAAAAATAGCATTTTAGAATTGTAAGCAGATCCACAGAGAGGAAAGAGAAAGGATTTGTTTTTATCTTTGTTTTGTTTGCTCTTATTTGGTTCACCTTCTTTTCTCAAACATTCCCTTTAAATGTACATCACATTTGATGTTTCTCTTTTGGAGGTGACAGATAATCACAATGTGGTAAGTATTACGTAGTTTTGCTTGTATATGTACGTAGTATACATGCATATATGCATGTTTGCATGCATGTGTGGCTGGGCAGGCATGTTTACATGTTTGCATGTGTGTGTTTATATGTGCATTGGATGTGTATGTATGAAGTTGACTCAAGTACCTTGCACAATTGTTCTCCATTTTTTTTTTTTTTTGGTTTTTTTTTTTTTTTTTTTTTGAGGTAGGGTCTCTTCTGAGCCCAGGTCCACCAAATCTGCCTAGTCCACCTACGTCGCTTGCCCTAGGGACTCTCCCACTTCTGCTTCTCAAATGCTGGAATTACAGGTAGTGCATATGCCCATCCAACTTTTTTTTTTTTTTTTAAGATTTACTTATTTATCATGTATACCGTGTTCTGCCTGCACACCCGAAGAGGGCACCAAATCTCATTATAGATGGTTGTGAGCCACCATGTGGGTGTTGGGAATTAAACTCAGGAACTTTGGAAGAGCAAACAGTGCTCTTAACCTCTGAGACATCTCTCTAGTCCTGCCCATTCAACTTTTTAATTTAAAAATTTTTTTTAGACAAAGGTGCTGGCACTACAGATTGTGTGCCTCACACTTGCATGGCAAGCACTCTCTCCTTTGAGCTAGTCTCCTCAGTCCCACAATGTAGAAAATAGCACATTTTAACCAAGCATTTGATGAAATTTCAAGAGACAAGTGTACTGGGTGTAATAGTGCCTGCCTTTAATTCCAGCATTTGGAAGGCAGAGATGGATGGATCTCTGTGAGGCCAGCCTGGTCTATGTTATTATGTTATCATTATGTTATGACGTAGTTATTTCCAGGACAGCCAAAGCCTATCTCAAAAAACCAAAGGGGAGTGGGCAGGTACATTTTTATTCTGAGTGATAGCAAGAAAGAGTATAAAAGTCTACTTTGTAAAAAAAAATGATAATAATAAAGAAAAAAAATGTACTTTGTTCATATTATAAAAGATGAGGTGGGAAGAGTGTAAGAGCGGGAGGAGATGAAGATTGTGCTATGATGCTGACATCCAGGCATGGCATGGCCATTGCACTCTGTTTTGTTTTGTTTTTCTAAACAAGCTTTCTCTGTGTAATAGCCCTGGCTGTCCTAGACTCACTTTGTAGACCAGGCTGGCCTCGAAATCACAGAGATCCGCCTGCCTCTGCCTCCCGAGTGCTGGGACTACAGGCGTGCGCCTCCATGCCCGGCTGGTTACTGCACTCTTAAAACTCACTGTAGCTGAGATTGCTTGGACAGAAGCTGGGTCATGTTGAGCCTGACAGAACTGTGTTGTGGAAGGGGTTCATGGGGCCCTGCCCTTACCAAGGATTCATAAGCAGTTAGCAATGGTAGAGGAGGGAGCAGCATTGTCTTCCATGGTGCATGTTTCTGTAATCCCTTGAAAGATAAACAGAAAAGCAGAGGAAAAGACATGAAAGTAGAAGGGGAACTAGTTAGAGGAAGTGAAAGGGAGTTGGTATGAGGGGAAGAAGAAAAGAGAGATTAACAGGGGTGAATATAATTTAAATATATTATGTACCCATATGACTATTTTATAATGAGGCCCATTATCTGTAGTTAATATATGCTAATAAAAACATTTTAAAAATCTGATTCACAATATGACTATTCTCTTTGTGATGAGATCTAAATCTATAGATTCTCTTTCAAAAAATGAGAGAGACATTCTTGCCTGAGACTTGAAATCTCTCTCTCTCTCTCTCTGTCTCTCTCTCTCTCTGTGTGTGTCTCTGTCTGTCTCTGTCTCTCTGTTTCTGTCTCTCTCTGTCTCTATCATCTGTCTCTCCTCTCTCTCTCTGTCTCTCTCTCTCTCTCTGTTCCTTAGATTTCCATAAAGATCATTGGCTTCTCAGAGTATCATGTGACTCACTAATTTAACTTGGAGGTCCCTCTTGAGTTTCATTCCATCCTGTTTTTAACCAGGGATCCGTGGACAGCATGGGGTCTATGATGCCTATGTGTCACCTTAGTGAAAATACTGTGAGGTGTGTTTGTGTGTGTGTATGTGTGTGTGTGTGTGCGTGTGTCTTTTTTGTAATCCAGTTGTGAAGTTTTTGAATGTATACTTTGTAGATATCAGCATCATGTCAACAAATGTCGAGAAATATTCTTTGTACACCATGAAGTCCTGTAACACAGTAGGTGTATGGGTCATCTGGCCAAGGCTGGCCGCAGTCTATTATGTGTGGGCTTCTGTAGGGCCCTGGTTCAGTTGTTTACAAGTCAATAGAAATCTCTCTTCTTGCTGTGTGAAAGGCATAGTGGACAATATTTTTCAACGATGACGAAGCAGGGGAATATGGGCTATTTATATCTCCTCTTGCCTCAAGACTGAATGCAATAAAAGCCTGGACTCCAGTAGTGACCATGTATCCAGGCATCAGTTCTATAGCCCAGCAAGTGTTTGTCTATGGATACAGTGGAAATGCTTTAGTCTAAATTACTTGACTACCTTAGTGGACTTAAGTGTTCTGTGAGGTATAGGCAGTAGCTTATACTCTGGGGCTAGATGTTGACATGTAGCCAGAGATGCTCTATGGGGCTGGGATCTGCACACCAACCCTGTAGTCATTGCGCTGCTCTTTTTTCTTATTTTAACTTTGAGACAGGGTCTGACTATGTTGCCAAGGCTGGTCTGGAACTCACTGCGTGACTCCGATAAACTCTCAGTTTGCTAGCCCTCTTGCCTCAGTCTCCTGGGTGCTGAGATTACAGGCCGACACTTTGTGCTCCTTTTCTTTCCAGTGTGTCGCAGCATTCCTGGCATGCTTTTTTCCAAGGAGGTTTTCTTTTGTCTGTGCTGTACCCTAGGGCATCCAGTTTCAGATCAGAGAGGAACGAGGAACGAGGAATGAATGTAGGTCCTCCAGAATGAATCCAGAAGACCTTTAGTGTATGGTGCTTTTGCCTTTGTTTGTTTTGGAGACCGAGTCCCCTCTGTAGCCCAGACTGGCTTGGAATTAAGATCCTCCCTCCTCAGCCACTCTTTGTTCCAGGAAGATTTGTAAAGCTGGAGTTAGCTTTGTGTAATTTAGAGTCTGAGGGTTGAAGAGGAAGAAGAAGTGGCTTGAGGCCAGTGTGGTTTGAGGTCTTGTGACTAACATGCAGCCTGCCCCTTCTGCAGAGGCTTCACAGCTGGTGGAGGGGTGGGGACGGGGGTGGGGGGGCTTGGCTTTAGGCCGGAAGGCTTAGTGCCAGTGGGATGTCTGAGGCAGATGCTGTACAGATCATCACAAGATCTGTTAAATCAACCCGAAAAATGAGGTGGGCTTAAGTATGAAACCAGTTCACTTGCATCTCCAGGCACCAACATTGTCCTGGAAAGACCCTTCAGACTAAACAAGATTAAAAACAGGAAACGTGCTCTTGGCAGCATAATTAGTGGAAAACTTGTTCTACATAGGCACAATCATCTCTGCTTGCTTTCCTTTCTCTGCATGTATGTGTGGTATGCAGACATGTATGGAGGTTCATATTCATGTGTGTGTGAGTATGTGTGTCTGTGTGAGTGTGTGAGAGTTTGTGTGAGTGTGTATATGTGTGAGTGTGTGAGAGTTTGTGTGTGTGTGTGTGTGTGTGTGTGAGAGAGAGAGAGAGAGTGTGTGTGTGTGTCTCACTGAACCTGGATTCAACTTTGCCTAATTTAGCTGGGAATTCTGTTTTCTCTGCCTGCTTGTTGGGATTACAGGTGGGCTATCTCACCCAGCCAGCTCTTTTGTTCTGAGAACTCAAGCTCTAATTTTCACTTTTGCCTTGTCTGCTGAGCACCCTGCTCATTGAGCCGTGTCTCCAGCACCGTTTCCTTCTATATAAGTATGTCAAATAACACAAAGCAGCTGGTCCTACTTGACTTCCTCTCAGTGCTGCTGGCCTCAATCTGTTACAAACAATGCTATGGAGCTCTTAGGAGCACACTGGAAACAATGCTGTGTGCAAGGCACTGAGCTGGCAACATGCTTCTGAATGAAGTCGAACGCATACAAAGTAATTTAGACAGGATTTAGAGGAAAACTCCAGAACAGCCAAAGTATAATTTTATTCCACATTTTTTGTGAGCATGCTGATTACAGTCCATAGTTATGCATTCATTTATTCATTCTTTCCATAGTTATGACTTCACTTATGTTCACCATGTGACATGTGGGTGCCTTGTCTGAGCCTCAGCTGTAAACGAAAGTCCTTCTACCCAGCATGTCATGGGCTTGCCTAGGGCTTTCTTGTGAATGTGAACCCAGGACATCCCTAGACACAGGGAGCCATAGGACTACTGTCCTTTACCTACTATCCTCATGAGAGCAGTGGGTGTAGGGAAAGTTACATTTAAGAAGAAGGGAAGGAAGGGACAAAGAGTCTACAGGCTAGGAAGGAAATGCTTGTTTGCTTTGTTTTGTTTGTCCTTTCTCCCCAGAAGTGATATGATCGTGTCTAAGTAAATGCTGTGTTGAGGAAGGTTTGGGAAGCCCTAAGACAACGATGGAGACTCTAGCCCTAGCTGTTGCTCACAGCCCTATCTGGCCCAAGGGATGTATTATGAGCATGTTTCTATGGGAGATACTGTGTACCAAAAGGAGCATTATCACCTGGTGTGGTGTAACTCCATTTAAACTATACACACACACACACACACACACACACACACACACACACGTATGTTACATTATTTTTGTTTTGTTTTGTTTTTTGAGACAGGGTTTCTCTTATAGTCCTGGCTGTCCTAGACTCACTTTGTAGACCAGGCTGACCTCGAACTCACAGCAATCCGCCTGCCTCTGCCTCCCGAGTTCTGGGATTAAAGGTGTGCGCCAGCACTGCCCGGCCTTTACCAACATTTTAAAAAAGATTTATTTATTATTATGTATACAGCACTCTGCCTGCATGTACACCTTCAGGCCAGAAGAGGGCATCAGATCACACTCTAGATGGTTGTGAGCCATCATGTGGTTGCTGACGATTAAACTCATGACCTCTGGAAGAGCAATCAGTGTTCTTAATCTCTGAGCCATCTCTCCAGTCCTCCACCATTCTTTTACTATTATCTGAGAGCCAGTGTTTTATACATTTTCTATTCATAGGCAAGAGGGTATGTTGTTGTTACAAGTTGGAGGTAATGTGATAAGTTGAAACGTTTCTTCAGTTTAATTTGAAAACGTACTTTTAGCCAGGTAAGCAACACACACCTTTATCCCAGCCCTCAGGAGGAAGAGACAAGCAGATCTCTGTGAGTTTGAGGACAGCCTGGTCAAATAGAGTTTCAGGACTGCACAGAAAAAGTACCTTTACATATGCTGTCGTATCCAAATATAGTTGGTTATCACAAAATGGCCATGGCAATTAACCCTTACTTTCCCCCTTTCTACTGAGGATCAGACAAAGGGATATGAGCATGCCAAGCAGAAGCTATGCAACTAAGCTGTCCATCTCTAGCCCTCTACATTATAGAAAGGCTGGTAGACATAACCTTTCTTTTATTTAAGACTACCTCTTTGAATTGTAGCGCTGAGGGTGGGGGAGCTGGTGCAGTGGGGAAAGGTGCTTGTCACTAAGCCCGATGACCTGAGTTCAGTCCCCAGGCCCTCATGGTAGAAGGAGAGAACCAACTGCTGCAGTTTGTCCTCTGATCACAGGTACACTCACACACCTACAGGAAGGATGGATGGACAGATAGACAGACAGACTGACAGACAAGTTGTAGAGCTGAGGCTGTCATTTGGAGTCATCTGTGCCCAAATCCTGGGCTTGTTTTTATAGTCACACATAGCCTTTTTTTAAAAAATTTTTTATTATTAATTTATTCTTGTTACATCTCAATGGTTATCCCATCCCTTGTGTCCTCCCATTCTTCCCTCCCTCCCCTTTTCCCCTTATTCCCCTCCCCTATGACTGTTCCTGAGGGGGATTACCTCCCCCTGTATATGCTCATAGGGTATCAAGTCTCTTCTTGGTAACCTGCTGTCCTTCCTCTGAGTGCCACCCGGTCTCCCCCTCCAGGGGACATGGTCAAATGTGAGGCACCAGAGTACATGAGAAAGTCATATCCCACTCTCCACTCAAGTGTGGAGACTGTTCTGACCATTGGCTAGATCTGGGTAGGGGTTTAAAGTTTACCGCCTGTATTGTCCTTGGCTGGTGCCTTAGTTTGAGTGGGACCCCTGGGCCCAAATCTGCCTATCATAATGTTCTACTTGTAGGTTTCTAGGACCCTCTGGATCCTTCTACCTTGCTATTCTCCCATGCTTCTCTCATCTAGAGTCCCAATAGGATGTCCTCCCCTCTGTCCCAGTTTCCTGGTAAGTGAAGGCTTTCGTGGGACATGCCCCTTGGGCTAGTATGCAGATATAAGTGACACATAGCCTTTTTATTCCAATGTGAGCCCACACTTTTCTCAGTGGTTTCTGCAGTAGCAGACTCTGCTATTAACGGTTAATATGAAAACAGTTTGCTAGGAAATATTGCTATGGGAGAAAGGGCAGGTGGAGTGAAGACGTGGGGCAGCAAGGGAGGAGGCTAAGCAAGTTGCTCAGAGTTGAGGTCAGAGCAGTCCTAACAAGCCAGGCTCCATCAGTTGTCCTCAATAGGTCAGTTATGTAACAGTGAAAAGCAGAAAGGGGAGGTTTATTCAATGAGGTCACATTGGGAAGAGGAACAAGGAGGCCCAGTAGCTCCCCAGCCCCTGAAATGACCTTGGGGTTCCTAACATGAGGTTCAGGGTTAAAGAGAAGGGCAGGGGATGCACCTAGCTAAGCAGGGCTAGTCAGGTGTGATCCCACCCACAGCATTGTCTATGCTCCCTTCTCTCCTGCAGTTGTGTGAAATCCCTTTATGAGACAAAGGCTTCCATGCTGGCCTGAACTAGGCTTCAGCCTTTCCTTTCTCTCAGCATGAAGGTTCTCAAAAAAATTCTAATTTCTTGGGGCTCATTGTCTCAATAGTCTGATAGCCAAAGGTAGGGCTACAAGTATCTCCTTAGAATATTTTCATTTGAGCCGGGCATGGTGGCGCACACCTTTAATCCCAGCAGAGGCAGGCTGTGAGTTCGAGGCCAGCCTGGTCTACAAAGTGAGTCAAGGACAGCCAAGGCTACACAGAGAAACCCTGTCTCAAAAAGCCAAAAAAAAAAGGACAAAAAAGAAAAAAGAATATTTTCATTCTTGGTGTTGGCTCTGATTCCTTTACAATTCTACTTTAGTAGGGATTTATTAAAGGCATGTACCTCCCCTACAACCCGACTACCCTAAATAGGAGGGAAAGGAGATTAAGGAGAACAAGAATGAAACCTTCTGGGTATTAGTTTCCTGGGGCAAATCCCCTGGCGTAGTTCTCAGGAGTCTGGCAGATCACATACACCTGGAGGAATCCCCCAAGACCTCCCTGCTGCAATCTCCCGCCTCTCTCTGAGGTTCCCTCCTCCCATGGATGGTCATTTTGCAATAAATAGCCCAGCCTGGGTCGCCAGCCCTGCCTTTGTCTTGGGCTGATACCTCCTCCTCTGAGTCTATCAGTTTGTAGAGACTAAATCTCAGTGGGGTGGCATCCCAAAACTGTTTTCACCTTGGGCCCAGACTAAGGCAAGATTACCACTGGACTACGGTATACTCTGGAATTTTCCTTATCAGTATTTTTTTTTTCAGATTTTTTTTTCCCCACTGGATTATTGCTTGAAATACTTCATAGGACCTCTGGCTGGTAAATGGAGTTCTAGCAACCTAAGTACAGCCCTTAGACAGGTGCACAGACTTTTAAGAATAAAACCTGCTGGTTGTGGTGGTGCAGGCCTTTAGTCCCAGCACTCTGGGAGGCAGAGGCAGGTGGATCTCTGTGAGTTTGAGAGTTTGAGGCCAGCTTGGTCTAAAAAGTGAGTCTAGGACAGCCAAGGCTACACAGAGAAACCCTGTCTCAAAAAAAAAAAAAAAAAAAAAAAAAAAAGAAAAGAAAAGAAAAAAGAAAGAAAGAAAGGAAATAGAATAAAACCTGCTAGTAAGCTAACATTCGGAGAATGGTGAGGGGATCCCGGTGTGTGTGGCTAGGACACAAATAATATCTGCCGTATCATCAAATCGGATCTATAAGATGCAGCAGGGACCTAAGCATGCATTTTGAAATGCATGCTGATCCAACAGTGGGATATGGAGGACTACTCTGTACTGTCTGTGTCTAAACTACTTTTGGTTATATCCCATGGCCAGTAAACACTTGGCTCAATCATTTATGCTGTCAGCGTCGGCCATTATACACAGTCAGGGTCCATACTTGGTATGGAGGGATAGGTCGCTATACCTTTTCCTAATACATGAATGCAACCTTCTCAGTCAGTGTAATGTTACATGTACGTAGATGATCTCAGGTCCCGTAATATTGGATAACCAATTGGGAGGTTCTTCCCTGGAGAAGACCATTTCCCCAGCTCAGCGTTCCTCAGTTGTCCATGGTTATTTGTCTAGGCTTGAGATCCCATGAGACTGCCCCAGCCCATGCTAGCCCGTTGGTGTCATCATTGTGCCAGTTTTGTTTAGGCAGCCATGTTAATGTGGTATCATAGCTATAGCCTTTGTGTCATTTCTAGGAGACATAATCTCACAGCAAACTTCTGACTCTTTTAAATCCTTTCAACATCTGCTTCTGCAAAGACCCCAGAGCCTAGGTGCGGAAGTTGTGTTGTATCAGTTGGGACTAGGCACCATATGATCTCATTTTCTCTGGTTCTTGTTTGCTTTATTTTGTTTTGTTGATCAGTTGTGTGTTTTTTGTAATGATTGCCATCTGTTGCAAAGAAGGCATCTTTGATGAGGGGTGGGAACTACACTTGTCTTAGGATTTCTGTTTCTGTGAAGAGACACCATGACCACAGCAACTCTTATAAAGGAAAACATTTCATTGAGGCTGGCTTGCAGTGTCAGAGGTTCAGTCCATAATCATCATAGGGGGAAGCATGGTGGCACACAGGCAGACATGGTCCTGGAGAAGGAGATGAGAGTTCTACATCTTGATCTGCAGGCAGCAGAAGACTGCCCCACTAGGCCTAGTTAGAGTATCTATGAGCCCTCAAAGCCCGCCTCCACAGTGAGGCATCTACTCCAACAAGGCCACACCTATTCCAGCAGGGCCACACCCCTAACAGTGGGCCTAGGATTCTGCAGGTGAGTCTATGTGGACCATTCCTATTCCAACCACCACAATTCTTATCTGTGGATAAAAGAATAAATGTTTAGAATGGAATTAAGAATTGTTGATTGTGCAGCCTGGCGTGGTGGCACACGCCTTTAATCCCGGCACTCAGGAAGCCTGGTCTACAAAGCAAGTCTAGGACAGCCAAGGATACACAGAGAAACCCTGTCTTTAAAAAACAAAACAAAAAGAATTGTTGATTTAGTAAAAAGGTGGTTGTAAGTTCTCTAAGAGCTGTGACTTTACTAGCCCTGGGTAGTTGGCTAGGTTTCTAATACCAAACAGATTTCCCGGCTTGTTAGACTGAAGTTTTATGTAATGAAGTTCCCTTTTAAAAAATATTTAGGCCAAGCGTGATGGCGCATGCCTTTAATCCCAGGACTCAGGAGGCAGAGGCTGGTGGATCACTGTGAGTTCGAGGCCAACCTGGTCTACAAAGTGAGTCCAGGATAGCCAAGGCTACATGGTGAAACCCTGTCTCAAAAACAAAAACAAAAGCAAACAAATAAACAAAAATAAATAAAAAACATTTATTTTGGGGGTTGGAGAGATGGCTCAGTAGTTAAGAGCCCTGTCTGCTCTTCCACAGGTCCTGAGTTCAATTCCCAGCAACCACATCTATAACGGGATCTGGTGCCCTCTTCTGGTGTACAGGCACACCTGCAGGCAGAACATTGTATATATAATAAATAAATCAATCTTTTAAAAATATTTATTTTTAATTATATATATGAGGTCAGGGAAGATGACTCAGCTGTTAAGAGCACTTGTTGCCTTCTTCTGACCTCTGTGTGTACCGGGCATGCGCATGATACATATACATACATGCAGACAAAATACACATAAAATAAATCTAGACATTTTGCATGTATGTATGCTCATATACCTGTCAATGTAGGTGCTCGCAGAGGCCGAAGGTGTTGAAGCCCCCTGGAGCTGGAGTTCCAGGCAACTGTGAGCCAGCTGAGGCGGGTGCTGGGAACTGACCCTGAGTCCTCGGCAAGAGCAGTATACATTCTAACTGCCGAGCCATCTCTCCCTAACCCTTGAGTTCCATTTGTGTGTGGGTCTGTGTGTGTTCATGATTTTTTTTTCTAGTTTTGGGCCTTGAACCTAGGTCTCTTGTTTGTTAGGAAACCATTCTACCTCACACAGGCTTTTAAAATCACCCCTACAGAAAACAAACAATAAATTCATCTCCTTAGCTCATTCTCCAGTGTTGTCCCTGTGTGTTTACATTTTTTCCCACTTCAGTTCCTGACAGTTTTTCTAGAGTTTTGTATTTTCTAGATATCATAAATATAAAATTGGCACTTTTTTCCCCCTGGCCGATGAGGTGGCCCAGCAGGTTAAGGCACTTGACACCAAGAATGCCAACCTGAGTGAGTTCCCCAGGATCTACAGGTAGGAAGAATGAACTGAGTCTCACAAGTTGTAAGGAGTGGTTTCTGTTGTTGTTTTGTTTCTGGGCCTGGTGGTGCATGCAGAGGCAGGTGGATCTCTGTGAATTTGAGGCTAGCTTGAGCTACATATACTGAGATCCTGTCTCAAAAAGAAAAAAAAAATTGTCTCCATTTAGTATTCAAGGTTCATCCATGCTGTTACACAGATCAAATTTTGCTTTATTTCCACAAATTTTCCTTCTATGAAGGTAAAAGTTTACCTACTAATTAAGTTCTACTTATCCCCCCCCCCCCATTCCCCTTAATTTTGTAGAAAGACTATATAGGTTAAAATATACGTAGGCAAGCCAGGCATGGTGGTGTACACCTTTAATCCCAGCACTTGAGAAGCCAGCCTGGGCTACAAAGCAAGTTCAGGACAGCCAAGGCTATACAGAGATACCCTGTCTCAAAAAACCAAAAAATAAAATAAAATAAATACAGAAGGCTGAAGATGATGCTCCAGCATTATAGAGAGTTTTGGATGACTGTTCAGATAGCAAACTGTCTCTGATATTTTTTCATTTTAGAAGCTACTAACCTGGGCCGGGCATGGTGGTACACACCTTTGATCCCAGCACTCGGGAGGCAGAGGCAGGCAGATCGCTGTGAGTTTGAGGCCAGCCTGGTCTACAAAGCGAGTCCAGGACAGCTAAGGCTACACAGAGAAACCCTGTTTCATAAAAAAAACCAAATAAATAAATAAATAAAAATAGAAGCTACTAACCTGTACTTCCTGTTTACTCAGGTGTCTGATGGGGTTGAAGACCAGATAGTTCAGTTTTACAATTAAGCTTAGTTGTTTAGGGGTTAAGATGCTTTTAGGTCTAGATAGATATTTTAGGTTGATAGAGATGAGATATGATAAATATTGACTTACATTCAGAATTTTAGACTCACCAAGATAGGAAAGATGTTTTCTTCAACATTACCAATACAAATAGGCACAACACTGTGAATGTAGCATGCATATAATTCTGATTGTTTCATGGCTCATCTTGCTGTATGTAGTTTATTGTATATATGTATAATAATATAAGTTTATATGTAAAACATAAAAATAATATAAAACACCCATGTTATCCAGAAGAAAAACCAAAAGAAAAAAATTAGATATAGATATACTTGGGCTTTTCTTATTAATTAGAGCATACAAAACCATTATTTACATAATCCACAATGTTTCCTGTATTTCATTGATATTTTGTTTTGTTTTGTTTTGTTTCTGAGACAGGGTTTCTCTGTGTAGCCTTGGCTGTCCTAGACTCACTTTGTAGACCAGGCTGGCCTTGAACTCACAGAGATCCACCTGCCTCTGCCTCCCGAGTGCTGGGATACATGTGTGTGCCACCACGCCTGGCTGATATGTTGTTATTTTAACTGAATTTTAGGTCATTCATAATTTCAGTTTTTAGTTTTCTGTGATTGAAGGGTTGTCTATCAGTGATTTCTTCATTTCTGTACTAATTGTATTATTGATGGGCTTGTGGCTGAAGTGTGGTTGCCTTGTCATCGAAAGAATGCAGTGCACTCAGTGGAAGAAAATAAACATGATTCTTAGCTTGCACTGACACTTGGGTTCTACGTCCTGGTGTATTTGGGTTTTCCAGGTTCCGTTCAGTTGATCTCTCACAGTGTAACACAGTGGTTCTTACAGCTGAGGCATCTTTCCCGTTACACAGTGCTACTTGAGGTTCTTGGCCCTGTTGAGGTTTCTCCTAAGTCATTTTCCATTGCTATAATGAATACCCGAGATGACCAGCTTATGACAAGAAAAGGCTTATTTGGGGCAGAAGTTACAGTTTATGCTCACCCAGCCCTGTTGCTCGAAGGCCTGTGGTAAGCACGAGGTAGAACAGATTGCTGGAAATGAGAGAGAGAAAGAGGTGTTTGTTGCTAAGGTCAGGGGAAGAGAGAATGAAGAGGGGCTGGAGTCCCCAGTCTCCTTACAGGGCACTAGTCCCCCTATTACAGTTTCCAAGACCTTTACTGCCCCCCACCCCACCCCACCCTGAGAACCAGGCCAGTCAAATCCAGGTCCTTGGGACATTTCCAATCCAGTCTATGTATATACCCTTCCTATGGCATCTTCCTTGGTTCTTCAGGCAGCCTTCTCCTCTGTTATGTTGAGTAGCTTCATTTCACTCCTCCATGTCAACTCTTCACCCTTTCCCACCTCACTCTGTCTGAGGGGTGTCCCAGCCCATCAGAATGATCAGTGAGTTCCTATCCCCTCAGACTTGAGGTTGGGATCAAATGAATGAGATCCTTAGCAGGAGATGGAGGAGGCAGTTTCCTGCAGTAGAATTGACCCAACCTGACACCACCACCACCACCACCACCACCACCATCATCATCATCATCATCTCACACATTACATCACAACTGCAGTTATTTCCCTTCTCCCCAAGATCCACTCCTCCTCTATTTCCCTTAAAAAAAAAAAAAAAAAAAAAGGCTAGGCATGGTAGCCCATGCCTTCAATCCTAGCACTTGGGAGGCAGAGGCAGGTAGAGCTTTGTTAGTTCGAGACCAGCCTAGTGTACAAAGTGAGTCCAGGACAGCCAAGGCTGTTACACAGCCAAACCCTGTCTCAAAAAACCTTAAAAACAACAAACAAACAAAAAACCAGGCTTCTCAGGGATATCAACCCTTAACGAATTACAATAAGACTAGGCACAAACCTTCATAATAAGCCTAGATGAGGAACCCAGTAGGAAGAAAAGTGTCCCAAGAGCAGGCAAAAGTCCCACAAGAACAGCAAGCTACACAGCCTTAGTGTATGTGCAGAGGACCCAGCGAGGACCAGGCAGGCTCTGTGTTTGTCCAGTCGGGAAGTCTGTAAGTCAAGCCTCCCGCCCCTCAGGTTTTGGTGATTTCTTTCTCTCTTGTACTTGTGAGCTGAGGGTGGTCAGTTTCCACGGCTACTGGTCCAAGTCCTGGCACTGGCCCTTGTGGTTTCTCTCCCTTTTCTAAGTAGCATTTGTTTCAAAGTTCTGGCGAATGATTCTAGCTTGAGCATCACTGGTCTAGCTCACTCCCAGCGTACATGTTTCTTATGTCAGTAATGTGTTTGTTTTCTCATTGTCATTATTCATCTGCCTCAATAAGATTGTAAAGTATCTTATGCTTGAATAGACGTCCTATGCATTATTTCCTCCTAATTGACCTCATCTGATTCTGAAAGTAAACTTAAAGTTTTTATTCTCATCATCTCTATTTTACCAATGCTGAAAAGTGAAATGCAGCATGTGACAGACACTAGGTCACATAGAAAGTGGTAACACTGATAGCTGTGTGACGCAGACTTAACCCAAATGCAGTGTGCCTTCTGGTGTCTTTCTTTTTTACAACTTTATTTATTTATTTAGTTTTTTTGAGACAGAGTTTCTTGGTGTAGCCCTGGCTGTCCTGGAGCTCACTTTGTAGACCAAGCTGGCCTCAAACTCTGAGAGATCTGTCTGCCTCTGCTGGGATTAAAGGGGTGCACCACCATGCCAGGCTGGTTTCTTTCTTTACACATTTTTAGGAGATTGGATCCAAGTACTCTTACCACCAAGCTATCTTCAGCCCTGTTATTAAAATAGGATTCTCAGGGCTGGAGAGATGGCTCAGTGGTTAAGAGCACTGTCTGTTCTTCCAGAGGTTCTGAGTTCAATTCCCAGCAACCACATTGTGGCTCACAACCATCTATAATGAGATTTGGTGCCTTCTTATGGCCTACAGGTGTAATGCAGGCAGAATACTGTATATATAATAAAATAAATCCTTAAAAAAAAAAAAAAAAAAAAAAGGATTCTCAGACTGGAGAAATGGCTCAGAGGTTAAGAGCACTGGCTGCTCTCCCAAAGGTCCAGAGTTCAATTTCCAGAAACCACATGGTGCCTCACAACCATCTACAGTAAGATCTGGTGCCCTCTTCTGGCGCTCAGGTAGAACACTATATACATAATAAATAAATCTTTAAAAAAAAAAAAAAAAAAAAAAAAAAGATTTCTCAAGGCATTTACAAACTTACAGAGAAGATAGCACATTTAACGAGTTCCCCTGCCCCAAACCATTTGGAAGCTGACCCCAATGCCTGCGTGTGCGTTTCCTGTAAGAGGGCATTCTGTGATGTAGCTACAATGCAACCTTCAAAGTTGAGAAATGAAATTACTGTATTAGTGCCCTGTGATCTTTGTTAATGTCCAGCTGGTGCTCTGGAGAGGGTCCAGGGTAGGATCTCTGGTGCTAGATGCAGATGCCCTTCCAGTTTGCTTCATCTCTTGGGTGGCCAGAGGTGATGGCTCAGGCAACTGATCAGGATTGAAAGAAGAAAGAGGAAAGGGAGCCCAGGGTTTCTTCTCTAGGGACTGGCTGTACTGCGGCCGAGGAGAACTTAAACTGACCACAGATTTCCTATGGCTGAGGCTGTAAACGCGGCTTCTGGCTGGAAACTGCACGGGAGTCATAAAAGGAGGCTCTTTGATCTGTAGATAGGTCTCTTTGCGGAGATCTCCAATAAGTCGATATAAATTTAAGCTGGGCAAAAGGCCCTGAGTCTGCTAACTTATTTTTGAATCTGCAGCAAAGTAAGAAATAAGAGAGAGATAGAAAATAGACCACTCACACACACATATTCAAGAGAAAAGGTAGATGGAATTAGGCATCTTGACTTCAACTGAAGTCAGGTTTCCCAATTTTCAGCACATACATTCAAGAGAAAAGGATCAAGAGAAGAGGTGGATGAAGTCAGACATCTTAACTTCAACTGAAGTTAAGCATCCCAATTCTCCCAGCCGTGTTTATTGTAGAAGACCTTACTTATACTTCTGAGGAAAGGGAGTTACCTCATAGTCAAAAGAGTACAGTTAATCACAAACACAGATGAATTCTAAGACACAACAGGTTACATGTTTTAAATATAAACATTTCTTATCTATGTATCCATTACATAAATTCATGGTGAGTTCAGAATGACAAAGGTTGGCAGGGTCTAAGGTTAATAGGGTCTGAAACTTACAAGAGTATACAACTTATCAATTAGGACGGACCTGACTATACATTATCCAACTATCTCTTTGTTTTGTTTTGTTTTCGAGACAAGGTTTCTCTGTGTAGCCTTGGCTGTCCTGGACTTGCTTTGTAGACCAGGCTGGCCTCGAACTCACAGCGATCTGCCTGTGTCTGCCTCCCGAGTGCTGGGATCAAAGGCGTGTGCCACTACACCCACCAACTATCTTAGTTCATTATGAGCTCAGGACAATAAGTTTATCTGTCTTTCATTCTAAGAAACAGAGTAAATTCAGACATCTCTATGTAATTTCATTCATATATGCAAAGTTTAAACAAACTTGCCTATATTTATGGTGAAAATACCAGGATTTGTGGTGCCATCTGCAGTGGAGGCTTATCTGAAGCCACAAATCTGCTAGTAGGCTGTCCTTAATGAGGCATCTGGAGGTCCACCAAGGTATTTATTGCAGACATAAATTAACTTTAACTTTTAAAACTATTTGAGTCAAACCAGGAATTCCATAATCAGGAATTAATTCATCTGAATAAGAAAAAGTACATCTTCAGTAAAATCCTGTAGGAAGTTTGCTCAATCAGAGCTAGTCAGAGCCTAGAAAATAACAATTCACACCAATGCCAGATATATTTACTTTTGGTTTTTTAAGACAGGGTTTCTCTGTGTAATCTTAGCTATCCTGGACTCGCTTTGTAGACCAAGCTGGTCTTAGATTCACAGTGATCCACCTGCCTCTGCCTCCCTGGGTGCTGGGATTAAAGGCATGCGCCACCATGCCCGCCTCTAATGCCAGATTTTAGAGAGATGTAGCAAAGCACAATTGTCAGGGTAGTCAGAGGTTGGAAGCAATTCTGGGGTACATCACGATACAGACCTTGCAAATATCAGATCATCTCCAGAGATCTCTCATGCCTACTGGACTTCCCCAAATCAATGGCTCCTGACAGCATGTCAGAGGCTGGAAGCAGTTTGGGGGTGCATCCTGGTACAAGGCCTTGCAAATACCAGATCACCTCCTAGACAGCCCACATGCCTAGTGAGCTCCCTTAACAGGGTGGCTCTTGGCAGATCTTCAAACCGCTTTTAGGGTTCACTGATTGTCCCGGTAATACTGTAGCTGATGGAAGGAAGCATGCCCAAAGCAGGAAAGGGGCAGCAGGTCCAGGTTCAGACCCAGACAGGCAAACGCAGGCTCCCAGGTGGATGAGCAGGCAGTTGAGTAGGTTGCATCCTAGGGGTTCTCAGTTCATAACACACATACCAAGTATCAGAAGACAGGCAGGCTGGTGTGGGGTGATGACATCACAATGTTAGATATCCACCAATTCAAGGGCTATAGGCAAGGGAATCACACCTTTTCATTGGGGTGGTCTGGCCTGGTCTGTCTAGTGAGTTCTTGGGTTCAGTTTCCCTTATATTTTTTTGTTTTTTGTTTTTAAGATTTATTTATTATTTATACAGTATTCTGCCTGCATGTGCATTGGGTCTCCTTTCAGATGGTTGTGAGCCACCATGTGGTTGCTGGGAATTGAACTCCGGGCCTCTGGAAGAGCAGAAGGTGCTCTTAACCTCTGAGCCATCTCTCTAGCCCCCTTGTTTTTGTTTTTTTGAGACAGGGTTTCTCTGTGTAGCCTTGGTTGTCCTGGACTCATTTTGTGGACCAGGCTGGCCTCGAACTTACAGAGATCCGCCTGCCTCAGCCTCCAGAGTGCTAGATTAAAGGTGTGCTCCACCATACCCAGCTCCCTTATATGATTTTGAAATGCCCATGGGCTCTCACAGTTTCAGTTCTCCCCAGTAGATGTGTTGGGTGGCTTCACGTGTATTCCTGGAAACAAGTCACTTATCAATCAGTCCATGCTGGGTTAGTTTTGCTGACAGATGGTGTGGTTCTGGGTCCACTCAGAGGCTCTTATCCTGCACCCTCCAAACGGAGTCAAAGCTGCTTGTAGTCTCCTGGGGTGGAGCTCAGCCTGAAAGCCCACTGTACAATATGGAGTCACAGCATAGGGCATAACCTGATTTCAACACCAGACAAACAGGAAATCTTTACTCATCTGCCAAAGTCAGATAGAGGCTGAAGCCCGTTTCCTGTAGGGAAATCTGTTGTAGAGGAACAGACACACTATTGGATTGTACTTGGGCCAGGGCTGAAATGATGTGATTAGCCCTGTGTTAGGCATGATTACAACTGTAGTTCTGGAGATTGACAGGCGAGGTACTCTAGCACTGACCCACAGCCTCTGACCTGGCCTGTTATCTTCATTTCACAGACAACGAGACTGAGTTCAGGTTATTTGGCCAGGGAGCCAGCTTTTATTTTATTTTATTTTGGGTTTTTGTTGTTGTTGTTTTTTTTTGAGACAGGGTTTCTCTGTATAGCCTTGGCTGTCCTGGACTCACTTTGTAGACCAGGATGGCTGCGAACTCACAGAGATCCACCTGCCTCTGTCTCTCAAGTGCTGGGATTAAAGGTGTGTGCCACCACGCCCAACTAAATGTTTACTCCTTTTTGTTTTGTTTTTTGTTTTTGTTTCTTGAGAGAGGGTTTCTCTGTGTAGCCATGGCTGGCCTGGACTCACTTTGTAGACCAGGCTGGCCTTGAACCCACAGAGATCTGCCTGCCTCTGCCTCTTGAGGCACCTTAAGGACTTTTAAGGTATGCATCACCACATAAAAGCGGGAGCCAGCTTTTAAACACAGAAATCTCAAAGTCTGTGTTTTGGCCTCTCAGTGCAGCTCTTTAGAGGAGGAGTTAGTTGTTCTTTTTCCAACTAAGGCCGCACTGAGCTGCATATCCTACATGAATATTCCCTTTTCAAACAGGGGCTCTGAACTCCACTTTTCTATAGCACAGTGAAATTTGGAGGTGGGTCAGTGTGTGCATACATTCTGTCCTCCTCACCTCAGTGTCTCTGTGATGGGCGGCAAAAGTGTAGTTCTGGGACCCTTAAGGTTTCTCTAGGTAATCAATGGCATCATTGGAATCATAAGATGGAGTAAGTGCCAACAACTGTCTAGAGTCACTTTCTGCTTGAAAGGGTCTAGCTACCAAGTAGGGTTAATGTTTAAAGAAAAAGATTCCCACTACAACCCAAGTATTTTCAGACTGGAAGCATCTAGCTTAGTGCTTTACTAGAAAGTTTCTGGCAGCAACATCTGAAATTAATATTTAATACTTACTTTAATACTTTCTCATCTTAAATTGGAATTGTCCCAGAGTTTCTATTGCTCTGATTAAACACTGTTGCTTAAAGTCAACTTGGGGAGGAAAGGATTTATTTTATCTTATACTTTCAGATCCTAGCAACATAATTGTTTATTTGCACACCAAGAAGGTTGGGAAGGCACCTAAATCTGTGTGCAGTGTGTGCCCAGGCAGACTGTGAGGGGTTTATACTGTGAGGCCTAAAGTCCTTATGAGGTTGTCTATGACAGAGAAGCCCAGCAGCAGGACCTATGGTGTGCCCTGTGTGCCAAGTGTGCCTGTGACAGGATCAAGCGGGCTTTCCTTACTGAGGAGCAGAAAATCATTGTGAAAGTGTTGAAGGCACAAGCACAGAGTCAGAAAGCAAAATAAATATGCAGCTTTTTAAAGTAATAAAAGTCAAGACTTGGTCAAAATAAATAGGTAGTAGGTAAAAAATAAATAGATAGATAGAAAAATAAATAAATAAATTTGCCCGTCTCTCCTGAATTCAACGTATGGCACCAGTGACTTATTTTAATCTTTAGATTGTGTCTGATGTTACAGTGAGCTGTTTTCATCTGCTTCATTGTGTGAATCAACCTGAATGGAGTGAAACACACATTATTTGCCTATTTTCCTCTTTCTAAGGTTGTGGGCTTTACTGGGATCCGATGAGCCAAGTGTAACGGCCTTGAGGAGTGGAAACTGTATCTTAACAGTCTCCTCCATCCTTGTCTGGAGCCCAGATGGCTGTTGACATTCTTTGTCATCAGGCAAAGTGCTTTCTTCAAAGATACTTTCAGAAAACACTTAGGCAGTTGTTTGCATTTGGATAAAAACATGGACAAAGTAACAGTTTTTTCCTCACTCTTGTTACAATGTCCAGCTGATTCATAAACTGTGGGCAGAAATAACAATTAGATTTAGCTGTGGCTCTTTGCTGCCTCCACCTCTGTTCCTCCTGTCCTAGGAAGCTGGAGCTCTGTGGGATGGATGGCAGTCAACTCATCTGGTCTAGTGCAGCAAAAATAAGCTGTTTCTTCAGACTCAGGAATTTCACCTGGTCAGACCTAGGAAGCAAACAAGACCCGATTTTTTTTTTTTTTTTTTTTTTTTTTTAAGATTTATTTATTATTATCTGCATGCACACCTACCTGCCAGAAGAGGGCACCAGATCGCATTATAGATGGTTGTGAGCCACCATATGGTTGCTGGGAATTGAACTCCGGACCTTTGGAAGAGCAGTCAGTGTTCTTAATTTCTGAGCCATCTCTCCAGCCCCCACAAGACCGATTTTTAGGTTGGCTAACATGGAGTTAGTGTGACTAGAGAGAACTGCAAGAGAGATCGTGGGACAGACTTCTCTTGAGCAGAGCTCACCCCTGGCCTCCTTTGGCCATTTGCCTGCATAATGGAAGCATTAAAAAAACAAAACAAAACAAAAAACAGCTCACTGTCAGGAAGCATAAGTGCAGCTGCTAAGATATGGAACATGTGGTCTTGACCTAGCCCCTATGTTTTTCCTGGTTGCCCCTGGTGTTGTGTGACATCAGTCTCTACAGCAGTCTGTGTGATACTGACACAACTACCTATCTTACAGCAGAGAAACTAGAGTTTACAAAACTTGCCCAGAATCACCCTGCTTTGAAGGATAAGACCCACACTACAGTTTGGAACTATAGCTGATGAGTCACAGAATTGAAAAGGAAGTTGAAAAAAAATGATCAGGAAAGAGGCTGGCACCACACTTGACACTTCTGCTGTTATGCTTGGTATTCCTGGAGAATTTGTCAACTGTGCTTTGCTTTGTGTCTTTCTCTGGAAAGTCAAATGGGATTGTCTCGCTGGTCGGCAGCCTCCTTTCGTGGGTCGTTGTTGCAGTAGGCAGCAAGGGAAGAGCACTCTGAAAGAGAGAGCTGGGTTCTGTGCCCAACACCAGTGGCCCAGGGTGTTGGGATGCTGTGCAGAGTGCAGTTGTGGTTTCAGGAAATCGAGAAAACTTAAAGTCCAGTTTCCACGTGAGGGCTTCTGGAGGTTTCTGCATTTGTCATAAAACCTGACCTCAACTGAAGTGATTCTTTAGCAGAACCTGCCAGCTACCAGAGGCAGTCAAAAGAGGGACCCTTGGGCACCATTTTCTCTAACTGCTAAGCTAAACTGGTCCTGTGGGGTCTTCATAGCCTGAATTTACCTTCTTGGGCAGTGTTTCACTGTAGCCATCCCATTAGCCATAGTAGGCATTTCCTTGTGTACAGGGAAGAGTATGTTTTGCCTTTTTATCTTTGTCCTGCCTTAGGTTCTTTCCTGTTAGACTAGGAACACTGGACCTGTGATAACGCTCAGTCCCTTCAGAACTTGCTGCGCAGTCAGGCATGGTGACGCACGCCTTTAGTCCTAGTACTCCCAGCACTTGGGAGGCAGAGGCAGGCGGATGGCTGTGAGTTCGAGGCCAGCCTGTGCTAGAAAGTGAGTCCAGGACAGCCAGGGCTGTTACACAGAGAAACCAGAAAAGAAAAGAAAGTTAAGAATACTCACTGCTCTTTCAAAGGATCCAAGTTTGGCTCGCAGTCCCCATGCCAGGTAGCTCACAACTGCCTGTGATTTGTGTTCCATGGGATCTGACACCCTCTTCTGGCATCAGCAGGTACTCACACTTGCATGCCCATACTCTACACAATACATGCCAAGAAATAATTGCAAATACGATACATCTTTTTAAAAAGGACTAGGAGCCAGGTGGTTGGTGGTGCACGTCTTTAGCCCCAGCACTTGGGAGGCAGAGCAATCTGTGAGTTTGAGGCTCGCCTGGTCTACAGAGTGAGTTCTAGGGACAGCCAGTGCTACACAGAGAAACCCCCATTTTAAAAAACAAAACAAAACAAACAAACAACTAGGAAACATGTTCTTTTTCTTCTTTTCTCCTAGACAGGTTTCTCTGTGTAGCTCTGGCTGTCCTGGACTTGTTTATAGACCAGGCTGGCATTGAACTCATAGAGATCCACCTGCTTTTGCCTCCCAAGTGCTGTTTTGGTTTTTTTGGTTTTGTTTATTTATTTATTTATTTATTTATTTATTTATTTATTTATTATGTTTACAGAGCTTTGCCTGCATGTACACCTGCATGCCAGAAGAGGGCACCAGATCTCATTACAGATGGTTGTGGGTATTGAATTCAGGACCTTTGGAAGAGCAAGCAGTGCTCATAACTTCTGAGCCATCTCTCCAGCCCCCTTTGTTTCTGTTTTTGACATGTACTTTTAAAAAAATCTAGGCTGATCTAGTGCCTAAAAATACTTGAACACCTGACTTGCTGAATTTTCCCTTACAGTCTTTTCTTCTGAAGCTGAACTAATTCTTATGAAATTATTGAATTTAAAGTCAATATTTTATATTTTTTAGATTTAAAATATTTCTAAATGTGCTCCGGGTAGATGAGCCAATAACAAGCTCTCTGCTTCTATTCTTTTATTGTTCCAGGTGTTCCAGGACTTGGGGACTGAAGTACTGTCTGGAGCTGCCAAGGGCTACAACATATGCCTCTTTGCTTATGGGCAGACGGGCTCTGGGAAAACATACACCATGCTGGGAACGCCAGTGAGTGTTAGCACTAGAGGGAGCTTTCATCTAATGCCACAGCAGAGCTCATTCTTACATTGTCCTTACCACTCTGACATAGGGTGTGACCTCCATAGTCAACATTAATGGGATTAATGACTCGGGAAGCAGAGGCAGGTGGATCGCTGTGAGTTTGAGGCCAGCCTGGCCTACAAAGTGAGTCCAGGATAGCCAAGGCTAACACAGGGAGACTCTGTCTCAAAAAACAAAAAACAAAACAAAACAAAAAAAAGGGGATTTCACCACTTTAAGTGAAGAGTAAACTTTGAATAGTTAGTCTCTCCTTGTGAAGCCTTGAAAAACCAGAAATTCGTGATTCCCCTTGACAGAGCCCGTGTGGGTCCCACTGGATATGCATATTTCCAGGTTCATGGCTTGAAGCATAATACTTTTGTTGGGGATAAATCTGGACTAAATGTCATTGCTGTACAGAGATGAGATTGCTGTATCCAAGTTCAAAAGCTCTGTGTGTTAAAAGAAAGCAAGAAAAGCACTTGGGCTTTTCAACTTATATAGAGTATAATGCAAGTTGTTTTTTGTTTGTTTGTTTGCTTTTGGTTTTTTTCTGAGATGGGATTTCTCTGTGTAACAGAGCCTTCTTGTGCACCTTTTTTAATCCTAGCAGAGGCAGACAAATCTCTGTGAGTTTGAAGACAGCAAGGATTCTGTTACAGAAAAACCCTGTCTCAAAAACAAACAAACAAAAAAGAATACCCTTTCTTTTAGACTTAGAATATGCTGATAAAGCTGGGCATGTTGCCTGTAATCTCAGCATTTGGGGAGGCAGAGGCAGGCCGATCCCAGTGGGTTTGAGACCAACCTAGTCTACAAAGTGAGTCCAGGACAGCCAAAGCTACATAGAGAAACCCTGTCTCGAAAACCAAAACCAAACAAAAAGAATATGCTAATGTAATGGCCTGGGCAGTGGTTGACAAATAAGCTGACATAGGGACAGTCTGAAAGAATATCCACTTCTCTGGGTCCGGCTCCTTGTTTCCTTTGTCTATGGTTAGTGTGATTTTAGATATTTGAAATAAAAAGAAATTGCCCATTGATCCAAGGGGGATAAAACCCTAAACCTCTGGTGTTAATGAATATTAATAATTAATATTTAGTTATATATTTAGTAAAACATGATTTATTCATTAATCAATAATTTCCCTCCCAAGTGACCATATAGTGAGACTAAGCAGAGGTGAACATAACTAATCTATTATCCCCGCTATCAGTTTATCTTCCTCCCATGCAGGGTCCCAGGCACTTGTGTTATTATCTTCTCTGGAATCCATCTATTCTCATCCCCTGCCCCTTCTTCTCCGACCTCGGGCCCCTAACCTCAAAACTCCACCCCCTTCTCTTCTGCCAAATCCCAAGCTTCACCTTTTTTTTTTAACCAATCAATTTTAAATTCAGTAGAGCAAGGTTTACACAGCGAGAATAGGTATATTTGAGAATGTGCTAGTCTGAGCAGGGACCAGATCATGGGGGCTGGTAATTAGCATTAAAATACATAGTACCAAATCAACGTCTAACACTCTAGATATGAAGTAAAGGAAGTAGCCACTTTGAATTTTTGCACAGGCTTTTGCAGAGGATGTTCACTTGTGTGTCTAGGGACAGCAGTAAGGATCTAGAAGGGACCACATTAGTAGTGTGAATTTATCAAGAACAATAAACAACAAAGTTTACTGCAGGAAAGCACATATCTAGGTTTGCCAGCTTCCCTTACCTGTCTTATGGTGCCTCTCATCCTTTTGTTAGTGTCTCTTGAAAGTGTCAGACTGGGCCTGGAGAGATGGCTCAGAGGTTAAGAGCCACATGGTGGCTCACAAGCATCTACATAGGAATTTGATGCCCTTTCTGGCCTGGTGTGCAGGCGTTCATGCAGATAGAGCCCTCACATACATAAAATAGATAAAAATCATTAAAAAAAAAAAAAAAAAAAAGAGGGCCTGGAGAGATGGCTCAGAGGTTAAGAGCACTGTCTGCTCTTCCAAAGGTCATGAGTTCAATTCCCAGCAACCACATGGTGGCTCACAACCATCTATAATGAGATCTGATGCCCTCTTCTGGTGTGCAGGTGTATGTGCAGGCAGAGCAATGTATACATAATAAATAAATCTTTTTAAAAAAGTGTCAGACTGTAGTCGTCTATATAGTTTTATAGAAGCTAGCTAGCACAAATCTCACACGCCCATCCTCTGTGTTTAGGGGGTGGTTCCAGGTTTCCAGGTGTTTTTTTGTTTTGTTTTGTTTTTTTGTTTGTTTTTGTAAGAGGGGGGCAGGTGGGCATTACCCAGAGTAAGCACTAATGTTTTCCTCATTCTGTCTTCCAGGCCTCTGTTGGGCTGACGCCGCGGATATGTGAGGTACAGATTTTCTTTGATCATGTACTCCCATTTTAAGTTTCCTGTTCAGATCCCTTCAGTGAAATCTAATTTGCGCAGGGTCTCTTCATGGGGGAGGACGACGGTGCCTCGCTGCCTTCTTCCCGTAGCATAAAAGTAAGGTAAGAGCTCAAGCTCCAGACCCCTCAGTGTCCTATGCCCACTCCACATTTCACATTCGCAGCTTCGTTCCCTCCCACTCCCAGCATCACCGGAGGGATGGAGAAAATCCACAGAGGATGCGCTCTACAGGACAGGAAATGGGAAACACATGTGACCATTGGGCTGTGGAAACTGTAATTCCCTTCCTGGACTAGACCGGAAGGTCCTCGTCCAGGGCCACTGTTTCCTCTTACTTCCTGTAGTTTCACTCTTGCTTTTGGGGTTTCCCCCTAATCCTTGTTGGCTTGTTCTGTAGATTTCTTTCTTTCTTTCTTTTCTTTTCTGGTTTTTCGAGACAGAGTTTTTCTATGTTATCTTGGCTGTCCTGGACTCACTTTGTAGACCAGGCTGGCCTCGAACTCACAGGAGATCCATCTATCTCCGCCTCCTGAGAGCTGGGATTAAAGGTGTGTGCCACCACCTCCAGGCTTTACTAACTTGTCTTTAAACCTTGTATCCTCCCTCTTCTATCCCCTTCTCCTCTTCCCTTCCTGTTATATATAATCATTATTGGTTTTGGTTAAGAATTGTAACTTCTTTTAAAGAATGAACTAGATCTCTAGAAAGTATAACATGTTGTTCACAGTCTCGGTGTGTAAAACAGATCAAAGTTGTCCAGCTTGCAGCGGGGGGCAGGGACTGGACTTTCACATTGAATTTCCTCTGTTGGCTCAGCAGTAGCTCTTGAGATGCCTCACGGAGCAGTAGAAAGAATCCTAGCACATGGGAGCTGGAGGTAGGAGCCCCAGGAGTTCAAGGCCTTGGCTGCACAGTAGGTTTGAGGCAAGCCTAGACTACACAAGATCCCATCTTAAAAGCTAAACAGGGGTTGGAGAAATAGCTCAGCGGTTAAGAGTGCCGTCTTGCTTTTCTGTTGCTGTGAGAAAATACCAAGACCAAGGCAACTTATATAAGGAAGTGTTTATTTGGGCTAATGGGGACAGCATGACAGCGAAAGGCAGGACCAGGATGCTGAGAGCTCACATCGTGAGCCATAAGCATGAAGCAAAGAGAGCTAGTGGGAAGTATCAGGAGGGTTTTTACTCTCAAAGCCTGTGCCCAGTGGCATACATCCCCCATCAGGGCTGTTCCACTGTCTTAGTTAAGACACCACGTGATAAAACACATGCTGTGATGAGACACCATGACCAAGGTAACTCAAAAAGGAAGCAATTGTGGTTCCAGAGAGTTAGAGGTCTTGACCACCATGGCAGGGTGTCGCGCCTCGCCCGACCAGCAGGAAAGACGCAACCATGTTGAGAGTCAACAAGCATGAAACACAGAGAGAGCACTAACTGGCGATGGCTAGTTTGGCTTCTGACACCTCATAGCGATCCCCCAACTGACACTCCTCCAACAAAGCTACACCTCCTAATCCTTCCAAAACAGTTCCACCAACTGAGGACAAAGCGTACAAGCAGGACAAAGCATTCACGTTTATGAGCCTATGGTGTGTGGGGGCCATTCTCATTCAAAGCACCATAACCACCCACACCTCCTCCCAATAGTGTCACCAACTAGGGACCTCAGATCACCACAAGTGGATACTGCTTTTGCAGAGGAGCCAAGCTTGGTTTCCACCATTC
The DNA here is from genome assembly GCF_903995435.1 of Acomys russatus. Classification (NCBI taxonomy): domain Eukaryota; kingdom Metazoa; phylum Chordata; class Mammalia; order Rodentia; family Muridae; genus Acomys; species Acomys russatus. Next base: position 56,842,635 of record NC_067140.1, read on the forward strand.
AGATCTGATGCTTATTTAACACCTGCCTGCAAGTGTAGTCCAGGGGATAGGACTCATTCTGGCCTCTGAGGGCAGCAGCACTCATGTGCATCCCCTCCCCATGTAAGTATTATACAACAAACAGAAACAATAGAGGGACCACATTTAAAAGTCATCAGATTATGTTAGCATTGAAAGCTAATCTCAAATTGGCACTGATGTTATAAACTGAGACATGATGGTGGCCAATGGTCAAATCCTTGCTGTATACATGTAGAAAGACACTTATGAGGGAACCTCAGCTTGATGGAAGTCTTAGGATTATCAGAGCCAGAACAGGAAGCTAGGACCTTTTGATTGTCAACTTGGTGTTTGCCTTCTTTCTTCAGAATCTAATTTGTTTTGCTTTTTTTCCTCTGTCTCTAGCTTCCTAGAAATCTACAATGAACGGGTGAGAGATCTTTTGAAACAATCCAATCAAAATAAGCCCTATACCTTAAGGGTCAGGGAGCACCCAGAGATGGGACCGTATGTCCAAGGTGAGCTTCTGTGATCTTGGGAATTGAGAGCCACCTAAGGTGTAGACAGCTCTAATATTTGATGATTCACTCAGCATGTGTAATGATGGTTTTCTGTGTGCTGGCTGCTGCTGTGTGTAACACTGAACATAGCCTGATAAACGGACATGACATGGCTCTGCCTTCATAGGCAAGCTGAAAGTCTGATGGAAGTGTCATAAGACAAACAATTACACATTGGAATGAAGGTTTATGAAGAAGTAGCTAGATAAAGCATTTCAAAAAGACCCCTGGAGCTGGGCAGGGTGGGGGTGTGGGGGTCGTACACACCTTTAGTCCCAGCACTTGGGAGGCAAAGGCAGGTGAATCTCTTGAGTTTGAGGTCAATCTGGTCTACAGAGAAGAAGAAAAAGGAGGAGGAGGAAGAGAAGTAGAAGGAAGAAGAGGAGGAGGAAGAAAGAAAGAAAAAGAAAAGACCCCTGTAATCCCAGCACTTGGGAGGCAGAGGCAGACAGATCACTGTGAGTTCAAGGCCAGCCTGGTCTACAAAGAGAGTCCAAGACCAACTAAGGCTACTAGATGTCAGTGTCATACCCTCATTCTGCTGCCAAGAATCGGTAACAACAGCGCCCCCTTTAGTTTCCTTTTCCATGTGAAGCCATACTGTCAGATAGAAACATTGATGTTACACAGTCCACATTCTCTTCCTGTGTTTCTCTCTGCCCTCCCTCTCTCCCTCCTCTTCAGAAACAGCCAGGAGACCTCAGCACACCTCCATTTGATGCTTTCCAGTTTCCTCTGCAATTGTGCTGTTTGGTCTATTAAGTCCTTGCAAATACCAGGCAGAGTTGCTAGAGAGATGGCTCAGCGGCTAAGAGCACAGGTTGTTCTACCAGAGGTCCTGAGTTCAATTTCCAAGCAACTACATGGTCCCATAAGGATCTAATGCTCTGATGCCCTCCTGTGGTGTGCAGGTGTACATGCAGACATGACAACCAAATCCATAAATAAAATCTAAAAACAAAAAACAAAAAACAAACAAACAAACAAAAAACCTGCCCGGTAGTTTAGTGTCTTCATCTTCCTTGAGTATCTTTCATTTCTATTCCCAGGTCTACATGTGTGCTCGGCTGCCTAGTAAGTTTTGTGGCAGACAATATTTGTAAAGCTGTTATTAGGAATTGATATCTCTCTTGTACTAAGCTCCTGTGAACACAGGGATTAAGAAGTAAGCTAAGTTCCAGTCAAAGGAGTGAGACTGTTTGAAGCTTAGCCGCAGTCTTTGCAAAGGCATATTTACTTTTTTTTTTTAAGATGTATTTATTTCTGTAAACAGTGTTTTGCCTGCATGTACATCTGCAGGCCAGAAGAGGGCACCACATCTCATTATAGATGGTTGTGAACCACCATGCGGTTGCTGGGAATTAAACTCAGCCTTTGGAAGAGCAGCCAGTGCTCTTAACCTCTGAGCCATCGCTCCAGTCCCTGAATATTTACTTCTAACTCAACTTGCTCCTGTCTTGTAGTCCTTGGGTTTCTTTCTATAAGAAGCAAACGTCCAAGCAGGCATTCTATCTATAGTTTCTGCACCCCGGGATGCTGAGGCAAGAGGTTTTCCTGGGCTATAGTGAGACCCTGCTTCAAAAAACAAACAGAAAATTGAACGGGGGTGGAGGTGGGGGGATGGGCTATTTAGGTGTGCTGTGGACTATAACCCCGCCTCTTCATTCCTGGAAAGTTGCTCAGAAAATTAATTGCAGCCACCCTGCTGCAATCCAGCACTATTGAGGCGACATTGTCAGCTTTGCTCTACGTTGGTTTAGCAGTAGACGCCAGCATGGTTGTATTTGGAGCCTGATCGCTGCCATGGTTCTCTAGCAGAGGTGCACGCTGTAGTGGGCTTGGCCATAGCAGCCACAAAGATTGTTCCCGCCTATCTCAAGCCTTCCCCGTTCTAGCCGTGCTTCACCACAGACCCCACCCTGCCCGCTGCTCTAATTTCCTTGGCACTTGTGTGTGTCCCCTGCTTCTGTAGCAGTGTAACTTCATGTTGTAAACTGTGAACGAAGAGAGACATATTTACTATATATTTTTGTATGCCAAGCTAAAAGGTGAAAACGACACCTTCCTATCACGAGTTTTGTGAGGGCTAGTGATCATATATGGTAAGAGGAGATTTCCTACCAGTTCTGTAGTAAAGCTGTGAGGAAGCTTTTTTGTTCTAAACATGGCCACCCCATGAATCCTAAACCATAATCTTTGTGGAAACAGACTGGCATTTGTAAAACCCATCACACCACCTGGTGAGAGGTTTCAATACATGTTTATTAATCTGTTATCTGAGTCATCTTATTAGTCAGGTTTCCTCATTCTGGCTTATCAAGAGATATGAGATAAGAATGATAAATAAATAGACAAGGAAACAAACAAACAACAAATAAAAAATTAGAGCTGGCAAGGTGGCTCATTGGGTCTAAAGGTTCTTGAGCCTGAGTTCAAGTTGTGCATCCTGCATGGTGGAGGGACAGAAGTGACTCCTGCCAATTGTCCTCTGCCTCCATGTGTGCATGGTGGCGGGACTGCATTTAAACTCATGGGAAAAAAATAATAAATGCAATAAAAAGAATGATAAAAACCTACAGGAGAAGGTTAGTTTACCATAAGTTTCATTTGATTTCTTTTCTCCCCTCACAAATTTAACAGGTCTGTCTCAGCATGTTGTTACCAACTATCAGCAAGTTATTCAGCTCCTGGAGGAGGGGATAGCAAACAGGTGAAAGGGGTTTGGTGCTTGAAGTGGGGGAGGGGGAAGGGGGGAGGGCAGCATTTGCAGCCTCCTTTTGTCATCCTGTGTTTCCCCTTCCTTTGGAGAGTATGGCAACCTTTGCAGTGATCTCTCTCCACTTCCCTGCAGCTCACAGCCAGAAGGCCTTCTCAGAACAAGAACGTGACTAAGAGTTACTGCTCTTCTCACTACAAAGGAAATAGAGTTTGTTCTGGACATAATGACATTGGGTAGTACTGTCTTCTCAGCTTGGCAAAGATGAATATAGGATAAAATGTTTCATAAAACTATTTTTCTCCTCAGGGAGGCAGAGGCAAGTGGATTGCTGTTAGTTCAAGGCGAGTCTGGTCTACAAAGCGAGTCCAGGACAGCCAAGGCTACACAGAGAAACCCTGTCTTGAAAAACAAACAAACAAACAAACAAACAAAACCCGAAACAAAACAAAAACCTTTTCCTTCTAGTTTCCCATATATGGGACGTTATAGGCATATGAAACTAGGAGAGTAACCTAAGTGCCCCCAAGCTCCTGGGCATTATGATAGCATTTCATGTTTTCAGCTACCATGAATACTTAGTATATTACTAATAAATGCCTAGGGGAAGCTTTTTTCCCTGGAGGGAAAAATGTTTAAAGTTTTATATTTATCCTGTTAATACTAGGCTCTTTAACTGAAAAACAAAGGGAAAAATAAGTTTAACATTCTAGCCTCAGAATTTCTTGGGACTCTCTCAGAAGAACTTTTGCCTGGTCTTCAGGATAAGCTGAACTCCTGAGTCCTTGAGAGTTGAGATTCAAGCTAGGTGTGCTGGTACACAGCAAGTGGACCTCTGTGAGTTCGAGGCCACCCTGTCTACATGGCAACTTCCAGGGCAGCCAGGGCTACACAAAAAGAAAGATCTTGGAGGCTGGAGTTTTGGCTTAGGGGTAGAGTGCTTGCCTCAAAATGTAAGGCCCTGATTTTGAGCCTCAGCTCCAAGGGAGAGAGAGAGAGAGAGACAGAGAGAGAGAGAGACAGAGAGAGAGAGAGACAGAGACACTGACCTTGTCTCAAAAAACAAAAAACCAACCAACCAAACAACAACAATAAAAAAACCCTAAGAGACAGGTAGGCATGGTCTGCCTGTAATGCCATCAGTTGGAGAGGGTGAGGCAGGATTGTAAGTTTGAAACCTGCCTAGGCTATATAGTATGTTTGAGGACCCAGGTTCAATTTCTAGCACCCAATGAAGGCTTGTAGCAGGCTGTACCTCCAGTTCCAGGCCATATGAAGCCTCTTTAGACCTTTTCAGGCACTAGGTACATATATGGTACCCATACATACACACTGGCAAAACATTCATACATGTACAATAATTAAATAAATAAATCTAAAAAAAATTTTTTTTTTTTTTTTTAAATAAAAAGGAATTGGGAGTGTTGTTTAGTTAGTATAGCATTTGCCTTGGGACTGAGCCCCAGCACTGTGCAAACCAGATGTGATGATGCACAGCTGTAATCCCAACACTCAGAGATGGAAGTAGCATCAGAAGTTTAAAGCCCTTCTTAGCTACATACGTTAAGGCCAACCTGGGCTATATGAGGGAATATATCTAGGATCTGGAATGTAACTCAGTGGTAAAATGGTTGCCTAGCACAGGCCTTATCCACAGTGCCAAGAAACAAATGGAATAAATATGAGTTAGATTCATCTGACGGTTAAAGGAACACCTCCCAGGTTTTAGCCTTTTTCTATCCTCTCTCTTCTTAGAGAAGTCAGTAAAATAGTCTGAGGTAGTTCTAAACAGAAGAATCATTGACCTTGATTAGATAAAGGGGAGACTCAGTGGCTTCAGGGATTAACACTGGGATGGATTTCTAACAGTGGCTGAGAGCTCCTCCTTTAAACATGGCATCAGCGTAATTAAAAATCTCGGTTCAAAAGGCTTTCTGAAGTGTCAGATGAATTCTCTGCTTTGTAGCGTGGCTCTCTGTAAGGCTTCTGTAGCATTGCTTATTACCCACACTTGTCTTTTTTCTCTGTGTGTATGGTTGTTGCTGTTTTAAATATGTATTTGCCTTTTGTGTATGTGTATATAGAGAGTGTCGGGTCTCTTTCTCTATTGCCTTCAGCCTTAGTTTTGAGGCAGGGGCTCTCACTGGTTGGCCAAGCTGCCTAGTAAGCCCTGTGAGATCTTCCTGTCTCTACCGCCTAGTGTTGGAGTTACAGACATTGCCTAGTTTTCTACATCAGTGGTGATGATCCAAGCTCATCACACACTGAGCCATCCCCCCAACCTTGTTTCTGAATGATACAGGGTCTGTCCAGGCTGGCCTCAAACCCACAATCCTGCAGCTTTCCTCTCTCAAGTGCTGGGATTTCAGGTGTGAATCACCATTCCTGGTACAAGTCACCTGTATTTACTTAAATAGGTCAATCTTTGGACTATTGTTTAAGGTTCATAACACCCAAGTAATCTCATTTTTACTCTTGAATTTTGGTTTTATAGTTTCAAAACTGTTTTAATGTTAGCTAGTATGAAACCTCGCCCCCTTTTATTGTCAGATAACAGCACCTTGACTGCTGCTTCTGCCTTCATTCAAGTACATGATGTATGTGTGTGTGTGTGTTTGGTTGTCTTGCTGAGTGTATGTACCCCACAGAGGTGTCAGATCCCTGGAGCTGGAGTTACAGATGGCTGTGAACTAGGGACCGAACTCAGGCCGTCAGGCTTGGCACGGGTGCCCTCACTCACTGAAGCATCTCACTAACCTCAGGTCCAGCATTCTCATGTTCACACGTGTCCCTCAGCTTCCGCCATGTTACACAGTCTTTGTACTAACTGCCGCGCCTTGTGTACACAGGATGACCGCAGCCACCCATGTTCACGAGGCCAGCAGCAGATCACATGCCATCTTCACTATCCACTGCACACAGGTGGGTTGTTCCTTCTTGCTGGAGGATCTCCTCCTCTCTGGGGACTTGTGGTTGCTTTCTTGTCCTCCTCTCTCTCTTTCCCTCCTACCCTCATAATTCAGAGTTCTCGGATACAGCTGACTTTCGCAATGCCTCCCGCTTATTATCTTTTGCTTATAACAGGTCAGAATACTTCCACCCTTACTGTTAGATCAGTATGGTTCTGTCTAAAATGAAAATGGAGGTTGGAATGAAAATAAGCATTAAAGTGAAAAAAAGCATAAAGTTCACTTTCAGTAAGATGGAGCAAGAGGATGGACGAGTCCAGTTTCCAAAGGCAAATGTAAAGCAGGACAAAACCATTTCTGAGTTCTGAGAGACTAGAGGCGTAGCACAGAGTGTGTACCCCAGGATGTACCAGATTTCAAGGAAAAAGGAGCTGTGAGGCTGGAGAGACGGCTTAGTGCTTAAAAATATCTACTGCTGTCTCAGAGAACAGAGTTCAGTTCCCACCGCCCACGTCAGGCAGCTCACAACCATTTGTAACTTCAAAGGGATCCAGCTTCCTCCTTGGCCACTAGCACTCATGTGAACATAACACACACACACACACACACACACACACACACACACACACACACACCCATAAGCATAATTTAAAAATAAAATACATCTTTTAAAAAAAGACTTATTGCGTCAGAGTCACCCACACAGTCCTGATTGGACAGAGCCCCCACATATGCATAGAGGAAGCACGAGTGGGCTCTGTGAACACTGAAGTGTTCTGAACTTTTCTTTTTCAACACAGGGCATCTCTGTGTAGCCCTGGCTGTCCTGGAACTCACTCTTTAGACCAGGCTGGCCTCAAACTCAGGTCCACCTGCCTCAGCCTCCTGAGTGCTGAGATCAAAGACGTGCGCCATCACCTCCCAACTGCATCTCTCCTGAATCTCTAATGCGTTTCCCTGCTGACACCAACTAGACTAGAAGTCTTACTGAATCAAAACATGGAAGGACTTGGGAAGTTCAAGCAGGAGGGTCAGGAATTCAAGGTCAGCCTGGCCCCTGACAAGTTTGTGTTTACTATGTGATTATTGTATAGATAAATCATATATGTCATGGTTATCTATTTACTTCTCAAACGGCATTTGAGGTTTGCAGTTTTGAGCAGTTACGAATAAAGCTGTTGTAAATATTTGTATTTATAACATGAGGCCCAGCACTTAAAAAATTAAAAGAGAAAAACAATAAAAACTAGTGAGATATGGTTGTACATGTCTGTAATCTCAGGACCTAAGAGGGACTGGCAAGAAGATCAGAAACTCAAGGCCAGCCTGGGCTATATAAAATCCTGTTTCAAGAAAACAAACCATATGGAGATACTTAACTTTAATCCCAGCATTTGGGGGTGAGGCAGGAAAATTGCCTTGATACTATTCTGGGATATAAAGAGAGCAATTAAATACTTGAGAAAATGTTCAACATTATTAGCCATGAGAGAAATTAAAATGTAATAAGATACTTCCTTTGACTGTGAATAATTTTTTGTCGTTACTGTTTTTGGTTTTGGTTTTTTGAGACAAGGTTTCTCTGTGTAGCCCTGACTATCCTGGAACTCACTCTATAGTTAGAGATCTGCCTGCCTCTGCCTTTGCCTATTAAGTGGTGGGATTAAAGACATGTGCCACCACTGCCAGGCTACTATAGATAAAATTTTAAGGAATTTTTTCACTAATATTGACAGGCTGGAGTTCTCTAATCCTGTACTGAGTGTATAAAATGTCACAACCTTGGAAAAGACCAGTAGTTTCTTAAAAAGTTAGATAATACCTGATCATGTATATGACCCAGGCAGCATTCACTCCTAGGTATCTAACCAACAGACCAGAAATCGTATCCATAAAAGACCCCTATACAAATATTTATAACAGCTTTATTTGTAATTGTTCAAAACTGCAAAACTCAAATGTCTTTTGAGAAGTAAACAGCTATGATTTATCTATGCAATGGAATACTTAGTAAACATGAACTGATAATACATGCTTGTGGTGGTTTGTGACAGGTGCCATGCAGGAGGAACTGCAGTGAGCTAGTCAGCTTCTTAGAGATGGCCCACTGCTCTGCGTGGATGTAATGGGTGTACCTTAGAGGGGCATGGCCCTGGGGGCTTAGTCTCTAGATTGCTCCTTGCTGCTGATCTGCCTTCCTATGCTTGTCATTGCTGTATTCCTCGCATGTCCAGTGACGTTTGGGGAGACATTGGGCGTGGAGAGACCCTCACTGCCTGTAGTCTGGTGTGATTGTTTCCTGGGTGTTAGCCCACTCTGTTGGGCAAATTCCCTGCAGATCACCATGAAGATGTACTTTCATGAAATAATGCTGTTAGATAAATTGATGATTTTATAATTCCTGGTAATGATTTTATACAATTACTGATTTGATTCAAATACTTTCAAGAAGTTAAAAAGTTAAGATAGTTAGCTGGGCATGGTGGCGCACGCCTTTAATCCCAGCACTCAGGAGGCAGAGGCAGGCAGATCGCTGTGAGTTTGAGGCCAGCCTGGTCCAAAGGGAGTCCAGGACAGCCAAGGCTACACAGAGAGACCCTGTCTCAAACCCCATCCCCCCCCAAAAAAAACCTCTCAGCTCCTTCTCCAGCACCATGTCTCCCTGTACGCTGTCATGCTTCCCACTTCCCACAATGGCCAGCCTTGATGAAATGTTCACCTTTATAAGAGTTGCTTTATCATGGTGTCTCTTCACAGCAGTAAAACCCTAACTAGGAAAATGCCTCAGCATATTTGAGTCTCAAAACTGTTCCCAGCAAAAACAAACAAACAAACAAAACAAAAACGAAAACAAACAAAAAACCAAAAAACTGTGCCCAGCAAAAATCCTAGGTACTGTATATGATTCCAGTTTTAGGAAATACCCCAAATGGAAGGTTTGCATAAAGCAGTGAACAGTGATTACTTGAGCTGGAGATAAGCAGGGGTTAACCGCAAATGCTTGGAAGAAACTGGGGATCACTGGAAATGTTCCAAAGCTGTATTTTGGCGACACAGGCACAACACTGATGTTTTATAAAAGGGGCTGGAAAGACAACTCAGCAGTGAAGAGTACACGTACTCACGACTACTTGTATTTCCAGTTCCAGAGAATCTGACACCTTCAGCCTCCTTGTGCCCACAGAAACACACATACATACAATTGAAAACTAAAATTAATCTTCAATTTATACACAATCTATAAAATTGTTTTATAAATTTATTTTATAAAGTAAAAATTTGTAGTAAATGCCTTTAATCCCAGCACTCAGGAGGTGGATCTCTTGAGTTTGAGGACAGCCTGGTCTACAGAGTGAGTTCCAGGCCAGCCGAGGCTACACAGAGAAACCCAGTCTGGAAAAAGAATATCAACAACAAAATTATAAAGCAAATCCACATTGAGTTAAGGGAGAGAAAAAAAGAGAAATAGTTTTGTTGGTGGTGGATAAGTGCTTCTGAATGGAACATATAAAGTTCTTGTTCTAGAAAGTTAACATGTTGTGACTGACCAGAGCGGCAGGCCTGATCAAGGGCCTTTGCTGGTGCAAGTCAGAGTCCCTTGGTTGGCTTGCTTGATCAGTTGTACTAGCATTCCTAGCATTCCTAGCATTCCTAGCATTCCTAGCATTCCTAGTGGCTCTAAAGACTGCAGAGGGCTCTCTGGAGATTTGCCCTGCTCACTACAAATTGTTCTGGTGATTTTAAATGTGATGGTGATCAGATATAGTGAGTGTTCGTCTGATTCAGAACATATCACCTTGGTTAGGACAGTGTCTAAGAGGGACGCAAATGATTCTGAATGACAGCTTTAAATGGTCTTTGTCCTTAGGCAGTGCTGCAGAACAACCTCCCCTCAGAGACTGCCAGCAAGATCAACCTTGTGGACCTAGCAGGCAGGTAATTGGGATTTCAAAGCCAAGGAGAATTATTACTCTCTTGACGGTGACCTGATGTTTGCACACTTTACTTAGGATAGGTGTGGTCCTGGGTTTGCCTTGTTTGAACGTTTTAATCATCCTGAGATTACAAAAGAAGGAATTCTTGAATGGCAGCTTGAAAGATACACAGGGTCAGGAGCTGGGAAACTTCTCCATACCCTGGGTTCTTAGTTTGAACTGTCTGTTGGGACCTTTTAAAACTCCTGCCGGACTGGGCGTGGTGGCACACGCCTTTAATCCCAGCACTAGGGAGGCAGAGGCAGGCAGATCACTGTGAGTTCGAGGCCAGCTTGGTCTACAAAACGAGTCCAGGACAGCCAGGGTTACACAGAGAAACCCTGTCTCAAACAAAAACAAAAACAAAAAACAAAAAAAACTCCTGCGGGGTGGTGGTGGTGGCACATACCTTTAATCCCAGCACTTGGGAGGCAGAGGCAGGGGGAATCTTTGTGAGTTCAAGGCCAGCCTGGTCTACAGAGAAAGTTCAAGGACAGCAAACTTTACTCAGAGAACTCCTGTCTCAGAAAAACAAAAACAAACAAACAACCCCCCTCCAAAAAAAAAGAAAGGAAGAAGGAAGGAAAGAAGGAAGGAAGAAGCCCCCGAAAGTACATGCCTCAGAGTGGAATAATGAGCTGATTACATAGATGACAAAAGGTGAAGTGGGCCAAGTTAGTCTACTTTCCCCATTGATTTAATAGCTGTTATATACTATTTTAAATGTTTTTTAAAAAAATAATGTGTTTTGAGTTATTAGAAGTAAGTATTCATACTGTATTCATATTATAGCCAAATATGTATTCAGAAAAAAGAAAAAATTGAGGATAAGAAAGTATATAATAACATAAAGCAAATTTTCTTAATTTCGAATTTTGAAAACCAAGTAATGAACAGCACTCTGTTAAGATCTAAGCATGGGGTGTGGTGGGGGGCTGGGGACTTGCTTACCTGGTATACAGTAAGCCCTGCATTCACCCCAGCACAGCACTGGGGTGAGGGGTGAGGGGACCCAAGTCCTATCTGAAAGCATAATAGCTAGTCCAACTTGTGATTGTTTACTCTAAGGGAGTGTGAGGTGGGCACGATAGTTACATGCCTTTAATCCCAGCACCCAGGAGGCAGAAATATGCTAATCTCTGTGAGTTCCCGGCCAGTTTGGGTTACATAATAAGACCTTGTCTTCAAAAAACAAAAAATGGGGGCTGGAGAGATGGCTCAGAGGTTAAGAGCCCTGGTTGCTTTTCCAGAGGTCCTGAGTTCAATTCCCAGCAACCACATGGTGGCTCTTAACCATCTATGGTGAGATCTGGTGCCCTTTTCTGACACACAGATATACATACAGGCAGAACAGTGCATACATAATTAATAAATAAATCTAAACAAACAAAAACAAAAATGGGGTGGGGGTATAGAATTTGGCACCCTTGACAGTTAATGCCACAGATACCATCATTAGACCATCCAGCTGTGAATTTAAAGCAAGCCTTTCCCTGAGACAGAGTGCTACCATCAACTCTGTAGATAAGCACTGTTTGGCCTGGTGTACTCTGGCAGACCCCCTTCCCCCCAATAAATCACTAGCAAGATTTACAGAGGGGACCTGCGTGGAGGCAGCCTTACCTCCCATACCGGGACTCTGTGCTGACCTGGCTGCTGAAGGAGAGCCTTGGAGGCAACTCCAAAACCATCATGGCTGCCAGTAAGTGGGGTTCTGGATCCGCTTCTGTTTGTATCCTGAGAGAAGTGTTGAGTTAGTGACACAGGAAAGAGTAACATAAGGGAAACTGATCCTGTGGGTCCCACAGCACAGGAGAACAGTGTCCCGTTTGCTTTTGTTTTTACCTTTATTGGTCTGTTTTAGTGAGAGAGCAGATCCAAGTTACTGTAAGGACCGGATCACTGAAGGCGCCAATATCAACAAGTCCCTCGTGACTCTGGGAATTGTAATCTCCACTTTAGGTATTTTGGTGATGGACTGGGGTGATTGGAGTTGGGAGGGAGACTTTGGGAAATAACTCATACTATTTTCATTTTGTCAAAATATGGTAGATGCTTAGAAGGTTTTTGTTGTTGCTGTTGTTTGTTTTTGTTTTGTTTTGGTTTTTTTGATAAGGTTACTTTTTGGTTTGAGCATGAAAACCTGGTGGTTTTAGCATGTGAGTAACCATCATTCTAGAACCATGTTAAAACGGTCCATATCCCAAGTTCAAAGTCTGATAGTAAGTTCAAGCTTAAAGCCTCCTATCATGTGTAGAAAGGAGTATGATACTTAGTGTATGTTCTGCAATCATTGTTTTGAGTGTATTTGCTTTGTAATTCTTCCTCCTCCTCCTCCTCCTTCTTTTTTTTTTTTAATCATTAAGCCCAGAACTCACAAGTATTCAGCAGCTGTCAGAGCCTCAGCAGTGCAGCCAGCAGCGGGGGTGACAGTGGGATTCCCAGCAATGCATCGGGGAGCAGCAGTGGAGGGGGACCTGCGAGGAGGCAGTCTTACATCCCATACCGGGATTCTGTGCTGACCTGGCTGCTGAAGGAGAGCCTTGGAGGCAACTCCAAAACCATCATGGTTGCCAGTAAGTGGGGTTCTGGATCCGCTTCTGTTTGGAGCTAGTATTGTGCCCAGAAAAATGTACTGACCACTTTTGCTCCTCAGTCCCTCAAGAGTGTCTCATGCAGCGAGGGCGTTAGCAGCAAGACGAATGAGTAAGGGCTGGAATGGAAGGGCCTGTTGTATTTCTCAGCTTTGTCCTTCTACCTCAGCTGTGTCCCCTGCGCACACCAGCTACAGTGAGACCATGAGTACAATGAGATATGCAGCCACTGCCAAAAACATCATCAACAAGCCACGGGTGAATGAGGTAAGACCTGGCCTGATACGGTTTGAAGTTCTTCTTACTGTTTTCTCTGTTTCTTTCTCATTATTTTTGTCATAGTGAGCTTCTCTGTTGTGGTGCTAAAGCATTGAAGAAAAGCAAGTTGGGGAGAAAAGGTGTATCGGTCACTTTCCTGTTGCTGTGATAAAACACCATAGCCAAGGCGACTTACAGAAGAAAGCATTTATTTGGGGCTTATGGTCCCAGAGGGTTAGAGGCCGGGATGGTGGAGGTAAAGGTAGCAGGTGTCAGGTGTCTAGAGCAGCAGCTGAGAGCTTCCATCTCAGTCTCATGCAGGAGGCAGAGAGAGCGAGCTAGAAATGCCACACCTGGCAGGCATTTGTTTCTTTACGGTCATTCCTCTTAAGAACCGCAGTGTAAGCTGGGTATGGTGGCGCACGCTTTTAATCCCAGCACTTGGGAAACAGAGGCAGGTGGATCACTGTGAATTTGAGGCCAGCCTAGTCTACAAAGTGAGTCTCAGCACACTCGGGAGACAGAGGCAGGCAGATCTCTGTGAGTTTGAGGCCAGCCTGGTCTACAAAGTGAGTCCAGGACAGCCAGAGCTACACAGAGAAGCTCTGTCTCAAAAACAAACAAACAAACAAACAACAACAAAAGATTACCACTCTAAGAAAGGTCATTTGGAAGCTTCTGTTTGATGCTTTTGTTTTTAATTGATCCTGATTTGTGTCCAGGTTTTATCATATAAATCGCAGTTGACTTCTCTTTTGGATTGAAATGGGAGTATGGGAAATGTATGGTTTTGAAAGCTGACAATTTTGAGAACACTACAAATGTTTCTTTTTCCTTGGAGCATCAGTGAAGTGTCAGCAGGAACCACAGCTGGTGAACAGAGATGCCTAGCCCACCTAGGGCTGTATTCAAAGGCAGTGCGATTAGACACGCATCGGACTTAGTTATCATACAGGGGGTTAGAACCTGGGAGCTCCCCTGACCTGCTCTGTGGCAGCGGTTTTCAAAGTGCGTATGCAAAGGATCACCGGAAGAGTTTGCTAAACATGATTGAGCTCCAACCCCCAGGAATTGCTTCTTGGGCTGGGGCAGGAATTTGCATTCGTCACGAATTCCTGGATGAGGCTGATACTGTAGGACCTGGGATTATACTTGGAAAATCACTGCTGAAGATTAACGCTTCTCAAGTGCTGAAGACTAGCACTTCGTAGACGGCTGGGACCAGGTATGAGCCAGAGGTGACTGGGTTCTCTGTGTTTCAGGATGCCAATGTGAAGCTCATCCGAGAACTCAGGGAAGAGATTGACAGGCTGAAAGCCTTGCTGCTGAACTTTGAGCTGGTACGTGGCCACCAAGACTCTTCCATAGTCCAACGATGGTCTTGTCCTGTGAACATTTGGGGCCCGCCATACTCCATGTTTTTAAACTTTATAGTGTTACTGTGTGTTTGTGTGAACATGAGTGCGTACATGCATGTAGAGGTCAGAGGACAATTTTTGGGAGTCCATTCTTCCGTTCCACCTTGGGCTTTGTGGATAGAACCCAGGTTGATGCACAGCCAGAGCTTCTGCCTGCCGGGCCATCCGCTGGCCCTGTGCTTCACATTGGCAGTGTGGAGCGAGGGCAGAAGGACACCCCTGATTTCTCTGTGCAGCTTCAGATGAGCGGGATGCCCTGTGTTTTGATTGCATATATGTCTGTGTAAGGGTGCCAGACCTCCTGGAACAGGAGTTACAGACAGTTGTGAGCTGCCACCATGTGGGTGCTGGGAATTGAACCTGGGTCCTCTGGAAGAGCAGCCATTGCTCTTAATCCCTGAGCCATCACTCCAGCCCCTGCTTGTATTCTGATTTTGGTAGGGAAGTCTTTGCTTTGTCCATACCTTATTCTTCTTAAGTGTAATGATGGGACTTGTAGTTCATACAAGAAAACATCAGAACTCCTCTGTCTGTCTGTCTTTCTGTCTGTCTGTCTCTCCCTCCCTCCCTCCCTCTGTGCAGAGGAACTTCAGCTCACTAAATGATAAACTGGATGAAAGCCTGAAGGAGTTAGTCCTCCAGAATGATTTGAAGGTAAGGTGGTGAGCGCACCCGTTGAACCTCCCAGTGCCCTGGAAACACGTTTGATCTCCATCTGTTAGTCCTCATCTAGGTGTGCTCCCTCAGCGGGGCAGAGAGGAGCTGTCTAGTTCAGAAATCACTCTCATTTCCATAGAGCCTTGAGTAGGGAAGATGTTCGCCTTAGTTGGTGGTTAGTGGCTTTCTTTGTGCTTTATTTTCTAAGGCCCACAGTAGCTTCTTTTAGACAGCATGAGTAGCCTAGAAAAGTAGTTTTCTAGTCCGTAAATCAGGTATGTTCAGTTTGAAGCTTCAAGTAAAGCCGTCCCTGCCCCAGGCAGCGCAGACCACTTGGCTACACAGGGATTGGTGTGTTCCATGAAGTGGCTGGTAAGGAAGTAATCATTAGAGCCTGTAATTTTTGGAACAGCTATCACATGCTGGAAGGCAGAGAACTGGTTTGGAACGAGACCTTGAAGGATTAATAGAGTTGTCAGAGAGGGCGAAGGGCATTTTGTAAGAGGGAGAGCTAACGTAAGCAATCATAGACCTGGAGAGTGACCTGAGAGCAGCAGTGTGGAAGATAGCGTTCATCATGGAGAGTTGCTAAGGGAAGAGGAAGGCTGGGGACATACAAAAGAATGTGGAAGGCTAAAAGCGGAAAGACCAACTGGGAAAAACTGTTGTAACTGAGGGAGGGTGCAATGGAGTAGCTGTGGTCCCCTCAGACCTTTAAAAGGAAGACAGCAGGCCTTTGTTGCTTTGTTTTTGTTGTTGTTGCTGTTTGTTTTGTTTTGGGCTTTTTTCCGAGTCAACATATCTCTATGTAGATCTGGCTGTCCTGGACTTGCTTTGTAGTCCAGGCTGGCCTCGAACTCACAGAGATCCACCTGTCTCTGCCTCCCTACTGCTGGGATTACAGGCATGTGCCACCACACCTGGCTCTAGGCCTTTCTTTTTTTGTGGGGTTTGTTGGTCATGGATTTAGATCCTCATATTCCCACAGTCTGTTGTATCATCTTTAATGTCATTAAAACATTCTGGCCATAAAAACATTTAGTTCCCTAACACATCTTAAAAACTACATTGCACATCTAGAAGTTCATCTTAGGTTTTTACTTAGAGATATGTCTGGCTCAGAAGATAACATCTTTGTTTATATTTAGAATAAGAGACAAGGTAAAGAGCGAAACCGGTTCCAAGCTCAGGAGCCCTTTCCTATTCCCTAGGCCACACAGCTGGCCTTGACTATGGGCTTGGCTGCTGAGTGGTCCCAGCTCTTCTGTTCCCAGGACAAGTCTTCTCCATACATTGCAGCTTCTACCAAAAAGGAGCAAAGACCTTGCATTTAACACAGTTCCCTCATGTCCCATGGTCCTTAACCTAAGGCCTCTAAGCTTTGGTGTATTTGCTTTTAAAATTCCAGGGGACCTGCAAAAGTGGGAGATGGACAGGACAGGGTAAAGGAATATAAGCAGAAAACACTATATCATGTGAAAAAGAAAAGCAGCAAAAAACCCAGGTGACCCATGGAAACTTCATAAAATAGGGAAGGACCATCAAGAGATGTTAACTGTATCTGCATGGAATGAAAACACACACAGTACCCCATAAATATGCATTTGTACACATCAACAACATTTCTGTAGACACACTCAATGGAATTTTTCTTTTTTGAGACAGGGTTTTTCTGTGTAGCCTTGACTGTCCTGGACTCACTTTGTAGACCAGGCTGGCCTCGAACTCACAGTGATCCTTGTGCCTCTGCCTCCTGAGTGCTGGGATTAAAAGTGTGTGCTACCACCGCCTGGCTTCAATGGAATTTGTAAATGTCAAAAAAAAAAAAAAAAAAAAAAATAGAAAGAAGAAATGAACCCTGTGCTCCTGGCATTTAGTAATCATTTAGTATTTTATCATTTTATTGCTGCTATATATTTATTATTATTATTATTATTATTATTATTATTATTATTATTATTATTATTATTATATTACTGCATACTATTTATTACTTGTCTTCAGAACAGTTCCATATAACCTAGGAGGTTTTCTTTTACTGCTTTGTGTACCTTTGAGCCAGGTGTAGACAGAATGTGACTCAAAGTGCTACACGTGTGGGAAGAAATGTTAAGTTATAAGAGGAAGCCTTTGATCTTAGCACTTGGGAATTGGAGACAGGTGGATCTCTGAGTTCAAGGTCAGCCTGGTCTATGGCGTTCCAGGGGTACAAAGAGAAACCCTGTCTCAAAAAGCAAACAAACAAATAAGCAAAACCCAAACCAACCAACCAACCAAACAAAAAGATGCAGAGTCTGAGCAGCATTAATTAATTGAAATAGCATTTTGTGTTAGGTTTCTGTTGCTGTGGGCTAGGAATACCTGAGAGAGCAGGAAAGGTCATTTGGGGGCCGAGGAGATTGCTCAGTGGGTGAGAACTCCTGCTGCACAAACCTGAGGGTCTGAGCTCAGATGCTGCACAGAACGCATATAAAAAGCTGGGCAGAATAGGATACTCAGTGTCCTGTCTGACATGTGCTTGTGATCACAGCTGTGCGCATGCACACAGAACACATGACAATGGAGGTAGAAGAAGTGCACACATTCAATCACACACGGACTTTTAAGTTTTCACAGATGAGAGATTTCCATGATCCATAGTGCTGGCCTCTTGGTGGCAGGCCTGTGCTAAGGCAGATCATCCTGGTGGAGAGGACATAATGGACCAATGATAGTTACTTCATGACAGCTGGGACATGGGAAGGGAGGGAGGACACGCACTTCTTTCCAAGACATACTTCCTCCAATTAGCCCCCACTTCCTAAAGTTGCCATCTCCTCCCAAAACAATGCCACCAGCAGCGGGACCAAGTCTTTTTTTTTTTTTTAAGACTTATTTACTAATCATGTATACAGTGTTTTGCCTGCAGGCCAGAAGAGGGCACCAGATCTCATTATAGATGGTTGTGAGCCACCATGTGGTTGCTGGGAATTGAACTCAGGACCTCTGGAAAAATAGTCAGCTGGCTTAACTTTTGAGCCATCTCTCAAGTGAGTCCCCAAGGGGACCAAGTCTTTAACACAGGAGCCTGTGGGGCATTTCATATTCAAACCATGACATTTTTTTTTTTTTAGTTAAAAAGCAATGCATGCTCATGGAAGAAGAAAAATGTAAGCATTTATTGAAGGAGATGCTGTTTATGAAAGTAACTTATTGAAGTACTTACTGAAGTGTTGAAAGTAGCTTATTGAAGAACACTTAAAACCACACAGGAGGGCCAGGTGTGGTGGCGCACACCTTTAATCCCAGCACTCGGGAGGCAGAGGTAGGCAGATCACTTTGAGTTCAAGGCCAGCCTGGTCTACAAAGAGAGTCCAAGACCAACTAAGGCTACACAGAGAAACCCTGTCTAAAAACAAAAACCATATATATGAAAGCACTCAGAGATGAAAAGGTACAGGGGCCTCTCTGAGCTCCTGATTAGCCCAGCAGGTGATCACGATCATAAGCAAGTAAAACTCTGGGGCAACAGGTGAGAGTGAACTTCAGTCTGTTTCCCACACAGGGGGTCTAATCATCTCTCGTACCTCTGCAGATAGAGAAGCTGACTCAAGACAGGACTCAGAAGTGGAGTGACTGGCAGGCACTTATGGAGCATTATGGTGTGGACATCAACAGGAGGAGGGCTGGGGTGGTCATCGAGTCCAGCCTGCCACACCTGATGGCGTTGGAGGACGACGTGCTTAGCACAGGCGTTGTGCTTTATCATCTCAAGGTGAGGAGGCTGGCGTGTCTCCTCCCTTCCTTCCGCAGTGCTAGCCTCAGAAGTGAAGGATGGAAACCTGAGTGCACGGTTGTGCTGTTAGGATCCAGACCAATGCCTCACAGCTGCCTCGGGTTAGGCTCAGGAACCTTGGTCCGGCCACAGAGTGGGTTTTGTTTGGGTTTTGTGTGAATGGCTGGGGAGCCGGAAGTCAGGATGATTACTGTTTTTCAGCTGCTACTGATGCTTTTCTGTAACTCACTTCTTTTTTTGTTTGTTTGTTTTTTGTTTTTGTTTTTCGAGACAGGGTTTCTCTGTGTAGCCTTGGCTGTCCTAGACTCGCTTTGTAGACCAGGCTGGTCTCAAACTTACTAAGATCCATCTGCCTCTGCCTCCCAAGTGCTGGGGTTAAAGGCATGTGCCACCACGCCTGGCTCGCAACTCACTTCTTATTTCTGTACCTTAATGCCTTTGTGTTAAGGTAAGAGTGGCACCTCTTCCATTGCTTTTCTGACTTCCTGAAGCACAGGGGTGCAGCCTTGGAGAGCAAAATCCTAACCTCAAAAATACAATCAGTGGCGGGGCATGGTGGCGCATGCCTTTAATCCCAGCACTCAAGAGGCAGAGGCAGGTGGACCAATGTGAGTTTGAGGCCAGCCTACTCTACAAAGTGAGTCCAGGACAGCCAAGATAACAACAGAGAAATACTGCCTCAAAAAACTAAAAAGAGAAGAAAAAGTCAGTTGGGGATATGTGCTGCTGCTGCCGTCTCTGGAGAAGTCAGTCTCCTGGTCTGTGGGACACATGGAGAGATGTTAGCCAGGTTCATCAGTGCTTTTGGGATGAAGCCCTCTGAGCACCTCAGGTGGAAGGCTCATAACTTATTTCCTGGTATGCTTACGGACATTGGCTTAGTGAAACGCAGCAGGCAGAAGTGCATGCCTATTTTACCATAATATACCTAAATACCAGAAACTATTTAGATCTTCCCGTCATTTGGAACCATAGGAGAGACCAAATCCATTACAGTGGCACCATTTGAGTGGAACTTTCCTCAGTCACTGGCGGATTCTGGAGTGAGGAGGGGGGTGAGATGTTAGGTGGGAGCGCTCGGGGTAGCAGCAGAGGGTTAAGAGCTACATGTGGGTCTTAGACCTGGAGGCAGTGGTGACTCCATTCTGAATATAGGGTTGCTAATTCTCATTAGTCAGAGAATTCGGAGTCTGCATGCTCCTTGGTGCATCAGTGGACCAGTGAAGTGACATTTTAGTTAATTCCTGATCCTGGCACTTCTGCACTCTGTGGACCCATACTCCTTGTTGTAGCTGTTTTGTATTTCTTATTTTATCGGTATTTTTCCTGCATGAATGTATGTGTGCTGTGTGTGTGCCTGGTGCCCACAGCAGCCAATGTGAGGGCATTGGATTACCTGGTCCAGGAATAACAAACAGTTGTGAGCCACTGTGTGGGTGCTGGGTCTTCCTGAAAAACATCAGCCAGTGCTCTTAATTGATGAGCCATCTCTCCAGCTCCATTCCCATATTATTTTTATGGTTTGCTTTGATTGTGGCTTAAGTAATTATATAATAGTAATGACCCAAGATTCTCTGCGTGTTTCTTTAGTTGCTCACTTTGTCACAGTTTTGAAACTAGTCCCCTGGTAATACACTGGAAACAGTTTTCTCTTGGGCCACCTTGGAAAGCTCCTTGGGTAGAAAGGGGACAGGAAGAGTGGATACAGGGGAAATGGCGGATACCTTGTAATGCCTTATAATTACTTTTGTGTCACTAACGCTGCCCGCAGAAAGAGATGATGAGAACAGCAAACACAGGGGCCACCCCAATGCTTGTTGTCTGAGAGATCATCACCTTTTTGTCATAATTCTGCGATAGTCTGTGGCCCTTATCCTTTGAGAGGAATGCACCCCAACATCAAGCATACCTGAACTCAGATGAAGATTTTTAAAAATATTTTATTTATTTATTACATATACACGCCAGAAGAGGGCACCAGATCTCATTATAGATGGGTGTGAGCCACAATGTGGTTGCTGGGAATTGAACTCAGGACCTCTGGAAGAAACAAACAGTGCTCTTAACTTCTGAGCCACCTCTCTAGCCCCCCACATGAAGAGTTTTAACCTGATTGTATTAGTTTTTAGAGGAACAGAAGTGATTGTGTGTGTGTGTGTGTGTGTAAAAGGTGGGGTGGGGATTAGAGTGGCTGATAGGCACTGGTCCAGCTAGTCCAACAATGACTGTGTGTGTGTGTGTGTGTGTGTGTGTGTGTGTGTGTGTGTGTGTGTGTGTGTGTGTGTGTAAAAGGTGGGGTGGGGATTAGAGTGGCTGATAGGCACTGGTCCAGCTAGTCCAACAATGACAGTCTCCCATCAAAAAAGCCAAGAACCCCACACGGACTCTATAGAGACTGGTCTTCAGTCTGCACTGGAATCATGAGGAAACAGGATGCGCTGCTGAGAAGGACCGCCTCAGCAGAGGGTGAATGACTTTGCCAGCAGGAGTGAAGACAAGCAAGAGCCAAAGAGCCTCTTTCCGTGTCTCGGGATGCTCTGACACCAGAAGGCGTGGGCCAGATTTAGAGTGTACCTTAGTTACCGCTCAATAGCTCTGAAGAGACACCATGATGAAGGCAACTTATAAAAAGAAGGCATTAATTGGGGGCTTCCTTGTAGTTTCAGAGGGTTAGTCAGTGGCCATCCTGGCAGGGAGCACAGCAACAGGCAGGCAGGCATGGCATTGGGCCAGTAGCTGAGAGCTCACCTCTGATCTAAAAGTTGCAGGCTGAGAGAGAGCAAGACTGGGCCTGGTGTGGGCTTTTGACCCCTCAAAGCCCAGTGACATCTCTCCTCCAACACGGCCATACTTCCTAATTCTTTCCTAATAGTTCCACAAACTGGGAACCCTGCATTTAAACATCAGCCCGTGGGGACCATTCTCAATTTCACTACCACAGGGCAGGTCTCCTCACCTCAAATGATCCAATCAAAGAAGGACTTTTTTTTTTTTCTTTTTTTTTTTTCCCAAGACATGGTTTCTCTGTGTAGCCTTGGCTGTCTTGGAACTCATTCTGTAGACCAGGCTGGCCTTGAACTCAGGGGTCCTTCTGCCTCTGCCTCCCGAGTGCTGGGATCAAAGGCGTGAGCTGCCACCACCCTGTATGCTTTGGGTTTGCAAATGGTTTTTTTTTTTTAAGGCAATTTGCTCTCTTTGAGCTTCAAATTTCTGGCCTTCAAGAGGCTACAGTAATACCAACATTTGGGATTGTTAATGAATTAAACAAAGCCAAGCATGGTTGTCAATGCCAGTGATCCCAGCCCTTGGGAGACTAGGGCAGGAAGCTGAGAGTTCAAGGCCAGCCCAGGCTACCTAGTGGGTTACTGGCTCAAAAAACAAGCCAACAAAAGGAAGTAAGATGAAGGCTACACAATGTTCAGCAAAATACACGTGGGACATAGCAAAGGGTTGCTTAAGAAATGATGACGACACACTGTCTAGTTAATATCTTTGTTGTCACCTCACTGCCTTCTAGTGGAGCTGCATGGTCTTTAGTGGAATGTCATAATCCAAGGGCCCAAAGGCCCTCACCCGTCCTCCGCTAACTCAGTGGTGTGCATGTATTAACACCAGTTGCCTGTGCTCTCTCCTCCTCTCTTCCAGTTCCTTTTGATTCTAGAGACACCTTCCCCTAGCTGTGCTTTGCCCTGTGTAGAATGTGGCCTCTATTACGCTTCCTCTGCAGAGCGAGAAGGTAACAATCCGTAAACCTTTAGAAGTCTTTGAATCTCCTGGATCAAACCTGGGCCACACTAACCTTAGTTGCTTGGGAGAAGAGACATTTCTGACTGGCTGCTACGTCTTTTCCTTGACTTCAGGCCACGGGGCAGAAAGGAGTTTGTCAGCACTCACTGGGCTTAGCAGACAGGCAATGCTGTATATGTCTGCTAGTGTCACTGCTCACCTCTGTCCTGGACTGCAGGGCCAGTGGTTGGGAGGTCAGCACAGCCTGGCCTGAGCTTGGGAAATGGATCTGAAACTGCTGAGTGGGGGATGGGAAGACAGGGATTATAGACATCTGTGGACTGTGCTTGGAGGGCACGGCTGCGTCTCTTTTTCTTATTAAAATAGCTTCTTTCTTTCTTCCCCATAGGAAGGGACAACAAAAATAGGAAGGATTGATTCAGACCAGGAACAGGACATCGGTAGGTGACTGCACGTTTGAGTGTGACACACAGGCAGCCGTTTGTGCCTGAAAGGTTTACTAAAGGTCGCTGATGGTGTTGGAGAGGAAAGGGGTCTCTGAAGTGTGAAGGGTCTGCTTTTCTTTCTGCTCCTAGCGTCTGGGTCTGGGACTTGGAAGGAGGAGGCTTATACAGGGAGAGGCTTTCAGCTCTTGGTGGTTTCAGGTGGTGGGTGTTCCTTTTTTGTTAGGATGGAAAACGTTGCCGATGTCGGGTTGGGTCTTGTAAAAACTGGAAGAGGCATTCTCCTGAGTGGTTTCCCCACTCAAGTTACCCTCTCCTCTTCAGTTCTTCAGGGCCAGTGGATTGAGAGAGACCACTGCACAATCACTAGCACTTGTGGGTTGGTCATTCTCCAGCCTACCCAAGGGGCACGCTGTACAGTCAATGGCCGTGAGGTCACTGCTTCCTGCCGGCTGACACAAGGTAGGGCTGCCTACCTCCCTGGCTGTATCTGGGTACATGATGGACATCTTCAGTCTGATGGGTTCAGAGAGCTCCATGAAGCAAGCGTCAACCATGGTTATTCAGCCTCTGGACCCAGAGACCTGAAGATTTCCTAACACGATTCTCCTCATCCCTAGGACCTGAGTAGAGAATGGCTCATGGAAATTTACTGTTGTTTATCTGAGCCTCAGTTTCTTCGTCTGTGACAATGGGAGCATAGGGCAGGATTGAATAAAGCCTGTCTTTTTAAAGTTCTCGGTAGTGTGCTGTAAAGACTCTGTGTCAGTATGCTTCTGGTACTAGTCTATTGAAATCCCATTCTCTGAAGCTGAACTCAGAGTTCGCCTCTTCATGAAGTGTCTCTGCGGTGCTACCCGGAACTCCTCCTCCTGATGCTGATTTGATTATAACTGTCAGATGTGTAATTAATACATAGCAACTTAGTTAAATGATCAGCTTTTTGCAGGCGTGAGTTCATCTCACGGCATCTCAGTTTATCTGAGAGCATGATCACAGACTGAGCGCTTGTCCTCAGGAGCTATCATAACACTGGGAAAAGCACAGAAGTTCCGCTTTAACCACCCAGCCGAGGCTGCTCTGCTGCGCCACCGAAGGCTTAAGGTATGCAGGGCTGCAGTCTCTGGGTGGCTGTTGGGGACGCTCCCACACTGCCCCCGCCCCCATCCCTCACCCCACAGCCCACTGCTCTTCTCTGTCTCCCAGGTTGCAGAGGCTCTTGGCAGCAGTGGCTCTTTGGAATGGCTGGACTTGGATGGGGATGTCACTGCCTCAAGACTGGGTCTCTGTCCTGTGCTTTGGAAGGAGAGGTGAGAAGCTGCTGCCTGTACCAGTGGAGGCTCCTGGGTCTGCTTCTTAGTCTGTAACAAAATGGAACTAGGAGGGATTGGTATAACAGCCCAGGTCTGACTTGGGCAAGTGTTGTGGCTTGAAAATGAAACGTTCACCACAGGCTTGAGCATTACCATGAGTAATATGAAAATACTGCACTGGCTGCTGAGTTTGTAGCTGACAGGTGAGGTAGCCATGGCCTGGATTTGCCTTCTGCTTGGTAACTCATCTCTCTTCTCACAGAAAGACACGTGTCTCCCCCGTTGACAAGATTTAACTGGAAAGTATTAGCAGACATGTTTAATACTGCTTCTAAGCCTCACTTCCCCACAGTTCCTTTAAATCCTGGTGCACCTGTGGGTGAGCTCCTAATATATATACCTGTTAGTCTCTAGAATATATGGCTTCCTCTGGATTTAAAAAAATGAATCCTTTTTTCTTTCTTTCTTTTCTTTTCTTTTTTTTTTTTTTTTTTTTTTTTTTTTGGTTTTTTGAGGCAGGGTTTCTCTGTGTAGCCCTGGCTATCCTGGACTCACTTTGTAGACCAGGCTAGCCTTGAACTCATAGCAATCCACCTGCCTCGGCCTCCTGAGTGCAGATATTAAAGGCGTGCACCACCACCACCCAGCCAAAACATGTTTTTTTACTCTTATGATTTCCTTATGAGCCAGATATGGTGGCATGTGCCTTTACTCTCAGCACGCAGAGGGCAGAGGCAGGTGGAGCTCTGTGAGTTCAAGGCCAGCCTGGTCTACATAGTGAGGTCCCAGACAGCCAGGGCCACACAGAGAGACCTTGCCTCAAAAACAAAACACACACATAAACAAACAAACAAACAAATATAACAACTAAAAAAATCTGTTTTACTCTCACAATTTCCTTCTGAGAGTGAACTGGGTCTTTGCTACCCCCACAATTCCAAGAATATGGTAGTGTAAGGACTGTTCTGCTCCCGTGCTGTGACGTCATGAGCTGCCTATGATGACATACCTATTTGTTCCAAGCTGGTCCTCTCCCTCTCCCTTGTTGAATTCAGAGTGCTCTCAGAGGGACTTGTCTCCCTCCCCTTTGTCCTAGTTTGTTTTGCTTGGGTGACCCTGGACTTTCTGTCACAGGAGAGCACTGGGAGAGCGGTGTGACAAGGACCAGCATCCATCGGGAAATGGCAAGAGACCCCACAGAGCCCAGACTGAGCAACAGCAGTGCTGTGTGGAAGATCTGAGGCAGCGAGTCATCAAAGGACAGGGTGGAGGGCAGAAGGAACTGGAGGTGTCCCAGACGCATAGCAGCCGGCAGAGGAAAGACAGTAGGTGCTCCCATCTAAGGGGTCGGCTTCTCCAGCTCTCTCCAGGGTGACGCTGCCGAGCCTCTGTATTCTGGCCTTTGTTGTCTTGGTGACATGATGGATTCTTTTGTACTGGGCATTCTCTCCCTTCTTTTAGAGACCAGGAGCTCACACAGGGGGGCTGGAAATAAGCAAGTGGGCTTCTCTATGGCCCCTCAGAATGATGTGCCCTCTGCCAACTCCCTCCAATGGCGCCCTTGCCTGTGCATTTCCACCTATCCCACTTGTCCACCATTACATTGAGGCCTACACGTCTTCCTTTCCTTCCCCTTCAGTAAGGAGGACCTGTAGCTCTCACTTGCCACGTCACTCTGCTCAACCCTTTTCACTCCTCACAGCTCTGGCCGTGGCTGGAGATGTCTGAGTCCAGACAGCCATAGGCAGGAAATGCTGACTTTCTCTCTCTGGGTGTTTTTGGTTCCCAGACCAGCAGTGGCTCCTCAGAGAAGAGACCTGGCTAGCCAGCTTACAGGAGACACATCGAGAAGACAGCTGTGAGGAAGAGAAAGAACTTGAGGCCTTTGTGGCACCTGATGCTTGCTTTCCAAAAGCTCCTCAGCCCCCACCATCCCTACTGGTCCAAAGCCAGAAGCGGGTGGTGCAGCTGCAGCGCTTGCGGAGACGTGTGTCTCGGGCTACGGTGTGGAACATCAGGAGGAAAAAGGTCTCATTCCAGCTGGAGAGAGTTATTAAGAAGAGGAGGCTGCTGGAGGCCCAGAGGAGACTGGAGCGGCACAGGGCACTCTACTGCATCCAGGATGATGGTGCCTCCAAGGCCCCAGGGCTGGTCTCCGTCTCTGACACCTCAGGCCCAGGTCCTCAGTGTAGAAGCCAAAGGGCAACTCACAGCTCCCTGACCCTCCAAAGGCTCTGCAGCCAACGCCTGCCCCAGCTACACAGGTACCAGTGATGCTCCAGGAGCCATGGCTGGAGTCACTCCGGCTTCTCAGGCAGTACTCTTCACTCCATCTGTGAGGTGGACGGCATTTATTTCTCTGCTTCTCTGGCTTCTCTTTGTCTGAATATCTTTCCACAGTCAGGCTGCTTCTTACCTTTTCAGAGCCATTCTGGTTCTCAGCTCATTTCTTTTATTATTATTATTATTATTATTATTATTATTATTATTTTATTTGGTTTTTCGCGACAGGGTTTCTCTGTGTAGTCTTGGCTGTCCTGAACTCACTTTGTAGTCCAGGCTGGCCTTGAACTCACATCGATCCACCTGCCTCTGCCTCCCGAGTGCTGGGATTAAAGGCGTGCGCCACCACGCCCGGCCCAGATACAGTTTCTTATATGTCATACCTCTACCATATTATCACCCTGCCCACAACAGGCTTTCTTCATCCTACAGGCACCTTGTTCCTGACTTGACACATGATTCTCAGGTCCATGGTTGGATCTGCCTCCTCTGCTTCTTCACTCTGTCTGCTGCCATGAGGGTGGGGAGTGTATTATCTTCCAGATTCTTGCAGTGGAAACCTGGGTCCTATTCTGTGTATCCTTGGCCTTGCTCAGAAGACTCACAGTGTCACTGTTGTGTTTGCTCACCTCTCTGTTCTTTAAGTAACTTGGCAGACAAGCCAACTTTTTACTATGGAAAAAATTTCAAACGTGAAAAACGTTGAGACGCTATGCAGCACCTATTTCCAGCAATTGTAAAGAAGTTCCACAGTCACTTTGTAATCCCACCACCCTGTCTTGAAAAGTATTTAAGGCAACATTATGTCATCTCAACCCTGTATCTTTAAGTACATACTTGTAAGAATATAAGCTATTCTTTCATACCTACCAAGTCATACCTACCTAGATTAAGGTTCATAGCTTGATAGAATATAAAACCTCTGTCCCACTCAGTTCCTCAAGTTGCTTGAAGTGAGCCTTGGCTTTCCATGTCAAGGTCTAATTGGATTTATAAACTGCTTGTTACTGTTAAATGTCTGAAGTTCCTACCATAATAATTTTTCCTATTTCTTTTTATCAGTGTGCAAAATGGGTCAGTTCTGTAGATAGTACCACTTCATAGATTTATCTGCTTGATTTTTTTATAGTATTAAAATTGTTCCTGTTTTCCTCACATAGCCAATTGCTTGAAACATAATTTAATTAAACCTTTTCCCAAGACAAAGCAGTTGGGGGTGGTGACTGAGTGACAGTATGCATCTGAGACCCCTGAAAGCCAGGGTTCTATTGTCAGTGGTCTGCTTTTGTATGCATTGATCTGAGGATTGTGGGACACAGAGGGTGACACTGGTTTGCTGTCCAACCTCTCTCAGAGCAAACAAAGTGGAATGCCATATTCCTTCTAGTGACAGGACATGGGGGGACATTACTTCTCTGAAATGGCTTTCCTTATCTTCACAGTGTGTTCATGAACTGGGATCCTTCCACCATGTCACCACCTGTGCCTGACCCAACTCACCAAGTGCCAGAGAAAACTCTCTCAGCAGATACCATTCCCCAGGCTAGTGCTTACACTCCAAGGACAGAGTACCTGGGTAGGAACGGCCTTCATCCATCAGGCTGGAGGAAATTCTTTCCAACCAGGGGAGCCTCAACCAGGAGGGGAGTCTCTACCCCAGACACCTGTCTCACTGAGAGCCGCAAGTCTCTAAATAGACAAGAAACTGAGTCATTGGGGAGGCAGCCCTGTCAGATGTCATCTCAGAGCTTAGTGACTCTGTGCCAATCAACAAAGAAGCTGAAGCCAAGGGATGGTTCATGGACCCTGACTCCTGCTGCCCAGCCCAGAAGAGCTAAGGGATCAGCAGCCTCCGGCAGCAGGCAAACTGGGTGGCCAAAAGCAGGGAGCTGTGGGACCTACAAGGATCCTAAGGAAACCGCTTCTGACTCTTATCTCAGTGGACCTGAGCAAGCAGCTGGCCATGGAAAAGTAGGCAAGACTTTTCAGGCAGGAGCCAAACAACCTCCTCCAAGCAGGGCATCAAATAAGCATCAGAGGGTGCTAGCAGCTAGGGTCAGAGATATTGCCAGAAAGGTCTCTCATTTACCTTATGGCAGTTCTTTAAAAAAACAGCTTAATGCATGGGATCCAGACACCCTGGCCTCCACAGGTTCGAGGTCCACAGTAGACTGTGCAAAGAAAAAGGACAATGATTTATCTGATACTGAGAGCAATTACTCAGTGGACTCTCTCTCTTACGTCTATGCCAAAGGTCCAAGGGAGCTGCCGAAGCCACGGGGCCTTCAGGGGAACTGGGATCTCCAAGATCCTGAGGGCTCTGAAAATGACAACAGTCAACTGTCTGAGGACTCACTTGTTGAAAAAGGATTCCAAAGCCCCCCCGAAAACTCAGGGGGTGAGTATTCTACGAAGGACCGTGGGCATTCAAGGGCCAGAACTTCAGCCTTTGTCAAGGGCCTCTCCAGGCACTCAGACAGCAGCTTATGTACTCAATCACACAGGAGCTTTTCTCTGGATAGCCTTATCGATGCTGACGAACTGAGAGGAGACAGACAAGAGGAGCCTTGCCTTGGTTCTGCTGATGAGGCGCCTACAGAGACTTTTTGGCACCTGCAGAAGGCTGCCTTGCCTGCGGTAGATCAGGAGGCAATGCGCAGGCCTAGCCCTCTCAGCCACAGAACGGGAGTCGAGGTGAAAGTCTTTTTGCCAAAAAGCAATTCATTTTACCTTAATCCTCATTTTCAGTCCTATTGTGAGCAGGCTGAGTCAGAGATGGAGGCAAGCTATTCCGAACAAACCAACTCTCTGCAAGGTGTGGAGCTTGCAAGAGAAAGCCCGCTGGCATCTGTGGACTCATGGTTTTCTTGTGACTCTAAAGTCGACCCCAGCAGCCCTTCAGGGATTGTACATACTTTATGCCTAAGTCCTGACGTTCATGAACTTCAGCCCCATGGTGAGAAGCCTAGACACTGGCTAAACATCGAAGAAGTAAAGCCACCAGGTACAGTCCTGCCATGTAGTCCCCGAGGCAGTCCTGAGCCATCCTGCAGTTCAGATTTGTATGCGGCCTCTGCTGCTGATACATCTAAGCCCTCAGTCTGTGGATGCCAAAAGCTCCTTCAGTCAGGAGCTGATGGTGCCTTTCAGGGCAGAGAAGTCCCTGACCTGACCTACCAGGCTGTCTCTGAAGAGTCCCACAGTTCTGAGATGTCGAGTGTGCCGGCTCCTTCTGCTACCTCAGTCACTCACGAAGGCAGCATTCGTGAGAAGGATTGGGCTGCCCTTCAGCAAAAGTATCTCCTTGACCTCTCTAATTCTGTTCTGGAGGCTGTAGAGGAGCCCAGGCCAGTCCTCCCCTTCCTGGAGGAAGACTCCAACTCCCTGGCTGAGGCGTCTGATAAAGTAGATACTCAGTTGCCAGTTGGCCCTGGAGTATGTAGAAATTTAACTTTCAGCCACTTTCCAGTCCACCTATCCAAAGCCTGGCCCTTAGAAGCAGAGGAAGACCATGACAGGCTAAGGGCCGACTTAGAGTGTGCTTCTCACCTCGTCAGTACCACTGAGACGGTGAGTTATAATGGGGCGTGCCCAGCAGACCTAGAATCACTGGCTTCTGGATCTATAAATGCACAGGCCTGTACAGCGGGAAACAAGGTACCTGGTTCTATGACAGAAGCATGGCAAGTCAATCGGGCCGGCTTGGAAGGGTACCTTCAGAGTGGCAGGAACCCTGGCCTGATAACTTCCTCTGGGCAGAATTTCTTCCAGAAGAGGACTTGCCACAGTCATCATCCCTCAGCCACTGAAGTAGACCCTTGGCCTCAAGATGGGGCTCTTCTCAGGAAAAACACTGCAGGTCAGCCAGGACTGGTAAGCCAGCACCCCCTGCTGGAAGAGAAGGCAGCTCCTTTTCAATCTTCCCTGCAGCCACCTGCCTTGGAAACGTTCTATGTAACCAAAAGCAGGGATGCCTTGACAGAAACTGCCTTAGAGATTCCCGCCTGCAGGGAAGCCTGGGTGCTGTCCCCACCACCCAGAGAAGCCTGGGTGCCGTCCCCACCGCCTAGAGAAGCCTGGGTGCCGTCCCCACCATCCAGAGAAGCCTGGGTGCCGTCCCCACCGCCCAGGGAAGCCTGGGTGCCGTCCCCACCGCCCAGGGAAGCCTGGGTGCCGTCCCCACCGCCCAGGGAAGCCTGGGTGCTATCCCCACCGCCCAGGGAAGCCTGGGTCCCGTCCCCACCACCCAGGGAAGCCTGGAGCTGTGGTCACAGCTATCAAGTCCTCCAGAAAGCCCACTGGAAGAGTAATTTGCCCAAGTTGCTGCAAAGCCAGAATTCTAAGATCGACTCATCTGAACAGGCAACAACAAAGAAGCCAACTGATCTGGACACAGGGGAAGGTCCTGAAGAACTGGAAGAATGCTCTAGAAATGTGAGAGAGGAAGAGGACCATGATCCCGCCTACTGTTTTATTGCTGGGAACAGACATCATCTCCCTCCTACCAGCCTAAAAGCTTCTGAGTGTAGAAATCAACTTGGAATTTTAAATAAAAAATACAGCCTCTCAGTACACGAGGAAGGAGAAGGGGCCTCCTCAGGGTGTCACTGCAGCATTGCCTTTGATGGCTCTGAGTCAAAGACTCTGTTCTTCATTTGTGATTCCAAAGCAAGCTCGGAAGAACAGAGCGAGCTCCTGCCGCAGAGACAGGCCTGTGGTGTGCCCAGTCAGACTTCTGGAGTCGGGTCTGATTTCATTGGTAAAATCACCAACTTCGACCTGGACAAGGGCATACCAGAGGAAACTGCTGTTTCTCTGAAGCCCAGATCCCTCCACTGTCGAGTAAGCAGCCCTGTGGCCACAGCCGGAGGTGGAAGTCCAACACACAAGTGGGAGGGGAGGAAGGAAACCGCGCTTCTCAGGGAAGTGATTTCCAAAGACATCCGAGGAGAGTTTAGTCTTCCAGGAGCTCAGTATACCTGTGAGAGGTGCCGTCTTGTTCTGTGCTCTCAGCAAAGAAAGCCCAGCGAGTGCAAAGCCCACAGGCAATCCCAGGAAATGAAGTCCAAAGAAGAGCTTCTAGGAGAGACACAGAGTAAAGGAGCTAATAGCGCCGATGAAATGGCTAGGCTCATCCGGAGTGTGATGCAGCTGGAGACTGGCATCTTAGAAATGGAATGCAGGCAGAATAAGGATCTTCACGCTTCCCACATGCCAGGTACAGAGTTCATGCTCCAGGACCTACAGGACCAGGAGAGGCCTGACCATGTCCTGATGCCAGAAAGCTCTGGGGAACATTTATTCTTTGAGGACCAGCCATCTTCTCCAGTACAGGTAGAGGATGGTACAGGAGACAGCAAAGCTGGGGAAGTAGAGGGTAACAGTGCTGTCGGTAATGATGCCCAGGCCCAGAAACTCCTAGGCTGCCCCTGCAGACCAAGGGAATGTGCACAAACGAGGCAGTCTAGGAGAGAGCACTCACACCCACCACCAGGAGAAGACAGACTTGCCAGGGACCCATGTGATTCTTTGTGCAAAGGTGTAGCCGTCAGAGAGCCTAGCAGCATTTCCCTTCACTCAAGGAGAAGGAAAGCATTAGCTAGAACTCTGCCATTGCAGCCCAGCACAGCGAGATCTCCTGAACTGGATGATGAGCTTCTAAAAGCAACAGCAAACTACCAAGATCAGGCGTGGGCCTTGGAAAGTTTCAAGGAACCAGAGACTTTGGAAAGTTTTCAGGAAAGCCAATTTGTTGAACTCCCAGGTGATTCAAAGGTGCAGGGCGCAAAAGCTCAAGGGAGAGCTGAAGAGATGACCATGAAAAGGGGAGGGAGCCTACAGGAAGAAGAGAGTATGGTCTCGTCAACTCAGAAACGTCCTGATCCAAGCCAGCATTGTAAGGGCGCATTTTTCAGCCAGCAGGCCATCTCTGCATTCCACAACCAGACAGGCTTCTCTGCAGCTCAGCCTTATGGAGGGTGGAGTGGTACCCAACCCATGCAGTCTCCAAGCTTACCAAGAGGCTGTTTGCATGCCTCTGATACAGAAGACATCTCTTCACTTGAGCACATGTTAGAGCCTACGATGGTGGAAATTACTAGGAGTTGTTTGACAACTGGAGTAGGGCATCAGGATCACAGTGGGGAGACCAGAAGCTGTAGCCCGCAGGGAAGCGCTGCCGAGGAAGCTTCCACCACACACACTGCCTGGTGTGGATCTGTCATGCCCATGGCCATGAGAACTAATGGCCAGTCTGTTATACCGGCCAGCATTTTACTAGAAGCTGAAGACTGGGTAACAGTAAGCATTAGCCCCCAGGGAGATCAGAAAGGGGACCTCAGAGTTACTTCAACAGGCTTGACTACCCAGGAAGGCTTAGGTTCTGAAGCTGAGGCAACTATACAAAAAGAAATAAAAACCAGTTCCTTGGACAGGGTTTCAGGGCAGACTGAGAAGAGGGCCAGTTTCCTCTTACAAAAAGATAGTGACCAGGGGGAGGAGCAAAGGCAGAAGGCAGAGGAGACATCTGGAGATCAACAGTCTGCTAGCTCTGCTCGCTTAACATCCATGTCTGGACTGAGGGCGCCTGATCCAGAACCTCTGCCACTACTAGACTCCTCTGTCCATGCCTCCATATGCCTGGCTATCTTGGCAGAGATCAGACAGGCCAAAGCACAGAGGACGAAGCTTAGTGACTTTGCAGCTGAGCAGACAGTCCTTCCTTACGAGCCTTCACAAGAAGCTGTGTGTTTGTCAGAGGCTGCTGGTAGGTCTGAGAAGCAAATGGTTAAGTTAGGGTCGGGTACCAGCAGGCATGAGCTTGAAGCACAAAGACTGCAAGTGGCATCTCCACCCCCATGCACGCCTGCAGACCTCTTGGCTGATAAGAGGAAAGCCCAGGCCAATGCAGGGAGTTTTCATCATCTGCCTAACCCTGAAACTGACAGAGGACCAGGGCATCACTTGCTCGCTTCCTCTCACACCATCCCAGATTCAGACAAAAGATGCGGTACTGGAGAGAGAAGGCAATTCTGGGGAGCAAGTAGATGGCCTGATTCTTCTGAAGTCAAAGAGGAAAAGAAGGAAACATCTAGAACACTGTCCTCTGTTTATCCTTTGGCCCCAGACAGGCTTCTTTCTGTACCACCTGTAGAGCAGGATGTGAGGGTGGGATCAGAGAGAGTGTCAGTTTTACCTTCTCAAACTTGTTGTGATGACCCTGGTGGGACTCTGCACAGGCAGAGTCAGTTGACTGCACGGGAAACAGCAGAGAGTATATCCTTCAGTGGGCAGGACAGGATCCCGGAGGAGCATCAGGAACTTAGAAGTCTAGAGAGCACCCGTGGAGGAGGCTCGGCTGAGAGCTCAGTAACCTCACAGGAAGGAAAAGCAGTCTGTGCTGAGTGTCAGCCTGTGGTCTGTGGTGCTGGGAATGCTGCTGGCCTTTCAAGGCCTAAGCAAGACTGTGTTCATCGCTTGGACACTTCCACGGGCTTAGAAGAAATGAAGGCAAGCCCAAAGCCATGTGTTGCCCAGCTCAGCGTCCCTAGAAAGGTTGAGGCAGAAGCTCATGTGTGGCATCCTGTCAAGTGGAAAAATGTTGGCTCTGGCCTGGCAGAAGCCTGTGGGGCTGACAGCAAATATACAAGGTCAACTCCGTTGCTAGATCAGAGACCTAGCCTGCATCCCAGTGCAGTTAGAGAAGAGGCTCCAGGTCTGTGCCCAGAGCACCTTGTCTTCAAGGGGAGCACTGGAGACAGCAGGACACTTGACACATCTTGTGAGGAGGAAGAGGACAGAACTGTTCCTTGCCCTCAACTAGGTGGTTCTCAACCTGCTGTTCATCCCTACTACTCTCCTTCTTCTGCCTTGCCCTGTTGTATTGAAGGTGTCCCCAGGAGGGGAACCCCTTCTGCTGCTCCACATCCTGTCTGCTCACCCTTCATAGTGCCATCGAGGGCCCGTGAAGTGGATAGAACAATCGAGAGCTTTCCCAAAGAGACTCAAGTGTTTTTGGAACGTGGCCTCAAGCACCAACATGCTAATGGAGACGTTGGGCCTGCAGATAGCAGCATTCCACCCCCAACCACGACAGCTGCTGTCTCCTCTCCAGCTTACAGCTGCAGCTCCCTTTCCACCTCTGAAGTGAGGGCAGATTGCCTCACCCACACAGTTGCTGGAGGAAGGTCAGTTGAAGGTGCTGGGGAAGAGACTTCAGGGAGGAAGGCCAGTATTATCCACGAGGATGCTTCTCCATCCAGCCCCGCAGGCACGCACTCTGAGCCACTGAGCACTTTGAAGGATAATTCTGAGGGTGAGAATGCACAGGCAGCACAAGCTGAGGCAGAACCCCCTGCAGTGCCTCGGGGAGCACAGGCCTGTCATTTAAATGAAGGATCTGTGGGTGGTGAGCTGCTGATAGCAGCTCAGAATGGACATTTAGAAAACACCATCAGATGCTGTTCAGAAAATACACAACCTTCTGCTGAGGTCAGGGGTCACAGTTCCTTGGGTCCTCAAGCCAATATTGTAGACCTGTTAAAACATCCCTGCCAACCTCAGGTGGAGACTTTGTGGGAGGAAGAAGAGCAACAAAGAGACCAAGCTTTAGAAGGCGGCCAAGACCACGCCCAAGTTAGACATCTAGTACCTTCTGATAAGGATGGCTTTGATGGCTCTCAGACTAGAGCTGGTGAAAGAGAGGAGATGGTTGTGACCAAGTCTTCTGTGTCCCACACTTTCTTTTCAGACTTTGAAGACCTAGCTTCTCTGCCCTTGGGGCAAACTGAACCCTCACAGCCTGTTTCCCAGACTCCTAGCCAGCTCTGCTCTGGAAAGGAGCACCTGGCTCCTCGTCCCAGGCACGCGCTTCCTGTGATTGCAATCTTCTCTGGCCCCAAGACTGCCAGGTATTCCCCTAGGCCTCAGTTCTCCGTGGTCAGCTCATCTCGGTCTCTTCACAAACTAAATTTGAGTGTGGAGCCTTCTTCCCCCAAAGATGAAGACGCACAGGGGCCAAACAGATTGTGGGGCCCACATCTCAGGGGTCGTTCCTCAGAAAAGCCAGTCTCAGTGTCTCCAAGAACCCAGGACTGCAGTCCAAAAGCTTCATGTAACTCAAACAGTAGCCCCATTGGTCACAAGCCCCTGAGACCTGTCATTCCTCCTTACCCAACGTCTACCACTGTGTCATGTATGCCAACGCCTGATCTCATGACCAACTCGATGCCTGGTACTTTGGAACAGGCCCATCAAGGAAAGACAGATAAACTGAGTGTCCAGGGTATGCCAGAGAACTATCACTCTCAGGTGGACAAAGAAATGCTGCACTTTGGTTCTAGTGACATAAGTCCCTATGTCCTGCCCTGGTGTCCACAGGGACCTGTGCATATTGGCTGGAAGCAGTATGTGTTTGGAAGTGCAGTTGATGTCCCTTGTAGCCAGAAACCCCAATGCCTAATGCCATCAGATATGGCTTGCTGCTCCAGCACAGACAATGCCCTGGAAGACAAAAGGTCCCCGTTTCACTCCCATCTCAGGACTTATGCCCAAACTCGTGATCTATCAAACATACACAGTAGTATTGACAACGACCAAAGTTCAAACAAAGGCTGGGAAATACGGAGTTCCTCACTTGCCGTGAGGGAGCCCTGTGTCTTGTTTGGCTCTGAGGGAGTTGCCCCAACTTTGGGTCCTGACAAGAAGCCCCCATCCAAGGGCCCTTCTGAGGAAATAGGCTTTCTGAGGAGTGAGCGGCCTCTGGCTGGGAGGAGTGCTGCAGCTCAGGCCGATGAGATTGTACTGTTCTGCCCATCAGAGACAGGCTGTGCTGTGAGGCAGGCCAGGACGAATGCCTCTGAGCAGGGGACACACAGCCTGGGCTGCAGGCTCCACTCGAGTTGCACCGATATCTCCGCTCAGACTAATGACAGCACAATGTCCGACTCTGAGCTGGCTTCCTGGACCAGCATGCACAACCTGTCTCTCCACCTCTCACAGCTTCTGCACAGCACTTCAGAGCTGCTCGGGAGTCTCTCAAAGCCAAGTGTGGTCCCAAAGGAGCAGAAAATCAAGAATGAGTCCCCAGATGAGGCCCTGCAGGCCGTCATGATGGACAGTTCTACTCAGACCACTATGGATGAGGCCATCCAAACAGATCTGGCCTTACCTCCTCTGCCCTTCCAGGCCCCAGAAGTCAAGCCTCAAAAAGTCAGTGTGATCCTTGAAGTGATAGACTCTGGCATCACCACCGTGACTCAAAAAAGGGGAGCTAGCCCAGTGTTGTTTCAGAAGAGAGAGGCAGACGTGACAACAGAAGCTCAAGACCTCTGTGAAGCAAGCACCCACTATAAGCTGCAGAGCCCTCCTGTGCCCTCACCACACTTGAGCTTTCAGAAAGCACATCTTGGGCAGGACCTTACTTTTGTGAACCCCCCAGATTCTCCTGATGGTTCCCCACCTCCCAGCCTGCAGCCAGAGGAACCCTGCACGGTGGTCAGCAGTCCTGGAATGTCCTACCACTCAGGAGAGTTCACCCAGGAGCCTAGCACCCAGAAGAAGGTGGGCCTATCAAGTGCTGCGCTGGTGGATAGGGCTTCCTCGCCAATCCTTACATTTAGTGCCAGCACCCATGAGTTAAGCAACCCTCTAGACTCTTTCGCTCTATCAGTTCCGTCAGCTTACCCTCCTGAAGACTTCCAGAAGGTTGACATCAGTTCAGACCTTGCTGTTAGTGACCCAAGACCGCCAACGGATAATTCTCAAGCCAGTGATAAGTCCGATGTCTCTCAGAAGGCTGAGTCTCTGGATAGAGAAGGCAAGAGCTCCTTAGAAAGTTCTAAGAGATTATCCCTTGACCCTAGCTCCTCATGCAGCCAACAGCAGAGCTCTAGTGTCCACATTAGTTTCTTTGGGCAGGTCCCTCAGCAGCCTCAGCCCAAAAGCACCACTGGAGACCAAAGCAGACTGCCATCTCCACCACCAAGGCACAGGAAGCTAGGTGGCAGCTTTGTGCCTGAGAAGGTGGCTTCCATAGAGCATGGTCCACAGAGCAGGAGGAGGCCAAGCCAGTGGCAGGGCAGGGCAGCAAATGAGTATGAGAGCCCAGCATTTATTGTAGAGCCACAAGCCAGTGTGGAACGACTCTCTTCATGGAGAGGCCTTCAGCCCCTTCGCCCTTGTCCTCTCTCTTTCACCACAGGGCTTCAAAGTCCTGCTGTAGAGCCTCCTCAGGCCTGCCAACCTGTGGGGCTTCTCTGTCCTGGTTCACATATACTTGTGACCCCTGGTCCCCAGCATCACAGCTTGAGGGACCTCCCAGTTCATAACAAGCTTAATAACTGGTATGGAGTTCAGGATGGACCTGGTAGGAGGCTGCATGTCAGTGAGGATCTAGGAGTTGGGTGCGACTCCAGTTCTGTAGACCCAACACACAGGCCCCTGCAGCCTCCTGACAACGACAGCCAGGGCCCCGAGTGGCTCAGACTGAAGCACATCCCCTTACAAGTTGGGGTCCAGAAACCCTCACTCAGTGTGGAACTCGCAGAAGCAAAACTACACCATGGCTTTGGGGAGACAGATGCCCTGCTGAAGGTGCTGCAGAGCGGGACAGGGGATGTGCTTGCTCCTGAAGAGCCTGCTGTGTTGTCCTGGGAGGAGCGCCACACCAGGTAAGAGCCCTGGGCCTGAAGAGTGGGCAAGGTGAAGTGGAACCTGGCACTGCCCTTTGCTCTTCTTGTATTTTCCACAAGGTCAAAGGACTGCAGGGTTGAGGCCATGTAGGAATCAATCACATTTTGTCTCAGGCAGGAAAAGTCTGTAGAGACCCTTAGGAATGACAGAACTGTGCGACTTTATAACTTTCGTCGAACACGAAGCCTCAGTCCCCAGAAACAACCCAGCTTCCTGCCCAGCAAGGATCTCCCCACTTGGGAACGTGACTTGCCCAGCAGACGCCGAGAGTACCTGCAGCAGCTGAGGAAAGATGTCGTGGCCACCACTAGGTAAGGGCGACTGCAGGAGCCCATGTGGGAGCTGGGACTGTAATTTGAACATCCCAGAGGCTCTTCCATGCCTCTGGATAAACTGAGGTAGATGTGGGGGAGTCTGGGGCAAATGGAAATGGGATCTGTAGGAGGGAAAGGGGTACACAGGTGCAGGAGATGGGCAGAGGGAAGTTACATGGGAAAGTGTTGGGCAGAGGGACTCCAAAGGTGTGCAGGTTTGTGTGCCAAGGACTTAGGATGGCT
Source organism: Acomys russatus (assembly GCF_903995435.1). Lineage (NCBI taxonomy): Eukaryota > Metazoa > Chordata > Mammalia > Rodentia > Muridae > Acomys > Acomys russatus. The sequence goes on from NC_067140.1 coordinate 56,881,530, forward strand.
TGTTCCTCTCTAGAAACCTAAGAATGTAAAATGATGACTGTGCAGGCAACAGGAGGCTGTGCTGAGCTGAGTCAGCTGGGATGGGCAGGACAGTACTTTGATGCACGCACCATGTTAGACGGTGTCTTTTCACCCTGTGGCCTTCCCTAGGATCCCAGAACCAGCCTCAAGATCTGCCCACCCTCCCTCCCACATCGATCTGATGCTTCGAGACTATCTTCGGGCCCGTGAGGAGGCCAAGCTGGAGATTGCCCAGGCTCGGGATCGGCTCAGGGAACGGACTGAACAGGAAAAGAAGAGAATCCGCCAGCAGATCATCTCCCAGCTGCTGAAGGTGGGGAAGGAGGCATCCTCTGCCTTAGGACAGCTACATCCCAGACCCTGACAGCCTTCACTTGGCCTGTTTGCGAGTCTGGTGATCCATTTGGAGAGTGCAGGGCTCTGCTTCCAGCCCTTAGCAGACCACTGTTGTCCCAGGCCAGAGCGTGGGGGGAGGAGGCTTCTGTTGGAGTCAGGGATGTGGGGAAGCATGGAGAGTTGTGGCTTCTGGAAAGTAGGTGGGAGGCTATAGCAGGAGGCTTTGGGGGGTGAGTGGTGGCAGCTGTGGAGGTTGAGAGGGCAGATCTGGGAAGAGGATGTGGTAGGGAGAGTGTATCACCAGAAGCTAGCTTATCTGTCTTCTTCCCAGGAGGAGGAAAAACTCCAAACTCTAGCCCACTCCAGCTCTCTGTGTACCAGCTCCAATGGAAGCATATCTTCTGGTGTCACATCTGGTTACAACAGCAGCCCAGCTTTCTCAGGCCACCTCCAGTCCCTAGAAGTTGTGGTGAGTGGGCGTACAACAGGAAGTTTCTGGGATGAAAAGTGTGTGTAGGATCTATGTTTTCTCAAGGTCTTTGCTGATGTGAGCCCTTCCTGGGTGCCTTTGGTTTAGGTCCTGTTGCCCCCACAGTATTGTGGACCATGGTGGTGGTGGGTTGGAGTGGTGAAAGCAAATGGTTCTAGGTTCTGGCAGGTGCTGTGCAGGTGAGAGGGAGATGACAAACAGAACACTGGCTCCAGGAAGCTCAATGCTGGGAGATATCTTTGTATGTTTAAATGCTAATACCTAGGGACAAGAGAGAGGTGGAGAAAGAACGGGTTCCTAAGGGTTTCAGGCCTAAAAATGACTCAGGACTATCTGCTGCAGTAGGAGGGATGGAATAAGGGAGGAGGGAAAACGTTTTTAAAGTATACACTTAGTGTGCATATGCATGCACATCCCACATCCCTCATGTGGAGGTCAGAAGACAGCTTTCAGTATTGGTTCTGTCTCAGGCTTGGTGGCAGGCACCTTTGCCTGGTGAATCATCTCTCTTGCCCATATTTTTGTTCCACTGAGGAGCTGGTTGAGATAGTGTACTCAGCAAAGACAGTAGAGACCCAGTGGCTCTTCTGGCTCAGTGCTGCACCTGGCCAGGACCAAGGTTTGCTGTCCAGAACTCATTACTTCCTCCTCATCTTGCTTTCATTTTAACTTTATTACCCACACTAATCCCCTCCAGAGATGGCCTCCTTGTTGCCACAGGTACAGGTGATGTCTCACGTACTGACCCTTGAGTGTGGCCATTCAGTAGAGGGCTCCATCCTCAGGTACTGGTTATCATGATTGCTGTGGCAGCTGATCTGCAAGCAATCCTTTAAGCCTGTGGCCTGGGCAGGGAAGCCTTCCTGGCTAGTGTCTACTGCTGTAAGCTCTTGAGGCATCTGTCTTAGTCACTGCTCTATTGTGGTAAAGAGACACACATGGCCAAGGCAACTCTTACAAAAGAAAGCATGTCATTGGGAGGGCTTTGCTTACAGTGTCAGCTCAGTCCATTATCATGGCAGGGAGCATGGTGCTGGGGAGGCAGCTGAAAGCTATACTCTGCTCAACAGACAAACACTGAGCCTGGCATGGCTAACCCCAGTGACATACTTTCTGCAACGAGGCCACGCCTCCTAATCCTTTCAAATAGTGCCACTCACCAGTGATCAACAGTATCATTGTGAGTCCAAGGGCTTGAAGGCTTCCAGAGGATTCAAGTGTATGACTCTTTGGGGGCCATATTGACACCACCATAGCATCCAACCTCCTGAAGTCCCATTGCAATTGCTAGTGGGAGGTGTTTTGAGTATCTGCTGTTCTGCAGGAGGACTCTCAAGTGCCAGAGTTCCGAGACACTTGGATAGGGGACTGGCGGGTCCGCTCCACAGTGAGGAACAGTCACCTGTATCTGACTGGGCCTACCTGGAAGAGCTTAGCCCACAGTGAGTACAAAGCTTGGGGAATGGAGTCTAAGGGATTAACTGGTCCAGACTCTTTGGCCCCATGCCACTGTCCCACCACTTTTTCTCTTTGCTGTAGGCCGCAGAGCCTCCCTAGGCAGTAGCTGCTGCTCTCTCTCCGGCCTATCCAGCTTAGGGACCTGCTTCTCCTCCTCCTACCAGGATTTGGCCAAACACATCATCAACACGTCAATGGCAGATGTGAGTCTGTTCCTTCCCTTCTTCTGTTGATACAGCTGGACTTCGATGGGGAGGAAGAGGAAAGGGGGCAGGCAGATCAGGGCCACCAAGGCATGGGTGCTTCTGGAACTCTTCATCTTGACAAATGGGCATTTGGTAACTGTTACCTGACTGATGAACCTAGAGGCCTGGCTTTTATCCTCTGACCCAGGTAATGGCTGCTTGTTCAGATAATCTCCACAACCTCTTCAGCCGCCAGGCAACAGCTGGCTGGAAGTAAGTTATTTTGCTGAGCTTTGGTCCTTCCGCTGTCATTCTCTTCCTCCTCTGCTCTGCTTCCTGCAACACCTCATGCTGTACCTTCCTTTGTATCCAAGCTACCAGGGTGAGGAGCAGGAGGTACAGCTCTACCACAAGGAATTTTCTTCTACTCGACACGGCTTCCTGGGTGCAGGTGTGGTGTCCCAGCCACTCTCTCATGTGTGGGCAGCTGTGAGTGATCCCACTCTGTGGCCTCTATATCACAAGCCCATCCAGACAGCAAGGCTGCATCAGCGAGTGACCAACACTATCAGCCTGGGTGAGTCCAGGGGCCTGAAGGCTTCCAAAAGCCTGGCCACGGAGTCAGACGTAGAGGGTTGGAGCAGCACTGCTCAGCAAGTCTGTGCTAGGGATCCAAGTGTCGAGTAAAGCCAGACTTCTGAACATGGAAGGATCAATACTCAATCTGTCTGTCCTTCTAGTGTACTTGGTGTGCGACACCACACTCTGTGCGCTGAAGCAGCTGCGGGATTTCTGCTGTGTCTGCGTGGAAGCCAAAGAGGTGCCTATGTTGTGGTGGTAAAATGTTATGGGGTGAACGTGGGCTGAAGTGCCATGAGGTATAGGGTGGCTTGAGGGCTGGAGGCGTTACCACCCATCATCCTGACTAGCCTTAAAGATGTCCGTGTTCTGTCATTACACAGGCAGGACTCACGTATATCTCTGTCCCTAGGGGCACCTGTCAATTATGGCAGCTCAGTCTGTGTATGATACATCCATGCCAAGACCTAGCAGAAAAATAGTCCGAGGAGAGATCCTGCCCAGTGCCTGGGTCCTGCAGCCTGTCATCACGGAGGGGAAAGAAATAACCAGAGTCATTTTCCTTGCCCAGGTAACACTGCATCCTCTCATGGCATAGCTCTCTCTGCTGCATAGAATCCCTAGTTGCCAGGCCGTTTGGCCATAGTAGGCTCACAGTAAGGGGAATCAAAGAGGGGGGAATAATCAAGTTTATAGTCTTTGTGAAGCTCTCAGCACCAGAGCCTGACTTATATATATCCTATGGCTGATGATGGTGTCCTTAGGAACTAGACGGGCTCCCCCCTCACCTATCTTGTACAGCTCTCTACTCTCTCAGGCCAACTCTAATCGCATCACCGGGAGGGGAAAGCTAGTACTTAGGCCTCTTGAGATCTAAGTGCACCTCCAGTCAGCGCAGCCAGAGTGGCTGCTCCAGGTTTGTTGGTACCTTCAGTTTTTTCTTTTTCTTTCAGGTGGAGCTGGGTGCACCAGGCTTCCCTCCTCATCTTCTCAATTCCTTTATCAAACAGCAGCCGTTGGTTGTGGCCAAGCTAGCATCTTTCCTTGGTAGTTAGTATTGGTCCATGGAGATAGCATGGCTGAGATGTAAGCTCAGGACACCTGGGATTCTATAGTTACTTCTAAACCCCGAGGCAAGAAACGCCCAGGCTGCCTGTGGTTGCCAACTGTATAAATGGCACCAGCCCAGGGTGGCCAGCAAAAGCAGTACTTAGTTATCTGGTTACCCCTGAAGAGTGGGCAACCTGAAGCTCCTGACCGTAGCTGTCCGAAGAATGAAACTCAACTCACCTTCAGGATTTCTCACCTTTATTTCCTGTCATGGCACATCAAGTGTTCAAAGCCTGGGAAAAGCACAGACTGCAGAGCTGGAGACTGCAGTGCCTTGGCAAGGTACCTCCTTGGCAGATAACCATTGGCCTAGGCTGCTCTGGATCTGCCTCCGACACTCAGCTTCACTTTTTGATGGAGTGGCAGAAAGGACCAATGCAGACAGTTTAAAGAATCAACTGCGAACCAGAAACTGATTGAGATTGTTCTCTCATTGAACGTTTACATTTTACTATTCATATACTTTCCCCTGCCCCATTTACTGGCCATTGTGTATCGCTGGTAGTCAGTCAGTCTGCCTTGAGCTCAGTGTAATAGGAGACCACAGAAGAAACAGAGTATGGGGCCTGAAGACCAGTAAAGGATAGGGGCAGCTACATGCTGATTGCTAACAAGGTGGGAGGGATTTCAAACAGATTGTCTAAGAGAGGATTAAGTTCTGGCAGGTCTTGACCTTGTGCCAACATTTAAAACCTCTTCGTACCAAATGCTGAAAATCATGAGCCACCACACCTGGCACCCACTTCTTTTGATATAGCTCTGTTAACTGGGTAGGGTGTGGTGGAACATGCCTACAGCACTCTTGGTAGTAGACGCAGGAGGACCAGAAGTTCAAGATGATCCTCAGGTAGCCAGCCTGTTAAACACTAGACCCTGTCTTTTTTTTTTTTTTTTTTTTCCTGAGACAGGGTTTCTCTGTGTAGCCTTGGCTGTCCTGGATTCGCTTTGTAGACCAGGTTGGCCTCAAAATCACAGTGATCCACCTGCCTCTGCCTCCTGAGTGCTGGGATTACAGGTGTCCGCCACCACGCCCGGTTCAGACCCTGTCTTTTTTTTTTTTCCTTTTTTGGTTTTTTGAAACAGTCTCTCTCTGTGTTAGCCTTTTAGACCCTGTCTTAAGCAACAAAAATATCTAAGTACTGTTTTAATATGACAGAACAGAAAAAAGGGTTGTTTTCTTGGATCTTGGCCTGGTTGAACCCTTGCACATTTTTCATGTTCATCCAGAAACAGTAGGGATAAGAAATTCCCTTTATTTCTGTCACTCCAAATCTTTGGTGAAAGAAGGTCCTCTTATGGAGATAAGTCTAGTTAAAGGGCAATTTTCTTTATAAGATTTTTCTACCCTCTTAAGAGTATTTATACATTACCAACTGAATGTTTTAAAATTTGCTTTGAATTTATCTTTATGTGGTAATGCACTGTTATACATAATGCCTACTAATGTTTTCCTTACACACTTGCTTTTTTTTGTTTTTTGTTTTTTTGTTTTTGAGTCAGGATCTTACTCTGTATATAGCTTCAGTCCTAAACTAAAGGCAGAGGCCACCATGCAGTTTCTACCTCTTTTGTGCCTTACTGAGACTGTTGACCTAAAAAGGTCAACATTTTTGTCTTTAAAAAAAGGCATGGTGGCACATGTTTTTAATCCCAGCACTCAGGGAGGCAAAGGAAGGTAGATCTCTGAGTTCAAGGACAGCCTGGTCTACAGAGTGAATTCCAAGAAATCCAGGGCTACATAGAAAAACCTGTCTCAAAAACCAAACAGAAGGTATCCCTCAGGGTCATAGCAGTATCTACTCAGGATTCAGGGTTGAGATTTTCTGTTTACATGCATGTGCTAGTATTTCCTATGAGCTTAAGTTGATAAACCCCACATGAAACCTGAGTCAGCAATCTGAAGTATTCAGTCAACAGGTAGCTTCATGTCCCACCTCTGCACATTTAACCATCGATCATAATTACATTAATTAATATACCTAGATAACTTATATTAAAGGATACAGGAAGGGAAAAAGAAAAACCCAAGGGTGTATATAAGATAGATAGGTATAGTTATAACACTATGCTACTATGTATTAAATAGTGGTTGACTGCTGTGTAATTCCGTATCTGTGGGCCTGCACTGATCCTATTGCAAAAGACAAAAGGTAAGTCAGGCTTTCGTAAGCACAAGGATCACCCTAAGCTGGGGTTGTTCCTGGCCAGGCATAAAGAGCTGAGTGTTTTTACCTCTAGGAAGTCCCAGGTGCCTTGAGGCTACTGGTCCACAGAACACACAATAAAAATATCACCAACTATTAACTCAAAAGGAAGTTCTGAGGTAAATCAGACATCTCAGTGCCTGCAATACAATTATCACCAAAGCTACTTGCCATGTAGGGAAGCTTAGACAGCAGGGAGTATATATATATATAGAAGTAGATGACAACAGTTCATAGCAGATGGTGCTTCTAAGCCTGGGTCTCAGCATGAGAGAATGCAGGCATCATGAAGAGGCAAGGCAGTTCACTCACTGCTGCACACTTTCAGAAGGGGATAAGAGCAGGGAGAATAGCCATCAAAGCCTTGTTAAAGTTTTATTTAGAAAAAAAATCCCCAAACCCATTAATTTTCTACACTAGGCTTAGTCTGATTAATTCCCTGCAAAGAGGTCCATATAAGACAATTTTCACTTGGGTGTGTCCTACCTTATTGGCTGCCAATATTTGGGGGTGGGGGTGACAGTCCAGCTTCTGGAAGCAAGAAAATGTAGACTTCCAAATCCATGTTTTGTTAACTTTCTCACAAGTTAAGTGCACAAGTTCTTTGCCTATCAAGATTTCTCAGAATCACAAAGTTTTAAGAGATGCCGGGTTAGCAGCAACTTGAAGCTTGAAATGCCTGGACCAGCACACACGCATTTCCTTTAGCATCCTGATGAGAAACACCAGCCCTTCTGCTCCAAGACTGGAGTCTCTAGGCTTTTCCACGTGACTTTGAACCAGGTTCTCCTTCCTCTAGATCTCAGGTGTTGAGGCCCTTGTCTGTGGATGCTGTAGCAGCACACTTCCTTCACTTAGGAGCAGCAAGCCCGATTACAGACCTGGCCATTCGTGCCCCAGCAAGGCGTGCAGTGGGCTCTTGAGCCTCCTCCTGAGGCAGGTTCTGGTAACATGCCCAAGAGGGCTGTTTACCTGCCCTAGCTCTGGGCCAGCACTGTCCCTCGGTTTGGTTGCATAAGTTTACAAGCTCTGAGCTGAGGTTCTAGCAGATGGGGCTCAGCTAGGAACAAGCGAAATAGTGTTGATAATTCTTCTGAGAAGTCCTGAAATAAATAGAAACGTTAAGAGAAAAGTAATTCTGGATGGTCTGCACTTCCTAAGGTCAGTCCCAAACAAGCTCTCACTGAGTGTGAAGCACTGATGACCCAGCTATTTTACTCGATGCTTCCTATGCAAAAATGGATATGAACCTTCACGATTGGTATACCATCTTTAAGCACAAAGTATTCATCCTATTTTATGGGTCCTGTTTTGCTCTGATTCACAAGAACATTTTAAACATAAACTGAAAGTGTTGAGTTTCAAATCCCCAATATTCACTGGGCCATGCTACTTTCCAGTTGTCCTCCCCGTGGGTCCTCTGAGAGTCTTGCAAAGTAGTCACTTAGATCAAACCCAATACGCAGTCTCACGGTAGTCCTAAAAACACTTGGCAAGAATGCACATAGCTGCCAGCTATGGTGGGCCCACAACTAGAATTCCAACACCCAGCAAACAGAAAGAATGCAAGTTTGTGGCTAGCCCAGGACAAATGAGACTTATTTCATGTAAGACAAAGGTATTAAGACTCCTTACCCCTGGCCACTGGGCCTCATTAAGGCTGCCCAAACAGGCTTCTATCTCCAGCTGTCCCATGAGGTCCTTTTCTACCAGCTCCCGGAGTAAGAACAGTAGCAGATCCCACTGTAAGACAGCACAGCGAAGGTCAAACGATGTCAAGACCACATAGTAGTCCTAACAACAGGACAGAGCTGGGGCTGGAGAGGTGGCTCAGCATGCTTTATAGAGAGAGCACTTGCTGCAGCTAGGGTACAGGGTGTGTGTGTGGGGGGGGGGGGGCAGTGATGATGGCAGCAGCACACACTTTTAATCCTAGCACTCTGCCTCCTGAGTTCTAGGCCAGCCTAGTCTACAGAGAGATTTCTAGGACAGCCACTGCTACACAGAGAAACCCTGTCTAGAAAAACCAAAAGAAAACAGAAGAAAAAGTGTGTGGGGGGGAGGGGGAGGACTGATTATAAACTATTTACAAATAAACACTAAAAAAAAAAAAAAAAAAATCAAAGCTGCCAAGAGGAGGAAATTGAGACAAAGGGAATCTGATTTAGTGTGAACCAGGGAGAGAATAATAAAGCAAACAACAGCTTATAAAACTTGGGTTGGAGCTAGGCGGCGGCGGCACATGCCTTTAATTCCAGCACTCAGGAGGCAGAGGCAGGAGGATCTCTTTTGAGGCCAGCCTGGTCTACAAGTTAGTTTAGGACAGCCAAGCTACACAGAGAAACCCTGTCTCAAAAACAAAACAAAACAAAAAAAACTTAGGTTGGAGCACTGAAGAATGTTAAAAACATGACTTGGAGCTAGGTGTGGTGGCACACACCTGTAATCCCAGCACCACTAAGGCTAAACAGATAAACCCTGTCTTGAAAGAAACAACAAAAAATACTTGCAAGGATAAAGAGATGGCTTAGTAAAGTGCCTAATGTGCACACATAATTACCTGTGCTTGGATCTTTGTTGTATGAGTGGCTACCTGTAATCCTAGTGCTGGGGGGAGGCTAGAGATAGGAAAATCGTGGAATCTCAATAGCTAGGTTAGCCGATCAGTGAGCTCAGGTTCAGTAAGAAGAGTGCTCACTAACAAGTTCATATGCTACTCCCCCCAACACACACTATAGATCCCCCCCCATACAACATCACTGCTGAGCTGGGCATGGTGGCTCATACTAGGCAGAGGCAGGAAGAATGTTACAAATTTAAGGCCAGCAAGGACTAAGATCCTATTTGAAAATCCATACATATGGGCCTAGAGAGATGGCTCAAAGGTTGAGAACACTTGTTGCTCAGCAAGTTTAATTCTCATAGCCACCCCAGTTCCAGGGGATCTAACAGGTATATGCACAGTACACAAACATATACATGCAGGCAAAAAATTTAGACATAAATCTAACCACTCCCAACAAACACCACAGACAGAGGCCTTGTGCCTGACTTACCTCCCTTGGCCGAGTATCTGCCAGAAGCCCCACATTTCTTGGGCTGAGTAGAAGCTGTAATGGAACTGGCCCCTGGAAGTCATCCTTCCATAAAGAAAGCAGCATGTGCAGAAGCCTTCGAGCTTGTCCTCGCTCTAGCCTGTGCTGTGTTGGGGGCCCTAAAATGGGAATCTGGTCTGCAACTACAGGAAGAGGGAGAAGGTAAGTTTTTAATGGAGGCGTAAGAGCATGCCCTGTGCCCCTAACCTTGAGGTGTGGGGAATGTAGCATGAGGGATCTGATGGAAAAGGAACCATACCTAGGAGAGAAGCCAACTCTATAGAGCACTTGGCCAGATGCTGCTCAGCAGTTGGGCACAGGAACTATGGGGAAAAAGGAGATATGTGAACAGCATTCTTACTGCTTTGAGGATTGGTCCTGAGCCAATGTGGCTCATGCCACATCTCACCTGGCGGCACCGCAGTGACTGGCCCAGCTGGATCAGGAGCTGCTCCAGATGCTCTGGGGAAACACCCTCCTCAGGGTCCCGTGGCCCCGCAGCCAGGGAGAGCACATCCTGTAGAGAGCAGTGTTGAGACCTCATACAAGGCTGCCAGAAACTTGGTTTGGGATGGGAACCAGCCAATGGAGAGAGGCAGAAGGAAAACAGAGCCCAAGGGAGTGAAGCAACTGGGCTAAGGTGTTCTTAGGGCTGAGGCTCAGGCAGTAGAGCACAGCTTGGATAAGCAATTAGAAAACCTAGAGGGAAGTAGATGGAGTGGTAAGCCTACCTGACCAATTCCTAGAGGACATCTTAAAATAGTTGGGGAAACGGCCGTATCTAGAGTCTGAATATTTCTCTCTTGTGCTCCTCTGTTCATCTCAGAGAAGTGGTATCTAGCCTGATACCTTTTCCTGTCCTTGGAACTGTAGGACAGTCCCCATCGATGGGCACTGCTTTCTAGTCTCTATTCCAAGAGCACTGATTTGTTGGGAGCAGGGCCAGATAGTATTTTAGCCCTTGAAAATCACAGGCCTAAATATTGCTCCAACTATTCATCTCTGCCTTGGTAGCACAAAGGCAGCTACAGATCATATATAAACAAATGGGTGTGGTTGTATTCAATAAAACTTTATTTGTAAAAACAGACAGCAGGAGCCAGGCATGGTGGTGCATGCCATTAATCCCAGCAGAGACAGGAAGCCAAGCTGGTTTACAAATAATCTAGGACAGCCTGGGCTGTTACACAGAGAAACTGTCTTGAAAAAAAAAAAACAAAAATCAGACAGCAGGCTCCATTTGGACTGTGGCTGTTTGCTGACTCTTTCTCTATAGAGTCAGTTTCTCTCAAGATACCAAGGGATAATATGTAGCATTTATACTATCTACCATTTTTATAAATTATTTTAAGACAGTCTCATTTAAGTTGCCCTTTCTTAGTCCTGTGATCCTCCTGCCCCAGCCTCCAGAATAACTGGGAATCCAGGCCTGTACCACCAGGCCCAGCTTGTTTTTTTGTTTTGTTTGCTCACGTTAGAACTGATACTTTATGCTTAGTGCCCAGCATTACTTCCAGCATGGAATAGTACAGAAACCATGTGTAGACACTGGACTGCCCCTCAGAAACTTTCCCACTGTGCATCCATTCACCACCGTGTGTACAAGATGCATTTAGTGAAGAACTTTAGATCTGGCCTGTTGTGGTGACATACACCCTTTATTCCAGTTCTTGGGAGGCAGAGACAGGTGGATTTCTGTGAGTCTGAAGTCAGCCTGGTATACATAGTTCTAGGCCAACCAGACTTACATAGCAGGACTCTGTCTCAAAGAAAAACCCTAACTTTGGATGATTTTAGACCAAAAGTCTTAGGAAAAATGTTCAATTCAGCTCTGTTCTATGTAATCCCACTCAGTAAGGAAATAAACGGAAACCAGCCAGACAACACACAAAGCTTCTATACAAATTCTGAAGCCAATGTGAAAAAGAAACAAGCAGCGGGAGAGGGAGTGGGAAAGCCAAAGGGAGTAGGGTAGCTGTGTACTTTTATCTCGGAGATGAGGTGGGAGGGGAGGGGAGCATGGTGCTCACAGGCTCGGGAGCAGCCCCTCCGCTCCACCCGGGCAGTTGGCTCAGGACCCTGGGCTCGTAGCATGCGACTCACGGCTGCTTTCACCTCCCTTCTAATCAGCGCTGCCAGGCAGAGGGAGAACAAGAATGGAGTCACTGGAGTGTCCTCTGCATGGGCTTGCCACGACAACCCACACCTTTCACTGGTTTTAACTAACTCACCTAATTTCCCACAAACTATTCAATACCCTGCTTGTCCACGTATAAAAACTTGGTTTAGTCACTCCTTTCCTAGACCTCACCTGTAATGTTGGCTGACAGCCAAGAGCAGGCTTTCTCTGTTGCAAGCCCCACAGCAATGTTCTCTGCACTGCTTAGAACCTGTGGGACAGAAGGACTGCTGAGTCAGGGACTTGGGAACGCAGGTAGTACAACATTGGATGCTATAGTCCAGGACCCACCCTACAGTAGCCTCACACAAGTGCATGTATACACATGTGTATATGCATGCATGTCTACTGGCCTGCTAGCTGCAGGTTTCCTTCCTACGTACAGCAGCTGGAGTCTCCTCTGGTAACAGTGCTTGCACAGCGGTAGGGCTCTTCCTTTGGCAGAATCTGAGAAAAGACAGAAAGAGGTCAATGTAGACTGACTCACACAAATAAATTCCCAAGTGCACCAGGCCTATGATCTGGAAACTCTACTTCAGAAGGAAGTACAGTCCATTCTCCAACCCACCAGAGATGCTGGAAGGAGAGATCCACCCACATTAGCCCTACACTCTTCCAATTCAACATGTGGACTTTTGTGTCCAAAGACATAATCCTTCAGAAAAGGGGGAGCAAGCTAGGCATGGTGGCGCTGGCCTTTAATCCCAGCACTTGGGAGGCAGAGGCAGAGGCAGGCAGATCTCTCTGAGTTCCAAGCCAGCCTGAACAGCCAAGGCTACACAGAGAAACCTTGTCTCTGGAATAAAAAATAAAAATAAAATAAAATAAAATAAAATAAAAAAAAGAAAAAAAAAAAAAAAAGAAAGAAAGAAAGAAAGAAAAGGGAGCGCTGGGCTGGAGAGATGGCTCAGTGGTTAAGAGCGCCGCCTGCTCTTCCAGAGGTCCTGAGTTCAATTCCCAGCAACCACATGGTGGCTCACAACCATCTATAATGTGATCTGATGCCCTCTTTTGCAGATAAAGCACTCATATGCAATAAATGAAATAAATTTTACCAAAAGAAAGAAAGAAAAAGAAAAGGGGGTGCAGAGCAAAGGGAAGGAAGGAAAAGAAATGCAACAAAAGGAATGTGAGCGAGACAAGAAAGGACAGGGAGAAAAATCAAAAGGAAGCTGGGTGAGGTCATGCCTGTAATCTCAGCAACTAGAAGTTTGAGGTCAGCCTAGACTACAGAGTGGGAACCAGTTTTAAGAAACAAAAATTTAACAAAACGAAGAGGAGACTTCAGTAGATGACAAAGTCCAAATAGATTCTTACTCCCGCCCCAGGGTCAATGCTTCGGCCCCATGGGGGCACAGTTGAGAACACAAGAATTCCAACAGCTGGGCTGGATCTCCCCCTTCTTGTCCCTGTGTCACCAGATGCTCCTGAAGAAGTGACTCAGCTTGATGCACCAGGTCTGCCACCAGTGTCGCCCTGTAGCAGGAAGAGCAAAGTTTGGGACAGAAGAGTTAAGAGGAAAGGGGCTGCAAATTTTAGGAAATTTTAGCCTCTTTGCTCTCCCAGGGAGAGCTTAGTTTAAAAGTTTACAGGGAGAAAATGAGAAGGGATTGAGACTAGGACTCTCATTGTACTCTTACTTGATGTGTTTGACACAATTTGATCCAATTCTTTCTGCCACAAATTCTACTGTCCTTCGCAGGGAGGGTGGCTGGTTGTGGAAGAAGGCCTGGGCAAGCTGAGCCTAGCAGAAGGAGGTGGAGGCAGGTGAAACAGCACTGTGAGGGCTTCCTTCTGCCTCCCCTACCAACTGCCCGCCCTCCCTTTCCCTACCTATGCCCTTACCTGCAACCCCTGGCTGGTCTTTGGAGGCAGGGTTCCCAGGCTGGTCGTGGTGGTGGGAGTGATTTTCCTTACAAAGCCCCCACTGCGCCCACTGCTGCCCGAAACCCAGGAAGCAAGCAGTTTCCGGAGCTCTCCTGTAGAGGAGTCAAAGTCCTTACTTCCCCTCCTCCCCCAAACATGGCCTTTATGGAGCAAAACGAATGAAGTACCCAGAGAGCTTAAAGATAGAATATGGTGAGGAGTGACCAAGTCCTCTTCGGTATCCACAAAAGGACAGGCCATGGGCCACAGGGGGAGAGAGAGATGCTCACCAATGTAGGGGCAGCAGGTATACAACAGCTGCTGGTCCACAACAGGCACACTGTCCTGTGGGAGAACAGGCCAAGGTTGGAGGGGAAAGGCAGGCAGTCTCCCTTTCCTCCCAAACACACAGAATCACCTTAAGCCTTTCTAGCTTGTCTCCTGCTGAGCCTTCATCTACTCAGTTCATAAACTACTGGGATTCACATGGCCCTTGTGTGACCAACACTCACCAAACCATGCTCTGAAACAGCTGTATCCATCTCAAAGGCATCTACCTGACCATCTTCTAGAAAGAATAAGTCCTCAGGAACTGTAGGTATCTAGTAAGAAAGGAAGGCAGTCAGAGCATCATTGGTGTTCTAAGATTTGTCAGACTTTCTAAATCTACTGGGGCCCTGGGTCAAACAAGTTGTCTTCTGAAGTCACAACAATACACATCTCTCTCAGAACTTTCCTCTTCTGTCCCCTGCCTTACTTAGATTCTAAAGCTCTCCAGGCTCTGCCATGGCAGCCCCCTACTACCCTTTCCAGCCCATCCTTCTGCTTACCTGGAAAAGCCATCCCAGGACAGCAAGCAGCAGCAGCTTGTTCAGGAAGCACATCTCCCTTTCCTTCTCCTTCGATAACACCAAACTCCTAAAAGGTAAACAGGATGTGAAAAGACTCATGCCAAGGACAGACGGGAGTAAACAAAGACTGTCACTAGGAAGGGAGTTCTTCAAAAGCAGACCTACATCCCACTACTGTAGGGAAGACAAACAGGAGCTCACTGAGACTTGTACCTCACATCCTTCTAGCTAGGCCGCCTGACGAAGGGAAGGACCAAGGGAATGCAAACAATTGCCTCTCCTGAGGCTGCTACGGCTGTGGAAGCACATAAAGTATAGCCCTCTAGGCCCTCTTCAGTGGCAGGGTATGCAAATCAGACATGCTCTACTCACCGATGTAAGTGCAGCAGGAGAGCAAAGACACTCCGGTAATAGTCCAGCAAGGGGACAATATGGTCAGCAAAAGAGAGGAACTCCACCAGCCAGGGCACAGTGAGCACTGCCCGACGGGCCCACAACCCCTGCTGCAGCAAAGCCCGTATATCCAGAACAGGAGGGACCTAGGAAAGCAAAGATTCCATCAGTGAGCATGTCCTTAAAAGGGGCTGGCTGACACCCTCTAACCTGCTGGGTTTCTAGAATAGCCAAGGAAACCAGTCAGCCTCCACATTTTTCTAGTCTACTCAGCTCTTCCTTACCTGGATCTCCCACACTCACCTGGCTCCTGAGGGCCAGAATAGAGTCCTGAAGCTCACGGGTTGGGGGTGGCTCAGGCCCTCGGTATGGTAGGAAAGCCACAAAGCCCAGAAATTTAGCCAAAAGTCTGAGACTGAGAAGCACTACAGCAAATTGCCTCCGTTCACCCTGCATGAGGAAATCAAGTGAAACAATGTCCTTTGCGTGAGTCTTCTAGACAGCTTAAAATCTGTTGAAGTTTTCCCTGAATACATACCCTTTCCTTCCTAGATTCAGACCCCACTATCTCCCTCACTTTATTTTCTAACCTGCCAGTCCACGTCTGACTCCCCATCTTCATCGCCAGGCTCATGTTGAGGCAGGGGAAGGCCATTGAGCTCCCGAATCTTCAAGCTCAAACTATCCATAAGATGCTGATTAAAATGGAAGCTTGGGTGGGAGAAGAACAAAGACACAACAGGAGAGGCACTGAAATAGGTTAAAACTGTGTAGAAGAGGTACCCCAGACAAGAAGGACTCACAAGGAAGACGAGCTAGAGGACAATGACATTACCTATGTGGGTAAAAGAATGAGAAGAGGAGATACAAATGAGAGAAGCCAGAAGTCACTTTCAGACACGTTCAACCCAAGGCTCAGGCTAAGGAGAATGGTTTGTTCTTTGAGGAAACCAAACCTTTCTTGGCCTCAGTCTCTCTCCCTTTGAGACACAGGAGACGCTTACTTGCTGGCACTCATGATGAAATCCCTGAAGAAGCCTTGACAGCCTGGGAAGGTGGGGGGTGGGCAGGGCCCCCCACTGCTCTGAGGGGCTATAAGCCGTTCTTGGAGCTGTCGTAGTCGGCCCAGCTTGTCCGCTCCTAGCATATTCAACACGTCTGGAGCTTCACCCAAGACAGATCCCCCAGCACCACCAGGGCTCTGACACATCTGAGATATTTAAAAGGGAGGAGAGAGATTAAAAAATAAAACCAACCAACCAAACAAACAAAAAACCACGTAAGAGAGAAACACTAAACAAAATAAGGAGAAAGTGGGATAAAGCTCAGTAGAAAACACTTGCGTAGCATGAGCTAGGACTTGAAAGAAAGTAATGGGCACAATGGAGGGTTTATCTTCGTACTTGAAAGGTGAAAAGACTGCAACTGCAAGGCAAGCATCATTTGCCTCAGATTACCAGAACTAGGGTTTGAAGATACCCTGATTACTAAGCTCCTTTGTAACTATAGCACAAGTAAAGAAAGGGATGGTGGTGAGAGGCTAGGTAAGGGCACGAGGTCCAAGGCAGATCAGAGAAGTCAGTGAACACTTGTCCACCAAGTTTGAACTACCATCCAAAGAGTAGGGTTTTTTCTCTTTATTTTCATTTTTTTGTTTGTTTGTTTTTGTTTTTCGAGACAGGGTTTCTCTGTGTAGCCTTGGCCATCCTGGACCCACTTTGTAGACCAGGCTGGCCTCGAACTCACAGCGATCCGCCTGCCTCTGCCTCCCGAGTGCTGGGATTAAAGGCGTGCGCCACCACGCCCGGCCAATTTTTTTTTTTTTTTTTTTTAATTTGTAGTTAGAATCTACTAGGTTGTCTATCTGGTTCAGAGTGCCAGCCTTGATTTAGCTGCCCACATCTTTGGCTACTGTTATGGCTATTACCTGGAGAAGCTGTTTTTGGAAAAGCCGGACAAAGTGACTGTGGCTGCAGGCTGCTGAAAGTTGACCCATCATGGCTCTGCAGAGAAAGAGGCAGACACAGAGTATGTGGGAAGGAGGCAGTGACATATTCTGGCTGTTTAGTGAAGACTTGTACATCCCTTTTGTCAGAAAGCACACATAGGAGAAGGTAAGAAATGTTCCCTACACCCCCAAAATTCCTCCAGGCTACAGACTGAACCCACCAAGAAATGCCTAGTCAGATTCATTCAGGTCATGGTCTGTGCCAGTGAACATCACGATCAGTGTGAGAGGGAGATACAGACTGAGGATACTTTTCTTTCTTTTTTCTTTTTTTTAAGATAGTATTTCTCTGTGTATCCTTGGCTGTCCTGGAATTCTCTTTGTAGACCAGGCTGGCCTCGAACTCAGAGATCCGCCTGCCTCTGCCTCCTGAGTGCTGGGATCAAAGGTGTGCACCACCATGTCTGGCTGCAGAGGATGCTTTTTCAACAGCCTGACCATCTGTCTATGCAGTTTGGATCCTTGGGCTTGGTCTTTTCCCAAGCATTTGCCATTCTACAAGTACATGGCATTCCTGGGTATGAGAAGATAGAGATAAACCCCTTTATTTTATTTTTTGGTTTTTCAAGACAGGGTTTCTCTGTGTAGCCTTGGTTGTCCTGGACTCACTTTGTAGACCAGGCTGGCCTCGAACTCACATCCATCTGCCTGCCTCTGCCTCCCACTCCCTAGTGCTGGGATTAAAGGTGTGTGCCACCACGCCTGGCGATAAATCCCTTTTAATCTAGGTAGAATTATCAGTAACTAGAGACTGAGGAAGAGAGAAGTACAAAGAGGGAACACCTTCCCAACAATCACCCTAAATAATACTAGGTTGCTGCTCACTGTAAGAGCAAGGAGATGGCCGAGCAGGGAAAGAGCACCCACCTGATCCTGCTACCCAAGCCCTTCTCAAAATCCCAGCTGGGTTCCTCATGGTGATCTTCCCACTCTCGAAGCACCTCATAGAACACATCCCTGAAAGGTACGCAAGTGTCATCAGCTGACTCCCAGGTGCCTACACCCACTTTGCCTAGCTTGGAAGCTTTAACATAGGCTTGCCCACAGTGCCAATGGTTAACGTCCATAGTTCTTTACAGGATGATAATGTTACAGCCCCAACAGCAGCACATCACAGGCATCTGTGGACAGGGAAAGCTGACCCTATGGTCAGCTAAGCTCAGGGATTCGGGTCTGTGGGCACGAAACAGAATGATGCCAACAGGCTTTATTACGATGGCCGGTAGCAAAGGGCCTGGACAGCACTAACCCCCCCACTTTTAGTGCCCAATTCCTAAATCTAGGAAAGTAAGGAGTTGTTTATTCCCCCCTCAATAGGTCCCTTTTCTTTTTACCTCTGTTTTTTAAAAGTATGAAAGGCTCGATCACTAGAGAAGTTGGCACGATTGTCAGTTTCTGGCTGAAAGGACACAGCTTGAGCAGAAGGTGGTATCACGAGAGAGACCTAAAACACGGCAACAACATTAGGAAACAAGACGTGCTGCAATCATGTTTAGAAGACTCTACTCCCTAGTCTCCCCCCAGTTAGCCTACCTGATGGCACCATGAAGATTGCCTGAATTTACAGACTGTCTAGGCTTCTAGGAACCTAAGTGGGGGTGACTACCTTGGCAACACTGCCTTCATAAGCAGCTCGGAGGCGGCCTTGCAAAGCTGGTGAGAAGCACAGCAGCCGCTCGTTCTCAGCCAGCAGTTTTAAGGTCCCTTTGTCCAGGTAGGAAAGAACCCTGCAAAAGACAGGCACACATATGTCTGAGGCTGGAACACAGGCTGCAAACAGCACATCTGAAGCAGAAGGCAGGTGTTTAAGATACATATGGCAAAGCCACGGGCTGAGGATCAAGATGAAGGTAAAGAGTGAAGAAATGAGACCTCATGAACTGAGAGCAAGACAGCAGGCTAGAGCAGTAGCCATAAACATAAAGCCAGATGCCACGTCTATTATTTATTATTATTATTATTATTATTATTACTATTATTATTATTATTATTATTATTATTATTATTATTATTATACTTTCTTGTATACAGGGCTCTATGTGACTGGCAAGCACTTCACTGCTCTATGGCCCTTTTGTATTTATTATTTAGGGCCACATCTCACTAAATTTCAAAGGCTGGCTTTGAGTTTTCTGCGGCCTGGGAAGGCCATTAAACTTGCAATCTTTGCTTGTCAGGACCCAACTATTTATTTGTATTTTTAATTTTTTAAGGGCTAAATTTATAGCCTTGACACAAAATTAGATGTAACAGGTGGGCCAGGAGTGATAGCCTTTAGTGCCAACACTTGAGAGGCAGAGGCTGGCAAGTCTATGCAGGTTCTAGGCCAGCTTGGTCTACACTGGGACTTCAAGGCCAGCCAGCCTAGTGCTACAAAGTTAACACCATGTCTGTTGCCCGGCCCCCCAAAGGTTACAGGTGGATACAGTCTAGGGCCACTGTATCTATGTTAAGCACAATCTTACAGACTAAATTTGCATCCTAAATGGCTAGAACCAGACAGACAATGAAAGTGAGACCCAAATGCCTCAGCCAGGAAACTTACTGAAACTGATGCTCCAAAACCTGCACTGCGAAGAAGACACAGTCGTGGATGCTCTGAAACAGGGGAGTTTCCAGGGAATCTAAGACAGTAACACTCGGTTAGTTCACTATTCCCCCTGCAAATTTAATTTCTCAAAATTGGACTTGCTTACTGACCTAGGGCACCCTGACTTGATTCAAGGTCACTGTCCTTGGTTGCCACCATTCTCCGGGCAGTAAGGAGCTGAAGGACGAAGAAAAGCTCCAAGAACAGGTTTGGTACCAGGTTCTCTGGAAATAAAAAGAACTGCCATAACATTGGGCACCACTGACACCCAAGGCTGTATGTGCCTCTCTTATGCTGTAGTTTGCAAAACTATCCATTGCAGCCCCCTTTGCTCTCACCAGCAATGCACGAGGAGTAGATAAGGGCAACCAGCTCCAGGCGTTGTGGAGAAGACACTCTGGCCGGGTCAGCAGGTTCTGCTGTGAGGTTTCCTGTCCGGCTGGGGATGGGAGACCCGGATTCTGGGATGGGAGAGGCTGGGGTAGGTGACTGCTGGAGCTGCTTGGAGCTATGTGAACAGAGAGATGTCATGATCACTCAGCCCGGCTTTCAAGTGACATTCACACTCAGGTTCTGCCAAAGAAGACATCAACAGCCCAGGAAGCAAACCCAGAATCCCCAAGGGAGAAATCAAGTTCAGGAAAAAAAAAAAAAATATCCCTCGTTAGTCCCGCACAAGAAGGAAGCTGACATCCCAGGTGGCGGCAAAGCCATACCGCGCCTTCCTGAGCATCTCCCGCTCCTCTTGCAGACTTCTGCACCCTGGGGGAAGGCCAAGGCCCCAAGGGCTAGTGTCCGGGGCTGAGGGTTGGGAACTGGGGACACAGCTGATTGGGGGTGAGGTGAAGCAAGTCTTGGGCTTGGAAAGTGACCGCTCTTCGCTCACCGGAGTTGGGTTGATCCTTCGAGAAGGCTTCGTCCTGCTGAGAGTAGTCACAGGTTTTCCCTCACATTTCTATCTTCAAGCATCACTCCACAACAGCTGGGCCCCTTTCAATCCCTCACCCCCACTATATGGTTTCTTCACCCTCAACCTTCTAACTACCGCGCGCTCTACTGCGGGGCTCCGAGCCCTGCTTTAGCGACGGTCTTGCAATAAGTAAGGGTCGATTCTCACCCTGCAGGGCCCGGAGGAACGGTGCCTACGGGAGGGAACTCCTCCAAGTTGCTGAGGTTTGGCGGATCGGAGTGCGTGAGTGTGGGGCTGCTTGAGCCCCTAGGCTTCCGGCCTCCGGCCCAAGGCGGGCTCTCGCCGCTGGCCCCCTCCTCCGGGCCCCCGGGGCCGCGACCTCCGCGTTCGCGGGGCGGCCCGGGTCCCGGACCCCGCCTGCGGCCCGCGCGGCGGGCCAGAGGTGCCTCGGCGGCGCTGCCGAGGGGCTCGGCTGCAGGGAAAAGCTGGCTGCGCGCCCCCCGGCCACCCCGTGCCGGGGCCCCCGGCCTCTCTGGCAGGGCGGCAGAGGCGCCCGGGGTCTTGGCGGGGGTTGAAGGGCCCTGTGGGAGGACGCGGCTGCTCTGCTCCCTCAGGAAGTTCAGCAGGAACGGCACGAATTCCTTCCGCAGAGGCCGAAGTGCGCTCAGGGCGGCCACCTCCGAGCTATCCTGAGGAAGAAGCAGAGGTCGCGGGGCGAGAGGGTCAGCTGACAGCCCCGGCCGCAGAGTGGGCGGCCGGCAGCGGCGCGCAGAGGAGCGCCCTTGGCGCGGGCCGTCAGCCAGGGCAGGCTGGGAGAAGGGGGATGAGACATCATGCCCCGCGGGGAGCACATTCCAGGTAGGCCTGAGGGCGTGTCAACACTGTTACCTCCGAACTCGGGGTGCTGCGCGCGATCCACCGCACGGCGGCTGCGACCGGCACCTCTTCGCGCAGCAGCGACTCTAAAACGGCCGCCATCCCGGTCCAGGCGCTCTGAGGCTACTGCGCAGGCGCACACGCGCCGCGG
Source organism: Acomys russatus (assembly GCF_903995435.1). Classification (NCBI taxonomy): domain Eukaryota; kingdom Metazoa; phylum Chordata; class Mammalia; order Rodentia; family Muridae; genus Acomys; species Acomys russatus. The sequence goes on from NC_067140.1 coordinate 56,902,832, forward strand.
GCGGCCGGGAGGGGCGGAGCCGGCGGCCCGGAGCGACCGTTGGGCGGCGGGGCGGGGCCTGGCTCCAGCTGCCCGGGAAGATCCGCTCGCCTAGGCGGTCTGGCCCGGCCTTTCCCCGCCCGCCTGGCCTCGGGAGCAGTGAGGGCTAGGACGGAACTGCCGTGACACAGGCGCAGCTGGGTGGAGACCCCAGGGCCGAAAGAGGCCAGACAGGAAAGGTGAACAACTCTAAAGACGACACCAGCCTATCAGACCAGACGTCTGACCACCGCTACCGACAGTGGAGCTTTTTGTTCACTCCCTCCTCCTCCAGAAAAAAAAAAAGTTGAGTAGCCTCGTTTTGACTTGTTTTTCGAGACGTGATTTTTCTGTATAGTTCTGCAATTCACTCTGTAGACCAGGCTGGCCTCGAACTCAGAGGTAGGCCTGCTTTTGCCTCCCAGGCGTGTGCCACCACCACCGCCTGGCCTACTCTCCCCCCACCCCCATCAGAGGGCTGACTTCACCGCTGTCAAGCTCCCCAACGGTCTCGCCAACTGATACTTATACTTAGGACAGAGTTCCTGCTGAAAGGCATCTTTTAAAAGCATCAGATAACCATTAGAGGTCCTCTGGAATTGTCCATCAGACTTGTATTTACTCCTTTACACACTGTATTAAAGCGTTTACAACTGGCGAACAATTTGTTATATTTGAGAGGTCAAGCATATTCACGGTTAGCTTCTGGGAGAGTAAGACATACCTGCAGGTGTTTAATTCCCTGGACATGCCCCTCCCCCTTGGTTAAAAAAAAAATAGAGATGTGGGATCTAGTTGAGAAAAACAAAGTGCAGTTAATGTTCCTCCAAGGCAAAACAGCAGTGAATTGCCCGTGTTCCTCAGGCAAAGGAAGACCACCAGACTGCAGACCCTAGCGGGATCCCTCTAATGGTGTGGGTCTGCAGGGAGAAGGAAAGGAAGTTTTAAAAAGTTACTTTTGTGCTGGGTTTAGTGGATGCTTGCAATCCCAGCACTTGGCAGACAGAGGCAGGAGAGTATCAATTTCAAAGCCAGCATGAACACACACATCCTCAGAACCCTGAACCCCTGAACTCTGGTTTTTCACCTAGCTTCTAGTCACTTCTGGTATGCTCCATCTGTAACAGATAGTTTTCCAATTTTTTTTCACTCTTTGAGATCCAAACCATCACACAATTAGCACTAAAGTTTGCATGCGCACTGAATGTTTTATTACTAGATTATAAAAATAAAATACAAAATAATTTTAAAACAAAATAATTTTAAAACAGAACTTAAAACACTGTACAAAGCTTTAATATGGTACAAATGGGAAAATTAAATAAATAATTACACTTTTATGTACAGATGGCCTATACAAAAGCTCTCCATGTTTTTCAGTACTTTATGCCCTTGGTTGCCTGAGCAAAAACACATAAAAGGAAGATGCTTGGAGGGGGAAGGGATACAATGTAATACATTTAAAAAGAACTTCAAAGAGAAACTGCACATCTCATTAAGAGGACAATAAAACAGATTAACTCATTTCTCTTGTTCAAGAATATAATTTGGGTTGTGACTAGATCTGATAACAGTTGTCAATAATAGCTGATAAACTACAATATCTAATACAAAACGAGATGTGCCTCCTTTTTTGAAAAGCTTGGAATCTGTAAATGAATGGTCTGATAAAACAGGTGCTATTTTAGGAAAAGTGTCAAAGGGGATGAGAGCTGTACATCAGGGACAGCACGGTGGCTCAAGCCTGGATCATCAGATTTATTCTTTCTGCTCAACTCACCCAATCCAATCTCATTTAAGTTTTTCTTTTTGTTTGTTTTTGCCTCCCCCTCCCCTAGTGAGACCAGGTCTCATGGAGCCCAAGTTGGCTTCAAATTCATTACACTGTCCGTTATGACCTTCAACACCTGTTCCTGCCTTCACCTCCTAAATGTTGACATTATAGGCACATACTACCAAATCTAGGCAATTCAATTTCAAAGTCCTGAGTGGCCCAGTGCTAAATTTCCTTTGTGTCTCTCTCTTTTTTTAATTTTACTTTGTCTTAAAAGAAGATATATTTCCTTTATTTTTCTATATTTTAATTTCTTAAACTTAGAGAACTAATTTCACTAATTGATGAATAGTTTAATGAAACTGTTTTAGCCAGGCATGGTGGCACACAGCTTTAGTCTCAGCACTTGGGAGGCAGAGGCATTGTTCAAGGCCAGCCTAGTCTACAGAGAGAGTTCCAGGCCAAGGCTACACAGAGAAACCTTGTCTGGAAAAATCAAAACCAAACCAAGTCTCAAAGCTTTCTTTTCAGCAAACTCCCTAAATTAAATCACAGCCAAACTTTGTAGCCTTGTTTACGGCTGTGGGTGAGCGACAAACACCTGGCACAGCACAAGCTTGATGTAAGTGATGCAGGTGAAGTTTTGAAGATTTAAATCATGTTTCACAAGAGTTTTTAAAAGTATCACATGGCAAGGACAATCTACATAAAAACTTGGTTTACTACTGTTTTTAGGTGAACAATCAGGTATACAATAAAAAAATTTATATAGAGAGAATTCTATCCCACTGTTAGTGTAAAAATGTTATCACCAAATTCTGTAATTCTATTAGTCTCAAAAATCTGCCTCATTCATACTGTTGTTGGTCTAGAAACTCTGGTTGAAGGTACGCATCCCCATTCTAGTGTCTGCCGACAGACACTTGTTACACTGTAAGGACAACGAGAGCAACACTACTACTTTACTTCTGCCTCAGGGCTCCTTGAAACCAAGGACTGAACAAAGTATAGGAAAACAATCCCATAACCTTGAACTTGCTCTAGCAGTCATGGCTATCAGTGCTTATGTGGGAGCAAAACCTGAAATCACTACAGAGTAAAGCTTGCTATTTAGGATCTTGAGATTGTGTGAAAACAAGAGATGATCTTCTAACTTTCTGATGCAAATCCTCTTACAAAAGGAAGAACTTAAGTATTTTACCCAGATTCCCCTCTAAGTGAATAAGGATTCTTTGTCCTGTACTTGAGGGTTACTTAGGAGCTATAGGAAAACTTTCACTTTCTGTAGTTCTGGAAAACAATGCTGCACAACAAGATGCTGTAGGCTCCAAGACTGTGTTAAATTTCTGGAGAAATGGCCAAAATATAGCAAATACTCAATAATGCGAGGAGTTCCTACTTAGACATTCTCAGAGTACACACTAGAGTTTGTAAAGTTTTGGTGAGGACAGGTTTCCTTTTAGCAGGCACTACACTGTCTTAGTTGTGGAACTGCCTCCAATTTCCTTCCGTAAGTTAAGATCTGAATATGCACCACAGTGGCTTTTGAGCTTGGGTATAATAACTGTTGGCATATAAGGACTAACACGAATTATAACCCTATAATTCATTTGGATTAAATCATAAATAGCTATTATGCAAATATGTTATCCATAAAACCAAATTCAAGAAAGTTAAACAGTACAGTTGGTTGTAAATGTCCTATCACCTCAGTGACAGAAGTGCTGATGACCTTTCCCCAGAAACAATATCCCAACACAAAACCAGAAATAGGTACATTTTAAAAAGTGATACAAACTACTTAATTCTTGCATGAACATGACAGAAGCAATTCTATTTTGTTGTTTTTTTTCTTTGTTTGTTTGTTTATGGTCCAAGTGTTTGTTTTGTTTTTGAGACAGTGTTTCTCTGTGTAACAGCTCTGGCTGTCCTAGACTCACTTTGTAGACCAGGCTGGCCTCAAACTCACAGTGATCCACCTGCTTCTGCCTCCCAAGGGCTGGGATTACAGGGGTGCACGACAACCACCCAGCCAAAGAAGTAATTCTTTAAGACATGCTATGTTTGAAAGATAAAAGCGAGTGAGCAGGAGGTACGCTCAACGACAATATATACATACATGTATGAAAACTTAAAACAATAATTTAAAAACGTAGTTTTGAGACAGGATCTCACACTGCAGCTGAGGGGGACTTGAGATCACTGTGAATTGGAGGCTGGCTTCAGACTCTATTCTGTCTCCTCACCTCAGTCCCTCAAGTACGGGGTTAGAAACATGAGCCACCACACCTCCTTAACAAGTTTTTAAAATATGAAAAACTTTAATTGTGAGGCTAAATCTAGATTACCTACAAATATATTTTAAGATAGCATTTTTGAGATGCATTTTTTCTTAAGCCACTAAATTGTGGATCATGTTTCTTCTATCACCAATTCCTAATGTTAGATTAGAAATGTAAAATTTTCTGCCCTTGAGGAAAAGGCACCTGGTTTGTCAAGGTTATTGGGTATAGAAAAATCTCATTATGACTTACCTAGCTATTTGGTCTAGGTATATAAAACATGCAGCAATGTATACCTTTTTCTTTGTACAACGGATGCACAATCACAGAAACAGCAGCCTAGGACTCTGTGACTGGGAGTCGCTGGTGCCTGCTGAAGCCCCTCAAGTTCCCACAAATGGCCAGGAGTGAGACATACAGAGTATACCACCAAATCAGCACAAGTGGCTTAGTATGCTAGAGCAAATAACAAAGTGGATAATGATGATAATGGGTCTTTGACCGTTTTGCTACTTTTCTTTTAGGCCTTGATTTAACTTATTAGTCAACTTTTACCAAAGGCATTCATTGGAAAGCATGCGACTAAACTAAAGGTAGCTATGTTCCTGTCTGCAAGGCCAGTCTGTGTGTCAGGGTTGGAGATAAGTGCCTGCATGCTGACAGCTTCATTGAAAGCTGACTTAAAAATCTGCATCTTAATGCTGAATTGGATATGGTCCAAGTTTCTCCTCTTTTCACTATCCATTAAAGTCAGATACCTTTAGGCTGTGCAAAATTACTAGGTATGATTTCAGTATTTCAAGCAATTCACAAAGCCTGCAGGTCAGTAGTATAATTTGGGGGCAATGCCACCTAAAATTAGGAACTAAGCTGTTGCTATATTCATTCTTTGCGTCATTGGAATAATCGCAGGGACTAAACAAGGACGGTAAGGACAGGTGTGAGTCAGTAACCTGTGCAGATAGAAGCCCGGAGGTACTTGTTTCCCAAAGATAATTTAATTTCAGTCCTACACTACTTTTATTATAGCTACAGTCATGTTCTTCACCTTAGGCAAAATAGCTGAACTGTTTATTTGGATGACTTGTGGCGGAAATCTGAAATATGCCATCAGTAAAACCTCAAAGAACTAAAAAAGCCAAACCAGCACACAAACCTGAGTTTCTGGGTCATACTCCTGAGCCAAAAGTGTTGTTTAAGGCTGCTAACTCCTAATTTTAAACCCAAAAGAAATGTAGCATCTAAAAGCCCAAAAGCCCAAAGTATGCTTTTAAATCTGTTTGTTTCAGGGTTTCTCTGTGTAGCCCTGGCTGTCCTGGAACTCACTCTGTAGACTAGGCTGATCTGCAACTCAGAGATCCACCTGCCTCTGCCTCCCAAGTGCTGGGATCAAAGGTGTGTGCCACCATGCCTGGCTTAGCTTTTTAATTTCACTATCAGGACAGCACTTGTAAATGTAACTACTGATATATAAAATATAATTAGTCCATTTTCTTTTCTTCAGAGCAGAAATATCTTTGGTTGGCTCTTTCCCCTACATACAATAAAACATTCTCACATAACGAGGCTTTTGCCTCTGGATCTTGATGAGTCTGTTAATGACATGTAGAAAAGGAGGCAACACACCGAAAGGTTGGAGAAAACAAACCAAAACAGAAAACATCCTGAGTCATGTGCCATCACCTTGGGTTTTGACTGCCAGCAGAGAAATTCAGACAGAAAAAGGCTGGGCCCTATTAGCTTTCCCAGTGGTTGTAACTATTAGCACATTGCTGACTAGGGACATCAGTAATAAAGCTGGCTACTTTTAGCATCATTTAGCTAATGTAACAGAAAGAAAGATAATTTAATTATCCTACAACCCATCCTCACTCCCCTTCAAAAGAGTGACATGAAAGAGGCAACTTTCAGGAAATGTTTTAAATATCAATTGATGTCAGACCCATAGTTATAATGCCCATCCATTCACTCTAGCCGTAATGACAGAACTATGTGACTAACATGAGTAATCTTTGAGCCTGTATTACAAGCATATCCTGTTAAAATTTTCCCCTATTAAAATTTTTAAATGAAAATTAGTATCTTACACCTTGGCTTGTTAAAGACTGCCAACTGTTGCACTATGCACCTGGAAGGCAGGAGGACTCTTAGGTGTCACATGCCAAGAACATATTTTCAGAAAATGAAGATAAGCAATGCCCAAGTGTACACGAGGCACACAATAGAAAAGGAGTTTTATCATCTATGATCCTGAAATTACAAATGCAGAATGAGAAAGAATGGATTTATATAAGCATATGTCTCTATATTTATAAATATTTATATAATTTACCATGAAAGACATGCAAGTAGTACTGCAGCAACTGTTATACACTATAATACACAAGGATCAGTCTCCAGTATTACAGCTGTAATAGATAAACAGTAAATGTGCCTTATCTACTGCACTGTTCTGAAGTGCTTGAACCTGGAAAGAAATTAAGCTTCCACACTATGCTACATTTCTCAAGGGAGACCTTATGTCTCAGTGTAGTGTCCCAAATTTGAAAACGTTCAAAACAGAGAACAGGTCAATGCAGCGTCAGGGCAGCTGGGATGCAGCAGTGGAACATGCTCCCAGGGAAGAGACACATTTCCACCTCCACTGTGCCCCCACCTCAAACTCAACTGTTTTAGTATTGGCAGCAACACAAGGTCAAAGGAAAAGTAGATGTTTGTTAGGAGGCAGATTTCAACAGCAGGCAGATAGATCTCCCTGACCTCAATAAGGTTTTAACATACAAAACCCACAGGGCATCAAATAGCCCACTTAAAAAGTCTGGTATCCTTTAATATGCCTGATTTCCGCTAGTAGGCAAGTGAGATTAGAGCAAATAGGACCAGCCTCACAACTTTATAGATTGAGGTCTTCCCCTTGAGACTTTGCTGCACTGAAGCTTCTTATGCAAAGGCACTGGCTCCTGATCTGCCTCCTGCCTGTCCTACGTAATTACACTATGTCTTCTTAAAAATGTGGAAATCAGGCTAAGAACACAAGAAACAGGTAATAAAAACATTGAAACAAAACTACTTGGCCTAAATTTATTTCCCAGATATTCATACCTTATTGGTTAAATGTATAGAATACAAAACCTGAAGATTATAAGCCTCAATAACATGCTTAATTTCTTTTCGAATCTCTGAAAGCATAAACCACATTCTGAAGTGTTGTGCGTGCTTTCCTAGCGCCTTCTTGAAGGCTGACACTAGAAAAGTGCAGGGAAGCTGCCCTCCTCTTGTTAGTCTCCTTCTGTAAGGAGGCAACATAGTCAGGAATGAGGGACACTTCTACCTTTAAAGACGCTGTCCCACTCTCTGTCCCTCTCCAAGCACACCTGCCCAATAGCTCTAGCTGACATTGCTTTCCTTTTTGAGATGAAAATATACATGTTAAGAGCTGTTGCTCAGAGGAAAACAGCAAGATCTGACTAATTAAGGGTAATTGGATTTTGCAGTGTTAGTGTGTGCTGCTGAAACACACACTGGGGTATATTGTTAAAATAAGAGGGAAGAAACATTAACTTGTAAAATACAGGAAAGAAAGGTGTGGATTCACTAAATAAACACACAGACCAAATATACCCAGGTAATGGTTTTCTGGCAATAGGCTGCTTATATATTTGAATGTCTGCTCAATGACTCTCCAAAGTTAGGAAGTTTTAAATAAAAATATCAAACACTTTTGCTATATACGTTTTGAGTAGAGGATTAACAAATTAGGCATTCTATTTAAAATCCCATTCTATTTCCTATCCTCAACTTTCTGTTTCAAAGGCAGCTATAAACACGAGCTCATTTAGTGAGTTCCTTCCCCTTGGACTTTGCTGGCTTGAAGCTTCCTATGCAAAGGCATCGGCTCCTGATCTGCCTCCTCCCTACCCTTGGTAATTACACTATGTCTTCTTATAAATAACTGATCATGTTACTTTCTTTTGCAAGAGAAGATCAACACTGATTGTTTGAAACAGACAGTACAGGGACACATATGCATCAGGTCTAGGAGGAAGATCTCACATCTTTCCCAGAGATGCAGCCAGCTCACTTCCTATCTGCTCAGTTTACTGGCTGGCTTACTCTTCCCTGGGGGAGTTTTAGAGCTGGCTGAGTGGTGGTGGAGGCTGCCAGATCCTTTTGGGCCATTCTTGCTGGGTTTACAATGCTCCTGTTGGCAGGACCTCCTGGAGGAGGAGGATCCTGAGTGGCTGGGGGGTGACTTGCTTCTCCCCAGATGTGGGGAAGAACTCCTCTGGTCATGGTGGGGCCGTCCAGCTCTAGATGGTGAGGAACTAGATGTTCGAGGCAAGGATGAGCTTCGAGGAGAGGCACTGGGACTCCTTCGCGGTACAACTGGACTCTTGGGTGGTGTTTTGGGATTGTGAGGAGATCCTGGGCTCTTGCATTGAGTAGTACTCCGGGATTTCTGAGATCCATTTTGAAGAATTTGGGCCAGGCGAGAGAAAAGGTCTGAGTCAGAGTTACTACTCCCTAGAACTTTATATCTTCGTAGCCTTAAAAGAATAGAGAAGAATTAATTTTTCTCATGATGTGAAGTGTGTCAAAACCAAAAAAAAACAATAAAAGGATACTGAGTTACTCTTTCACATATGCTGTATGTGACACTGGACAAAGAGCACCTGCTGTGTCTCTTGTGCCTTTTAGTTAATGTTTGTTTCCTTTGACAAGGTCTTCCTATGTAGTCCACACTGGTCAGTCAGTAACCCAGGCCAGGCCTGCCTCAGCATCCCAGTTATTTGGAGTACAGGTACCCACCATCTCCTAGCTTTCCATCATTTCTGCCTAACATACCTTGTTTGTGTGGTTTTTTTTTAAAATACCAACAGGGGCCAGAGGGATGTTCAGTGAATAAAGGCTCTTGCCATGATAGCCTGGTGACTTGCGTTTGGTCCCTGGAACCAAGGTGGAAAGAGAGAACCAATTCCACAAAGTTGTCCTCTCACCTCCACACATGGACCATGACACACACAACCCCCACCCCACAAATTGTTCCCTTCCCCTGTCACACAACACACATATATACATATGCAACTAGACATAAGATTTAAACATTTTTAGGATAAAGTTCTGCTACAGTGTCAGGTTCTCTAGCCATTCTCTTGCTTCGGAGCTCCCTGAATGCCACCATTACCACCACGGGTATCATCATCAAGGGGTTTTGTTGCTGCTGTTTGTCTTAAATGGTTTTCTGAGGCAGCTCTCTCTGTTTATCATGGCTGGGCTGGAGCTCACTGTGTAGGTCATTATTGCCTTGAGCTTGTGATTGCTTTGTCTCAGTCTCCCACGTGTGCCACCACATATGGCTTCATAATCAGTGTAAATGGTAGTCTGGGTTGTCTCTGGACCATCTTCATTAGTTTACTCCTTAAAGTCTTATGCTAATGTTAACAAAAAGGTGGAACTTTAATCTATGGTGTTTAGAGGTGAGGCCTTTGGGAAGTGACCAGCTTAGATGTGAGATCATTAGGGCGAAGCTGCTATGGTTAAATCCTGGTGGTTCTGTGAGTAAAGGGAGGAGGCCTGGCATATGTAGACATACACAAACGCTCGTGCTATCATGTGTTGTGATCTGGGGGCGGGACTTGCCATGGCTTGTGCCCTGCTACTTGGAATTCCAGTGAATTTCTAATCCCATTCTCCTTATAAGTTAGCCTGTCTCTGGTAAATGATTATAGGAACAAGACGCTGACTAAAATATAAGGCTTTAAATAGAGAATATATGTATTATGGACCTTCAAAAAAATACTAGGAAACCTCCCCCATCTAGAAAACAACTGTACTGGAAGAATCTGTTGAATGTAATTATTTTAGAAATCTGAAGTACATTAAAGGCTGCAATACAGACAGGATAACTTGAACAGAAACTGCCAGTTAATTTTGGTCAATTTTAGACTTTAGTAAGGTGAGTAGTTACCTGTCCCTACCTTCAGCCCTGTGGCAGTCAACTCTGTACTAGTTCCTAAAGCAGTTTGCATACAACTTGGAGGAATCAGGGAAGGCAAATCAAACCAACCAACCAACCCTGTCCTTAGGCTGTAGGTAGGTTAGGAAGAGTACAGTGCTTCCACAGGACCAGAGTTAGTTCTCAGCACTTGCACTGGGCAACTCATGACCAGCTGTAACTCCAGCTACAGGGCATCCAACACCCTCTCTGGCCTCTGAGGGCACCTGCACACATCAGCCCCCTACCCCCACTCCCAATTAAAATCAAAGTCTTTGGGGAAAATATCTGTTTGGAGACTAAACTCTAACTGCTTTGTTTGTGGCCCCCCACCTCATTCATCCAAGGACAGCTCTGAATAAGAACAACATATTTGTTGATGATAACAGCAAATTACAATGTCAACAGGTTGATGACCATGAGCTTGAATGTTTTGAATAATAAATTCCTCAGTAAAAACAGCCAACAAGTATCAATTCAAATTGGGGAGATAATTTCCTCAGATGCCTGGAGAATATATTTAATATTCACTGTATTTTTTTTTTTTTTTACTTTTTAAAATGTTAATTTATTTGAGTTCAGATATTTTTAAAATATGAAAACTCATATTTTTTAAAGCTATAATTCTTGTAGATATTCTGTGGGTAAAAATTTGATCAGCCTTATTAAAAAGTCACTGATGGCTTACAATTCGGCGATGTGAAAAATTAATACTCTTTGGGAAGGTGGCATTTGGGTCCCTAATTACAGGAAGGAGCTGGTTATCTCAGGCAGGTTAAACACAGCCTTGGGCTCTGCTGATTTTCAAACCAGGAAGGGTATGTGTATTATGTAAGTGACAACCCTGGCCCTTCTATAACATATCAAGCTTCTGAAAGTAGTTTTTTCTTTAAAAGAAAATTTTCGTGTATTGCTATTTTGCTTGCATGCATGTCTGTACCTTAGAAGCCAGATGAGGGTGTTGGATCCTCTGGAACTGGAGTTACAGAGGGTTGTGAACCACCATGTGGCCAGGGCCCTCTGGAAGAGCAGCCAATGCTCTTAAGTGATAAGCTATCTTTCCAGCCCTATTCACTGTATTTTTATGAGAAAAAGAAATAAGCTAACCTGCATACAAAGCTGAACATGAAAATGACCCAATAACAAAAGCTACTAATTAATTTACATTCAGCTCCAGTCAGTACTAAAACTCTTCACATTTCTTCTGAGTCAGTGCATTAATGTGTAATTTCCTCTCTCTGCAAGTCCCAATGGTGATAATACAAACATTGTCTTGTTAGTGTTAAGAATTCCACAAGTCCCGACCCTTGTGCTTATTATTATTAACCAGATCAACTATTAAGAAATCACCTAATGATACAAATGGCTTAGGCCACATCATTGAACATGAAAGGATGTGACATTTCAGAGACTGGTATATTTTTATTTTATTTAGTTTTTAATTTTAGGAGGTCAGTCATATGATGGTAACTTCATAGATAATGGCACCAGTGGCCGATATAATTCCTTTTACTCTGCTGGCTTAAGTCTGAAAAAAATGACATTAAACTTTATTTTACCGTGCTCTAGTTTTTCATTGCTGCTTCTCATGACATACAAGCAGTTGAAGTAGGTCACTCTTACACCTCTGCCCATTACTGCAAGCCCCCTTTTCTGTGACTGAAGTGACTGTCAGAGGATACAAAGAATTAGTATCTTCTCACCCTGACTTTACTTTTTCTCTTTTCCCTTTAGGCAGCTAAATATTAGGGACTAGGACAGGCTGGAGGGATTACTCAGTGGGTAAAGGTGCTTTGCCTCCAAGTTTGATGACCTAAGTTCAATCCCCAGGACTTACATGGTGGAAGAAAAGAACCAACACCCTCAAGTTGATCTCTGACTACCATGCAAGTGCAATGGTGTGTGTATACACAAAAATTTTTAAAGAGCACTTTTGGGCAGTGAGAAGCAGCAGAAAATGAACAGTAAGATAGGAAAACTGATGCTGAGCCTGAATCACAGAAGACTGAAGAAGACTAGCAAGGGACTAGCAGGTGGACCAATGTAGACACCAAGGAGCTGCAAAAGGGTGACAAAGTGGAGACTGCCTAAAGAACTGCTAGGCACTCCCCAAATTCAATGAGGGACAAGCTGGATGACCATCTAGCAGAATGACCCCAAAGTGACCCAATCACATACCATCAAACCAAGACACAAAAATTGTCAAGAGTCTTGAGAGCAACCAGAAAGAAGCAACTTGTCTGTCACACGGAATCCTTGAAGATTTTCCTCATCAGAAGTTCTGGAGGTCAAAAAGCAACGGGCCAAGGACTGAGATTTTAAAACTCTAAAATTCCCATGTTGAGAAAGTATCCTTCAAAGATGAGGGAGAAATGAAGATACTATGAGGTAAAAGCTGAGCTAGGGGCTTGGCAGGATAGCTGGGATGTAGAGTATGCACTCAGCATGCATGCAGTTCTGGGCTCACCACCACTACACTACCTCCAGACCTGCCATCTAGCAATGCTAGATGACACTGCAGGGTGAAATGAGAAGACAGTAACTTGAAGCCATATAGGGAAATGAAGATGTGAATAAAGAAAATATATAAATACATAAAGTCATAAAAGTGATGATTATTCTCACAGCTATTTATAATTTTTTTCTGAATGATTTAGCAGACTAATACATTTATAAAACATTCAGTTATTAAAGTTGAGTGTGATTGGTGCATATCTATAACTCCAGTGGGAGGATCAGAAGTTCAAGGCCAGTTTGAGCTATGTAAGTCCCTTGTCTCAAAAGCAAAACTAAATTATAAGCTTCTGTTTGGGGACCTAAGATGAAGATGTAATCTTATTATTTGAACAAGTACAAGGAATGGGGATGGGGACTTAAAGGGGCACAGTGGCATGTCCCTGGTATTACACTGCTAAAACCCAAATTAGAATGCTACAACTTCAAGACGGTCTGTATACTCCATGTTGACCACAATGAGAACAGGCATAACTACACAACAGGAAAAATAAAGCAACTCAAGGTTTCAACATACACACAGAAAAAATCAGCTAGATAGAAAAGAAGACAGAGACACGATAAACAACAAACTGCATTAAGCCTGGGCCAGCAAGAGAGTTCAGCAGGTAAGGTGCTTTTCAATCTGACGGCCTAAGTTGGATCTCTGAGACTCATGAGGTGGAAGAAGAGAACAGATTCCCACAAGCTGTCTTCCGATCTCTGCACGTGCAAAGGCATGCCTGAATGCACACACCGATGTAAGTAAATAGAAGTTGTAAGGCCTCTAGAAAACAAACACCAAAATGGAACAAGGCCTCTTCTTCTGAACCACCTTTAAAAGACAGGAAATTCTGGCAGACACTAACATGAATGACTCTAAAGATTTTCTGATAAATAAAATAGACCAGCTACAACAGAACAAATACTGTAGGATTTTACTTACATGAAGTGCTTATAATGATCAAAACTATAAAGAAAACCAATGAGTGTTGCTGGGGGCTGGAAATGGAAGTTTACTGTTTAATGGGTATAGTTTCAGTTTTATATGATGAAGGGAATCCTAAAAGTAGATAGTGATGATTACATGGCAAAATTAACACAGTAAATTTTATATTAGATGTTTTTTGGGCATTTTGTTTTTTGTTTGGGGGGTGGTTTTGAGGCAGGGTTTCTCTGTTGTAGCCTTGGCTATCCTGGACTCACTTTGTAGACCAGGCTGGCCTCAAACTCACAGAGATCCAGCTGCCTTTGCCTCTGCCTCTGGAGTGCTAGGATTAAAGACATGCCCCACCACACCTGGCTCTTACGTTTTATTTTGCCACAGTGGAAACAATGCATTAACCTCAATCAATCTGTGCTGTGCCCTAAGGCCTGTGGACACTACTGCTATAATACAGGAAAGCACACTTGAAAACACTGTTACAGCCAGGCGGTGGTGGCGCACGACTTTAATCCCAGCACTCAAGAGGTAGAGGCAGGCGGATTGCTGTGAATTCAAGGCCAGCCTGGTCTACAAAGCAAGTCTAGGACAGCCAAAACTACACAGAGAAACACTGTCTCAAAAACAGACAAACAAACAAAACACTGTTACACACTACAAACACACAGGAGAGAGAGGGAGAGGGAAGGGGAGGGAGGGAGGGAGAATCAAAATACCTGGCTTCTACTCCAGGCCTGATGGGCGGCTTTCCTGGTGGTGGCCGAGGTAAGAACTGAGGTGAGGCTGAGCTGTTAACTTGATCCGTGCTGACCCAGGATACTGGCCTTGGAATCTTGCTCTTTCTAGACTGGGAGATGATGGGTGAAAGAAAGCTATCTTCAGCTGATCTGCTAAGGTGAGAATCTACTGCCAGTCTGGAAAAGGGAGCAAAGACTTCCTCCTCAGGAAAGGGAACAGGAGCAGTGGCTAGCTTCTCCTCTATCAGCTTATCAGAGGCACTTGAGAGGTCCCCCAGGAAAGACTTTAACTGCCTTTTTTCTACCAGAAGTTTGACTAGTTCTGGCTGATAGGCTTTCTTCTGTAGAAGCTTTTCTTTTGCAGAGACTGCAGAGGATGATTCAAATGTTGAGTCTATATCTTGTGCTAAAACAGGGATGCGGCTGTGCCTGGTTACAAAAGATGACCTCCGGGTGGGAGGGCCATGCTCGTTCTCTGAGACACAATGATACAGCTCTCCATTTCTAGGGGCAACTTTCTCTATCTTACCCTCTTGGTGCAAAAAAGTAGAGAGGTCTCCCTGATGCCCTGGCAGGTCTTCACTCCTAATGTCATCATCCTTAAATAGTTTATTTTTTTGCATTGCTACCACCTGACCTTCAGCATGTGGGCCAATGACTTGTGGAGATATTTCTGAAGTTCCCACTGCCAAAAGCTTCATCATCTCATGGTTTTGGTCCTGATTTGGCACCACACTAAAATTCTGTGTCTTTGACACATCAAGAGGTTCTGTGGTGGCTGAGCGATCCCTTTCTGCAGGGAGAGAAATGTCAACACAATGCTGCCGTTTACTTTTTTCATCTTCATTATCTGATCCCAGAAGAATGCTTTTCTCTTCTGTTTCTCCAGGGAGATTTTCAAATTCTTTCACAACTAATTTATTATGGTCAGGAGGTTCTTTTGGTCCCAAGTCTTGAGATGTGTCACCGTCTCTCATATTGGGTAACACGTCATGACCAATGTGATCTATCTGAAGTCCCAAATCCACTCTGCTTCCTCCACTAGGAAGTTCCCCCTCTGTTACAACCAAGCCCGAGAAGTTTTCCCTTGGAGAATAAAGTTCCACAGTGGGCTCCAAGGGCTGAAGATCTTTCTTCTCTGGTTGTGGGCCGTAGTGAAAGCTTCCTGAAGTTGACTGTGTTGATGCCACAGAAGGTCTAGGAATTGTAATCTGGAGAAGCAGAGAGAAAGATGTTAAAAAAAAAAAAAGTCTAGTCATGTAGGGTATCAATCAGATGCATGGCTTGAGATGTAACACATCAGATTTCAACTTACAAGAGTAGCAAAAATGTGCACCAGGCTCCCTACACTAAACGAGCAACCGTGATGAAGGACAGCCAAGCTCCCCTCAAAGGAGGTGCACAGAACAAACAATTCCCCTGGAGGCTCCTCTGCTTGTTCCTTAACATGTTCTATGTTCCAGAAGACTGATTTCAAAAGACTGAGTGGCCTTTGATAAGTTAAATTCTATTATCCTTACACTAAAGTCAGTCATTTCTTTTTCAAAAAAGGACTTTTTTGGAGAAATCAAATAAACTTAGATCACTTAATGAAGATGACTAAGTATTAGGAAAAAAAGCAAAGAATTCTAAATTCAAATGCAAACGAAACTAGAGTAACATGGGAGACCTGGCTTAGATCCATTCTCCACCCAAGTATACCAAAACTCTGATATGAATCCAGGGTCAGCTACGGTGTTTGAGGGCATCAGATCACATTATAGATGGTTGTGAACCACCATGTGGTTGCTGGGAATTGAACTCAGGACCTCTGGGAGAGCAGTCAGTGCTCTTAACCTCTGAGCCATCTCTCCAGCCCTTTTCTTTCCTTTTTAAAAAAATTTTTTTTTCGACAGTTCTCTGTGAAGCCTTGGCTATCCTGTCCTGGAACTTAATTCTGTAGACCAGGCGGGACTCAAACTCACAGAAATCTACCTGCCTCTGTCTCCTTAAAAGAGACCACCTGGCTCAGGCTTTTCTTAACACCTTGAACGTGCAACACAAAACAATGACAAAAGCGGTTCTTACCGCAGTCAGGGGTCCTTCTGCTTGTGCCTCCATTGGACTTGTGGGAGTCACTGTGATGAACTGACTGGCAGCTCCAGCCTGGAGGTCTAGCCTATCTGTGTACAGTTCTGAGGCAGCAGTAGCAGGGAACTCAGCAGAAAGTGCTAAGACCACACCTGAGCTCTCCCTCTTTAAGTGGTGCTTGTCAGCCCAGGGGCCTACTTGGACCTTTTCATCTTGAGGTGACCCTTCAAGGACCTGAAGCACTTCAGGCTCCTCATCTGAAGGGCTTCCAGTTGTTTTATGGCCTATTGCCTCATTTGTCCTAAAATCCTGAAGGTCTTGCTCCTTGTCCACAATCACCCATTCTTTGGAATCAACCTCCTGTTTGCAAGAGCTTAAGTTAACAGCTATAAACCCATTGCTGCCACCACCATCTGCCTGCTCTGGGGTGTTGGCAGAGGCAGGCTTGGAGGCATCAGGAAGGTATTCTTCATCGTAGTGCCAGACGTGCTCAGTGCGGGACACAACAGGAACACAAGGCTTATGAGGCAGAGCAGGGACAACAGATTCCTTTCCCACGCTGGAATCTTTCTGCATCTTCTCCATGCTTAAGAAAATGAAAATAAGTCACTCAGTTGTCCTCACTTATTATATACAATAAACTCTGAATGTGGAACTACCATTCTTACAGAAGTGTGATTGAGTGCATATGGAAACGCAAGGGGATTTCACAGGGCTGAGGATGGTCTCTACATTTGCCATCCCTGCTCTTCCCCCAACACAGTCCATTTTTAAAGTCTCTTTTGTTAAGTTAACTTCTTGCCAAACTAAGTTTTTATTCCTATTGCTCTTAAGTCTATTCTTCATCTAAACTGTAATTCAAAATGGTTAAAACATAGTTCAAGTCTAGTCAATCCTTTTGATCATATGTGGATATGTAATAATGGACAACCTTGAGTGACCCTCCTGACTCTACCTTCCTAGAACTGAGATTACAGCCATGCACTACCACACACATTTCTATGTGGCTCTGGCATGAACTATACCCACAGCCCAAATCTAAATCTCTTTCTCTACCCATCCCCCAGTCTCTCTGTTTGGTTTTTCTTTTCTGTGCTCTGGCCTCCTTCCCCCCCCTCCCTCGTTCCCTCTCTCTCTTGGTTTTTCAAAGACAGGGTTTCTCTGTGTAGCCCTGGACTCACTTTGTAGATCAGGCTGACCTTGAACTCACAGATATGTGTTTGCCTCTGTCTCCTAAGTGCTGGGATTAAAGGCGTGTGCTACCACTGTCCAGCTCTTAATTCTTCTGAAGCCTTTTACAATTGGTAAAGACCTCAAATCTTACATTTTCATTTTCATTTTGTTATCAAAATTTGCTATAGGGAGGATGCACCTAATGGATTAAAATCAACAGTCACATACCTGTAAAGTTTACCTTTCCTTCTTACTTGGGAAATGTAAGTGCCATAGGGCACGGTGACAAACTTACTAGGGTGTGTTTTTTCACTGCATCTTTTCTCTGTATGTTCCCCTCATTTCTGCCTAATGTTGTCTTTATTTTGCCCTTTGCACCCCTACACAGTTGCCTCAAAGAGTTCACCTTCCAACAAGTCACTGTACTTGTGTTCATTTTATTACTGTATCTGACTTTCGGAAGTTAGCAACTCTCAAAGAAAAAGACTTTGCTATAATTTGTAATATCTGACAGTCACATTAAAAATGCGCTACCAGGTGGTGGTGGCACATGCCTTTGATCCCAGCACTTGGGAGTCAGAGGCAGGTGGATCTTTGGGAGTTCAAGGCCAGCCTGGTCTACAAAGAGAGTCTAGGACAGCCAGGGCTACACAGAGAAACCCTGTCTCAACGCCCCCAATCTCCCCCAAACCAAAAAACAACCAAACAAGCAAAAAGAATGAGGATATATAGCTAAGATATGAACAAATGTAAACTTAATGGAGTCAGTGTTATAAAAACAAAAATTTCTTACTTGAAAAAATTTACACAATGGATATAAAAAACAGCATGGAAGCTTTAAAAAGAGAGAGAAAAAGGAAAACAAAATTACATACCAAGTCTGAAGGAACTTGTCAGTGTCTGGCTTTGGCTCTAGTGTCAGACGCTTCTCCAATTCAAAGCTGTGAATGGAACGTAACTTCCTTACTAACGGGACATCCCTGTCTGGCTGAGTGATCTCAGATCGCACACGGATTGGTGAACCAAGGCTTGGAGCATTGAGAATACCATTTATTTGACCATGGCTATTTTCTTCTTCAGTAGCAGCCTAGAAAAAAAAATATAAACTAGAATCATGAAAAATATTTCAAATATTTGTGGGAGAAATCACTGAAGCCTTTGAAATAGTATCAACAAATGAGTACATGTGTTTTCAGCAAATTACCTTTTTAATTTTAACTTTTAAGGCTCTATTTTTGTATTTGCTTATTTACTTACTATATACATACGCATGTGCAGTTAGCACATGTGACCGTGGAGGGCAGAGGACAGCTTGTGGGAACTGATTCTCCTCACATATGAGCTGCCAGACGAGGTGGTGAGCACTTTCACCGCCTGACCACCTCACCAGCCCAGAACACTAAGATAGTTTGACTTTGGGGCTTGGAAAATGGCTCAGCAGTTAAGAACATCTACTGCTCTTGTAGAGGACTAGAGTTTGAGTCCCAGCACCCACATCAGGTGACTCACAGCCACCTGTAACTCCAACTCCAGGGGATCTGAAGCCTTTGGCCGCCATGGGTACCTGCACACACATATACATAACTAAAAGCAAATAAAATATTTAGACACTAATAGTTTCATTTCATTAAATTTCTGTTTATCAACCCCTTAGACTCAGTTTATACTAGGTTTATACTCAGTTTTAGTATTACTTTCCTTATTTAAAAAACTATTTGGTACAGAAACAGTCTAAAAATGCTTAAAGAACTTCCCTTCTTACATTGTATCTATTTAGATGCTTGCAGAACCCTGTTCTACTATATTAAAACTAAATCCTGGAAAGGGTGTTATATTAGAGACATACAGACTTGATAGGAGCTAGCAGAGACTGCCAGCATTCTCATACCCCTCTTATTCCCTCCCTCAAAAACAAACAAAAAACAAAACCAAGGCCTTGGGCTAGAACAAGAAGCTGCCCAGGGCAGGGTAGAAGGCTGGGCATGAAGTAATACAAAGGGTTGAATTACTCCAGGCTCCACAGAGTCTATCTCAAATCAACCAGCAAATGCAAACAAATCTCTCAGTTTGGAAATGGCTCAGCAGTTTCTAGCACTCATTGCTCATGCAAGACTTGGGCTCAGTTCCCAGCACCCACATATTGGCTCACATCTGTCGGTAACTCCAGTATCAGGGGCTCTGACATGCTCTTCTGGCCTCTGTGGGCACCCGGCACACAGACATACATGCAGGCAAAACACCTACATGCATAATATAAAAACAAAATTTGGAAGAAAAAAAACCCCAAGACAATTAAAATCCAGTTTGTTCTGGCGCCATAAGGACAGCCACAGTTGAGATGAGAAAAGTCAGATACCAAGGACTTGAGGTATAGCTCCATAGTATTGAGACACTGAGTCTAGTCTCCAGCAACACACACACACACACACACACACACACACACACACACACACACACACACACACACAAATATTGGATCCCTGATTACTCTGAATGTAGACAAATGCTTATTCAACAGTCAGAGCACACTGCTGCATTAATGCTTTTACAACAGACAGAAGTATGTGTCTCTAGAAGGCTATAGTCTGAACTTCTATATTCTCATGCTGTAGCTCATATACTCAACTTCTAATGCCAAACAAAGAAAATGGAGTATGTGGGAGATGACTAGGTCAATGAAGCAGAGTCCTCATAAAACTGGTGTCCTTAGAGAGAGCCCTAAAGAGACCCCCAAATTTTCCTTGATCTTGGACTTTCCAGAAGCCAGAAGTATAAAGTTCTGTTGTTTGCAAGGTACCCATTTCATGATATTTTTATTATAGAAGCCCAAACATACTAAGAATATATTGTTAAGGATTTTTTTTAAAGATAACATTTCACTTAAAAAAAGATTACTTTTATTTCTAATTACATGCGCACGTGCACGTGTGTGTGTGTGTGTGTGTGTGTGTGTGTGTGTGTGTGTGTGTTTGTGTTAGTATATGCACACTGAGAGTAGATACTCTCAAGAGTCGAAAGGCATCAGACCTTCTGAGGCTTGGAATAAAGGCTGTGAGTCAACAAACATGGATGTGTTGTGAGCTGAGCTCAAGTCCTTTTCAACAGCAGTACAGGCTCTTAACTGCTGAGCCAGCTCTTCAGCCCCTCAAGCTAAGATAACATTTTGGTTAGCATATAAAGAACTGAGTTTGTGATATTTTCATACATATATATCATTATACTTTGTTCTCATTTTTATCCCCTTGCCACCCTCCCCTCTCAAAAATTTAATTATATAATTTAGTAAATATATGAAGATAGGACAAATTCCTCAGAATTAATCACAGATGATCTTGAGAAGACATAGTTCCATTCATAAAAGTATGACTAGCCAACTTTCTACCAACCACATTTGTAAGGCTGAACCCTAAGCTTCAACTTCCTTCCATATAAGCCATTTTTGTTGTTGTTGTTGAGAAAAGGTCTCACTGTGTAACTGTGGCTGGCCTGAAACTTACTATATAGACAAGACTGGCCTCAAACTCACAGAGATCTGCCTGCCTCCTTACCTCCCAACAACTAGAGTTAAAGACATGTGCCACAGCATCTGGCCCAACTAAACTTAAAAACACTTCAACAAGACATAACAACAACTACCACTGTAATGAGTGGCCTTTTCAACAATATCTTCGTATTTCACAAAAGGAAAAGAATGAACAATGAGAGCAAAGAAAAGTCTGGGGATAAATCTGCCTATGATAGTTAAAAATCACCCATTTCTCTTTCCATCCTCACAAGTATACCTGTTTAAAATTGTAATGAAGAAAGTCATGTCTGCTATTTATCATCCACTGTATCAGCTCATGATAAAGTGTGATCTGTGGTCTTCTCACTTCCTGGCTGTGGACGCTTCACCGCATTAGACAGTTCCCAAGGCCGTGCGCAGAGCTCCACTAAGCAGTCAAGGGAACAGAGCTCTGCCGCATAATTTGGAAAGATGATCAACTTCTTTCTTTTGTTTGCTTTTCATATTTTCCCTCCCTCCTCCTTTCTTCTGTATTTTTATGGTGGGTAGTAGAGATGGAACCCAGTGCTTTATACATGCCAGGCAAGTGCTCTACACTAAGTCATACTTCCCCTCCTTATTTATTTTAAATACCTATATCTTTCCCATAAAAACACACTGAAAATTAATGTTTGGTACCTAAACCTGAGCACTTTGTACCACATTAGCTAAAATATCATAATTTCAAATATTTAAAGTAATTATCACTGGAGCTGGAAAGATGGCTCAGTGGAGAGGCAGCAGAGAAGATCACTTGCAAAGGACCTGGGCTTAGTTCCTGGCACTCACATGGTGGCTCATAACCATCCAAAACTCCAGTCCAGGGGACCTGGATGCCTTCCTCTGACCTTCAGAGACACTAGACACACATTGGTGCAAATCCATACATACACACAGATACATACATACATACATACATACAGGTAAAATAGTTATATACATAAAAATATCTAAAAAATTAAAAAATAGTGATACTTTGTTCTACTTTACACTCAAAATTGAGAACTATAAACTGGTGGGATTATTTAGTGGATAAGTTTCTTTCTATCTTTTTAATTAATACAGTTATATCAGCTGGGTATGGTGGCACACGCCTGTAATCCCAGCACTCAGGGAGGCAGAGGCAGGTGGATTGTTGTGAGTTCGACGCCAGCCTGGTCTACAAAACGAGTCCAGGACAGTCAAAGCTACACAGAGAAACTCTGCCTCAAAAAAACAAACAACGCTGGACGTGGTGGCGCACGCCTTTAATCCCAGCACTCGGGAGGCAGAGGCAGGCGGATCGCTGTGAGTTCGAGGCCAGCCTGGTCTACAAAATGAGTCCAGGATGGCCAAGGCTACACAGAGAAACCCTGTCTCGAAAAACCAAAAAACAAACAAACAACACAAACACAATTTGCCTCCTTCCCTCTCTTCCCTTAACTCTCCCCACGAACCCTTGCCCCCCAACTGCTTGGTCCATACGATGTTCTATGTATAGGGTGTATGTATGTGTGTATATATGTATGTATATGTGTATGTATGTGTGTATATGATTTCAGCGCTGAGCACTTGCTGTTGGATAAACAGTTTGGGAGGTCTTCCCTGGTTCGACTATGGAGGGCTGAGACTGGGATAACCAGGGTTTGATCTCCAGGACTAACATGGTAGAAAGGACAATGTACTTGTGTGCGTGTGCATACACACACACACACGCACACACACACGCGCACACACACACACACAACTGTGTAGTTACATACTTTACAAATTCCAAGCTTGATCTTGTTCTTGTTGATATCCATCTCTTCCCAGACATCTTTTTCCTGAGGGCGAGGGTGCCCCGGAGACCCAGGCGGTCTATCTGGTGATGCACCCACAGGCAGACCGTTCTCTCCGTCACTAAGCTGCTCATCTGGAAACACTTCGTCTGTATTTTCTCGAAGTAAGTCTCCTGGGATGGGGGTGGCATTTGCAATTCTGAAAAGTAAAGGGAAGGAACCAGAAAACTTCAAAAGATCAGAATCAAATGTTACCATTAGACCATACTACATTTTATCTCTAAATTTAAGTAACAAGTCTATACATAATTAAGAGTAAAGCAAAACTCTTCTAACACTAATTTTATGTCAATTCTACTAAATTGTGAGAAATTAGAATTTCCAATGTGGCCAGACATGGTGGTGCACACTTTTAATACCAGCACTCAGAGGCAGAGGCAGGTGAATCTCTGTGAGTTCAAGACCAGCCTGGTCTACCGAGTGAGTTCCAGGACAGCCAGGGTTACATGGAGAAACTCTGTCTCAAAAAACTAAATAACCAAATGAAAAAAACAAAACAAAAAGCCTACAAAACCACAGAAATGAAAATCAAAACCAACTGATAAAAGATCAATAAGACAAAGAAATCACCCAAGTGAAACAAAGCACTGTGCACTGCTTTTTCACTACAGAGTTCACTAAGCTCCTACTACATGTAAGGAAGGCCCCATGCAGTAAAAAAGGAGAAAAAAAACCTCTTTGGTTTTCTGTCCGTGGAAAGTAGAAATTCTAAAATTACAGAATTCATACAGTTCTACATGAGAAAAATACAAAATACGAATGGGTATTTGTATATCTATTTCTTTTTTCCTTTATATTGAGAGAGGGTCTTACTTTGATCCCACATTGGGATTGATTACGAGATCTTCCCAATTCCTGGGTTACAGGAGTATGCCATCATGCTTGGTATCCATATTTCTTTTGAATGAATTCCAGGTCCTATTTACATAGCTGTCATCACTTAGCCTTTTAGTTTTTAGTCATCACTTCCTAACTCAAAAGGCCTCTGATAACTCTATTCTCTATAAATATTAGTGTTTAAAAAAATTAATTCTGGCTGAACATAATATTTAGCAAACAAAGAAACTTCTAACAAGTAACCTGAAATGTCTGAACATAGGAAAACAGTCTTCAGAGGACTATGTTGACATATGGCATTACTGTGAGCAGCATAACCTTGCCAGGCATGGTGGCGTACACTTTTAGTTCCTGTGCTTGGGAAGCAGAGGCAGGTAGATCTTTGTGAGTTCAAGGCCAATCTGCTCTAAAATATAGCAAGTTCTAAGTCAGCCAGAGCTATATAATGAGACCCTGTCTCCCAACAAAACAAACAAACAAAAACACCCCAAAAATTTGAAAACAAACAAACAAAGGAGGAAACCCTCTCAGACAACCACACTAAAGGAGACCTGTTACCATGGCATGACTGTTCTGAGAACGCTTCATTTCCTTCTGAGAGCACCAGTAATGTCATGGCCTTTGCTACCTCCTCTGCCTTAGCTGGTCAATTTTTAGTGATCGCTTTGTCAATATTGTAGGTAAATACTCTAGAAAATTAATTCTTCACTGACCATGGTTCTCACAAGAAAACCTCACAGTCTAGTAAAGCAACCCCTGCAGTTCAGACACAAGAACAGAGTGAAGAAGTGGTCTGGCCTGAAGGAGTCCAAACAGACAAATGATTAAAGATCAGAGATAAACTGAGCCCTGGAAGGCTAGTCTCCTGACCAGACCTTCTTCACACTTTGATCCCTCAATGTTGCAAACCCTCCCCATGCCCATTCCTCTCCCGCTCTACAACTTCTCCATTTCCTAGTTCCTTTCTCTACTCCTCAGGAGCCAACCGCAGCTGTCCCAGCTTCCTCAGGGTTATACAGTATCACACACAAGGGGCTCGTCCCCATCCTCTCGTCCACATGACTCAGGTTTCTCCTTTGTATTTACTCCTAATTTTTTATTATTTTCATATTATGTTTTCCCTTGTCCTAAACTCTCTTATTTAGAGCTTGACAAAAGGAGAGAAGCAACTCCTCACCAAGGAAAGAATGGCATGTTGAAAAGTAAGAACACTAAAAGGAAGGGTGGAAACTAGCTCAGCTGGCACAGAATTTGGCCAGCATGTGCCGTGGCCCTGGATTCATCGCTAACACCTATGAAAAAGAAAGGATGAGAAGGAAAAAAAGAAGGAAAAGAAAGTAGGGGCTGCAGAGATGGCTTATACCCATCTGTACCTCCAGTCCCAGGGGATATGACACCCTCTTCTAGACTTCACAGGCAACAGGCAGGAACATGGCACACATATATACATGTAGGCAAACACTCATAAGATAATAATAAATCTTAAAATCTATCCAAATTAAAACAAAAAGCAGTATGGTGGCACAAACTTGTAATGCAAGCACTCAAGCGGCTGAGGCAGGAGGATCAGCACAAGTCCAAAGCCAGTCTAGGCTACACAGTGAATTCAAAACCAGTCTGGAATGCATAGCGAAATCTTACCTTAAAAAAAAAAAAAAAACCAAAACAACAACAACAACAAAAAAAACAACAGGAGGTGGTGGCGCACACTTTTAATCCAAGCACTCGGGAGGCAGAGACAGGTGGATCACTGTGAGTTCGAGGCCAGCCTGGTCTACAAAGTGAGTCCAGGACAGCCAAGGCTACACAGAGAAAAACCCTGTCTGGAAAAACCAAACAACAACAACAGAACCCCAAAAACTCAAAAGGAAAAGGATCTAATATAAGTAAAAGATAAAAACATTAAAAAATGGAAATAGGGGCTGGAGAGATAGCTCAACAGTTAAGAGCAGTTGCTATCCTTGCAACTGTTGGGTTTGGCTCCTAGAACCCACATGGTGGCTTATAAATGTTTATAATTCCAGTTTCAGGGAATCTGACACTCCCCTCTGACTTCTCTGGATGCCCAGAGCAGGTGTGTGTGCGCGCGCACACACACACACACACAGGGAGAGAGAGAAAAAAAGAGAGAGAGGGAGGGAGGGAAGATGGGAGAGAAGGAGGGAAAGAGGGAAGGAGGGAGGGAGGGAGGAAGGGAGGGAGGGAGGGAAAGAGGGCAAGTGGTGGGCATAATGAGGCACACCAGTAATTCTGGATGCAGGAGAATGAGAGTAGGAGGATTGCAAATTCAAGGTTAGATTGGTTATATAGCAAAACTCCTGCCTCAAACAAACAAATAACCCCAGCAAATAAATATGAAAAAAAAAAAAAAAAAAAGAAAAAAAGAATATAGACAGAAGCACACCATAACAATTCCTAATACTCTATATTAGTTAAATAACTTTCATAATAAGGATATGCTTACATGTTTTGTTCCTATACAGTTAGAAAAAATAATGACTATGCTGTGGAATGGCGGTGCAGGCCTTTAATCCTCGCACTAGAGAGGCAGAGGCAAGCAGATCTCTGAGTTCAAGGCCAGCCTGTTTTACAAAGTGAGGTGCAGGGCTACACAGAGAAACCCTGTCCTGAAAACCCCAGAACAAATAAACAAATAAATAGAAAAAAGAAAGGAACGAATAAAGGATGAAGAAAGAAAGAATAATTATAACTCATTTTTTCTAGGTTCCCATATATACTCTTTTGTTTGTTTTGGCTTTTTTTTTTCTCTCTTCCCCCCCCCCCCCCCTTCTCTCTCTCTCTCTCTCTCTCTCTCTCTCTCTCTCTCTCTCTCTCTCTCTCTCTCTCTCTCGGTTTTTCAAGACAGGGTTTCTCTGTGTAATAGCACTGGCTGCTCTGGACTCACTTTTGTAGACCAGGCTGGCCTTGAACTCACAGAGTTCTTCCTGCCTCTGTCTCCCAAGTGCTGGGATTACAGGTGTGCACCACCACTACCTAGCCTCCTATATATATTCTTAAGAAATAAGGGCTGGAGAGATGGCTCAGAGGTTAAGGGCACTGACTGCTCTTCCAGAGGTCCTGAGTTCAATTCCCAGCAACCACATGGTGGCTCACAACCATCTATAATGAGATCTGGTGCCCTCTTCTGGTGTGCAGGTGTACATCAAGGCAGAGCACTATATACATAATAAATAATATTTAAAAATGCTCCCTCTATTTTGAAGAAAACCTACTGTACCTCTGAATCAAAAAGTCACGTCAGCTCTAAGCTCCCATTTCATAGAAGGAACCATTATTATTTTCTGAATTAAGTAATTCCAAAAGCCTAAGTAAGAAAAAGATTAACTCAAGGAAATGTTCAAGGCTTTCCCACGTCTTAGCACTTAACAATTTGAGGGACTCAGGCTGGACTAAAAGAAATTCTTACAGTCAGAAAAGGCATCACTCACTGAACTGTGTAGGACATACCCAATTGCAGCAGGGGTCAAGCGGGTGTGCAACTGAGGGGTGGCAGAGGTGGTGGTGGTAGTTAGGGAGCCATCGGTTCCACTCTTCTCCCAGTCAAAAGGGTCACTTTCAATTACTCCAAAGGTCTTGATGCTATTGTCAAACACGGATGTAAGAAGCTAAACCACAAAGGGGAAAAAACAAAACAAAACAAAACAAAAACACTAGAGTGAGCCAACGGTATAGGTACATTCTTCTATAGCAGAAAGCACACTAATCCTTAAAAAAAGAAAGCAAGTTGGGACTATATGGATGATGATAAGAAATTAATGTTAATTAATTAACTTATATTGAACTTGGTACTTGTGTGTAGTTGTATGAAATACTTTATTGACTCAAGATAAATAATGCAGCCTTTTATTTATAATCTACTCTCAGACAGTTTGGTATAAGAAAGTATGTAACACACAGACACACACACACACACACACACACACATCTATGTATATTCAGGTGAACCACTTATCTGGCTATTTATTTGTAAAGAGGACATTTTTATATGGTTTAACATAAATAAGTAACCAAGACAGGAGCATAAAGAAATTCCTTGTTCTTTGTGTATCTCTTTTAAAACCATGTCTTTGATGAGCCAGGTGGTAGAGCACGTCTCTAATCCTACCATTTGGGAGGCAGAGGCAGGTGGATCTCTGTGAGTTCAAGGCCAGCCTGGTCTACAGAGCAAGTTCCAGGACAGGCAGAGAAACCTTGTCTCAACAAAGAACAAAACCAAAAACAAACAAAACAAAAACCTAAACAAGGGGCTGGAGAGATAGATGGCTCAGAGGTTAAGAGTACTGGCTGCTCTTCCAGAGGTCCTGAGTTCAATTCTCAGCAACCACATGGTGGCTCACAACCATCTATAATGAGATCTGGTGCCCTCTTCTGGTGTGCAGGTGTACATAAAAAAAAAAAAAAAAAAAAAAAAAAAAAACTAAACAAACAAAAATCCTTTATATGTATATATGTGTTTATATGCACAGATAGTCAAATTAAAAGTCAAATTAAAAGTTTGACTTGTTTCATATACAAACCTCATTTTTATTTATTTGTCCATATGCACATTTTCATGAGTAGAGCTTCATCCTCTAATCATTTGTCTTATTCTGCTAGCATCCTGCCCTCTGGGATTCATCTTTACAGTTCGTGTTGCTGACCTGAAACCAGCACTTCTTGTTGAAGCATTTTGCCCACATCTTTGGGGTTTAAAAAGATAAGTCCGGCTAATAAGTGGACAACAGATACTGTAAACAGGGATGATGACAAAGGTGCTAAGAACCAACTAGGACCAGTTAGGAGGCGACTTGTCAGTTAAGCCAGCATGGTTACAGTGGACATAAGTGATTTGAATATGATTTGGAAAAGAGCCAAAAATCTTGTTGACACAGCTGAGGAAGGCTGTGAGAGCAAGGACAGAACAAAGGCTAAGTTAAATTTCTGTCCTGAGCATTGAACAAACTGCATGAAATGGAAAGTGCTGTTTTTGGTAACTGGGAAAATCTGCAGAGCAGCTTGGTGAATCATTACTGTATACTAATATTTATAGTCATAGTTAATTTCACTTAGAGACCTTATCAAGGAGGTTTGAAAACAAAGACCCAGGATACCCAAAGTTGTGTGTGAAGATGACTTCACAAAGGAAACCAAGGTTAAAAGTGGTCAGTGAAGCCCAAACACTAGAATGTACAGTTCTAAAAAACAATCCAAGAAAGCATCTTTCAACAAAGCGCATCAAGTGCTGTCACATAAATCTATCACTCTGAGGATTTAATTTTTCTTTTTCTTTTAATCTACTGTAAACCCCAAGAAGCCAGCACATAGCTGATCTTTGTTTTTTTTTTTCTTTGTTGTTGTTGTTGTTGTTGTTTTGTTTTTTGAGACAGGGTTTCTCTGTTTAACAGCCCTGGCTACCTGGAACTCTCTTTGTAGACCAGGCTGACCTTGAACTCACAGAGATCTGCCTGCCTCTGCCTTCCAAGTGCTGGGATTAAAGGTGTGAGCCACCACACCCAGCCTCACATATCTGATCTTATTCATCACTGCATCTTCAGGAACAAAAAAGGTGCCTTACAAATGTTACTTTAAAAATATTTCAAGAATAAATAATTAGCAAAAATACCTATTGAAGATTTATATAACTTTTATTTTCACTAAGGCATGATTATAAAATCTTGGTAATTATTTTGGTGCTAATTGTTTATATAGGTTACCTTTGTTATAGCCAGGGGTACCCCAGAACATCGTAAGTACAGGGTTACAGAGAAAACGAGGAGCCTGGGCATGCAGCTTTAGTTGTATAGTACTTCCTCACAAACACGAGGGCCCTGAATCTGATCCTATGGACCATAATGCAGAATGGGGAGTCCAGGGTGGAGAGGCAGGAAGAGAGGGTTGGAGGGAGGAAGGGGAACCCATGAAAGAAAGGAAGGGGGCTGGCACCTAAGATTTTCTTATATTTTTTTGTTGTGAGTCTAGCCTTTAATGGCCGAGCCATCTCTCCAGCCCACCTAAGATTTTCTAAATCAAGGTTGTCACGAGTTCTTTCAAAACTTTTCGTTATTATTATTATTATTATTAGTAGTAGTAGTAGTGGTGGTGGTGTGTTTGTGGGTGGGTGTGCATGTGTCATAATGTGCACATGGTATAAGGCACCACATTCAGTTTAAAACAACTTATTTTTGTTAAACTGGGATATACAATAAAATCAACTTTTAAAGCACATTATTCAAGACAGAAAGAGCAATCAAAAACGAGATTCTGAGTAATTTGAATTTTCTATTTCGTCTCTATAATTTCAAAAGGTTTGTTTCAAAATTTCTTTCTTCTTCTTCTCCTTCTCCTTCTCTCTCCTCCTCCTCCTCCTCCTCCTTCTTCTTCTTCTTATTCTTCTTCTATCAAGACAGGGATTCTCTGTGTAACAGTCCTGGCTATCCTGGAAATCACTTTGTAGACCAGGATGGCCTCAAACTCACAGCTATCCACCTGTCTCTGCTTCCAGAGTGCTCACCACTGCCCGACTTTAAAATGTATTTTCTAAAGTAACTGATTCAATATCTAGCCACAAGCAGCCCCACAAAGATGTTTGATGCTAGTTTCCAGAGTCATCAGACAGCTCGTCAGCACAAAATACAATCACAGTGTCATTTATCTTCGTATGAAACTTCAATTTAGCATTTGAAAGAAAACAGGGACAGGAACTATTTCTAGTGTGATATATTGAATTTCACTGAGGATCTTGACTTTTGTATTCTAATTGAATAAATGCAAACTAATGGATCAATACAGCACTTACCCCAGAGAGTACAATGCAGTATTGGCTTGGCTAACAAAGGGCCTCATTTTAGTGCCACGTAAGATGCAGTTGTGGTGGCGCATGCCTGTAGGAGTTGCTGGAGGAGGAGAAGGCAGAAGGATCACTTGTTCGAGGCCAGCCTGGGCTACACATCTTAAATACACAGAGAAACCCTGTCTCAAACCCCCGCCCTCCCCCCCCCAAAAAAAACAAAAACACCAAAGAAGATCAAACAGGTTAAAAATGCACCCTTCCCCCCTTTTCTGCTCTTCGGAGTATTTTGACCATGTGGGAGCAAACCCAATAGCTGTACTGCACCTACTGTCTGGAGGACAGATCCAGCCAGGCAGAAGACAGTGACAGAGAACAAGACACAGCATCAGCTGTTTTCAAGGCTTCTGTTTTAATTTTGTTAAGTCTAAAGTTTAATTTAAATTTTATCAGTATGAGCAAGTGCCTGCATTTATGTACATGTACTCATATGTGCCTGGTACCCAAGGAGACCAGAAATGGGCATGAGATCCCCTGGAACAGAGTTAGACAGTTTGACTCACCAAGGTGCTAAGGCACAGCCCTAACCACAGGGCACAGCATGTAGCATGGATGTGGCTTTCATCATAAGCCACAGCACATGCTTCCTTTCATTACGGTGGTGTTCCACAATACTACCTTTACGCCAAACAGACGGCATCTTAACCAGATCAGCAATGTCTGCTTAGAAAAGCTCTTAGCTGGGTTTGTTGACTGCTGATGCTCCTTCACTTCACAGAAGAATATCCAGTATCATTCTGGAGTACCTAGCCACTCCTCCCAGCTACCTGTATGCAAATCTGTCCTAATTTCAAGAGGCTTCTAAGGGAAAAGCTAGAATATGCAGGCTGAGCAAGACTAAGGAGAAGCAGGAGCCACCACCCATACAGAATGAAGACTCTGCAATATAGTGGCTCTCAGGCCACCCATACCCCTGTAACTCCTCGCTCGTGTGTTGTAAGTAAACCCAATAAAATCAGTTTACTGGTCCCTCAGGGTGAACTCTGGTGAAACTGAACTCTGGTTTGTCTTTTGTTTTTGTTTTTTTGTTGTTGTTGTTTGGTTGGTTTTTTTTTGTTTTTCGAGACAGGGTTTCTCTGTGTAGTCTTGGCTGTCCTGGACTCACTTTGTAGACCAGGCTGGCCGCAAATTTACAGAGATACGCCTGCCTCTGCCTCCTGAGTGCTGAGATTAAAGGTGTGTGCCACCCTGCCCAGTGAACTCTGGTTTGTCAATGACATTGCTTAGTCTTCTCCCACGAAGAAAATTCTCACAAGAGATGGGAAATTTCTATTTTTTTATGCTTCATGTTATGAAGAAAGAAAAACAGTAAATAGAAATCTTAGAAGAATAAAAAAATGGAAATATGGAAAAATGGAAGAATTTATACATGAAGATTGAGTTATGGCTGAATGTTTCTCCAGAATGAAAAAGAAAACTGAAGCCGAGCGTGGTGGCACACACCTTTAATCCCAGCATTCGGGAGGCAGAGGCAGGTGGATCTCTGTGAGTTTGAGGCCAGCCTGGTCTACAAAGTGAATCCAGGACAACCAAGGCTACACAAAGAAACCCTGTCTTGAAAAACAAAACAACACAAAAAAAGAAAAAAGAAAAAGCTGAAGGAAAGGCCCCTGCATGGACTTAACACCCGAGATGAAAGTGAAATTAAAGGCTAAATGATTGGTATGTTTCTCTAACAGTCCAAGGGATTTCACTCCCCAGACACTAGATGTAAATCCATATGAAATGTTATTTAGACAACCATAACTCATTAGCGATTTTCTCCTTGACAAAAAACTGTTACCCAGATAGAAAACTCCAGATGCTGGCTCACTGCTATACTTACTTACAGCCTAAAAAGCAGACTTACTATTATTTTAATCAGAAAATTAAATGATGGCTAAAATTCTTTTTCTCTTTCTAGAATCAACAGGGAAAAATCTTCACACTGACTCTAGCCAACAGCTATCAAAGTGCCTGAAAGCAGACCCTGGTGCAACTTAGGAGTCCAAAGGAAAGAGGAGGAAATCTCTTGTCAACCCATCAAGACATTCTAATGCACTTTGACGTGGGCATCTAAAAATATCCTGTGTTCTGGCTTCTCCTGTTCTTCCTTACATCTCTCTCCAGGTCCCACCAGTCAAGAACTGCCCTTACACATGTTTATTGTATGAATGTACTCTTTTTTCTTTCTTTTTTCTTTTTGGCTTTTTGAGACAGGCCTGGACTCACTTTGTAGACCAGGCTAAGTTTGAACTCACAGACTTGCCTGCCTCTGCCCGCCACTGCACCCCACTTAACGATGCACTCTGGAGGCCCTTCAGATACACCCAATGAGGGAATATCCTGACTGCTATACCCAACCCCCATTCAACTGGATGAAGCCAGATCACTCATTGCCCCAATTCTATAACAGCAGTTAGGGTTATTTCATGGGGTAGTGGTGATGAAAATAGCAGGTAAAATTTGGCTAGGAAGTTTAGGGTAAAAAGACCCTAAAGAAAAGTAACCAGTCTTTCTTGGATAAAAAGGCAGAAATATCCCTGTACTTCTTGGCAGCCTCATCTCTGCCAGACTCCACACATGCCAAAAGGATTTTGATCTCTGATCTGGCTCCTAAATGACTCTAGGAAAAAAACCTTTTCAGAGCAGGAGAATGCTGAGGTAGAAGCTTGTTAAGCAAAACCTTCTGATCACGAGCATAGACTCCTAGCCTGGGTAGAAACCTAACTTTCCCATTGGGGCTAGGTCAGTTCCTAGCCAAGGGAACACCCCATCGAAGGCAGCATCACCTTAAGCCCTGCTAAAGGGTTAATTCTTTATGTTACTGGCCTCCTTTACAGGCTCATGGAGATCACCTTCACCAAATGATCCCTAGTCACTTTCTGTCTCTAGAGACTTTATAGAAAGTCAGCAGGATGGTCAAATCTTAAGGAAAAAATGGGCTGGAGATGGCTGTGTGGTTAAGAACACTATATGTTCTTCCAGAGGTCCTGAGTTCAATTCCCAACAACCACATGGTAGCTCACAACCATGTATAATGGGATCTGATGCCTTCTTCTGGCTTGCAAGTGTACATGCAGGTGGAGCACTGTGTACACAGTAAATAAGTAAATCTTAAAAACAAAACAAAACAAAAACAAAAGAAAAAACAAAAAACATTTACTTTAGGGCTGGAGAGATGGTTCAGTGGTTAAGAGCACTGCCTGCTCTTCCAAAAGACCCTGGTTCAATTCCTAGCACCCACATGGCAGTTCATAACTGTCTGTAACTCCAAGATCTGACACCCCTACACCAACACACATAAATTAAAATTAAATAAATTTTTTTTTAAATGAAAAAAAGAAAATGTGTAACAAAAAGGGAGGAATACTAAGAAATGTTTTGTTTTATTTTCCCCTATCAAAGGAGGCTAGTCTGCCAAAGACCAATATTCCATAATCTCTCCACATACTGTCAAACTTTAAAAGACATTAAAATTTTTTTGTTTTATTTTGTTTTTGTTTGAGACAGTTTCTCGCTATGTAGCCCTGATTGACCTAGAATTTGCGATGTAGGCAAGGCTGACTCTCAACTTACAGGGATCCACCTAACTCTGCTTCCCAAAAACTGGGATTAAAGACATGAACCAAGCTGGGCATGGTGGCACACACCTTTAATCCCAGCACTCGGAGGCAGAGGCAGGGGGAATCTCTGTAAGTTCAAGGCCAACCTAGTCTACAAAGCAAGTCCAGGATAGCCCAGGTTACACAGAGAAACCCTGTCTTGAAAAGCAAAGCAAAACAAAACAAAAAGACATGAACCACTGTGCTTTGCTAGACATTCAAATATTTTAATTTCCTCTACTGGTACAACTTCTGTTTACCCAAAGACCACGCTGCACTCCCATAATATAATGGCGCCTTCTTTCTTTTTGCATTTCTTTTGAGCTGCTTTCCAAATTAGCAAATTAGGAGTAGACTGTGATATTGAACCTCAGCCAATGAGAAACAGCCAACAACCCCTTATATTAGTTAGGAATTAAAGACAGAGGTATCTTGGTCACATGAGCTACTTGCTAGCCTGGTTTGGGTTCTGGCATACCCTATTTGCAAAAAGAAATTGCTGGTTACTTTTATTTGGTTCATGTGTTTCTTTGTTTGACATCAGAGATAATCTTTTCTTTGTTGTTTAGTTTTTCTTTTTTCTTTTTTTTTTTTTTTTTTTAAGATTTATTTATTTATTATGTATACGATGTTGTGTTCACGTGTAACACCTGCACTCCCGAAGAGGGCACCAGATCTCATTATAGATGGTTGTGAGCCACTTTGTGGTTGCTGGGAATTGAACTCAAGACCCTGGGAAGATAGCAGCCAGTGCTCTTAACCTCTGAGCCATCTCTCCAGCCTTGTTGTTTAGTTTTTCAAGACAAGGTTTCTCTGTGTGTATCCCTGGCTATCCAGGAAATCACTGTAGACCAGGCTGGCCTCGAACTCACAGAGATCTGCCTGCCTCGGTCTTCCAAGTGCTGTGATTAAAGGTGTGTGCCACATCGCCCGGATAAGAATATCCTTTTCTAACTGCTGTGTTAACTTCTTGCATGAATTGAGAAACACGCCCATAGCCCTCAGAAGCATATCTATTAAGGCAACAAAACAAAATACTGCTTTTCAAAGTTGAGCTCAATCTGGTGGTGGCTCACACCTTTAATACCACCACTTGGGAGAGGCAGAGGCAGGGGGAGCTCTGTGAATTCGAGGCCAGCGTGGTCTTCATAGAGAGTTCCTGGATAGTCAGGGCTACATATATCCAAAGACCATGTCTGAAGCAAACAATAAAAAGCTCAGCTCAGGAAATTACTCCGATATAGTAGAAAATAAGTGACTGGAGATAACATCTGGGCTGGGTTATCGAGTAATGATAAGTAATGTTAGGTCACACAGATATTCCAGGAAGGACTTGCCAGGCATAAGGACTGGGGAGCCTTATCTGACAACATCAAGAAGACAAGCATAGCCCAGTCATACAAGCACCATAAGAATGAAAGGAGAGAAGGGCAAAGGGGTAGGCACAAGAAATGACCCACTTCTCTCTACTCCACCACTTATAGCTAAGTCAAGGTCATCATTAAATCTATCCTCCTGGTCACAGAGAAGACTATCCACTCCACTGCATATAGAACTTGACCAGGATGACTGAGTTCTGGCTAGTAATAGAATGTTATAGATCATTGTGAGACCTGAACAAACATCCACGCCTGCTCTTCCCCTGACTACAAAAAGCCTGTATGCACAAGAAACCACTTGAGAGTTGCCTGGCAAAGCCACAACAAACTGACTAGTGTGTTACATTATCAAGAAATCTATGTGTTATTTAGACAGTCATTTCCCCCTTTACTTTCCAAAGCACTGCCTCAATATATCTTCCCAACTCAAGTCTTTTCTTCACTGGAATACATACAGCTGAAAAAGCTGTTCTCTTAAAGCACTAAGAGGGAACTGGTGAAATGGCTCAGCTGGTAAAGACACTTGCTGCCCAAGCCTGACAACTAGAGTTTGATCCTTAGACTCCATGTGGTAAAAGGAGAAAATCGACTCTCACACTTTGTCCTTTGATCTATACATGCATCCTGGTATGTGCACCTCCTTACATATAAATATGTGAATGTAAATTTAAAAAGAAACACAAATAGGATCACCACGTCCCTGGTTTTGCTATTGCTGGTGTGTGTGTGTGTGTGTGTGTGTGTGTGTGTGTGTGTGTGTGTGTGTGTTGCTTTTGACACTTTCAAGGCTTCCTGTTCATCTGGCCTCTTGTTTCTCCAACGTCATCTTAAATCATTTATACCCTTCATTTGCAATATTAAGCTCTTATTTCAATCCCTTTCTCACCTCAGGAAGTAAGCATCTGCTCATAACGTCCTTTCTCTTGGTTCTCTTCTCCAGGTGGCCAGCATAGTCCTACCTTTGGGGTACAAGGTGCTACCCTAAACACCTAGATTACCTTTTGGTATTCTCTAACTAAACTTCCTTTGCTTCAAGCAGCCCCTCGGTGCCTCAGGTCACATGTTACCAGGAATTGGGGATTTAGATTAGTAGCAGACTGCTTACTTAGCAAAGACAAGGCTTTGTGTTGGCCCCAGCACCAAGAGGGGTAGATAAACAAACAAACAAACAAACAAACAAACCCACAAAATCACAGAAACGAAGAAACAAAATCACAAGAAACATGTTTTCAGTGTCAGGGAACCCCACAACTGCTTTAAGTTTCCCAAAGCAAGAAGTAAGGCTACAACATTTTGGTGTAGCATTAATTTAAATGGACTCATTTTTATGGGTATGGTGGTATATATCTGTGTCCCAGAATTTGGGAAGAAGAGGCAAACAGATCTTTGAGTTCAAGGCCAGCCTTGTCTACCTAGTGAGTCCCAGGACAACCAGAGTTACATAATGTCTCCAAAACAAAACCAAACACACAACAGTTTATTTTGTTTTGTTTTGTTTTGTACTTAGATTTTTTTCTTATATTTTCTGGTTCAAAGAACAAAAGCAATGGTCCCAATGTAAGACTCAATTTACTCAACATCTAGGCAGGTGCTAGCATCTGATTTAAAAGAAGAAGTGCATCTAGGGCAATGGTTCAGGGGTTAAAGTACTTGTCATGAAAGTGTGAGGAGTGTGAGGTCCAAATCCCCACATGCAAATGGCCAGAGACAGGGGATCCCTGGTACAAACTGGCTAAACCAGCTTTATTGCTTAGCTCTGGGTTCAACTGAGGGACCCTGCCTCCCAAAATCAACCTTAGACCTCTACATGCACACCTTCCCCCACACACACACACATACACATTTACACATGTATGGAAGAAAGGGGGAAAATCTTGTTTCTCTAGGATTAAAAGAGATAAAACCCCCTGGCAACAGGCAAAGAGACACCTATTGGTGGTGGTGTTCTTTGTTTGTTTGTTTGTTTGTTTGTTTGTTTGAGACAGAGTTTGCTTTGTAGACCAGGCTGGTCTCAAACCCATAGAGATCTGCCTGCCTCTGCCTCCCAAGTGCTGGAATTAAAGGCATGTGCCACCACCGCCCAGCTGCTGGTGGTGTTCTTATATCAGTCAGAGGCAGAGCTGAATAAAATGAAATCCAGGTAGCCCAGCATGGAAAGAGGAAGACAAAGACCTGGGGACCGCCATGCCACCCACAGCCCTGCCCTCCAGCGCACAGTAAAGGTGAGCCATAGACACCCATTTGCAGCCACACCATGTAGCAGCACGGATGAAGGATGTTACCCAGGGGCCCACCTGCCTCCAATGTGCAAGTATGTGGTGGTCAGATGGGAGAAAGAGAAGTGGGGCAGCTTGATCATAACGGAGAGAGATGGAACTGGCAACTTGAGGGTAGAGGGGAGTGGCCTGTTTTGAGCAGCCAGCCCTGCCACCTGGGGCCACGGTGAAGTCCCAGCCCAAGCTACCACTGTTGAGTCCATGGCCATGCATGGGCCACAGAGGAACACATGGATGTCCAGGGACTTTACATAACTAGCTCCATCCCTCACTGCATGAGGCCCTCTGGAGAGCTGGTCCCATCTCTCACCAGCAGCAGCACTCTGGAGAGGACCCTGACCTTGCCCAGGAAGCAAAGTAGAGCTGTCCCTAAGGGGCTGAGTGTGTGAGTATGGGAGAGCTGACTTTGCCACGTGTCTGCTGTGGGGTGACACAGGTGCAGAGGTGATCACCACCACCTTGCCCCACCTTCCAACCACAGTTGGGAAAGCTTCCCACAGAGTCATGAGCGCAGGAGAGCTAGCCCAGCTCCTCAACAGCTGCAATACTCACCTGTCCTGCACCTCACCTGGACAGTACGGCACAGTTGACCCTGGTGGAGGGAGCACAGGTGCCCTAGGGGTAAGAGCTGGGCCCCCTACTTGTCTACTGTGAAGTAGAGTGGGTGTGGGGGTGATGCCTTCCCCTCTCTTGCCCCTCACCACCTGCAGCAGTCAGGAGAGCTGGCCCTGGGGTCATGAGAGCTGGTGAGCAGG
Organism: Acomys russatus; assembly: GCF_903995435.1. Classification (NCBI taxonomy): domain Eukaryota; kingdom Metazoa; phylum Chordata; class Mammalia; order Rodentia; family Muridae; genus Acomys; species Acomys russatus. The sequence goes on from NC_067140.1 coordinate 56,941,359, forward strand.
CCCGGTCCCTCACCTGAGCAGCACAATAGAGCTGGCCCTGGTTGAGGAAGAATAGCTGAGCCAGCCCTGAAGACAGAGTGAGTGAGAGCTGGCTCTGCCACTCATCTGCTGTGAGTTGGCCTGGTGCAGGGGTGATACCCTCCCCCACCGACCACCTGTAGCAGTAGGGAGACCTGGCCTTGGGGTCATAGAGTGGGAGAGCTGTCCCAGCCCTTCACAGGCTGCAGCACTTGGGAAAGAGGGTCCTGCACCTTGACTGGGCAGCATAATGGAGCTGGCTCTGGTGGTATGGGTACAGGTGAACCGGCATGAGAGCTGGAGAGCTTACCCTACCTTCTGCCATGTTGGCATTGGGTGACCTATCCAGAGCAGTGCTGGAGAGCTCACCCTGGTGGTAAGGATAAGAGAGCCAGAGGCTGACCAGCTCAGCTACCACCCAGGGCCAGATCCAGGGCTCTGAATTGGCCTACCCCAAAATCTATATCATCTGCAAGAGGTGTGAAAGATCCAATCCTGCCCTTCTAAAGCTGCAGGATATCCATGACAAAGGACAACAACAGAAAAGCTGGGAGGAGGCCAGGAAAGGATTCATTATTGATGGTGTCACAGAAGCCAGAGACCTCTAGCCAGACCAATGTCTCATTGCAATAAACATTTGCAAGTGAAGATGTGTGGACAGAGGGGTGTACTATAGGACATACTGAGACATACTACAGCTTCCACAATGAGATGTTTTCTATGCTTTGTTGTTGTTTGTATGTTTTATTTTGGGGGGAAGGCTGCAAGGGTGAAGGGTGGATATGAGGGGATGGGAAGATGAGTGGGACTGGGGTACATGATGTGAAACAAAGAATCAATAAAAAGTAAAACACAAAGCAAAAACAAAGACAAAACCCTGATAGAACATAGATACTAAGTACTAATAAACACATTTTTTTGTTGTTGTTGAATCAGGGTATTACTACAGCCCAATATGGCCTCAAATACATGTTCTTTCTGCCTCACCTTCCAGTGTGCTGGGATTATGGGCATGCACTACTGTACCTAATTAGAAACGTAAAGAAAACCTTAGATTTATTTATTATGTATACAGTGCTCTGCCTGCATGTACACCACCTACAGGCCAGAAGATGGCATCAGATTCTATTATAGATGATTGTGAGCCACCATGTGGTTACTGAGAATTGAACTCAAGACCTCTGGAAGAGCAGTCAGTACTCTTAACCTCTGAGCTATCTCTCCAGCCCCATTCTTCACCTTTATTCTAAGTGAGACAATATATAAGAAGTTTTGATAAATAACAAAATAGCTATTTTCCCTAAGTCTGTACCTGCTATCAGAGTGTGCAGCAATAGGCTATTGGATGAGGTCTTATCCTGTGTGACTTGATAAAATAATGACTATAAAAATTCCTTAATCTTTATTTACAAAACAGACACTTAAAAAAAAAAAGTTTTTTTTTTATCATGTACACAGTACTCTGCCTGCATGTATGCCTGAAGGCCAGAAGAGGGCACCAGATCTCATTACAGATGGTTGTGAGCCACCATGTGGTTGCTTGGAATTGAACTCAGGACCTCTGGAAGAGCAAACCAATGCTCTTATCCTCTGAGCCAATCTCTCTAGGCCCCAAAACAGACACCTTTTAAGTGAACGTTGACTCTGACACTTCCTTATTATAAAAATGTATGTTTTCAATTTGGTCTGAGCTCTGAATCTATGCAGTTGGAAATCCACACTGACATAGCTAAGGAGTCAGTTATGCTGCTCCAGGGTGGAGGAGGGTTGTTAGTCTTAACTGTAAGGCTATAATGTGAAGAATCCCATGTAACAGTAATCAAAATCACATTTAAAAATGAAAAAGTCCCTGAGATGGCCTCTCTGTGTAGCCTTGGCTGGCCTAAAACTCACCATATAGTGAGTCAAGGTCAGAATGGCCTTGAACTCACAAAATCTACCTGTTTATGCCTCTTTAACACTAGGGTTAAAGGTGTGTACTACCATGCCCAGATTTCAGATTGAAATTAACTATATGGAAAGTATTAGTTCACAAGAACATTTAGATTCAAAGAAGATTCTTCTCAAATGAAGATCCTAACAGTGCACATAAAAGCAAGCGAATAAAGCTGAAAAGCTCAGATCTTCTTGAAAACTCATATCACATGACACTGGTCACAAAACACTTCATTGTATCAACAGTTCTCCCCACTTATCTTCTTCTGTCATCTATTCTCTCCCACTCATTGCTCATGAAACATCAGAGAGCAGAAGAGAATCAGATTATTTACGTGTGCCAAGCATCATGCCCACTCATTCCCCGCCAAGGAAGAAAATAAACACTTAGTTCTGTTTCTCAGTGACAGAGATAATCCTTAGAGAGTGTTGAAATGGACAACACTTATTTAACTAGAATCTCTAAATATTAGCTGGTATATGGCCATCTTTCAGACTACAAGGAAAACCAAGAGGCAAATATAAACAAAATCCTAAACCTCCATATCTTTCCCCCAAAAATTTGTGAGTAAAAATTATCAGTATCCAAAATGGGAACGCTGGGCTTCTTAGATCTAGTGCTATAGGTACAACTTTATTGTTTTATTGCAAGTAATATGAATCATCTTCATTTCAGAAGAATAAGTAGAATGCAAATATAAACCCTCTTCAAGGCCTGGAGAGATGACTCAGCAGTTAAGCACACTGCTCTTCAGAGGAGTGGTTTGATTCCCAGCACCCACACGGTGACTCACAACCATCTGTGATTCCAGTTCTAGAGTGTGCTGGCTAATTTTATGTCAACTTGACACAATGTAGAGTCACCTGAGGGAAGAGAGCCTCAACTGAGAAAATGCTCCCACACGATGGAGCTCGTAGATCATCTTTATAACTAGTGATTGCTGTGGTAGGGTCCAGCCCATTCTGGTGGTGCCATCCCTCAGTTGGTGATGCTGGGTCTATAAGAAAGCAGGCTGAGTAAGTGAGGAGGAGCAAGCCAGTAAGCAGCACCCCTCCACGGCCTCTGCATCAGCTCCTGTCTCCAGGTTCCTGCCCTGTTTGAGTTCCTGTCCCAACTTCCTTTAATGATGAACAGTGATGTGGAAGTGTGAGCCAAATAAACCTTTCCCTCCCCAAGTTGCTTTGGTCATGGTGTTTCATAATGGTTATAGTAACCCAAACTAAAACCCAAGCCAACACCCTTTTCTGACCTCTGCAGACACCAGACAGAGACAGACATAAAAGCAGGCAAAATATCCATTATATATAAAATAAATAAATTGGCTCACTTAGGTCTCTCAAACCCAAGGTTTGTTGACTCTCTGCTTTATATCCTGTCTATACCTGAAATAACAGCTGTAATTTCACAGAGAAATAATTACTATATGAAAATGAATTCACTTTGGGATAGGCATGAGCTCTGACAACACTTTAGGATTTAAAACTTCCACTAGCAAGCAGCAGAGTTCAATGGAGATAAAATTATTTGCTAATATGTTGTTATTATTATTACTTTCTGTGGTGCTGCATTTATGTTTTCAATAGTACAGTTGTTTGTACATTAAACTTTGACCAGGTTCTCTCTGTAAGCAATACAGTTTGAGGCAAACCTAGCGGATCATTGGAAAGGCTCATTAACTACTACACTGCAGAATTAGTTCAGTGGCCACAGATGACCAGAGCCAGTAACATTTACTGAGTGCCATCCAACAGCGCAGTCAGCCCTCAACAGATTACCTAGTTGTGCAGTTTCTTCTGTTCAAGAAATTGTTTAAAAAATCGCAATCTCTCTAATGCTATGACCCTTTAATACAGTTCCTCATGTTGTGCTGACCCCAAACATGAAATTATTTTCATTGTTGCTGCTGCTTCTTCTTTTTCCCCCACACAACCTCTGCAGCTCAGGAAGTGCAGGGTATTCGTTGCTATTTCTTAACTGTAATGTTGCTATTGTTATGAATTATAATGTAAATGTCTGTGTTTTCCAGTGGTCTTAGGTGACCCCTGTGAAAGAGTTGTTTGACCTCTCCCCAAGGGTTCAAGACTCACAGGATGAAAACCTCTGCTCTATATACTAGGTAAGTCACGTCAAGAACAGAAAAAATTGTTATATAATAAATCTACCTAATGAAGTAAATCCATCTGAAAGACTCCCTGACTCTCATTCTCGCACAGGTTTGCACACCCCTCATCATCATCATCATGTCAATTTCACATTTCTTAGGCTGTATTAAAATAATGTTACCCCTAGGTACCTTCCAAACTTAGAAGACATTTTTGGAGTGTGTGTTTCATGACAGGATTTTTCTGTGTAGTCTTGGCTATTCTGGAACTCTCTTTGTAGACCAGGCTGGCCTCAAACTCACAGAGATACGCTTGCCTCTGCCTCCTGAGTGCTGGGATTAAAGGCGTGCACCACCACACGCGGCAATTCTGACATTCTTAAATATACAGCGAGTAAAAGAGAAAGAAAAATCAACATACAGAACTCACAAAGATGGTTTACCTGGTAGTCTGGTTTTGTAAAATAATCCAAAGAGGAAATATGGTCAAGAAAGGTGCTGAATTCTGGAGGGAGGTGTTTCAACATGAGCCTGTGGTCATATCTCTCCTTGATGGAGCCCACTTGTTCCTGGAAGGTAAAGACAAGAGGGAAGCAGTCAGCTTCTTTTGGAAGCCATGCATTACACAGCCACAGTTAACAATCTCAAGAGAATGAACCAGGCTATGGAACCAAAGTGCCGTGAGTATAAAGCAAGAATCAGTGCATGCTAACGGCTTTACACACAGTGCTTCACTGTGGGAAGGGAAGGTAGTATAATGCAGAGCTAACAGAGTAACTAATGTACAGCCTGTGCCAGCGAACTGATAACTCCTAAGAGTTAAAGAACTGGGTCTATTTTCCTTTATCACCATAGTACTTATAGTTTTCCAAACAAAATAATTTGGTAATTAAAAACTAAGAGCTACAATTCACATCAGAAGAAATGCTGTTCTTTTGTTTTTGTTTTTTTGAGACAGGGTTTCTCTGTAGCCTTGGCTGTCCTGGACTCGCTTTGTGGAGCAGGCTGTCCAGGAACTCACAGCGATCCACCTGCCTCTGTTTCCCAAGTGCTGGGATGAAAGGTGTGTGCCACCACACCCAGCTGCAAAATACTACTCTTTTAAAATGTGTCTATTCTCAATATATATAGAAAAAATCATAATTATCTTTCTAATATCAGTTCAGAGAGAAACATACATATTGTAATGTAGTGAAATTGCTTATAGATTTTAAGTTTCATATATAAGTGGATTTTCTTTTTTAAAAACGAGTCTACAACTAAACTGACTCAAATGCAAAAATTATATGCATATGGGAGAGTTATATAAGATGTTTTTCTTTCTTTTCACTTATTGTTTTTTGTAGTGCTAAGAATTGAGTCCCAGTACTTACACACACTAGGGACACACAGTATCACTGAATCACATCCTCATCTGTTCTACATGATATCTCGATACAAGAAAATGTTATATAACACTAAGTAGATTTTTCAACAAAAAATGCTTACTAAGAAACATTTTCTTTTTCTTTCTTTCTTTCTTTGCTTGTTTTGTTTTTCAAGACAGAGTTTCTCTGTGTAGCTCTGGCCATGCTGTCCTGTTACTGTGGACCAGGCTGGCCTTGAACTCACAGAGATCTGCCTGCCTCTGCCTCCTGAGTACTTGCACCATCACTGCATATTGACATCATGATTCAAAATTACCTTGTCCTTTATTTTCCTCCAAGGCAGCTGGCCAACCACAAACTCCACCAACATGTAGAATAAAGACCAAAGGTCATCGTGTCTTCCCATTTCCTTGAGAAATAAAAGAGAATTCATTCATATTACATCATCCGTTCTACATCACATTGGTTAAAGCCTACCTTTTAAATGTTAAATATATTAATTTTTTTGGTTGGTTGGTTTTGTTTGTTTGTTTTTATTTTTTAAGACAGGTTTTCTCTGTGTAACAGTCCTGGCTATCCTGGACTCACTTTTGCAGACCAGGCTGGCCTCAAACTCACAGTGATCTGCTTGCCTCTGTCTCCCCAGTGCTGAGATTAAAGGTGTACGCCACAATACCTGGCCTAAAAACTTTTGTTGTTTTGTTTTTTGTTTGTTTTGGTTTGGTTTTTTGAGACAGGGTTTCTCTGCGTAGCCTTGGCTGTGCTGGACTCGCTTTGTAAACCAGGCTGGCCTTGAACTCACAGATATCTGCCTGCCTCTGCCTCCTTAGTGCTGGGATTAAACTCATGCACCATCATGCCCGGCTTAGATTTTTTTTTAAATTGTGTATACAGTGCTCTATCTATATCAGATCTCATTACAGATGGTTGTGAGCCACCATGTGGTTGCTGGGAATTGAACTCAGGACCTCTGGAAAAGCAGTCAGTGCTCTTAACTGCTGAGCCATCTCTCCAGCCTTCTAATGTTTATAATATTAACTTAATATTAATAAAATTAAACAGTTAAATATATTTCCCATAAACCATCTGGTAAACAGCTATGTCTGCATAGTTACATATAAATCCATATGTTTTGATATAAATAATATTCTACTTAGAGATGTGGTTCAGTGGTATGAGTCCTCGCTGAATGTGTGTAAAACCCTGTTATATTCTTAACATCACAAAAACCAGCCACCACCAAAAGCAAAACAAACATAGGGCTTAGACACAGCTCAGTTGGTAGAGTAAACTGCTTAACTAACATGCACAAGGCCCTGGACCTGTCTCCAGAACTACATAAACCAGGGTGTGGCAGTACATGCCTGTAATCCCAGGACATGGAGGGAAAAGAAGAAGGATTCAGAAGTCCAGGCCATCCTTGCTATTTAGTGAGTTGGAAGCCAGCCTGAGACATAAGAGATTCTATCTCAAAAATCAGTCAGTAAAGAAAATAAGCCTCTAAACCCAAGAAGAGCTGAAAATACAATGAACAATTTACTAATTAGCCAGTGCCTTAAGGAGTAAGAGATAACAGGAATGCAGTTCAGTGGTAGATTATTTGCCTACTAGGAAAAAGGCCCTAGATCTTATTACCAGCATTGTAAACATCTTATTCATTGACTTTTTTTTTTTTTTTTTTTTTTTTTTTTGGTTTTTCAAGACAGGGTTTCTCTGTGTAGCCCTGACTGTCCTGGACTCACTTTGTAGACCAGGCTGGCCTCAAACTCACAGAGATCTGCCTGCCTCTGCCTCCCAAGTGCTGGGATTAAAGGTGTGAGCCACCATGTCTGGCTTTCATTCATTTATTTTTTTTCATTCATTAATTTATTTTTAATTTGTAAACTGTTATTTCAACTCTTAAATAAAAATGTTGCAAATAAAAGAACTCACACTAAAATTAACCAGTTTTGCTTGTTTATTTTGTTTTTTGAGACAGGGGTTCTCTGTGTAGTCTTGGCTGTCCTGGAACTCACTCTGTAGACCAGGTTGGCCTTGAATTCAGAGATTCACTTGCCTCTGTCTCCCAAATGCTAGGGTTAAAGGATTAAATTAAAAATAAGAGCAAACAGCTGGGCGTGGTGGAGCACATCTTTAATCCCATTACTCAGGGAAGCAGAGGCAGGCGGATTACTGTGAGTTTGAGGCCAACCTGGTCTATATTCAAAGCAAGTCCAGGACACCTAGGGCTGATATACAAAGAAACCCTGTCTCAACTGGGGCGGAGGGTGTGGGGGGTAATCCTAAAAGTTTTTCTTTCAGTCAGTAACAAGAAAAATGATGCTGTTTTGGTCTAGGCTATTTATTGCCTTTGCTGCAGTTGTGGGGTTTAAGCCAAGGCTTCCCATGCTAGTCAAGAGCCTTACCACTGAGCTACGTCTCCATGCCCCTTGTTACAAAAAGAAAGGGCTTGATGTATAAAAAATTATTACATTACTATAAAGCAAACAATCTCTGTATTCCATTAGATACTGACAGTATTATATCCATATGAATTGTTTTTACTGTATTTGGGTGTGTGGAGGTGTGTGTGTGCACACATGGGTCTTCATGTGCCATGGTAAGCATGTAGAGATCAGGTAACTTGTTGGGAATTAGTTCTCTTTGTCCACTGTGTTGGTCCAAGGGTCAAACTCAGATCACCAGGCTAGGTGGTTAAGTGCCTTTACCTGCTGAGCCATCTAGATGGCCTCAACCCACTGATAATTTCTTAGAACAAAATCACCCAGGTATCTTATTTCTTCAAACATCTATATTTAATTTTTAATACTAATACGTAATTAAACAGATACATTCCCAACAGACATACTTAGCTGTTGCCTTTTCTGGCAAATGCAACTTCATTTTCTATGTAGCTGTCCATATCTGTCATCTACTATCCATCTTACCATGAGTTAGTGTTATGAATTCCTTTATCATTAGCAGTATACAAAATAGTGACTTAAAACCACCATTCAGGTAAATGTGTAGATTAAAAGGGACCCTCAGCTCCTGAGCACTTTTTATACCTTTGAACTGAAATATGAAAATGCAGGTCTGGTACAAGGCATGAGCATGCAGTTATGATGACCCTGGGCCAGATACATACCCTGTTCCGATGAGCATTGATTGAAGCATAACGAACTGTCCCTCGAAAGCCTGCCACAGCACGAGGCTACAATAAACCACACAATAGTAAGAAATTAAACAGCAAAACATTTAACACAGTTGAACACATGAAGCAAATGGTGGAACACTACTGTCATAACAAAATGTTATTTATAGTAATTTTTATAATGAAATTATAAAAAACTAGAAAATAAAAATCTCTAAACTACAACCTTAAAACACTGATGTTTAGTTATTTTATTTTGGTCCTCTTTTCTTCTATCTGTATTTTTAATTTCTGTGTGTGTGTGTGTGTGTGTGTGTGTGTGTGTGATGTCAGGATGAGGGATGACGAATGCTTCAGTGTACATGTGGATGTCAGAGGACAGGCTTCAGAAATGGTTCTTTCTTTGCACCATGTGGGTCCTGAGAATTGAACTCAAGCCATCAAGCTTAATGACAAGTGCCTCTATCTGCTGGGCCATCTCACAGGTTCATCCATCTACATTTTAATGTGTGATGACATGATGTGCATTGGGCTTGGGAGATGCAGCTCAGTAACAACACCATTACCTACTATGTGCCAGGCTTTGGGTTTGGTAGCAAGAAACACACACACACACACACACACACCCCTCCCTCAGCTTTGTATATAAAAAAAAAAAAAAAAAAATCAAATGCAGGCCAGGTGTGTTGGCTCATGCCTTTAATCCAGCACTTGAGAGACGGAGGCAAGAAAGAGTTCACAGCCAGGCTGGTCTACAAAGCAAGTCCAGGACAGCCAGGGCTACACAGAGAAACGCCGTGTTGAAAAGCAAAACAAAACAACAACAAAAATAATCTTATGTTTTCATTGACCTAGAATCATGCCAAGTACCAAAACATCACAGTGTATACATTAATACACAGGCACAAATATACATAAGAACATGAAGAATCACTATATAATCTAAGATGCCAATCTCACTGTATCTTGGCTATTTTATTCAAACTTAATTTGAGACTATATTTTATCTGCATAAATGATTTGTGTTAAAATTCAAGTTTTTGAGTACTTAGTTATGCTAGGTAATAGAAAAAAGCTAACATGACACCAAATAATGTCCAGATGCTACTTGGCTTACCTGACGTTCTCTATCTTACCTTCTCGTAATAAATGTACTATAGTTTCTTTTATCACAATTTTTTTTTTCTAGCTCAAAATGTTATGCTTGCAGCTGGGTATGGTGATGGCGCACACCTTTAATCCTAGCACTCAGGGAAGAGGGAGAGGCAGGCAGATCATGTGAATTCAAGGTCAGCCATGTCTACAAAGTGAGTCCAAGACAGCCATGGCCACACAGAGAAAACCTGTCTGGAAAACCCAAAACAAACAAACACCAACCAAAAAAACAAAACTTTATGCTTGTCGTTCTTTAGACTGTCATCTTGAGTCATGCTTCCTGTGGCTGGCTCTTGTGACTAAAGCCTCTGCTTTAGGGTAGGTACTTACTCAGAAGTACTGATTGTCCTAATGTAGAACACTATTCTTTACCTGCAGTGCACTGTGTTCTTTCACAGGTGCCATGTTTTTAGAAAGCTTTTTACAGGCCAAGTCAGTTTAATTGTACATTTACCACCTATTTATTTATGTTTTATTTACTGGATAGATTCATTCCACAGCATACATTCTGGGAGAGTAAGATCTTGCTCACTTTATAAACACAGAAACAAATATAAAACAGAAAAAAACATCATTGACAGAAAAGATCATGTAGAAAATAACTGTTACTAAAGAGAACAAACCTAAGGACCCACGGCATAGAAGAAGGAGCCGTGACAATTATGTTAAAAATTCTATGGAAATCTATTCAATAAAATTGTAGCCAGTCAGCAGTTAAAGGCACTATTTTTTCAGAGAACCGGGTTCAAGTCCCAGCACCCACATGATAGCTCACAAGATCAGACTCTCTCACACAGACATACATGCAGGCAAAATACCAATGCATATAAAATGAAAAAAAAAAAAAAAAAAAAAAAGGTAAAAGTAAAAAATTTGTAGCTGGGAACGTCACAAACCTAAAGAAGTAGACACGTAAATACAAGTATTATGAACTTGAAATAGACATGAGCACATCACAGCAAGATGCCAAATGTGTTCAGCTGTGCTTCTCTTCACAGCAGTAGTCTCCATTGCTGTGAGGAGATGTTCCTTTGATGATGGTGGTAGCTACACTTATGTGTGGGTCTAAGGATAAGAATTAGAATGCAGTAAGAAGTGATGCTGGTCTAGCAAAGTGGAGGTAGTAGATTCTTTCTTTTAAGGTACACAACCTCTTTAGCCCAGGAAACTGACTAGATTTCCAGTACTGGGCATGAACAGGCCTTAAGTCCAATTAGGCTGTTGGCTGCAACTGACACATGAGTGCTGTTTTAACATCTTTATGCACATCTTGCCATGGTGGTAATTGTCATGGTTCAAGGTGTTGCAGCTAGGTAGGACTGTTTAATTGCTCCCTCCCTTGGGAGCTTGCACTGTATTTTCTGGAGCCATGAAAGCTAGACCAGAGACTAACAGATTGTGGGGATCTCAGCACCATTGGATACATCTACATCACAGCTTCTACAGCTATGACTCGTGGAAGAGTCAAAATACCAGAAGTCGGCTGTGAAACAATCTCTCATAGACATGGCTACATGAACAAGACTGGACCATCATCATCAGTGGATATATCAATGTGGAATGTGGGTATTTCACAGGGTCCCATCCGTAGACAAAGAAGTATAGGTAACTAATTGACTGCTGAGAGGAAAATTAGCCTGTCTCAGGAATGAGCCCCCTTATTGGTTGTCTAATGCAGAGTGGTCAGACCTGAAACCATATACAAACAAAGAAAAAAAAAAACAGACTCAACAGGTTGCATTTATATACATTTGTGTATACATGTTGCAGGATATTTAATTCCATTGTGGAGAGGTGATTATGGTGTGGTTGAGCCCTACTACACTCCTTTAATTCAAGAGCTTTCTGTTCACAGAGTTTAATAAAGTTAATCCTAGGTCAAGAGGTTAAGCAAGAAACCAGCTGACAGGGATTAAATAGAAAGGAGGGACTTTGAAAGAAGAGTAAGATAGCATGAAGAAGAAATAATTTTTATTTATTTTTTATATTTTTTTTAACTTTTAGCTTTTGGCTTTTTCCTCCTGGGCTGTTGGTGAGCTAGCAGGCCTTTTTCTCCTGGATCATTAGCTGGGCTAGTAAGCTTTTGGCCTTGTTTTTAGCTTTTGACTTTTTCCTTTTGAGACATTAGCTCAATAGGAAGGTCAGCTGGGTGCTTTCTCTGCCTCTCTAAGCTAACAAGTTTTCACCCCAATATCTATCTGGCTCCCAAGTCTTTGTTGGTAAAAAAATCTAACAATTTGGAATTTTGTTTTTATAACACCACCTTTATCTACTGTTAGTGGGAATATAAATTATTATAGCCACTATGGAAATCAGTGTACAAGTTTCCCCTAAAAGTAAAATTAGAACTACCAGATGACCCAGCTAATTCGCTCTCAGGCATATATCCAAAGGATTCTATGTGCTCCTCGTGTTTCTCAGTCTGGCCTTAAAATCACCTTGTAACTGAGAAAGACCCTGAACTTCTGATCACCTTCCAAGTGCTGGATCACAACCATGCCTGCTTATGTGATGCTTGGTGTCAAAACCAGGCTTTCTTTTTCTTTCTTTTTTTGGTTTTTCAAGACAGGGTCTATCTGTGTAGCCTTGGCTGTTCTGGACTCCCATTGTAGACCAGGCTGTCCTTGAACTCACAGTGATCCACCTGCCTCTGCCTCCAGAGTGCTGGGATTACAGGTATGTGCCACCACACCCGGCTCAAAACCAGGTTTTCATTGATTAAAACACTTTCTAAAAATTTACTTATTTACTTATTTATTATGTATACAGTGTTCTGCCTGCATGTACACCTGAAGGCCAGAAGAGGGCATTAGATCATATTACAGATGGTTGTGAGCCACCATGTAGTTGCTGGGAATTAGACTCAGGACCTCTGGAAGAGCAGACAGTGCTCTCAACCACTGAACCATCTCTCCAGCCCCCTAAAACATTCTTATAGAAGTCATCAACAGTTAATTCTCTGTGCCCAGTTGCTTCTCAGTAACACCTAAAAGGAATGACAACTTTACCAACCTTCCTGAAGAACTTTCTTCACTTGCCTTCCAAGACACTACTGCTCTCTTGGTTTTCTTCGTATCTTACTGACACTGCTTCTCGCTGGTTTTGGCTGGCCCATGGTTGTTCCCTATCTACCAACATTGCTCAAAGTGTACCAACGGCTCAGACCAAGACCTCCTTCCTAGTCTAGCCAAACCTTGTTTTCTGTTTTGTTTTTGTTTTTTGTTTTTAAATGCTGCCCCCACCTCTGGATACTGATGATTGAACCTAGGCCTTCATACATGCTCTACGATTGAGTTATATCCCAGCCATTGTTTTCAGTTTTTGAGATAAGGTCTCACTAAGTCGACCACACTGGCCTTGAGTTTACTCTGTAGTACAGGCAGGTTTTAAGTTTCTAAATCCTTCTGCCACAACCTCCCGTGGAATTACAGGCTACTGCCACCAGGTCCAACTAGACAATGTTAGTCTATTTCTTCTTACTTAATGCTTTGTTTCTAGATAACCTCATAGCTTTGCTCTCATATTTTAACTGCTTAGAAGTCTTCCCTCTAATCTATTCCTCCAGAATTTTTCTGGCCTCTGCCCATCTCTATGTCAAGACACAGAACTCTCTGTGTTACCACTGCACAAAATTACATATTTAGGCCAGGAATGGTCATGACTGTCTTACATCTCGGCACTCTAGGGGCCTGCGAGGCAGAAGAAAAAGATCAAGTTTGGAATCAGCCAAGGCTACATACTGAAAATTGATCTCAAAATAAATAAATTTTATTTGTGTGTCATCCTTTTTTTCTACTAAAATAATCTTAGCAAGGCTCTTTAATTTGTCTACTTATTTACTATTGCTACCCTAGTACCTGGATTTATGCTTCACTTATATGTTCATTAACTATGTTTTGAGAGCTGGGCATGGTGGTGCACACCTTTAATCCCAGCACTCGGAGGCAGAGGCAGAGGCAGAGGCAGAGGCAGAGGCAGATGGATCTCTGTTGAGTTTGAGGCCAACCTGGAGTCCAGGACAGCCAGGGCTATTATACAGAGAAACCGTGTCTCGAAACTCCCCCACTCCCCAAAAATGATTATCATACGCAGAGCACACCTTTGATCCCAGCACTTGGGAGGCAGAGGCAGCCTGGTCTACAGAGTGAGTTCCAGGACAGCCAGAGCTACATAATTGAGACCCTCATTCAAAAATATTCCAAAAGGCAAAGAGATTCTTATATGCCTAGACTTTAATATAGTTTGCGTATGTGTTGTATAACTAGTTTATAGTTGGCTCAAAGTCAAAATTTTTTATACAATTAGTTAATCTGATACAAATGAAAATCACAATGAAAAACCAGGTTTAAACAAACTAAAACTTTAAAAGTAAACAACAGAAAAGTCACAATGGGAGATGACATGCCAGAAAAATGATATAGAGAATGGCCTGGCCCTCTTAGTTAAAAGTAAAACAAACGTGTACGCCTCTAGAAATAGCTTTAAAGGCAAACAAATGAAATGTTTTCAAGAAAATTTGAGAAAATCCAATAGGAGAAGTCAGGGCCTGTAGTATCCAACCAAGACTGTTCTCTCTCATCACCTCGCTTAGCTCAATGACTCCATTCCAAGCTGCTACAGTCAGGAACACATGGCTAACTTCCCTGTCAGGGCCCTGCCAAGGAGCTCCCTTTCTGGAAGGTGCAGGACTGCATCTGACAGACTTTCTCCTGACACGATTTTAGCCAGACTCTCTGAAGCCTCTTTTCACGTTGGCCTTGATTAGGAGGCACCTGAACATTTTGCTATTACAAAGTTAAAACTCAAGTCCTCTACTAATTATATGCAGCTAACTCTAGACACTAACTTCTTTGGTTGGTTGGTTTTGGTTTTTTGAAACAGTGTTTCTCTGTGTAGCCCTGGCTATCCTAGAAGTCACTCTGTGGCTCAGGCTGGCCTTGAACTGCTTCTACCTGATCTGCCTGCTTCTGCTGGGATTAACAGCATGCACCACCAATGCCTGACTGACACTAGTTTCTTAATCTTATAATTTACTAATCTGGTTTCGACACAAACAACATCCTTTTTTTTTTTTTTTTAATTCACTGAGCTTCATCCCCTCCTAACATTCATTATGATACATAAGTAGCATCTCTTCAAAGTGATACAAGAAGTTATTAGTTTAATTGTCAAATATTAAACAGTAATGAAAAAGCTTACTGGTCTGACGTCACCACAGGAATTAGTAAACTGTCGGGCCAAGCCAAAATCAAGCATGAAACATTTCCTACACGTACTGGGGAAGCGTCCCATGGCGAAGTTTGACTAGAAAAAATAAAGATGGAAAATATATATTGTTATAATATTCAGTCTGCCTACATTTTATCCTGCACAAATTCTTCTAGTTTATAGTGTGTTTCAGACACACTACAATTTTTACTAGATACTGATATGTAATTTAGTTGCTGGTTCTACCTCTCAAGGGAAAATTAAAGCTTTTCATAGTTGAGCATTCTTGTAAATACAATTAGTGACTTGAGAAAGAGTTGTTAATGTCTACCATGAGGGAAATTGAGCAAAAATAAATTTAAATGTTTGTATAGCTACACATAATAATGCCCTAATTAAACTCAAAACTAGAATTCCTTGACATTCTAGTCTAAGTTACTGCTTAAATGACAACCCAAACTCCTAAACAAGAAAAGCTAGGGAAGAAGGAAAAAATACATATACACTTCAAAGAACTTTCATCACTCTCAATCTCTTAGTTAAGTATAAGGACTGGTCATGATCTGCACACTTTTAATTCCAGAGACCAGCTGATCTCTTGTGAGTTCAAAGTCAGACTGGTGTTTATAGCAAGTTACAGTGTAACCCTGTCTTGGTAAATAAGCATATTGCAGGGCACGGTGGCGCACACCTTTAATCCCAGCACTCAGAGGCAGAGGCAGGTGGATCTCTGTGAGTTTGAGGTCTACAAAGCGAGTCTGGGACAGCCAGAGCTGTTACACAGAGAAATCCTGTCTCAAAAACCCAAAAAACAAACAAACAAACAAACAAACAAAAAAGCCAAGAAAAAAAAGAAAAGAATAAGCAAATAAATAAAGTAAAAGAATTTCCTATAAGTATCATAAAACTGTATCTCACTAAAATTAAGAATACAATTTAGGACTGGGCATGGTGGTGCACACCTTTAATCCCTGCACTCTAGAGGCAGAGGGAGGCGGATCACTGTAAGTTTGAGGACAGCCTGGTCTACAAAGTGAGTCTAGGACAGCCATGACTACACAGAGAAACCCTGTGTTGAAAAACCAAAAATAAATAAATAAACAAATAAATAACGATAGATAGAATAAAATACAATTTCAAGGAACATTGCAGAATAGACCTAAGAAAAAATTTTTTTTTACATTTTCTCTTTAAAAAAAAAAAAAAAATGCCAAGCTGGGTGTGGTGTTGCATGCTTGTAATCCCAGCACTTGGGAGGCAGAGGTAGCAGATCTCTGTGAGTTCGAAGGCAGCCTGGTCTAAAGAATAAGTCCAGGACAACCAGAGTGACACAGAGAAATGCCATCTCAAAAAACTTAAAAAAGCCACTGTAGCCAGGTGTGGTGGCATACACCTTTAATTCCAGCAATCAGGAAACAGAGACAAAAGAATCACTTCAAGGCCAGCCAGCCTAAGCTGTATAGCAATTTTGAGGTCAGCCTTAGTTACATGATTCCCTGTCACAAACAAAACAGCCTCCAAACCTAAAATCTATATAATGTGTCAAATGACTGCAAAGCTGGAAAGGTAAGTATTCAAATAAGGGAATTTATAATAGTAAAACCAAGTTGTTACATCATTGTTTGCTTTAAAAAAGTATTATTTTACTTAAGAGCTTCCTGATAAAATGGAAAGTTAGGTTTGTCAAATAATGTCAGAGAAAGGAACAGAATGACAGTAAAATACAATTGTAAAGATGATTTTATGTTGCCAAGCTGTGAATCTTTAAGTTCAATTTCTCCATATACTAACTGACCTAAAATAAATCAATCATACTGTTTTATTTAAATGTAATATTAGTTAATATCCAGTTTCTAGTTTCAGAGTAGTTCTAACTCTAGAAGAATCCACTTTGAAGAAATTTAATTGCCAATTTCATGTAAACTAATTTTAGAAATGATGTAATAACATGTGGCTATATTTTGCAAATGCACCAACATCAATTAAATTTATGGGATATCAGAAATGATCATCTTCCCTTAAGAAGAATAAAATACCAGATAAAAAAGAAGAAAAGCATATTTCAGTAATGGAAACAATGATTTCTAAGAAAGGCAAGAAAAAACAAATTTTATTTCCACAGTAGCTCTTAGGAGAAGATTTAGGTCTTTCATAGTTGATTATTTCTAGTGACTATAATTGGTGACCTAAAAAAATAAACAACTGTTATCAGGAAACACACAACTCAAATTAATGATTTACATGTAAGGCTGAATAATTAGCAATGCTAACGCATCTAACAATAACTGGCAAGCACAGAACCTGTGTGTAAGTTGTGTGGGGACCAGCAGACAACCTTAGGAGGTGTTTCTCAGGCAGGCGGGCTGGTGGGCCAAGCCACCCCTAAAGATCCGATCTCACCTGGTTAGCACCACCAAGGGCTCCAGGGATCAAACTCACGACTCAAGTTCTCAGTACTGTAACGATTAAGCCATCTCCTAGCCCCCAAGCATAAAACATTTTTAATTTAGTTGGTAAGCAACATTTCAGAGTATGAGAAAAGCTACTGAAAATAAGATGTAGTTCCCAATTACCTTTAAAAAAACACACACACACAAACCTAAGAGGTAAATAATTTTTACTTTTGGGGCATTACAGAGATAAATATATTTTTTTATTTAACCACAACAAATACAGAAAACTACATTAATCACACATTCTATCTTCTTCTAACATGAGAATTACCAAACAATAGCCTTTTGTGCTTGGGACAGAGAAGGCCCCTACCGGTTTGATGTCTCTGTGAAGGAATCCCACAGAATGTATGCTCTCAATGGACTCCAGAATCTGCCTCCCAAGACGAAGAGTAGTGCTGATGGTGAAGGTGCCCCGGGACTGGCTACGCCGAAGGTCTGCCAGATTCCGACCCTGTGGAGTCAGATAATTACTTTAAAATACAGTCCTAATAATGTAATGAGACTTGAAATTGTCTATTCATTACATTGCCACATGCTTTGACTGCATGCCTTTAATCCCAGCATTTGGGAGGCAGAGGCAGGTGGATTGCTGTTGAGTTCGAGGCCAGCCTGGTCTACAAAGTGAGTCCAGGACAGGCAAGGCTACACAGAGAGACCCTGTCTCAAAAAACCAAAAAAACCCAAAAAAAAAACCAAAACAAACAAACAAACAACAAAAAAAAAGCTCTGACTGACACAGTAGGGCTCTTGGCTCAGTTGTGATCTTTTGACTCAAAGAATATGTTCTAATAACCGGAGTGTTCCATGCTAAGAATAAGCATTTTCCTAGCCAGGCATGGTGGCACACACCTGTAATCCCAGCACTCAAGACACAGGCAGGCAGATCACTGTGAGTTCCAGGACAGCCTGGTCTACAAAGCAAGTCCAGGCCAGCCAGGGCTACACAGAGAAACCCTGTCTCTAAACAACACCCCCTCAGTAAGTCTCTTTCTCTCCTTCCCTCTCTCCTCTCTCTTTCCCTCCTGCTCCCCAGCCTCTCTTTCTCCCTCTTCTTCTCTCCTTCTCTCCCTCTCCCTCCCTCTCTCTCTCTCTCTCTCTCTCTGTGTGTGTGTGTGTGTGTGTGTGTGTGTGTGTGTGTGTACACATGGCTGTGGATGCCACTGGAAACAGAAGACCACACCTGATCCCCTGGAGCTGGAGTTAAAGATGGCTGTTAGTTGCTTAACATAGATGCTGGAAACTGAACTCCAGTCCTTTGGAAGAATGATGACAACTTCTAACCACTGAGCATCACTCTAGAATAAGCATGTTGTTAATAATCGCATTTTGCTTTATCCTTACTATTCTAACAAAACAAACTTGAATCTTTTCTTCTTCCTCCTCTTTCTGCTTTTTCTTTCTTTCTTTTCTTTCTCTCTCTCTCTTTAAAGATTTGTTTATTTGTTTATTTAGTGTATGAGTACCCTACCTGCATGTATACCTGTGTGCCAGAAGAGGGTGTCAGATCACAGTATAGATGGTTGTGAGCCTCCATGTGGTTGCTGGGAATTGAACTCAGGACATATGGAAGAGCAGCCAGTGCTCTTAACTGCTGAGCCATCTCTCCAGCACCCTTTCTTTGTTTCTGACAGGGTCTCAGGCAACCCAGGCTAACCTTGAACTCTCTAGATAACCAAGGATGACACTGAACTGATCTTCTTGTTTCCAAATCCCAATTCTGAGATTACCAGTGTGTATCGCTATGCCAAATTTATACAATGCTGGGCATTACACCCAGACTCAGAGCGTCGTATATGCTAGTCACACACTCTATACCAACTAAGCTATATCATCAGCCCTTTAGACTTGACTATTTAAGAAATACAGAGAGATGTCCGTTCTAGTTTCATTTCTATTACCAGGACAAACATCCGAACATAAAGTTACCCAGAGCAGCATTCCTCACTACTGCCCCTTAATTTGCCTGCATCAGTTTTCTTAAATAAAAAAAGTTAATTATACTCACTTCATATAATTCTATAAGGATTAAATAAAATCCATATGAAGTTTCTGGGATACTGCCTTGTATTCAACAAATGATAAGTACTGCTATTATCAGTAAATATTACAGGAAACAGAAGGCCATAAAAGTCAACGGAAGTTGAAAAAAGCAGGTGATGATGTGAATACCTGGTATGAGTCAGCGAAAACATGAACTGGACATCCAGGAAGGGAGCTGGTAGAGGATACCTGAGTTACTCAGAGTGAGCAGTGACGTAACCTTATACAACTATTTCTGGCAAAATTCCACTTTTGTCTGATAATTTTCTGTCAATAAGGCCTTCAGACTGGAGGCAAGCGTCCTTGCCTTAGCCTTTGCTTGCACAGCCCATGTGCTATCATGTACCAGGGTGTCTGTAACACTTGCCTGCCTGTGAGTCTGTGTGCTGGTGAATAAAGTATGCTATATATGCTTAAAACTTCTCATATTCTCTAACCTGCCAACCCCCTATGACCCGCCCTTGTCCTTGACATCAAAGCTCAGGCCTCACAAACAGAATATGGCAAACATTCAGCTATCACAGCCCCAGAGAAAAAAGAAGAAATGTATCATTGATAACTCCTTTTAATTCTCATGGCACCCTAAAAAGTTGTTCCTTCTCCTTCCTTACCAAAACCAAACAGACAAACAACAACAGGTTTTTTGGTAGGTAGGCCTTTTTTTTTCACATCTGAATTGGATTCCAAAGTGTTTTTTCCTGTGTTTTTCTCAGTGTTGCTCCACCAAGAAGACACCTTTTAAAAGTCATCAACTAGTCCTGAGGAAGAAAGCAAGGCTAAGCATCCTCTAATACCTGCCAAAGAAAAAGCACTGCATTTTTTTTTCTTGTCTTATTTTTGGGGCAGGGGGTAGGTTCTCATGTAGCATATGATGGCCTTGAAATATTTAGTCAAAGGTCATCTTAAACACCTGATTCTCCTGTCTGCACTTCCCAAGCATTGTGATTACAGCATATGCTAGTATGCTTATGTTCAACTTAAAAATGAACATAAAAATTTTGGCTGGGTGTTATGGTGCACACCTTTAATCCCAGCACTTGGGGAGGCAGAGGTAGGTGGATCACTGTGAGTTCAAGGCTAGCCTGGTCTATAAAAGGGAGTTCAGGACAGCCAAGGCTACATAGAGAAACCCTGTCTCGAAAAAAACGAAAAAACAAAATAAAAAAGAAAGAAAAGAAAAAACCAAAACTAAAAATTGATTGGTAAGACTACACCCCCAGATAATACCATTATTTAAGTGATAAATAACTACCACTATCATAAGAGCAACTCAACAGGAAATCCACTAATTTGATTAATGATATCAGTACTAAATGTCATAAAATGTAATTTTATTTTAATTTTTTTGGTTTTTTCGAGACAGGGTTTCTCTGTGTAGCCTTGGCTGTCCTGGACTCCCTTTATAGACCAGGCTAGTCTTGAACTCACAGCGATCCGCCTGCCGCTGCCTCCCCAGTGCTGGGATTAAAGGCGTGCACTACCACTGCCAGCCATAAAATGTAATTTTAATGTATCAACTGGTGAATGGGCATAATGTTTCATTCCTGTAATTCTAGTAGTTTTGCTGCTGTTATTAATTTGAGATGGTTCTTATGTAGCCCAGGCTAGACTGGTTCTTGCTATGTAGCAGAGGGCTGACTTTAAATTCTTTTTAGTTTTGTTTTGTTTTTGTTTTGAAACAAGATTTAGTAGCCCTTGTCTGTTCTGGAACTTGTCAAGTTGACTATGAATTCTTAGCCTTCTGGCTCTACCTCTGGAGTTTGGAAATTACAGGAGTGTACCATCACAAAGAGCTAATTTCAGGAGACAAGTTAAGGCCACCCTGAGCTACAGAATGAGATCCCAACTCATAATAGCAACAACATACACACACCAGAAAAAAAAATCTAGCAAAATTTGAGAGGATAAATACAAGGCTGACACAAGAATAATGGGGAAAAGTTACTCTTCTTCTTTTAAAAAGGGGATCTTTCATATAATAATATGCAAGAAAAAAATTTAAAGCTTATAATTCTTCCAAGTAATTCTATAAATTTAACAAGAATGAACTACAAATGTTTTTGTTTTATTCTTTTGAGTAATGAAAGTGTGTAAGAGGCAAGCACAGTGGTGCATCCCTGTAATCCCAGCACTCAGGAGGCAGAGGCAGGCGGATCTCTATGAGTTAAGAGTGAGGCAGCCTGGTCTACAGAGTGAGTCCAGGACAGCCAAGGCTACACTGAGAGACCCTGTCTCTAACACAAAAGAGCAAAAGAACAATAACAAAAGAAACCGTGTAAGGCCAGGAATAGTAACCCTGTACTTGGGAGAGAGATTATTGCCAAAACGTTGAGGCAACCTAGTCTACAGAGTGAGTTCTAGGCCAAACAGGGCTACACAGCAAGATACTGTGACACACACACACACACACACACACACACACACACACACACTCACCAAAAAAAAAAAAAAAGGGAAGAAGGGAGGGAAGGACGGAAGGAGGTAGGGAAGGGAAGGAGGGGTGGAGAGAGGAAAAAGTAGAGGTTTAAAAGAAAGTGGGAAGGGAGACAAAATGGGTAGCACACCTAAATGGAGAAAGCAACACAGTGATTCCCTAGAATAAGAGGAAATCAACCAGACACAGCAGCTAATAATGATAATAAGCCCAGAGGTGCTGGTCATTTCAGCACTTGAGAGGAGGGACCTAAGGAGTAGGATGTTAAGACTACATACTGAGTGCAAGGCCAGCCTAGGCTACATAAGAGCCTGTCTTAAAAAAACAAAAACCAAAACCCATACAAAATGTAAAGTGAATAAACTAAAAATAAACAAACGTAACAAAAACAAGTAAAAAAAAAAAAACCCACACAAAAAATAAAACAAGCTGGGTGTGGTGGTGCACTCCTTTAATCCCAGCACTCGGAAGGCAGAGGCAGGCAGATCACTGTGAGTTCGAGGACAGCCTGGTCTACAAAGCAAGGCTAACATAGAGACCCTGTCCCAAAAAAAAAAAAAAAAAAAAGGCTCCTTGAACCCATCTTCTTAAAAAAATCAGAAACAATAACCAATCCCATGGAAATAGGTATGTGTAACATCTGGATTGCCCCATTAAAAGGAACCAGGGCTGAGTGGAGGAATGGGTGGAACATGAAATATGGAGAATGAACACAGTACACAATGTTGCATCACAAAATAAGGATGCTTTAAAACTGCTACGTAAAGCCAGGCAGAGGTGGTATACTCCTTTAATCTCAGCATGTGAGAGGCTGAAGCCGGAGGAGCTCTGTGAGTTCAAGGCCAGCCTGGTCTACAGAATGAGTTTTAGGATAACAACAACCAAAAACAGCAACAACAAAAATAACAACAACAAAACCCTGCTACCTAATCTAGTCAAAGTACAACTCAAGGAAAGTCCCACCAGACAAGCCTGGAATATGATGGCACTTCTGATCATCCTTCTTTCAAAGGCTGAAGCAGAAGGTTTAAGGACAGCCTGGGCTACATGGTGACACCTTTGTCTCAAACAGGAAGTTGCAATGACTAATGACATTAGATGTATCAAGGCCAGGAGTCTGTAATTTTATTGAGAGGAAGGAAAGGGAAGAGAGAGATTATGAATCACAAAGGGAAACAAGAGCTCTTGTCTCTGCAGGAAAACATTAGTGAACCAACTCATCATTCTGAAAACTGATTAAAATATTAAAATAATATTAACTCTGACTTTTCTATATAAAAGGTAAACCTAAGGTAATCTAAAAGGCACAAAAATACGTTTAACAGAAGAAATTTATCTAAATGGAGGAGAAATGATACAATTAGAATAGTGTATTTGGGAATCCCAGTGAAATTTCAGAAAATGCTTACTAATGGGCTGGAAAAAAGGGGGGAAAGGACACTTCATGAATTATCACTCAAAACTTCAAAATAGGTGGATTAGACAGCAGAGAGATAAGACACTGGCTCTCATAACACAACTAGAAGTTCATACGCCACCTCTGAACTGCCCTTGTCAAGTAAGTGAAAATTAGAATCTAACTATCAGTTTATATGAAATGGGTGTAGTGTAATGCCATGTTAAATATCAACACAGAGAAACAACCAGTAAAATCAGGAATGTAAGAATTTCTACATTAAAAAAGAAAAAAATCTTCAAATAAATAAAACAGAAGAACCAGCACATCAAAAAGGTTTAAGGAATAAGCAATGTGTGAACTCTGTTTATAACCAGGTCCAAGTAAGGCAAATGAAAAATAAATAAATAATAGAGTAGTCAAGAAAATCTAAAATCAGCCAATACTTGAGAGGCAGACTGAGATAGACTTCTGTGGATTCCAGAACAGCCACAGTGACACAGGGAGACCTTATGTCGAAGAAAAAAAAAAAAAAAAAAAAAAAAAAAAAAAGAGAAGAAAATCTAAAAGCAAATGTTTTGATATCACTTTTTAAAAAGATATATATGTGGGGGCTGGAGAGATAGCTCAGAGGTTAAGAGCACTGGCTGCTCTTCCAGAGGTCCTGAGTTCAATTCCCAGCAACCACATGGTGGCTCACAGCCATCTACAATGGGATCTAATATCCACTTCTGGAGCGCAGGTGTACATGCAGGCTGAACACTGTATATGAAATAAATAAACAAATCTTAAAAAAAAAGAAGGCAATGGGATTCCATGCTGTAAAGAACCCATTGGATGAATCATATTATTTAAAAAAAAAAAAAAAAGATATATATGCTAGTTAAAGAAAAAATAAGGCTTGTCAATATAAGTATATACTGGTATGTTTTCAGCTAAAAGATACCTTGAATTTGCTTTAAATTAACCTGGGAAGGAAAAAAACAAAACAAAACAAAACAAAACACCTGAAAGGTATTGACCATGTTTGACAACTGCCAATTAAACATATCTTTATATTATTATTCTAATACGTGTGTGTTTAATTTTTTCCACAAAGAAGCTAAAAAAAAAACCCCATCATCTCTTATGTCAGGCAATATAGATCGATGACCTATTTTTCTGCCCCCGCCCCAGTACATGTGAAACTATTAAAAGATGCCATGTCAAGTCTCAATGGTCACAATATGAGGTCTGGCCATGGTCTAACTAACAGAACAGAGGAAAGAAATGTGTACACCTTCTTGAACTTGTAAGATTTTTTTCTTTTGGGGTAGGTGCAGTGAACTTTGTTGATGGTATTCAAGAGAGCAGGGCTCCCTGAGCTGCTCCTGTTACTCTGGGGTCTAGGATGGAACGGTAAGGGGAGATGCTCAGTGTCAGGGGCTAAGCTGGAACAGAGATTCCTAGATTTTAAGACCCACTTTTATGGAAAATAGCTTAAAATCTCTGTATCAGAAATAGTTTTTTCTTTTGTTCGTATTGTTTCTGAGACAGGGTTTCTTTGTGTAGCCCTGGCTGTCCTGGACTCCTTTGTAGACCAAGCTGGCCTTGAACTTACTCTGCTTCCCAGTGCTGGGATTAAAGGCATGTGCCATCATGCTAAGCTTATCAGAAATAGTTTATTCCTTCAAAATTTAAAACTGATATTATGTAATTGATTCAACAAAGGGAGGAGAATAAAGCTAATTTAAGAATAAAACACTTGTGGGGGAGGCTGGAGAGATGGCTCAGTGGTTAAGAGCACTTGCTGTTCTTCCAGAGGTCTTGAGTTCAACTCCCAGCAATCACATGGTGGTTCACAACCATCTGTAAAACTATCTGATGCCCTCTTCTGGTGTGCATGAAGACAGTGTACTCATACACACAAAATAAACAAATCTTAACCCCCAACCCCCAAAAAAGACAAAACACTTAGGATTCTTAGAAGGAGTTAAGAATAGCAGTGAGGAGGTAGGTCTGAGCACTTACAATTTATGATATACTGAAGAGGCCTAGTAGCTTTTATCTTCCACATGCCAGATAAGACATGTTCTAGCAGTTACATGAGTTTAGCCTCATCCCAAAACAAGTCAACCATAAATGTAAGGTAGGGTTTAATGGTGAGTTAACTTTATGACAGGAAAAAGTGTTTTTAAATAAAACCCCAGACTTCAATTTTACCAATAAAGATTCAGGAGTTAGATACTGGGGTGAAAGCCTAGAAAGGTAGAGAAAGCAGCCAGTTGACCTTCCTACTCAGCCATCCCGTAAGGAAAAAGCCCCTTCTCCATGATGTCTTAAATAAATACCCTTCAACTTAATGTCCCTCCTTCCTGTGTGTTCTTTTTCTCTTCTTTTTTTTTTTTTATATGTTGTTGTTGTTCTTTTTCAAGACAAGGTTTCTCTGTATGTACCTGGACTCACTTTGTAGACTAGGCTGGCCTCAAACTCACAGGGATCCACCTGCCTCCCTTCCCGAGTGTTGGGATTAAAGGCGTGCACCACCACACTGGTCCTATATTTTCTTATGCTCACTTCCTGTCCACTGGTTGCTTGTTCTGCATCTTGGCCTTTTTATTTAGCTCTGGTTTACAGAAAGCTCTTGGATTAAAGGTGTGTGCTAAGACTGAGTCACACAATTACTTGTTTACAATAAGCAGAAGCTCTTGCACTAATCGTGTGTGCTAAGACTGAGTCACACAATTACTTGTTTACAATAAACAGAAGCTCTTGCACTAATCGTGTGTGCTAAGACTGAGTCACACAATTACTTGTTTACAATAAGCAGAAGCTCTTGCACTAATCGTGTGTGCTAGGGTTGAGCCACATCATAACAAGAAACAGGTTTTTCCAGTTTACAATGTTGGGGCTCACAATGTGATCAAATATCCTGCAGCAACAACAACAACACAGCGTGCGGGTCAAATGGAAAGGTTCTTACAGCAGTCAGCGCAAGCTTGCCATACACACTTGCTACCTAGTATACACCAACCTCAAAGTTTCCCAGTATTAAGAACCTTATCATTTACAAAAAGGGAGATTTAGGTTAATTGCAAGAATGAGTATATTCTAACACTGAGATTAAAAAAAAAAAAAGCTTTTCTACATAGGTCTTAGTAATAGTTTGAAGAGAAAACTAAAGATATTTCTATCAGAACAAGAGCATCAGTGCTGGTTATAACCACCTTCAAGTTAATCCCATACAAATTAAAAACTCTTTTAGCTAGTTTTAACATTTGCAAACTGGAGAGGAAATCTGTTCTCCCCATCCCATAAAGCTATGGCGAAAGTCAATAAAACAGCCAGGCGTGGTGGTACACACCTTTAATCCCAGCACTTGGGAAGCAGAGGCAGGCGGATCGCTGTGAGTTCGAGGCCAGGTTACACAGAGAAACCCTGTCTCAAAAAACAAACAAACAAACAAAAAAGAGGCATAAAAATTTCAGACAAGACTATATGCATATAGTTCATATCAGTGGCCAATTTGAGAGAAATAAGGGAACACATTAGTGAACTGAAAAATGTAAACAGGTAACCACTTCAATATGCTAACTTGAGGTGGTGACACATGAAACTGTAGAAAGACTTCAAGGGACAGTGGGATGGATGACTCAGCAGGCAGAGGTCCTTGCTGCCTAGTCTGATACCTAAATTTAACCCCTGAAACCTACATGATAGAAGGAGAGATTCAACTCCCACAAGCTGTCTTCTGCCCTCCACACACATGTGGCATATTCCTCCAACCTCCAATGAATTAATTTTAAACAAGACCAAGCCAGCCATGGCAGCACACAACTGTAATCATAAAAATCAGGAGGCTAAGGCAGGAGGATCCTGAGTTTGAGGTCAATCTTAGCTACACAGTGAGTTCAGAATCATCTTGTGCTACTCAGTGAGTCCACATTTTATAGGTAACAACAACAAATATAGTATGCAGAAAGAGTAACATCTTTCAGTCTAAGTCAAATATTGAAGAATATTTGAGAAACAAAAAAGGCCTTCAGAAGAGAAGAGGAGAAACATTTAGGGCAGAGTTTATGAATCTAACTCACTGTCATGTAAGTAACATGGAAGAAAATAAAAGTATCCAAATGTCCAAATTGTGAGAACTGAAGATTCAGGCAGTGAGGTGAACCATTGTTTTAAATCTGGAGGCAACTGTGTACTGTGTGTGTTCAGGTGCACGGGCGATGCCAAGGAAAATGGAATAGTTTCCTGACTCTCCCTACTGTAGCTCTTACTCCCTTATTTTCTTCATGAACTCTTTCAATCTGACTCCATTCCCGTCTAAAGGGTAAGGACAACAAACATTATGCTGAGAGAAAGAGGAAGAGAAATAGTGTTCATCCTCTACTTCAACTAATGCTTATGGTTTTAACACAGTGTATGGGGCTTGAGAGCGTGAGGCCAGACTTGAAATGCCTGAGAGGAAAGGGGAAAAGGAAAGCAACACAGAAAGGCAAGGCTCACATTATAAACCACAACCCACTTTGAGATTAAATGCTATGCAATAATTACAACTGATAAAGGTACAGATAAACAAAAGTAGATATAATTTCATTTTTTGGAAAATCTATACCAGGATAAATTTCAACATATACAGTGTACAGCATTTGGGCATGATAATAAGAATGCTGCCATTTTTATTCCTGTTTACTGTAACTGGGTATTTTGATCAAAACTGAAAAATTTTAACACATACTTTCAAGGTAACATACCTGCAATTGCATGACCACATAGTTGAAGCGATCATTTCTCCCACAGCCAATAAATCTACAAACATGGTCTTTCCCTGGATGAAAAGAGAAAGAAAACAGTGGAAAAGAATGTACTATGGTTTCTCCTTATGAAAGTCAGTTGGGTTTCTGATTAGTACTCTATGACTTAATATAAACTATATAAAATGTGTCTTGAGACAATAAGAAACAGGAAATGTATACTATTTATTTTTAGCCTCCCATCACCAGGTCCTGCTCTGCTCTTTGCATATTCAAATAAATGTTAAATCAGTAAGTAAAAAAATAAATTAATAAGGGAATAAATAAAGGTAACTTATCTATAAAGGAAAATATTTTCAAAGTCACATAGAATTACCTTGAGTAGATACAGTAAGAACTGTGTTAGACAAACACTGAAGTGTATGCTCCTTCTGACATATGCCATTTACACTGCTGCAGCAAGTTATGTGATCAGCAAGGAGGTACTGCCTGGGATGGACAGAGGGGCTGAGAAAAGCAGGAAGAGACCCGAGCCGTCTCCTGATTTTAAAAAGCATACTTCTGTCCCAAAAGACAACCAAGTCCAGGGTAGAGCTCAACACCGAGAGCTGGGAGAGCAACCGCAGACGGTCCTGGAAGAACCGAGGTACTACACCAAGTCTTGTGCTCCACAGAGAAGACTCTCAAATACATGTATGTAGTGTTTTCCCACACTGGCTACTCAACTGATCAAAACCACCTAGGAAACAAAGATTCCTAAATGCCAAATTGCCTTCCAATCTATACAGGAAAGATACAGCTTCAAAAGTCTATAAATGGGCTGAGGGCTGACAGGGCAGAGGTAGAGAGGTTTAAGGCCAGCCTCTACTATACGAGTTCAAAGCCAGCCAGGGCTAAATAGTGAGACTCCATCTCAGAAGACAAAAACAGAAGCAGCGTGAAAACAAAGAAGAAACTTTAAAATATAAATCAGCATGCACAAAAATAGGGACCTTCAGGAAAATAGCTTTGCCGGGTGTGGTAGAGCACACCTTTAATCACACCACTTGAAAGGCAGAGGCAGGTGGATCTCTGAGTTCGAGGCCAGCCTGGTCTACAAAGGGAGTTCCAGGACGGACAGGGCTACAACACAGAGAAACCCTGTCTCAGAAAAAAAAATACTTCAAGAATACCCTGACAGGAAGAAAAGTTATCACAGAATTGACAAAATCTACAGAAGAGCTCAGCTCAGGAGATGGATGAGTGGGCAGAGTGCTTGCCGTGAGTGCATGAGGGAGGACCTGAATCCAGACCCTCAGCGCCCACATAAAAAGCCAGATGTGGTGATGCACACTTGTCTATGACTCTATTGAGGGAGAGGTGGAGACAGGAGGACTGTGAGGACTTGCTAGGCAAAACTCTGACTTTTCAGAGTCAGTAAGAGACCCTGTCTAAAGGGAATGAGGCAAAGAACAACAGAAGAGGATGCCCTCTACCTGCTGCTGGTCTATTCACAGGTGCACATGGTGGGCACACACACACATACACAAAAAAATGGCTACCCATATAAATAATTAGGCAGTCACTAGAAATGAAGGGGTAGAGGCCAATTGATAAAGGGTAAATGAAATGAGACAATGAAGGTGGACAATCTTTGAAGGTAGCTTATAAAATTAAAACAACAGTGACACACTAGAGGCTATAAAAAAATTAAAAGAAACTTCAAAAGTAATTTGTCCACTTAAGGTAAAAATATAGTCAAGTGAACACTGGGTGTGGTGATACACACCTGTAATCCCAGCACTCTGGGAGGCAGAGGCAGGTGGATCTCTATGAGTTTGAGGCCATCCTGGTCTACAAAGTTAGTCCAGGACAGCCAAGGTTACACAGAGAAACCCAGTCTCAAAAAAACCAAAAACTAAAAATAAAAATTCAGTTAATCGAACAAGGACATGGTGGTGTGCGCCTTTAATCTCAGACCTCTGGGAGGCAGTGGTAGGTAGGTCGCTGTGAGTTCAAGGCCAGTTTGGTCTACAAATTGAGTCCATCTAGGACAGCCAAGGTTACACAGAGAAACCCAGTCTCAAAAAACAAACAAACAAACAAAAATAGAATCAAGCTTTACTTTGGCTAATAATTTAACATCTTTGTTTGGTTTCGCTTTTGGAGACTGGGTTTTGTTAGCAGAGGAGGGCCCGGAAATTTCCATTCTCAAGCCAGGCGTGGTGGCTAAGGAGTGCTGAGAGGCAGAGGCAGAGGCAGGTGGATCTCTGTGAGTTTGAGGCCAGCCTGGTCTACAAAGTGAATCCAGGCCAGCCAAGACGTAGAAAAACCCTCTCTCAAAAAACAAAAACAAAACTCCATTCTCTTGCTTCAGATTCCTGAGTGTTGGGATTAATGTAATTTATCTGGATTATCAGTTACCACACTGAGGATCAATTAGCAACCTTTTCCTCAGCTTCAGTCACAAAAAAACTACAAAGCTTTAATTAATCAACTTGTTGCCAATACTTTGGGCCTCCACTTTCACTGCTGGAAATATACTGGAGTACAGCATTTGCCAGCATACATGAAACTTGAGGTTCTAGTCTTTTTTTTTTTTTTTTTTTTTTTTTAAGTTTTTCTTTTTTAGTTTTTCGAGACAGGGTCTTCTCTGTGTAGCCTTGGCTGTCCTGGACTTGCTTTGTAGACCAGGCTGGCCTCGAACTCACAGCAATTCCACTGCCTCCGCCTCCTGAATGCTGGGATTAAAGGCGTGTGCCACCACACCCGGCTGAGGTTCCAGTCTTAACACTGTTTAAAACAAACAAACAAACAAACAAACAAAAAAACCAAACCCCCCCAAACCAAAATGGAACAAGAAGATTCTTCCCTAGCACAAACTTTTTTTTTTTTTTTTTTTTTGGTTGGTTTTTGGTTTCTTGTTGTTGTTGTTTTAAAGATAGAATGTCAATCCTGCCTCAGCCTCCAAACTGTCAGATTACAGGAATGGACTACTGTGCCCAGCTCTTTGCAACATATACATCAAAGACATCTCAACCACATAAGAAGACAGCACTAGATACACTTCCTTGCAGAATGCTCCTCTAAAATACCTATATTATACTAAAACAATTTATCTCTTGCTATTAAAAACAACACCCTGATGTTTCTGTTGTTGTTTTGTTTTTGAGACAGGGTTTTTCTGTGTAGTCCTGGATGTCCTGGAACTCAACCGGTAGACCAGGCTGGTCTGAAATCATAGAGATCCGCCTCCCTCGTGCTGGGATTAATGGAGCATCACCACAGCTTGACTCACCCTGATGTTTTTGTGTGTCTGTTTAGCAGTGTTGGGGATGGACTAACTATGTACATTCTAGGCAAGTGCTCTGCCCTTAAGACTAATCTTCCTCAGCCTTTTGTTTTACGTTTCAACTTGAGGCAGTCTCAACGAGTTGTCCAAGCTAGTCTTGACCTTTTGATCCTATCTGCCTCCAGAATGCCAGAACTATAGGCTTGTACCCCACACTTAGCTTAAATTGCTCTGCTTTAAAAAACAAAAAGGAATTTAGATTTAAATAAATTAATGATTCTTTATTCAGCTATCAAAACATGGCAGTGGCAAATTTTTTAGTGCTTGTCAATACATTTCTATCACTTTAGGTGATAATTTATGGGTTCATTTTTTATACTTTATAGTATAGTATACTATTTTTCTTTTATATTTATGCAATTAATGAAACTATTTAATAAAGTTAACTCAATAAAAACGTATGTGTCTATAGCAGCTACGATTTAATGACAACAGTAACTCTTTACCAACACTAAAGCAACTGCTCAGATGACTTCTGTGGTGAACCCTGATGCTAGCCGAGGAGTACAGGGAACACGTACTGTCTGGGACCTAATGCAATACCTAATAAACAGTGAAACAATGTTTGCAAGTGAACAAATTAAGAGAATAGTTAATAAAATATGTATAATATTCAAGCAACTGTTCCATTTTATATATTTTCATGCATTCAATTCTCACAATAAAATAAGTATTAGCATTTCCTTTGTTTATCAGATACAGAAGTAGAGGATTAATTACTTAGTCCAAACTCTTACTGCTAGAAAATACTGGTGCAATTTGATTCCAAAGCTTTTATTCTTTAAAAAAAAAAAATTTTTTTTTTTTTTTTGTTTGCGTTTTGTTTCCTCCACCCCCTACCCCCCAGATAGGGTTTCTCTGTGTAGCCTTGGTTGTCCTGGACTCACTTTGTAGACCAGGCTGGCCTTGAACTCACAGAGATCTATTTGTTTCTGCCTCCCCGAAGTGCTGGGATTACAGGTGTGCACCACCACGCCTGGCTAAAAATTATAGTTATTTATGTACTTATTTATTGAAGGTGTGTATATGTGAGTATGCTGGACACTCATGTGGAGGTCAGAAGACAATTTGTGGCAGTCAGTTCTCCTCGATCATCTGGGTCCCAGAGATGGAACTCAGGTTGTAAGGCTTGGTAGCAAGAACCACCTGAGCCACCTTGCTGGCCCCAGAAAAACCTTTATTCTTAACCATTATATAAAAAACAAGTGCAACAGATTTTAAACTCAGGTAATATCTTGTTAATAAATATGAAAGCAAACCTAGGTCTGGTGGTATAGCTACCTGAGAGGCTATGGAGAAGAATGACAAGTTCAAGACCTGCCTGGGTTTCAGACTGAGTGAGAAGACACTGCCTAAAAACACAAAGTACAAAGTAGGCTTTGGGGATATAGCTCAGTGATAAAGCATCTGTCTAGCAAACATAAGGCTGTAGGGTCAACTCCTAGTACCTCCCCCACACAATTATTGAAACTACAAGGAACACAAAGACAAGAAGACACACACACACACACACACACACACACACACACACACACACACACACACACACAAACTATGTATTCACAATACAAGGTGAATTAAGTTCTCTGACCTTAAGTTCACAGGCCATAAACACAAAGAATTAACAGAATATAAAGCCTACAGCATTATAAGGTACAGTGAATACACAGAAGATTAAAATAAGTTATCCTAGAAGATCATGTGTAAATCAAATTACTACATTTTAAATTTACGAAAAGATTATTTAAAAATAAAACTTTTTTTCAACACAGAATTTCTCTGTGAAGATTTGACTCCCTGGACTTGCTTTGTAGACTGGGCTGGCCTTGAACTCACAGAGAGCAGCCTGCCTCTGCTCCTGAGTGCTGGGATTACAGGCGTGGGCCACTGCACACAGGTCCTAAAGATAGAACTATTAAGAATTAAGATTATATATATGTAAATAGTTTAAATCAGCCATAATGAACAAAATAATTTATGTCAGTTGCTGGAAAATGGAGCTAGAGATGTCATATTAAGTGAACTGGACAAGGCTCAGAAAGACAGACAGACAGACGTTTTCTCTTAATGTGACCGTGCACATGCATGTGCTATTACTTCTCTTCTTGCTCTGACACAGTACCTGACAAGCAGTGTAAGGAGGAAGAGGTGTGTTTGGCTCACAGGTGGAGGAGACATCATGCTGGGGAAACCATAACAATACCAGCAACAGACAGCTCATCACACTGTGTCCGACATCAAGCAACAGAGAGGAATGAATGCTAGCTCTCGGCTTGCTTTTTCCTTTTTATTCAGTTCAGAACCTAACCCCATGAAATGCTGCCACTCATGTTTCAGTCGAATCTTCCTACCTCAATTAACCTAATTCAGAAACTCCCTTAGCGACACACCCAGAGCCTTTTTAGTACTAAACACACACACACACACAAACACACACACACACACACACACGTCTGACCAGGCTTCTGAGTGCATCTCCCCGCCACAGAAACATATATAACATATAGCTGAAAGCAGAAAGGTGACGATTTCAGAAGATGAAGAGCACTAACCAGAGGGGCGGCGGCGGGGGGGGGGGGGGAGGGGAGGGGGATAGGAGTTGTTAATGGAGGAGATGTGCCAAGGTACCTTTTCTACTTGAGTGGAAATGTCATTATTCAGTAACAATCTTTAGAGAACTGCTCAAAACAAGCTGGGCATGGTGGCACATGCCTTTAATCACAGCACTCGGGAGGCAGAGGCAGGTGGATTGCTTTGAGTTCGAGGCTAGTCTGGTCTACAAAGCAAGTCCAGGACAGCCAAAGCTACACAGAGAAACCCTGTCTTGGGGAAAAAAGGAAAAAAAAAAAAAAAAAAAAGAAAAGAAAGGAAGGAAAGAAGGAAAAAGAAATGCTCAAAACTGACAAGGTGGAGAGTTGGGGGTTAAGGTAGGTGGCAGGAGTGGACACTGAGTTTTCCTTCATTGTCAATCGTACTAGATTTAGTCACCCACTGTGAGGGCATTTCCAGAAGAGAGACATACAGAAAGACAGCTTTTTACGTGGGGGGCAATATCCCATGCTGTGGGGTAAGGAAGAGGCAGGCGAAACAGGAGAGGACAAAGCCAGGCAGCAATGGCATTCTTCTCTCTGCTCCACCACATCCTCCATACCACAATGGACCCTCTTAGACCATGAGCCCAAGGAAAATTCTCCTCCCTTATGTTGTTTGATAAACATAAGGTCACAGCCAAAGAAAAGTAACAATACATGCCAATGTGCTGTAACATCAACTAGGGGAGGCCCTCCACTTCCATGGGCAGTAGCTCCAGAATCGGACATAAAACAGGATTGTACCTGCATATAACCTATTTTTATCCTCCTTGATTCTTGCATTACCTAGTCCAATGTAAAGGTTAGATATATGGTTGTAATCTTGTTTGGGAAATATAACAAGGAAAAAAGTACACATTTGTTGGGTTCTGATCTAATTTTTCCTTCCTTCCTTCCTTTTTTGTTAAATACAAGGTCTCACCATGTAATTCTGGAAGAGGTCTACCTGCCTCTGCCCTAAGTGGCACCACAGTTGATTCTTTTTCTTTTTGAGAAAACATAGCCCAGGCTGGCCTTGGGCTAAAGAGCTGAGGTTTATGTGGTGCTGAGATCACAGCCAGCTCAGGCCTCTGACAAGCATTGTACCATCTAACTCAGTTACACTCAGTGTCCAAGGAACCTTCTTGTTTGTTTGTTTGTTTTTGAGATAGGGTCTCTCTTTGTAGTCCAGGCTATCCTAGAATTCACTATATAGAACAGGCATATTTCAAACCCACAGAGCTCTGCCTCCTGAGAGTAAAGGTGTGAGCCACTATGCTATACAGCTTCCAAAAATGTTCCATCTCCAATTGGTTGAATCCATACACATGGAACTAATGGATATGAATGTCAGAAGAAATATTTATTTTTGCCCTTATATCTATCAATTTATAAAAGCTTTAGGGTTTTCTAAGTGACTGAAAAATATCTTTTGCTTCGTATAGGCCTATAAACGATATCAAGATGGCTCCAGTCACCATAAAAATGAATTGACCAGAATATTTAGAGTACAACTTTCAAGCCCACTCATTAGCAGGGAAGTGGGCTGAGGGAGGCTAGAAGCTAAGCTCTGTAAAACTCTTGAACAGGACTTAAGGCCACCTAGGTTGCTGAGCAAGTGAAGGAGTTGACCCGGTATAAACCCAAAGACTGCATGAAAGATGCAACCTCCATATCTAGCCCTAGGTATCTCTTCAGCTTATCTTTGTATCTTTTACAATGTCCTTATAATAAACCAGGGAACTTATTTTTCAGACCACAAGAGACACTTGACCATGAGATTCACCCAGTTTTTAGAGCAGTAAAACAAGGAAAAATTATTCTGAACCGAATTAGAATATAATAAAATATTTATTAAAATATAACAAAATACAGTAATATTAAACAGTGTTATCTCAGCAGGAGGAAAGACTTAAGAGACTCAAGCACTTTTCTAGTTTCTTCGGCTGGCACACTGAAGACATCAATAAGTGACCTCTTTGTTGATGCCTGATGAACAGCAATCGGACCATAAGGTGCACCCTAATTTCCCCCACTTTTGGGGGGGGGGAGTGCATCTTAGGGACTGAAAAATGTGGTAAGTGCTTCTCCCAGTTCTACAAACCATGTAGCAAATTAGTTGAACCCAAAGAAGGGGTCATGAGATCTACTAGAGAATTATTTGGTACACGGGGGAAATCCCTACAAATCTGGTGACAGTGTCTTATGTTGAAGGTAAGATCACAAGGAAAGCACACTCCATTTTCCCTCCTACAGTGTCATTATGCAATTCAGATTTGACTCATTATTAGATAATGGATGCAGTAAAGAGTCATCCAGTATTTTCAACAATAAAGCTACATGGTCCAGACTCTGTTTTGGAAAAGTAATGCATGTTATGATGGGAGCCAAGGGAGTCAACTAACCAGTGAGCTAAGAATAAAGAAAGTCTAAGTGAATCATTGGAAGTAAAAATTTCTTTTTAAAGTTTTCAATTTAAGAAACAGATGGTAAGGGTTGGAGAGATGGCTCAGTGGTTAAGAGCAATGGCTGCTCTTCCAAAGGTCCTGAGTTCAATTCCCAGCAACCTCATGGTGGCTCTCAGCCATCTATAACGAGATCTAGTGCCCTCTTCTGGCGTGCAGGTGTACACGTAGGCAGAACACTGTATACATACATAATAAATAAATAAATCTTTAAAAAAAAAAAAAAAAAAAAGGAAACAAATGGTAAGCCAGGCAGTGGTGGCACACTTCTTTAATCCTAGCACTCGGGAGGCAAAGGCAAGCGGATCACTGTGAGTTGTGGGCCAGCCTTGTCTACAAAGCAAGTCTAGGACAGGGAAGGCTACACAAAGAAACCCTGTCTTGAAAAAAACAAACAAACAGTCTGTGTTATAGCTCAACAATAGAGCAGCTGCCTAACAAGTGCTAGATTCTGGCTAGATCCACAAACCAATAAGTAGAATGTGCAGGAAGGGGGGTGGGGTAAATAGTGAACTAAGACACTCAGCTGTTTAAAGAAGAAGTTTAGTTTAAAAGAACTAGGCCAGCTGGGCGTGGTGGTGCACTGGGGTCAGGGGGCCTAAGCTAATGTTAGAATACCAGCAGGACACTAATGAAAAAATAATTCTTTAGGGGTCTAAGCCACAAATGTGAAACTGACAGACTTTTATACCTTCTAGTTTCCACATTAGGATTTAAGCAAAGGGCCAATAAGGGGGCTCAGTGGGAAAGGTACTTGCTGCATTAAGCCTGAAGACCTAAGTATGATCCTGGGGTCAAGTGAAGCCACCACTACCATCCCTACACACACACACACACACACACACACACACACACACTCTCTCTCTCTCTCTCTCTCTCTCTCTCTCTCTCTCTCTCTCACACACACACACACACACACACGAAATATTGTTGGCTAGTTTTATGTCAACTTGACAGAAGCTAGAGAAAAGAGAACCACAAATGAGAAAACGCCTCCGGAAGACTGCCAGCAGGCACGTCTGCAGGATACTGTTTTGCTTTACGATTAATGTGGGCCTGGCTCACAGTAGGTGGTGCCATCCCTGGGCAGGTGGGTCCTGGGTGCTATAAAAAAGCAAGCCAGTAAGCAACACTTCTCCATGGCCTCTGCTCTTGCCTGTGCTGGCTTCCCTCAGCAATGGAGTGTGACATAAAAGTTATAAGATGAAACAAACTCTTCCCTCCATAACTTAGTCTCTCTTTTTTTTTTAAAGATTTATTTATTTATTATGTATACAGTGCTCAGGCCAGAAGAGGGCACCAGATCACATTATAGATGGTTGTGAGCCACCATGTGGTTGCTGGGAATTGAACTCAGGACCTCTGGAAGAACAGTCAGTGCTCTTAACCTCTGAGCCACCTCTCCAGCCCCCCATAACTTACTCTTGTTCATGGTATTTACTCCAACAATAGAACCCTAAGATAAAAATTGTATATACATATATACACAGATATATACATATAGATAGATAGATAAATATGTGTGTGTGCATATATATATAATTTAAAGCAAAACTAACAATGATAAATAAATTATAGTCTCACAAAAATAATGGGGAAAAAGATGATACAATCCCTATTAAAATCCTACCTGACTTGTTTGCAGAAATGATCAAGCTGATTCATATGAAGTCACAAGGGACATAAATGGTCAAAATAACATTGAAAAATAAAAAGTTAAATCAGTCACAATTCTTCACTTCAGATTTTACTTAACAGCATAATTAACTTTAATCAAGACAGTGTAGTACCAGCTACACTATATAGGTGAAATAAAATCCAAATTTCAAAACTGTCACCCCTCCCTCCACCACAAACATTCCAGGCCTCTTCCATTGCTCTTGACTACCCTTGACAGTGAGACCCTATTGCTGAAGAAACCACATACCTGAGTATGGACATGGAGAAATCAAGCTGGTACCAACCTGGAAGCTTCATTCCTACTGGCTAGCTTTCATAGTGCTGGAAGATTCTATGCACACTACCGGGGGAGAAAAGTCATCATCAGTCTTGCCCAGCTGTGACCCCTGGGAGCTACAATAATGACTGGCCTGGCAAAGCATGCCCCCACTGTGCTGCAATAGTGGCAGGAATGTTGACTGGATTTAAATTTTGTTCCATAAGATTGACCCCATGCCTGGTGCTATTAAACAGGGTAAAACTCTGTCACTGGCTAAGTCACAGGCCCTAGGTGAGGACCTACTATTATTTAGCTAAACTGACACTGTATTAAACTGACTCCATTAGGGCTTATCATTATACCCAGATTAATGTGTGTCTCAACCCTCATCAGAGAACTGTCTTCACAGTAGATGAATATTAACAGAGACAACTGGTCAACATTCAGAGAATAATAGACCAGAGAGTACTCAGCTCTAGATGGAACAACTATCTGGGCTTGGAGGCACACCCCTTTAATCCCAGCACTCAGGAGGCAGAGGCAGGTGGATCGCCGTGAGTTCCAGGACAGCCTGGTCTACAACGTGAGTCCAGGACAGCCAAAAGGACACAGAGAAACCCTGTCTCAAACAACCAAAAATAAAAATAAATAAATAAATAAATAAACGAGTCAACTATCTATCTCTCACAGACACAACTCAGAGATTATCATGGGAAAAGGAGTATAAAAGCCAGAGTGAATGGATCTGTAGTGGATTAGTATTTGTTGTACATGACAGCACAGTTGCACACATGAACTTACAATGGCTAGGACTGCATGTAAAAGACCTGTACAACATCAAGTCAGCCAAAATCTCAGCATGGATTGGGGGAGGAACTCAAGAAATCTCACCCCTATTTGAAGAGCTACTGGCAGTTGATGTTAACTAGGATGGGAAAAGTCACTTTACTTGAGGGTTAGGGGCTCACAGAGGCTAACTATGCTCTAGAGCAGATGGTACCACACCCATTTCCTGCCAGAACCCTCTTTCCTACCCGTAATTAATTTTTTAAAGAGAGAGCATGGATTGGAGATGGCCTAGAGTTGCTGTCTTCCCACAGGACCTGGTTAAGTTCCCAGCACCCACATGGCAGCACACAACCATCTGTAACTCCACTCCCAGGGGCTCCTATGACTTTTTCTGGCCTCTGCAGACACTGCACACAGACATGAGGCAAAGTACCCATAGATAAAATAAAAATAAATATAAAAAGAAAAAAAGAGAGAGAGGGTACATGAAGTTGGGAGGGAAAAGTGCAGGACAGGGGAGGAAGTAGAGGGTAAAGAATTGGGGATTAGCTAGATCGAACACATCCTTTGTATGTGCAGTGGTTTGAATAAGAATGACCCACAAAAGGCTCATATATTTGAATGCTTGGTCCCTTGTTGGCTGAACTATTTGGGAAGGATTAGAAGGTGTGGCATTGTTGGAAAAGGTATATCACTAGGGGTGGGCTTTGAGGTTTCAAAAAACTGTGCCATGCCCAGTTTGCTCTCACTTTCTGCCTTGTGCTTGTGGCTCAAAATGGAAGCTCCTTAGCCTGCCTGCCTGCTGCTCTAACCTTCAGAAACTGTAAGCACCTAACTAAATGCTTTTATAAGTTGTTTTGGTCATGGTGTTTTGTCATAGTAATAGGAAAATAAGACAGTAGCCAGGCGCGGTGGCGCATGCCTTTAATCCCAGCACTCAGGAGGCAGAGGCAGGCAGATCTCTGTGAGTTTGAGGCCAGCTTGGTCTACAAGGCGAGTCCAGGACAGCCAAGGCTACACAGAGAAACCCTGTCTCAAACAAACAAACAAACAAACAAACAACAAAAGTAAGATAGCATGTATGGAAATAAAATAACAGCTTTTAATAAAAAATATGGGAGAAAACCCTAATTTTTAGTTAACTGATTTTTGTCAAGGTTGTCAAATATTTTAGTGGTGAAAATGGTATTTTCTCTTATTGGTACCAGAAAAACAGGACTGGATATCCACATGAAAAAGAATAATTTAGACTCACATAAAGTAAAAATGTATTGAAGTGGATTAACATAAAATATTAAGTGACAATTATAAATCTCTTAAAGGTGTGTAAAAGTTTTTGCACCTTCCAGTTATGCAGATTTCAGCTGTGATATGAAAAACAATGCCCAAACTATATCATTGAAAGCAAGTAGTAATAACACCCTCTTTAATGCGCCAATCTTCAATTTTTTGTTTTACTTAATTTTAAAAGATGTATTTATGTAGCATGTATTTTTAATACCTATTTTATTTTAGTTTCTTATACCTCTACCTCCCTTCCAGGCCCCCCTCACACTAGGTAGGAGAGAAAGGTTAGAAGGGAGAAGGGGCGTGGGTCTCTTTACTACTTCCGACTGGTTAGGGTTGTTGGGTTCTTTGGGGGAAATTCCAATCTTCATTTTAGGATATCTCCAACTTCTCATCAGACTACCTCAACAACAACCAGGTGCCACAGAGGGGAGTACCAGCAGCTTTCTTTGTCAGCATTTTCTTCATGAGTCCTCTTTCTGGGCTCTGATATTTATATCATCCATCCAGTCCTCAGCGTTCCTCTCTATCAGCTGGCAAAGACCACACCCCGCCAAGGTGATTATAGTCAACAGCTGTAAACAAATTAAAAGCAGCTCCATATCCCACACTGGGTTTTTAAAGAAACCAAAACTTCCACTATATATTTATTACTTTATGTGTGTGAGTGTTTTGCCTGCCTGTCTGTGCGGTCATAAAGACCAGAAGAGGGCATTGGATCCCCTGGAACTGGAGTCATAGAGAGCTGGAAGAGCAACCAGTGCTCTGAACCACTGAGCCATC
Organism: Acomys russatus; assembly: GCF_903995435.1. Lineage (NCBI taxonomy): Eukaryota > Metazoa > Chordata > Mammalia > Rodentia > Muridae > Acomys > Acomys russatus. Next base: position 56,982,506 of record NC_067140.1, read on the forward strand.
TCTCCAGTCCCTGACTTTTTGTCTTTAAGACAGAATCACAAATAGAGGCCTTGAACTAATGATCCTCTTGCTTCTATCCCTCAAGTGATGAAGAGAACTGACTCATGCATCTGTCCTCAGACCTTCACACACATGTTGTGGCACACTTATGTATCCTCTCCCACATAGTCACAAAATAACTCTTTTTTTTTTTTTTTTTCCCAATACAGGGTTTCTCTGTGTAACGCTCTGGTTGTCCTGGAACTTGCTCTGTAGACCAGGCTGGCCTCGAACTCACGGAGATCCATTTGCCTCTGCCTCTCGGGTGCTGGGATTAAAGACATGCACCACCATCTCCTGTCTTAAATCTAATATTTTTATGAGCAAGAAAAGAGGCTACTATAGATGGCTCACTGGGGAAGAGTGCTTGTTGTACAAGTAGTGGGGACCCAAGATCAAGTCTTCAGCACTTATATAAAACATCCAGGCATTGGGGAGCAGAGATCGGAGATCCTGGGAGCTTGCTGGTGAGCCAGCCTAGCCAAAGCAGTAAACTCCAGGTTCAGTGAAAGACCGTATCTCAAGTGAATAAAGGGGGTGAAAGATGAAGACACAGTGTCTCCTTTGTCTTCCACACGGGCTGATACAGGCATGCACTCTCATACACACACACATACCATCAACTCACACATAAAAGAAGAAAAACAATTTGAAATCCAGTCAAGAGACAGCTATGAGACTTAAGGAATAAATTTCTGGCCAACTAAAAGCCAGGAAATACTATAATTCTGTAAAAACTGTACTGCTGGAATGCCACAGAAACACCAAATTAGCCCTAGTTTTGTCAGTCTAACATCTGTTCCTCCTATACTGCCTGTTCCCCAACAAAAGAAACAACAACAACAACAAAAAAGAATTATCTACTACCCTAGTGAAACTCTTCAAATCTCTCTACCACAACAGAAAAACTAAGGATGAGTACTGTCTTCAAAGAATTTTGTTAATTTCAGCCATTCTAATGGTATGCAGTGGTATCTTTGTGTTATTCTAATGTTTAGCATTACATTTTCTACTCAATATCTTAAATTTACCTACTAATGTCTATTAAATTTTTTCATTACAATATTTTTTTTTACACTGGGCAGTGGTGCACACCTGTAATCCCAGCACTTTGGTAGGTAGAGGCAGGCTGATTTGCTGTTAGTTCAAGGCCAGCCTGGTCTACAAAGCAAGTCCAGGACAGCTGGGAAACCCTATCTTAAAAAACCGTGTGTGTGTGTGTGTGTGTGTGTGTGTGTGTGTGTGTGTTGTATTTCAGAATACTTTACATATTCCATCTGTCTGTTACAAGTGCATGATTTTCAAATACTTGTTCCCTGTTTGAGACATTGTCAGGGTCTCACTGTGCAGTCCAAGCTTACCTTAAAGTTTTGTTCCTCTTGCCTCAGTTTCCTAACTGCAGCTATTACAGGTGTGTGCCAACATTGACTCATCCTCCCCACTGTCCCAGGTAGAGTTTCTCTGTGTAGCCTTGGCTGGCCTAGAACTCACAACAATCCACCTGCCTCTGCTTCCCAGAGTGTAATCCCTCCCAGAGGGAAAACAGGCACAAGCCACCACACACAGCTTCTGGCTTCATTCTCATGGTATCTTGCAAACAAATCTTTTAATTTAACAAAGTATAATTCATCATTTTTCCTTTGTTTTGATTTTTTTCTCCTTTTATGAGTCATAATTTTAATATCATCCAATGAACTTCTTGGCAAAATCAGATCATAAAGAGTTTATCCTGTTTTGTATAAAATGTTGAATAGCTTTTTTAAAAATCCCATTTAGATGACTCATCCAAATATATTTTATATAATGTAACAGAGGTTAGGTTCAAGTTTATTACTTTGTACTTGACAGGCTACATTGCTGGACTGATCTCACGGCTTTGCAATTTCTGGGCAAGCTTTCTAGCCCTGCATTCCACCACAGCTCCTGAATGGGTCTACTTCTAAAATCCATTTTCTATTCCAATGATCTGTATGTCTATCCTTCCGCCAATACAACCCTGACTGTGTTTTGCATTGTTTAAAACATTTTCTTCATTTTTTAATGCTTATATTTTAATTGACAAATTCTTATGTAAATACAAAGCTTAAAATACATACACATTGTGAATTATCTCAACCAAGCTAATATGTTGTGTATTATCACATACTCAAAACTTTGTTGTTGAGAAAGCATTTAAAATCTTATCTGTAGAGCTGGGCAGTGGTGGTGCACACCTTTAATCTCAGCACTTAAGAGGCAGAGGCAGGTGGATCTCTGGGTTCTAGGCCAGCCTGGTCTACAAAAAGAGTACCAGGACAGCCAAGGAGAGAGAGGAAGGAGAGAGAGGAGAGAGAGTAGGGAGAGAGAGAGAGAGAGAGAGAGAGAGAGAGAGAGAGAGAGAGAGAGAGAGAGAGAGAGAGAGGGGAGAGATATTCCCAAATCACTTTTGAGCTACAAAGTAACCATGCATGATGCCCGGCCTTCTGCTGGGCAGCAAGTCTTGGAGGTCCTTACATGAAAGGGCCTGGAGAGGGCAGTACTAGCTCCAGGATGACTTGTTCAAGACTATCCCTGCATAAGTAACTTCCCTTTCTCTTTGTCTAATATGGCCAGTGCTGCAACTCCATTTTTTCTTTTTAAAAGTTTTTCCAAGACAGGGTTTCTCTGTGTAGTCTTGACTGTTCTGGACTCTCTTTGTAGAGCAGGCTGGCCTAGAACTTGTAGAGATACACCTGCCTCTGACTCTGCCTCTCTGAGTGCTGACATAAAGATTAAAGGCCTGTGTCACCACATCTAGTTGTGGTGGTGGGGTTTTTTTTAATGATTTATTTTTATTTTATGCGTACTGCCTGCAAATATGTCTGTCTGAGAGTGTTGGATCCCCTGGAACTGGAGTTACAGACAGTTGTGAGTTGCCATGTAGGTGCTGAGAATTGAACCTGGGTCTTATAGAACAGCCAGTGCTCTTAACTGCTGAGCCACCTCTCCAGCCCCTAAGGCAGTGATGTTTAAATGAACAAAATTTATCACTTTGAAATTTATGAGAACATACATATGAACTGGAAAACTTATCTATAAAGTATGTTCTTTTACATCTTATTAGAGTACGGTGTACATGAGCATATGTACATTTTCAAATGTTTTCTCACATTTTACTCAATGAGACAACTTCTCAAACAAACCTAGCCTACTCAGGGACCGCACTATAGGCAGCCAACATGTGCACTTGAGATTTATGTGAGCTCTGATGATTCGGACTCCAGTCCTCATGCTTGCCCAAGCCAGCCACTCAGCCATCTCCCCAGAATATTCCTAAAGAACTGTTGTTACATTTATATGTACAACTTCATACAAACAGAAGCAAATGAACAACGTATAAGCTTTTAAAAATCCTAAATCGAGCTGGGCATGGTGGTGAATGCCTTTAATCCCAGCACTTGGGAGGCAGAGGCACTGTGAGTTCAAGGCCAGCCTGGTCAACAAAGAGTCCAGGGCAGCCAAGGCTACACAGAGAAAGCCTGTCTCGAAAAACAAAACAAACAAAAAAGCCAAGTGATTGTGGTGCACACCTTTAATCCCAGTATTCAGGGGACAGAGGCAGGACAATCTCTGTGAGTTCAAGGCCAGCCTGGTCTACAGAGTGACTTCCAGGACAGCCAGGGCTACACACAAAAAAACCCTGTCTCAAAATGCAAACACAAACAAACATTTATTTATTTAATGTGTGTAGTGAGAGCGTGAGCACCAAGGTATGTGTGTATAGGTCAGAGGACAGGTTGCAGGAGTCTGCTCTCTATTTCATTATGTGGAACTCTGGTATTGAACTCTTTTTTTTTTTTTTGGTATTGAACTCTTAAGCTTTGTAATAAATACTTTTACCCACTGAGCTATCTCCTTGGCCCTATTTTCAAGTTCTAAAAAACAACTAATGCTAATCCAGATTACTACATTCAATAAAGATATCTGTTATAAATTGAAGGAGAAATAAAGTTTCCATGATATAAACATAATAAAGGAATCTATGATCCTAAACCAGATTACAGAAAATACTTGAAGGATTCTTCAAACTGAAAAGAAAAACAAATTCATCTATGAAGTAGGTGACACCAGGATAACCGTTACACACGATCACTATAGAAAACAATAAAATGACAGCAATCAATGCACACTTTTAAATAATAACTAAGTATTAGTGGCCTCTATCCCCCAATCAAGACACAGAGTAGATCAAATGCAGTAACCATGTATTTGCTGCCTCCAAGAAATACACAAAAGACAGATACTACCTTAGGGCTAAAGAATGGAAAAGAGTATTCCAAGTAAATAGATTTAGGAAACAAGCAGGTGTTGTGTTGCAGGATATTTGATCCCTTTGTGATCCCTGAGATTGAACTGTAAATCCCTGTTTCTTGTGGTTGAGCCCTAACACACCTTTAATCCAAGAGCTTTCTGTTTATTGTGAACAGGTAATTAAGGTGTGATTCAGACAGCCTTACACACATCTTTAATCCAAGAGCTTTCTGTACACAGGATTTACTAAAGTTAACCCTTGGTCAAGAGGCGGGGCAAGAAACAAGCTGATGGATTAAAGAGTAGGAGGGGCTTTGAGTTGAGAGGTATTTAAGACAGAGTGTAGAAGTAGAAGGGGTCTTTGGCAATTTTAGCTTAGCTCTCTAGCTCTCGAGCTCCTTGGCTCGTTGGCCTTTGGCTTTTTGGGCCTTGACCTGGTTTGTTTTGTTTTGGTTTTTTGGCCTTTTCCTCCTGGGCTGTCAGCTGAGCTAGTGAGCCTTTTGGGCCTTCTCCAATGGGACATAAGCTGAGTAGGAAGTTCAGCTGGTTGTTTTCTCTGCCTCTCTGAGCTAGCAGGTTTTTCACCACAGCATCTGGTTCCTGAGTCTTTATTGGTAAAATAGAATGATCTGGTATTTTCAATTAAAACAACACTATTGCTTTTCTAATATCTAACAAAATGGACTTCAACCCTAACAGTGAGGAAAGATAAAGATGCTGATAAGGGAACAATCCATTAGGAAGGAAGACATTACCCTCCTGAAACTATATGCCACAAACACAGGTGTATCCAGTTTCATAAGACAACATTATTAGATGCAAAGCCACAGGTTAACTTAGCACAACAGCAGTGGGTGACCTCAATACCCCACTCTCACCAACTGACATGTCTTCTAACAAAGACTAACACAGAAATACATAAATTAAATCATCAAGTAGACTTAACAGACCTCTACAGGACACTCTATCCACAGGCCACAGGATATATGTTCTTTCTCAGCAGCCTTTGGAATATTCTCTAAAACAGACCACATATTAGGACAAAGAGCAAGTTTCAACAAATACAGGAAGACTGAAATAATTCCTGCATGGCAAACAATGGAGTAAGACTACACATCACCAACAAGAAAACCCTTAAAACATAAGCTCATGGAGATTAAACAACACACTATTGAATGATGAATGATGGTCCTTGAAGAAATCAAAAGGGCAATAAAAATTCTTAAAATCAAATAAAAATGAAAACACAACGTATCAAAACTCCGAGATACAATGAAAACAATCCTAAGAGGAGAGTTTAAAACTCTAAGTGCCTGCTCAAATAAATAATGATACTTCCAAGAGATCTGGAAATTGAAGAGCAAGTCATATATTAAATAAGTAGATTAGATAGACATCACTATAATCAGGGAAGAAATTGATGAAATTGAAACAAAATATGAAGAATCAATGAAGCAAAGAGCTGGTTCATTGAAAAATAAAAAAGATTGTCAAGATCTTAGCCAAACTAACCAAATAAAGGTATAAATTAATAAAACTGGAGATGAAAATGGAGCCATTGTGAAAGATACTGATGAAATTCAGAAAATCACTAGGTCTTCCCTTGAAAGCACAATGCCAATAAGTTGGAAAATCTAAAAGAAATAAATTTCTAGATGCATATGACATGCCAGATTAAATCAAGATAAGACAATTTAAACAGATCTATAACAAACTGTGAAGTTTAAATGATAATTTAAAGTCTCCTGGCTAAAAAAAATACATGGCCCAGATGGTTTTACTGGTAAATTTTATCAGACCTTCAAAGAACACTAAAGCTTCTCAAACCATTCCATGAAACAGAAAAGGAAATGTCACTGATATCAAAACAGATAAAAGATAAAATTATAGGCCAATCTTCCTGAAGAAATTTGGAATAGAAGGAACAAATCACAACATAAAACCCACTATATATGTCAAGCCTACAGCTATGATCTAAATGGGGGAAAGGCATTTCAGTTAAAGTCAGGAACAAGATAACAAGTGTTCCACATTTTCCATTCTTTTTCAATGTCGTACCAGAAAAGCAAAGTGACGAGCAGAGCAAACGACAGGGATACGAGGAGGAAAAGGCCACAGTGTCTCTATTTGCAGATGACATGACTCTCTGTACGTGAAAACCTGCAGACCCCACTAGAAAACACTGAAGAGCTAATAAACCTTTTCAGCCGAATAGCAGCATACAAAATTAACACACACAGTTACTAGCTTTCCTATGTAACAACGACAAACTGAAAAGCATCAGAGAAACATTCACATTCACACCCACTGTGCTGGTTAGTTTTGTTTGTTTGTTAAAATGACACAAGCTAGGTTCATCTAGAAAGAAAGAACTTAATTGAGAAAATGCCTGCCCCAAAATGGCTTGCAGACAAGTTGTGTGAAGCATTTTCATGATTTATTATTGATGTGGTGAAGTCCACCCCACTTTGGGCGAGGTGGTATAAGAAATCAGGCTGAGCAGTTAAGTAAGCAGTATTCTTCCACAGACTCTGCTTCAGTTCCTGCCTCCAGGTTCCTACCTTGAATTCCTTGATGTCCCTTCATGATGAACTGTAAGCTGTAAAATGAAATAAACCCTTTTTTCCACATGTTGTTTTCGGTACTGTCACAGTAACAGAAAGTGAACTAACACATAGTCTAAAAAACAAGGAAACAAAACAAAAATAACTCTGAAATAAACCTAAGCAAGGATATAGAAGGCCTCTGCAATGAAAATATTGCAAAACGCTGAAGAATTGAGGAAAACAAAAGATGAAAGGACCTATCATACTCATAGATTTCAAGAATCAATATTCTGAAAATGGATGCCTTACCAAAAGCAATCTACAGATTAAAGTAATCCCCATCAAAATCCCAGTGACTCTCTTTAGAGAAACAGGAAAAAAACAAAAAAACAACCGTTCTTAAAATTTATTGTCAGCCCTTTAACAAGGAAGCTTCTCTTTGCAACATACAGAGACCATTCCAGAAAACAACAACCAATCAAAATTCAGACTTATGAAGCCCATTCCCAATTAGTACATCTACAAAACACTCCTGTACTTAAGGATCAGAGAACATTATGGAAGAGGGGGCAGAAAGAGTCTAAGAACCACAGGATCTTGCTATGGCATTGTGTCTCCTAGTAATGCCAGAAGCTACACCCATAAAGTCTCACTAACTTGACTGCCTAAATGAGTTGAACAAGTACAAAAATAAGCATATTAAAGATATTGGGGGGAGCAGGGGGAGACACAAGGCTTCAACCCTATACAAAGAACTACAGGCAACTAAGGAATGCCAGAGTGTGAGAAATAAGTCTTCTCCAGGGAAGAAGACATCAATTGGCTGTCCAACACCAAATGCTCAGCCCTGAAAACACATATGAATAACATTATACAGACTGAGCAATATATTTTAAAATATATTTGAAACATATACATATATACATGTAGCAAAAAATAAAAAAAGAGGCAATGAATTTGAAAAAAATATAAAAACAATGAGGGGTATATGGGAGGCTTTGGAAGGTGAAAAGAGAGGGGAGAAGTATATAATCTCAAAAACAAAGGAAAAATAATTGTCAGGCGTGCTGGCACATACCTTTAACCCTAGCATTGGGAAGGCCAAGAGACATATCTCTGTGTTCTAGGCCAGTCAGAGTCACATACTGAGACTCTGTCTTTAAAATAAATAAATGATAAACAAATTTTTTAAAAAATCTATTATGAAAACACATATGAATCCAGATACCCAAATCAATTCTAACAATAAAAAATTAATACTGAAGCTGGGTGCAGTGATGCACGCCTTTAATCCCAGCACTCAGGAGGCAGAGGCAGGGGGATCACTGTGAGTTCAAGGCCAGCCTGGTCTACAAAGTGAGTCCAGGACAGCCAAGGCTACACAGAAAAACCCTGTTTTAAAAAACCAAAACCAAACAAACAACCCTTCCCTCACCCCAAAAAAACGTAATACTGGAAGTATCGCCATACTTGATTTCAAACTGTACTATAGAGACAATAGTAACAGCATAATATTAGCCAAAACAAACTAAAACATAGACATACATACATACACATTAAGAGAATACAATAGAGGACTTAAGTATAAATCCGCACAGCTAAGACTACCTGGTTTTTGACAAAAATACACACTGGAGAAAAGACAGCCTCTTCAACATGTGATGCTCGGAAAAGCACACATCCACATGTGGAAGAATGAAACTAGGCCCTTTCTTCTCACCATGCATGAAAAACAACTCCAGATGGATCAAGCCCCTCAACATAAAACTTAAAGCCTGAAACTGCATGAACAACAGTTTAAGGTGCCAGTACAGGCAAAGACTCCACTCAGGAAATAAGGTCCACAATCCACAAATGGGACCTCATGTGCAGAAAGCTTCTGCACAAAGGAAACTGTCAATCAAATGAAGAGACAGCTTACAGAGTGGGAGAAAATCTTTGCTAGACATCCATTTAAAAGAAGATTAATACCCCAAATATACAAGAACGAAGCAACAAAACAAAAACAATTTTAAAACAGACTAAGGTAGCCGGGCGGTGGTGCCGCACGCCTTTAATCCTAGCACTTGGGAGGCAGAGGCATCTCTGTGAGTTCGAGGCCAGCCTGGTCTAGGAAGTGAGTTCAGGACAGTCAGTGCTACACAGAAAGACACTGTTTCAAAAAGCCAAAACAAACAAACAACAAAAAAATTGACCAAGGAACTGAACAGAGTTCTCAAAAGAAGAAATTTTTTTAAATGGACAACACATATTTTATACTGTTCAACATCTTTAGCCACTAGGGAAATACAAATTACGACTCCTTTGGGATGGCTAGCATTCATGCAAACACATGGCAAGAACGCTGACAGGTTGTAAGGAGAGTAAGGGAGACAGACTATAGCTCTTGTTCACTAGAGTGTCATGGGAACTAACCCAGCCACTGTGAACATGGTGTCGAAGTTGCTCCACACACTGAAATCAGAGCGTCTTTATGACCCAGACACACTACTCCTGGTGTACAGCTGTATCCTACCAGAGAGACATCTGCATAGCCTTGTTTTCTGCTGCTCATCTACAACACCAAGAAATGGAACCAGCCTACATGTCCATCATGTGATGAATCGATAATGAAAATGGAGAATGTATACATAGTGGAATATATTCCGCTGTATATAAAAACAAAATTATGAAATTTGGAATCTCAGATTCAGAAATAAAACAGAAAATGCTGTGTGTCTCATATGTGGATCCTAGCTTCTCAACACACACACATTTATGTGAGACCAAGTGCATATAAAACCCAGAAAATTAGCAAAGGGCCTATAAAAGGGTTAGGGAGATTCCATGTGTGGGAGAAATAAGTAAAATGCATGTGATACAAGTAAAAACAAAAAAAGGAATCCTGAGGGTGGAAAGCTTTAAGTAGGGGGATGAGGGAGATGAGGGAGGAGAGAGAGCAGGGCATAGTTAACTGAAATACATGAAAAAGTCAAGGAAATCTGACTCTTAATGAGCTAATAAAAATGCTCGTGAGCGCGCTCGTGCGCGCGCGCGCACACACACACACACACACACACACACACACACACTTTAGTGAGGCTGAAGAGGGCTGAGAGCTTGCTGTTCTTGCAGCGGACTAGAATTCGGTTCCCAGGGCCGACATAAGGTGGTTTACAACTTCTTACAATTCTAGTTCCAGGGGATCCACTGCCCTCTTCTGTCCTCTGTGACAACTAACACACACACATAAAAATATTCACATACACACACATACAAAATAAAATCTTTTTTAAACTTTCAAGGAATTTCAAAGGAGGTACCTATCCTGTGTTGAAGGATAAAGAGGCTCTCAGAAACTATGGATCATTAAACAAAAGTCCTAATGCCAGAGATGGGCTTCCTCCTGACAAGCTGCTGACCATGGAGGCTCCTAAAACCCCGCAAAAACTCAAGTTATTGCCACTATTGGTAGCTGCCCACTAGAACAAGATGGCAAGCCCTTAAAGCTGAAGACATCATTAGCCTTGGGCACAAGACAGAGAAATAAAGCTGGGATGGGCCTGGAAAGTCTCCTCCCTGCTCACCAGCAGTCATGGTGCCAGAAGCAGCTATATAGGCTGCTCAGAGAGAACTGTTATCAACAGTCTCACTCAGCTGTGGACCCTGTGCACAGAAATATCGGCTGGTCAGACAAGATGAGACCACTGATGCAACAGTGGCAAGTTTGTTATTATGAGGGTTCCTTTTTATAATCTTTCATTAAGAACTGTGTGATGTGAGTAACAAACCACTTTAGGTTGGATTTGATGCCCACTCTACAGGAATGAATTCACACCTGGTACTGTGGCCTGGGTCAAAAGCCTGTGGCTATGTAGGCTGTAGGCCTTAGTAGGGATGCTGCTCATTGTTTTGCTAAATGGACATGATGTGCCAACCAAGTTCCCTCTAAACAACTATGTCTGTGCCTATGGATGAGTGCTGCTGACAGCTCTAGCCAGAGAAGCTTCTTTTTTGCCATGGTCATCCAGGTATGCAGGCACTCTTCTGTAATCCCATCACTTAGATGTGAGAAACAGGAGGACCAGAGGTTTTGGCTTTTTGAAACAGCGTCTCTCTGTGTAGCCATCCTGGAATTCAGGAGACTAATCTCATAAGAGGCTAGCCTCTACTTTTCTTACACACTGGAGTCATTCTGTGCCACATCATGCCACCAGCAAAGCAAGATGTCCACAAAAATGTCCTCAAAGATCCAGATGATGAGCATACTCAACAAAAAGAGGTTGGGAAGAATAAGTGTGCAGAAGCCTTGCACTGGGAAGCCAAGGAGGAGTGCCGAGGACTGCTCACTGAAATATAGACCAGAAGACTAAAACCTGTTCATCGGTGGAAAATAAAGGGTTCATACAGGTATCAGCACATAAGAAAAACATTTTAGACTGTAACTTTTAAATGATAAAATGAAGAGCACAAATGTCCAACAATCCCTCATAAAATGAGCTCCAGCAATCGTTTTACCCATAAAACATATTAAACTAATCTTTAAGCTTTATCACATGGAATCCTAAACAAATCAAAGCTGAAGTAGCCAGAACTCCTGAGGGAGCTGCAGCACTGTGTGCTGTCTCACGGGACCATGCCCTGGGGCCAAGGAGAGAGATTGGTGAAGTGGCACTGACCAGGCCAAGCGGTTGCTGATATCTATGCCCCTCTGGGCGCAGTAAGTAGTAGAGGAGGTCACTAGGCTCTGTGCAACCTGGAGGAGGCAGGCCCAGCAGCCCGTAACTGTGGCTTCTACACTGAGTTGAGAACAGCTGGGCAAAGGGCTGGGGGATGGGAACTGAGAACATGAAAAAGCACTCCTTTTCTCTGTTTTTTCTTTTCTGAGTCTTTGTTTTTTTAGAAATGACAATGGGGACCAAGTGATCTGCGGTCCTCCTGATGTACTGTGCCATGAGAAAACAACCTGAAAGATCCATAATTTTATTAGCATTATGTTACAATTCAACTAAACAATCAGTAGAGAAACTCTAACAACTGGAAATCTTAGGACAAAGAGCAACAGTCATCAGCCTTTGCGACTTTGATATTGGTAACACCAGAGTGTGCCATCAAACACAGATCACAGGGATGACAAGACACCAGCCACACATTCAAGGTTTTATATGACTATCAGATTGACAACAGAAAAAAATGATTTGTCCTTGTAGTAAAAACATAGCTATCTGAGCAGTAAGACGAACTTCAGAAATGATAAGCTATGCGCTGAAACTACAGCTACGGAGAACACACACACATCCTTACTTATCAGTTTTAGTCCACCCTGTGGATGATCTGAAGACAGCTTCCATAATGTGATTCAAGAATGTTTAACACACAGAGGCAAGTGCAGAAAATGTCTTACACGAGTTTTATGATTGGTTCAAAGGAAGATGTAAATGTTATCATAGCATATTTAGAACATTTTCTAAAGTAGTAGGGTGATTTTAATTATCTCTAATCCTTACTGTGAAAAGAAATTTCCAAAGCCCAATTACTCTAGGAATCACACATTTCTATATATAATAAAGCTATCAACACAACATACTCAGCATATTTATACCTAGCTAACACAACAGTAGTCCTTTAGTACAGAGAACTTAACCAGAGAAGATTAAAACAATTATAATCTATCTTACAAAACGTCGCTGCACGACATTCAAAGCAGCTTACCTTGTAGTTTCTTCAACACAGCAACCTCCATCTTCAGAACCTGCTTTGGCTGCTGAGCTGACTCCACCTTCAGTGCCACATTCTCCCTGGTGAGCATGTCCAAGGCATCGTAAATTTCTCCAAAGCCCCCACCCCCAATCTTTCTTAACTGCACAGAAAACAAAACAAGAACACACTCAAAATTATGCAAAGATTCTAACTGGAAGCCAATTCATCATTTAGATACAGAAAACATAATTTTACCATGCCTACTTTATGATAAATGATTGCAATATTATTAAGTCATTTATACAGCAAGAAGAAAACAATTGCCAGGAGATAATATCAACACTGTTTCCTACAGATTTGTCTACAAAAAGTAATGAAATTATTTCAGTTATAAATAATTATTAAAGGTCTAAAGCTAGCATCAAAATCATCACAAAAAAACAGTATCTGAAAGAATCAATTCCTACAGATGCCATTCAATAGTCAGATTAGTTCAATCTAAAGCAGTCATCTACAGTCTTTTTAAACAATGAGGTCTCCCCTTGTTTTTTGAGACAGGGTTTCTCTGTGTAGCCTTGGCTGTCCTGGACTCACTTTGTAGACCAGGCTGGCCTTGAACTCACAGCCTGCCTCACCTGCCTGAACTCACCTGCCTCTGCCTCCCGAGTGCTGGGATTAAAAGTGTGCACCACCACGCCCGGCTACAATGAAATCTTTTTGCTATTTAAAATCTTATATAGAACCAATATGGTCTAAGGGTAAAGAGGGAGGTTGAAGGATGAAATAAGCAGCCAGCACCCAACCTTTCACTCTCTTCTCTGAGACAGAACTAACAGGACCCCCACAACAAGCAAAGAGAGGCTCTACACTATCTGAGAACACTACTATACATCTACACTTCAAATAAGAAGCTGTAATCAACTCAAGTGCTTTCATCAACACCTTAAATGTTAACTTAACTGAAGAACATCAGAATATTTGAGTATCATAAACAGGCTCTGAAATTCTGGGGTGAGTGATATACTTTGAGTAAGATGGAGCAAGAAGCCAGTCTTCCATTTCCTGAAACTATCTCTTCTTATAATATACGCAAACATTTAGAATGTTTGTAATGTAATGTAGGAAGTTATTACCAAAGACATTAGGCTCAGAATTCTAAATCTTCCAAGAGGCTCATGGTATTGTCATGTCCTACTTCCTTCTCCACTGGTGTTTTCACTGACTGTTATCTATGCTCTATTCCTCCTTCCTTTTCTTCCTGTGGGTCAGGGGATCACATCCACAGCCTTGTGAAACACACAACTGAAGTACATGCTCAGCCCTTTAGGACAATTTACCACTTAAACTTCTTTGAAAACTATTTATTTACCTTTTCAATTAGTAATTTTATCAGGCCATACCTTGGATTATCACTGTCTCTTAAATCATGTTGAGTAACATTTTTTGTTGTTTGTTTTTGTTTTTGTTTTTGGTTAGTTTGGAGACAAGGTCTTTATTTTGTAGTGTTGGCTGTTTGGGGACTCACTATGTAGACCAGGCTAGCCAAAAAGGTATCCAGTATCACATCTGAGAGGTTTTTGCTTTCCTTCTTTTTTAGCATAATAGAAAACTTAACTGCACATTTAATTCGTATCAACCATCAGACACTGATCATATTGGCCACTTCCATTGGTCAGCAGGAGGCTCTTCCACCAGTGGCTCCCGTGGCTGCCACTGCAGCATTTTTCTTGCCAGATTTAGTTCGTTTTCAGCCTGAAGAATCACCCCTTCCACTTCACCACCCCGAAGTGATTCTTCCACTTTTTTAACAACTGGCTCTGCTTTGACCATGTACAGCTTCTCACTGGTGATCTGTTCTGTGGACTTCCTATAGGCAGCATGTTTAGGGAAGTGCTTCAGAATATCAGGAATCTCCGTATACACTATTGTTAGCCTCTTGTGTGGAGTGTTGCACACAGCCAATCCCACCAGGCCAGCAGTCTTCTTCAGCAAACCTGCCATGACAGCTCCCCAGTTTACTTGTTTTCTTAAACTAGAGTTTCATCCAGGTTGGCCTCAAAACAGTGACCTTGAACTCCTGATACTCCTGTCTGCACCTCCTAGGTGGTAGGAATACAGGAGTGCACACCACATCAAGCTTCATGTTTGCTTAACTTTCCACTGTCAATGTCCTGCTACACTATACAGAGGCTTCTTCAAAGAAAGGCTTAACAAAGTTCTGACCATATAGTCACAGTTTAGTTACAGTGTCTGCTCTTTATGTTCAAGCCACAGTCGCTGCAAATTTGGTGATGAGAAGGGAGTAAGGAGCTACAGGGTGAGGGAGGGAGGGAGCCGGGTTCTAGACCTCTACAGGGAACTGGGCTCTAGCTGGTACTTGCGATTCTTTGTATGTTGTCCACTACATAAAATCTAATGTAAACTTAAAAACTAAGCGTCTCTCAAAGATGAGGCTGGGAGGATCTCCTAAGCCCAGGTATTCAGGGACAAACAGGACAACTGAAGACTGCTTCAAAGCAAGCAAACAAAAAATCAGAATAAGTACTAAGGGTATGTCTTTGTAATGTTGATTGGTGGATTATTACAAAAGAACTTTAAATAAATGACAAAAAAATTTTTTTAATCTATGTTGGGTCCTTAGTCTGTTTCTATTGAAACCATTTGAACAATAGTAGAACAATAATTTGCTTAACCTTGACAAAGCCCTAAGATATCTTCATTAGTTGAGATTAAAAACAATCTAACATTAGTTCTGAAACAAAAACTAACTTACAGATAATATAGTATACTGAGGACACAGACGTTAAAGATATTCACTACATTGTCCTTCATCCTCCCCTTCTTTAATGTGAGAGACAGAAAACTTCATACTGAGCAAGGAAATGTGATCTTGGCACTCCCCTGTCAAGAAGTAAAGTCTGGAGATGCAAGTCAATGATAGAAGACTTCTTGTCTAGGACAGATATACAAAGCACTGGCAAATTGGCTGGATACAAAATTAACTCAAAAAAGTCTGTAGCCTTCCTATACACAAATGACAAGCTTGCAGAGGAAGAAATTAGGAAAACCACACCCTTCACATTAGCCACAAACAATATAAAATATCTAGGAGTTACCCTAACTAAGCAAGTGAAGGACTTGTTGGAAAAAAATTTCAAAACTCTGAAGAAAGAGATTGAAGATGACCTGAGAAGATGGAATGATCTTCCTTGCTCATGGATCGGGAGAATTAACATAGTAAAAATGGCCATCCTACCAAAAGTAATCTACAGATTCAATGCAATACCTATCAAAATACCTACACAATTTTTTAAAGACATTGAAAGTTCAATTCTGAACTTCATATGGAAAAACAAAAAACCCAGAATAGCTAAAACAATCTTGTACAATAAAAGGTGCTCCAGAGGAATCTCCATACCTGATCTCAAACTGTACTATAAAGCAATAGTAATTAAAACAACATGGTACTGGAACAGCAACAGGCTGGTTGATCAGTGGAATCGAATCAAAGACCCAGATATGAATCCACACACATATGGTCACTTGATTTTTGACAAAGAAGCCAAATCTATTCAATGGAAAAAGGACAGCATCTTCAACAAATGGTACTGGTCTAACTGGAGGTCTATATGTAAAAAAATGCAACTGGACCCATATTTGTCACCTTGCACAAAACTCAAATCCAAGTGGATTAAAGACCTCAACATAAAACCAGAGACACTAAGTCACTTAGAGGAAAAAGTGGGAAAGAGCCTGGAACATATTGGCACAGGAGACAACTTCCTGAACAGAACACCAACGGCCCAGGCCTTAATGTCAACCATTAATAAATGGGACCTCATGAGGCTGAGAAGCTTCTGTAAGGCAGGAGACACTGTCAAGAGAACAAAACGACAGCCTACAGACTGGGAAAAAATCTTCACCAACCCTACATCTGACAAAGGTCTAATATCCAAAATATATAAAGAACTCAAGAAATTAACCACCACCAAACCGAATAACCCAATTGAGAAATGGGGCTTGGAACTAAACAGAGAATTCTCAACAGAGGAGTATCAAATGGCTGAGAAACACTTAAAGAAATGCTCAACCTCCTTAGTTATCAGGGAAATGCAAATCAAAACAACTCTGAGATTCCATCTTACACCCATCAGAATGCCTAAGATCAAAAATTCCAGTGACACCACATGCTGGCGAGGATGTGGGGAGAGAGGAACACTCCTTCATTGCTGGTGGGAATGCAAACTAGTACAGCCACTTTGGAAATCTATCTGGTGCTATCTCAGAAAACTGGGAATAGGGCTTCCTCAAGACCCAGCTATTCCACTCCTTGGAATATACCCAGAAGATGCTCCAGCACATAACAAGAAAATTTGCTCAACCATGTTCATAGCAGCCTTATTCATAATAGCCAGAACATGAAAACAGCCTAAGTGTCCCTTAGTAGAAGAGTGGATAAAGAAACTGTGGTACATATACACTATGGAATACTACTCAGCTATTAAAAACAAGGAATTCCCGAAATTTGTGGATAAATGGATTGAGCTAGAAATGATCATAATGAGTGAGTTAACCCAGAAGCAGAAAGAATTAAATAGTATATACTCACTTATATCTGCATACTAGCCCAAGGAGCATGTCCCACGAAAGCCTTCACTTACCAGGAAACTGGGACAGAGGGGAGGGCATCCTATTGGGACTCTAAATGAGAGACGCATGGGAGAATAGCAAAATAAAAGGATACAGAGGGTGGTAGAAACCTACAAGCAGAACAATATGATAGGCAGATTTGGGCCCAGGGGTCCTGCTCAAACTAAGGCACCAGCCAAGGACAATACAGGAGGTAAACTTTAAACCCCTTCCCAGATCTAGCCAATGGTCAGAATATTCTCCACAGTTGAGTGGAGAGTGGGATATGTCTTTCTCACGTACTCTGGTGCCTCACATTTGACCATGTCCCCTGGAGGGGGAGACCTGGAGGCACTCAGAGGAAGGACAGCAGGTTACCAAGAAGAGACTTGATACCCTATGAGAATATACAGGGGGAGGTAATCCCCCTCAGGAACAGTCATAGGGGAGGGGAATAATGGGAAAATGGGGGGGGGGAGGAATGGGAGGATACAAGGGATGGGATAAACATTGAGATATAACAAGAATAAATTAATAAAAAGAAAAAAGAAAAAAAAATTAAAATAAAATTGAAGACATAGATCTGTTTTCCCACCTCCTTACATGTAAGTAACTCTTGTGACTGTTTAGGTAACAGAGCAGGACAATGATAATATGCCTGTCCTGAAGAGAGCCTTTAACCAGTCTAGTAGCTTCTACTTCCTATCTCCAAAAAAGCAAGCCAAAAATATAATGTGTGGTCATATCTTCACAAGTCATAGGCACAGGAGATTCCCTAGAAAATGAACTACCAGACTGAGAAAATAAGGGCGTTAACAAGTCCAAGGCATCTGATCAGTGAGTAAAGAAACCATATACAAATAGATTCTGCTGCCAGAGCTAATGGCCAAGCCAAGTCACCCAGATTTCATCCCTAATTTCCATGGTGTGTGTGTGTGTGTGTGTGTGTGTGTGTGTGTGTGTGTGTGTATATGAGGTGTATATATGTGTAGATGTATGGCACCTAAGATGCCATCTTTAACAAGAATTCTAGCCAGGCGGTGGTGGTGTACATCTTTAATCCCAACTCGAGAGGCAGAGGCAGGTGGTTCTCCGAGTTCGAGGACAGCCTGGTCTAAGAGTGAATTCCAGGACAGGCAGGGTTACATAGAGAAACCCTGTTGGGGGAGTGGGGGGTGGCGGCAGAATTCTCAAAAGATGTCATTCTCCTCTCAAATGTGGTAGACAAGTTCCACAAACCTATTAGCTGTAATTGCCAGGATGGACAAGGAAACCAAACGAAGGAGATCTCACCACTCCTTCACCACTTTTACCCCGCTTTCAAGGTGTCAGGGGAGCAAACCCAGAATTTTACAAATGTTAAGCACTCTACCACTGTACTACTGCTTTCTTTAAAAAACAAAACTATTTATTTTATACGCATGTATGTATGCACCAGCCATGAAAGGACAACCTGCAGGAGTTCTCTCCTTCCACTATGTGAGCCCCAGGAATAGAACTAGGTCATCAGGCTTGGAGGCACACACCCTTATCCACTCAACTATCTCTCAGGCCCTTGAGCTACATTTCTAATCTTCTGTGTGTGTGTGTGGAGGGGGGTTCTTGGGGGGTTTTGTTGTTGTTGCTGTTGCTGTTTTAAGAAAGGGTCTCACAAAAAAGGGGGGTCTCACTATGTAGCTAAGGCTGGTCTTTTTGTTTGTTTTTGGAGACAGGGTCTTTCAACATAGCCCTGACTCTCCTAGAGTTCCCAATGTAGATCAGGTTGGCCTCTAACTCACTGAGATCTGCCTGCCTCTGCTTCCTCAATGCTAGGAATTAAAGGTATACACCACAACACCTGGCTCCGGCTGGTTTTGAACTCACAATGCTCTTTCCTCAGGCTCCTGATACTGCTAGCCTGTGTCACCTAAAAATGATACACCTACAAACAGTTACCAACCGTGGAATCTTCCTGCATGATAATGACATGATTCTTTCCTTATATTGAGGCAAGAAAGTTTTCAAAGTCTACTGATCTAGCTAATCAGTAATCTAGAAAAGAAATTTTTACTAAAAAAAAGAAGGGTGACAATGAATGTAACTCGGGGTTAGAATACGTACTTTCCATGCAATGAAGCCCTGGGTTCAAACTCCAGCACTACAAAAAAAGTTGTTATGGGGCCAGTGAGACAGTTACTGGGTAGAGGCACCTGCTCTAAGCCTAAGGATCTGTAACCCTGGAATCCACATGGAAGGAGAGAACCGACTCCCACAAGATGTCCTCTGAACCTCCACAGGTGCACTGTGGTACTACCCCCCTACACATACACACAAATAAATAAAATGTAATAAAAAGATTTTTTCCTTAATGAATGTCTATCCTTGCTGGGTGTGGTGGCGCACACCTTTAATCCCAGCAATCAGGAGGCAGAGGCAGGTGGATCACTGTGAGTTCAAGGCCAGCTTGGTCTACAAAGTGAGTCTAGGACAGCCAACGCTACACAAGGAGACTCTGTCTCGAAAAACCAGGAAAAAAAAGTCTATCCTAGTAATAGATTCAAAGAAAAGTTAAAACATGTAACAAAACTTTAGTTGACAAGAGACTGAATAACAATAAAGATATAATTATTCAAAACAAAAAATAGGTCCTTTAAATAAGTATCTGTCAGAGGATATATTCCAGCTCTAGGACAAGGAAGCCATTAAGACTGTAGGGGGAGAGACAGAAGGATCTCAGTGAAGGAGTGCTTGCCTAGCCAGTGTGAAGCTTTGGGTTCTACCCCCAGCACTAGAAGACTGTTAGGATGCCAGTGCACACTCCAGTGTTTGGAAGGCTGAAGCTGAGATAGCAGGATTGAGCTGAAAGCTAGCTGGGCTACACAGCAAGATCTTATTTCAAAAAAGCAAACATTGACATAAAACAAAACAAAATTAAAAACCTAATAGAACCTGTGGTGGCTTGAATGAGAACAGCTCCCATAGGCTCATGTATTTGAATACCTGATCTCCAGTTCACGTAAATATTTGGTAAGGATTGTGAAGTATGGCCTTGTTGAAGGAGGTGTGCCACAGGGGCAGGCTTTGAGGCTTCAAAAGGATCCCATCATTTCCAGTGTGCTCTCTCTGCCTCCTGCTTCTAAGACATGAGCCCTCAGCTGGGCATGGTGGCAAACACCTTTATTCCCAGCAATCCAGGAGGCAGAGACAGGCAGATTGTTGTGAGTTCAAGGCCAGCCTGGTCTACAAAGCAAGTTCAGGATAGCTAAGGCTACCCAGAGAATCCTGTCTGGGGGTTGGGTGGGGTGTGGGGAGACATGAGCCCTCAGCTTTTGGTAAGTCATTATTTTTAAAGACATATACTGATGTAAGAACAATTCAAAATACTCTGGGAGGGAAAACAAGATTAAACATCCTAACCAGAAACTGTTTAGCTTGAGTCTCAGTACACGGCACTGCCATACCTCTGTGTTTTTATGTACACTTAGAAGTATTCTTATTAGTGTTGTAGAAGAAAAAAAGAAAAGGCAGTTCACTGTACTTTCAAACTTTTTAATTTAATCTTTCCTCAAATATACTTTTATTTCTAATATTAGCTATATGAAGTCAGAAAAAATTGAAACTTATGAAGCAATCCTAAGAATCAGAGCATGAACAAAACAATCATAGCAATAAAAGTCAAACTACCTGCTTTAAGCATAAAAGCAATGTAGGTATTATTCCTTTAAAATGATGCTTTTTAATCTGAATATCAAAACTTGGTACCCTATATGCTTGTTTCCCTTCTGCCCCGCCCCCTTCCTTTCTTCATTCTGTACTCACCACTTTCCATCGTTCTTTGACCAAGATTCCAACACTGAGGATATCTGGCTGCTCTCCTCCCCCACTCATTGCAAAATACTGATGTGGTAAAACAGCTACACAGGCATCTAGCTGCCAAGGGTGGTTTCCATTTAACCTAAAACAAAGGAAAGAGCATCAACAGAGCTAATTAACACAAATGACATCCTAGCCTCAAGAAGCCTACTGATTCTGTAATTATGTTGCTTCCTCAGAAGGGGACCCCCTACAACTACATTCCAAACACTGTGTAACACACATGATCTTTTTTTTTAATTTATTTATTTATTATGTATGCAGTGCTCTGCATGACATTATAGAGCAGCCAGTACTCTTAACCTCTGAGCCATCTCTCCAGCCCCAACACATATGATCTTTCCAGTACAAATGACCAGCCGTCACAAAGACATAGTATATATATTTACAGTAACTGAAATAGCAGGGTAAGCATGAGGGTCAATGGTAGTTGACCCAGATGGACTAGTACTTTGGGTATAAACACTGCCAGATAAAAAGACATGGTAGTCAATTTACAATACTTTACAGTTTTGAACCTAGGGCCCTGTGCATGTTAGGCAAGAGCTTACTCTTAAGCTATATTGATTTGTCTATATGCTTAGCCTTTGTTTTGTTTTTCAAGACAGGGCTTCTCTGTGTAGCCTTGGCTGTTCTGGACTCCCTTTGTAGAGCAGGCTGGCCTTGAATTTACAGCGATCCACCTGCCTCTCTGCCTTCCAAGAGCTGGGATTATAGGTGTGCACCACCACGCCCAGCCTTATGCTTTTTATATTTTTTTATATTTTATATTTTATAGCCCTTTTATATTTTAAGACAGAATCCAAGTTGTTCAGGCTGGTGTTGAACTCACTCTGTAACCCACGATGAAATTCTGAACTTGTGGTTCTCCTGTTCAGCCTCCCAATTAACTGTATGTATCACAGCATCGGGTACCAGACCTGGCAATAGCTTAGAGTTTAATAGGTTTAGCATGCAATTTAATATCATTAGAGCTAATAACATTTTGGTTTGGTTTTGTTTTTTTCGAGACAGGGTTTCTCTGTGTAGCCTTGGCTGTCCTGGACTTGCTATGTAGACCAGGCTGGCCTGGAACTCACAGAGATCCACTGGCCTCTGCCCCCTGAGTGCTGAGATTAAAGGCCTGCGCCACCACCACCTGGCTACAGCTAATAACATTTAATATTTTACTACATTCATTCATTTTTTCCGTGTGTGTGTGTGTGTGTGTGTGTGTACACTGGTACATGGGAACAAGTATAAAACTCAGAGGACAATTTGTTAGAGTCAGTTCTGTTCTTTTTGGGTTCTAGTCACTGAACTGAAGTTGTCAGGATTGGCAGCTAGTACCTTTACCTGCTGAAATCTCACTTAAATCTTACAAAGTGCACTTCAAATGCATGAAATTAATTATGTAGGCAGAAAAAGACTGTGATAAAGCACTATATGATGATACTTTTTTTAAAAAAACAGAACAACAGGGCTGGAGAAATGGCTCCATGGTTAAGAGCACTGCCTGCTCTTCCATGCTCTTTCAATTCCCAGCAACCACATGGTGGTTCACAACCATCTATAATGTGATCTGATTCCCTCTTCTGGCCTACAGGTATACAAGCAGGCAGAACACTGTATACATAATAAATAAATAAATATTTTTAAAAAAAGAAAAACAGTAAAAGAATAGTACACCTGTGAAAAATAAAGAGCAAAACATGCAGCCTAATGGAGATGGAAGCTGTAATCTATTTCATGAATAAGAGAAAAACCGCAGAGTGACTTTTGAACATGTTGCATATGCGGAGGCAGAAAACAACCTTGGATGTCATCCTTGGTGTTCTGGCTACTGTTATGTCAACCTGACACAAGCTGTAGTCATCAAAGAGGAAAGCCTCAACTGAGAAACCACCTCCATAAGATCCAGCAAGCCTGTTGGGCATTATCTTAATTAGTGATTGGGGGGCTATTGTGGGTTGTGCCAACCCTGAGCTGATGGTCCTGGGTTCTGTAAGAAAGCAGGCTGAGAAAGCCGTGAGGAGCAAGCTGTAAGCAACACTCCTCCATGGCTTCTGCATTAGCTCCTGCCTTCAGGTTCCTGCCCAGCTTGAGCTGTTGCTCTGCCTTCCTTTGATAATGAACTGTGATGTGGAAGTGGTAAGCTAAAAACCCTTTCCTTCTCACATTGCCTTGGTCATGGCGTTTCATCACAGCAAAAGAACCCCTCAGACACTCAGGAGCATCACCACACTGTGCTTGGTGCTCACTGATTGTGCTAGAGATGCTGGTCAGCAGGCCCCAGATATCCTGGCTTCTGCCTCCCCAGCAGTGAGGTTGAAGCAAAGAACCAGCACACCCTGCACTTTTATTGCAAGTTCTGGGTATCAGACAAGGATCCTGTGCTTGAGAGGCAAGTAGGCTTCTTAATCCAAATACTATTAAGAGGGGAAAAAATGGGTATGGTATGCTGCCTTTGTGTAAAAGATAAATGTTGAGTACATTAAACTAACTGCTTTTCCTGAGAGAGAGAAAAGAAGAAGAAGAGGAGGAAGAGGAAGAAGAGGAGGAAGAGGAGGGAAACTTAAGCTAAAAAGCAATGAAATGATTCTTCACAACAGGAGGCAAATTTTTTTTCAGTAAAGGGCCAGAAAGCAGATTAATTGAGCCTTCACTGCCATGTATTTTGTCATAGCTACTCAACTCCACCAAGACAACACTAAGGAAACCCCCTCAGCTACATATCAAGTTCAAGGCTACCCTGGGCTCTGTGTGTGTGTGTGTGTGTGTGTGTGTGTGTGTGTGTGTGTGTGTGTGTGTGTGTGTTTCCTAGCACCGGAATGGCAGCTAACAATTATCTGTAATCAGCTCCAGGGGATCTAATGCCCTCTTCTGGACTCAGACAAAGGAAACAAAAGTAAAAAGAACTTGAAGGTAATGAAGACCATATAGGTTTTCCCAAAAGACATCTGGTCAAAGACAATAAACAGATTTGACCTTTGAGCGGGCAAGATGGCTCTGCAGTTACTGTCAAGCCTAATGGCTTAAATTCCTGGGCCCCATATGGTGGAATGAGAAAACTGACTCCTTCAAGTTGTCCTCAGTAGATGGTAGATGTGTGTGTTCTCGTTCTCTCTCCTCTCTCTCTCTCTCTCTCTCTCTCTCTCTCTCTCTCTCTCTCTCTCTCTCACACACACACACACACACACACACACACAAACAAACGTATCTTTAAAAAATTAAAATCAGTTTCTTGCAATCCCTCTCATTCCTAAGTGTAAATAATACCAACCTATTTCCTACTTCTCTTCTTAGCCAAGAGTGAGTCTCTTTCAATAGGCACTTGATCTTACTGGTTTTACAATTCTGAGGGGGAAAAAGATCCAGTTTGAGGTAAAAAGTTAATAAACATACTTAACACTAAATTGTTTACTTCAAAATGCTTAAGTAGGCAAATACTATGTATATTTTACCACCACAACAAAGTGTAAGTGGAGAGCAGTGGTACATACCCATAATCCCCATAATTTACTTTTTGTTTTTTTCAAGACAAGGTTTTCCCCTCTGTAGCCTTGCTTGTCCTGGAACTCACTCTATACTCCAGGCTGGCCTTGAACTTGGATATCCACCTGCCTCTGCCTCTGCCCCTCTGCCACCTCCACTACCACCTAGCAGTGAAGGTACTTCTAAAATATCTCTGAAGTATCTCTATCTCCTGCTATTGATCATTTCCCTCCCTTGAGGACAGAGCTAGATCTAGCTTCTTGCCTCTAATGAAAAGAACACAGCAAAAGATATGTCCTTTCTTTCTCTGTGTTTGCCTGCCACCCTGAAGCATCTGCCTGTGACCCCATGGAAAGGACTGCCTGCCACAGAATGAAAGCAGCTTCTGCTAGAATATTACACAATCCTAAAAATAACATGTATCAGAAGCTAGCAAGGAACTGTCCCGAGAGTCTAACTCACTCACAAGAAAGAACACCTTCTAGCACCATCAGAACAAACATGGATCCCTCCCTTGTTTCACTCCATGCTAGCTGCAGCCTGCTCCAACTACTACCTGTAACCTACCCTGATAAAGTTCCCGCTTAGATTATACTCAAAATACTGACCCACACTGTGAGATAAATGCTTAAAAACACCAAGTCTTGCCAGGTGGTGGTGCACACGCTTTTAACCCCAGCACTCGGGAGGCAGAGGCAGATGGATCTTTGTGAGTTTAAGCCTGATCTACAGAGCAAGTTCCAGGACAGCCAGGGGTATACAGAGAAACCTTGTCTCAAAAAAACAGGAAAAAAGGCAAACAAGTGAACAAACAAACCACTAAG
This sequence comes from Acomys russatus, assembly GCF_903995435.1. NCBI lineage: Eukaryota > Metazoa > Chordata > Mammalia > Rodentia > Muridae > Acomys > Acomys russatus. The sequence goes on from NC_067140.1 coordinate 57,007,818, forward strand.
TTTGTTGGGCACAGTGGCATACATCCGAAAACTGAGACAGGAGAATCTTGAAGGCGGTCTGGAGTACAAAGTCAGACTAGCTCCTGCAATAGGTAACAGTATACCAGGCTTCAGTGTATGCGGCCACAGTTTCTCAAAGCGCATGATTCCTTTTCAGTTCTACATCACAGATATCTAAAAAACTTGTTTGTTGTGTTTTGTTTTTTCCCAAGACAGGGTTTCTCTGTGTAGCCCTGACTGGAACTCAGCGATCCACCTGCCTCTGCCTCCCAAGTGCTGGAATTAAAGGTGTGCTACCACACTCGGCTGCGCAAGTCTGTTAATAACTATGTTGTACTCACTTTTTTGTAAGACTAATATCATAAAGATAAGTCAGAGCAATAATATTTTCTTCAAGAGAATTATTGTTCCTTCCTGGCAGTATCCTTCGGTTTTGCTTTATTTTTTGAGACAGGTCCCTCTATATAGCCCTGGCTGCCTTGGAACTGGCTCTGTAGACCAGGCTGTCCTAGAACTCAGAGTTCCACCAGCCTCTGCCTCCTGAGTGCTGGGATTAGTCCCAGCTCTGGCAATAGTCTTAATGACCTAAAATAGTGAGTAAATCTCATGGTAATAAATTCTAACAGTAACACTAAATCTGGACGTGTTGACAAAACAGACCCAAAGAAGATCAAAATATGGACAGAACATGCTAAATGAAGATCAACTTGTAAATGTAAAAGAACATGTGGTTTAAAAATCATTTGAAACATTTGCTAAATAGCTTATGACTGAGGGAAAAACAGCAAATTAGTAAGCATCTTAGCTAGGGCTTCTTTTGCTGTGAAGAGACACTATGACCATGGCAACCCTTATAAAGGGAAACATTTCACTGGGGCTGGCTTGCAGTTTCACGTTTAGTTCATTATCATGATGGTGAGAAACATGGTGACATGAAGGCAGACATGGTGCCAGAAAAGCTGAGAGTTCTACATCTGGACCCATAGGCAGTAGCAGACTGACACACTGGCCAGACTTGAGCTTATAAGACCTCAAAGCTCTCCTCCACAACGCTATGCCTACTTATAGTGCCACTCCCTATGGGCCAAGCATTCCAACACAAAAGGCTATGGGGGCCAGTAAGTAAACACCAACAACATCAGGTAGTCACAGAACAAGAAAATGAACTAATACAAAGTTTTTATTTGAGATATGAACATAACACTGCAGTGAATCTACTGTATTCTAACTCTATGCAATAGGTTATGGTTGAACCACCTAGATTGTTGGGATTACTTCTCTGTGCCTTGTTTTCTTATCTACTGAAAAAAGAAGTAGGTCGTTTTTCCATTACTGCTGAGATCACTGTGCCCTGACAGTATGCTCTGCAAATTGGCCTTTAACAGGCTAACAATGGCGTCTAAGGGTTTAAAGTGCTAATGTATGTAAAGTGTTTACTTCTAACAGAACCCGACACACTGGCTCAACAAATAGTCACATGTAATATGTCATTTTTCAAGTTTCTTAGCTTACAGGAACAGTCAGAGTCCCATTCAGAAACACAATGTTACAAAACAGTTTCTGTATTGATTGACTGCTAATAAAAAGAACCAATTGTGTTTGCATGGAGGGCCAAAAACCAAACCCTATTAAAATAACTACTACTTATCAAATCCTATGAAAATGTTTTTATCACAAGAAAATTATTGTTTTACACTATGCTTACAACCTGAATTATAGCACTTACACGGCTCTAGTTGATCAAAAGAAAATAAAACCAGGTATGATGGCATATACCTATGGTCCCAGCATTCAAGAGGCAGAAGCAGGTGGATCTCTGTAAGTTCCAGGCCAGCCGGGGCTGGACAAACTACTGTACCAACCACAAACAGGGGATGCACTAAACCTAGACCCCTATTCAGATCTACTCAATGGACAGAGCATTCTCCACAGTTGTATGGAGAGTGGGGACTGCCTCTGACATGAACTCTGGTGCCCCAGACCACTTCTCCTTGGTGGGGAGGCCTGGTGGCACTCAGAGGAAGGGGAAACAGGGCACCAGGAGGCGACCTGATAGGCTGTGATCATATGGTGGAGGAGGAGGTCCCTTTCTCTCACAGGGTTAGGGGAAGGGAATAGCGTAAAAGAGGGAGATATAAGTGAAGGGATAACAAGTGGGATGTAATCTGAATAAAAATAACTAAGTTAAAAAAAAAGTTCCAACATCATCTACTATTGAAAAAGTTTAAATTACTTTCCAGTTTTCTCCTGAAGGAAATGAGTATCCCTTCATAAAATAAAGGATGGAAACATTATTTCAGATAGCATCAAAAATATTTTTTTTGAAAAAAATGTTTCCTTTTATTAGCACATTTAATTGAACAAGTTTCATTATATTTTTATACATAATTAATATATTTTTCCCTTATTCACCTCCCTCCCACTGAAGTCACCTTTCTATAGCTCAGGCTGGCCTTGAACTCACAGTGATCCTTCTTCCTCAGCATCCTTGGGATTACAGATGTGCACACCATGCCCAGCTCAAAGACATAGCAGTAATAAGTGTGGAGTCCTGTACCCTGCTGAGGGTACACTTGAGATACAGGGCTGTTGTAAAGTGACTGAAGATGCTTCTCTGTGACATCCTAACTCCTTTTTTAGCTATGGATCCCAGAAAAACTCTTGGTCACTAGGATGGACACAGAGGTATTCACTATCATGCTGTCTACAACCTAAGTGCCCAGCACAGGGAGAATAGATAAATTCTAGCACATTCATATGGTAAACAGTCGCACTAGTTTCCTACTGGTGCCCTAATGAAGCTGCAAAAATTACCAAAATTTATAATCTTACAGTTCTAGGTGTCAGAAATCCAGACTTGCACCGTGGAAATATAGCTATGTTCCTCTGGAGGCTCTATGGGAAAACTCTTCTCCTTTCCAGCTTCTAGAAGCTGCCTGAACTCTTTGGCTCATGATTCCATTCCATTGTCAAGCCTGTGCTGTAGCACCTTGGTAACTCAACCACTTATACTCAATATACGCTTTCCCTTTATGAAGACCCTGTTATTACACTGGACTTACCTGGACAGTCAAAGACAATGATCCCTTGTCAAAGGCTTTAAAGGTTTAAATTTAATCACATCTCCAAAATCCCTCCTGTCACCAAAGGTAACTTATTTATAGGATTCATGGATCAGATGTGAATATCTTGGGGTGGGGGATGCATTATTTTATTTGCCACGAATACTAACCTAAATTTTATATGAAACAACAACAAAAAAATTTACCATACTGAATAATATGAATTAGTTTCTAATGTTTGAAAACAAGGCAAAAGAATTCACATGAATCCTTTAATATAAAGTTCAAGAAAAAATCTAACTTACATTAAACATGCAAATACAGGTAGGAAGTCTAAAAAAGAAAAGCAGCCAAGCATGGTGGCACATGCCTTTGATCTTAGCACTTGGGAGGCAGAGGCAGGCAGATCTCTGTGAGTTCGAGGCCAGCCTGATCTACAAAGCCAGCCAGGACTACAAGAGAAACCCTGTCTCAAAAAACAAAACAAAAAGAAAAGCAAAGATATGATTATCACAAAAAATGGACACCTTTGGAGTAAAGAAGACACACGATCAGGAACAGGTTTCTGAGATGCTGACATGCTGTTAAATACTTAGGTTTGTAATTATCTTAAAACTATATTATATGTGTTTTTTATGTTCTACAGTTAATATCTCACAAAAAGAACAATAAATAATAGTTATATAAACCAGAGGCAAGGAAAGCCAGTCACAGAATGGATCAGGGCACCCAACTATGCAACGGTAAAAAGGCAGTTAACCTGAGAGTTGAATATAGACAGAATTCTAATTTTAGAGTAGATAGTCTCAGAATCTCAGACACAACTTAGTGTTTTTTTTTATTTTAAATTTTATTATTTTGTGTGTATGGATTTGGCATGCATATATTCTGTCGGTATACCGTGTGTGTAGTGTCCTTGGAGGCCAGAGATAGCATCAGATGCCCTGGAACTGGATTTACAGATGACTGTGAGCTGCAATGTGGGTGCTGGGAATTCAACACAGGTCCTCTACAGAGCAGCCAGTGCTCTTAACTGCTGAGCCATTGCTGCAGCCCCCCAAAACACTAATTTTTCTTTCTAATATATTCAATTTTTTTGAGGGCAAGACCTTTTAATTCATTCAGTTCTACTCATGTTTGAATTTTTTTAGTGGGGTGAGTACTTAGGGCCCAAATCCAGAATACTATACATTCTAGGCAAGTGCTCTCTCACTGTGCTGTATTCCCCCAGTGCGTATCTTTGTGTTTCCATTATACAGAATAATACCAACATAGAAGAGTCTTTCAATAGGCATTTAATACATGTCTTTCACTTCCTATATAGTTAAATAAAACTAAGCAATTCTAGACAACCATAGTGGTGCTTTAATCCCAGCACTTGGAAGACAGAGGGAGGCAGATCTCTGAGTTTGAGGGCAGCCTGGTCTACAGAATAAGTTCCAAGACAGCAAAGGCTACACAGAGAAACAGTGTCTCAAAACCAAGAACAAAACCAAAATAAACCTAAGTAGTTCTATTGCAACCAACACTCTTTCAATAATCTCCAATGAATGCATAGAGTGAAAAAAATCTAATACACAACATTGCTCTTATTAACAATTAAGTTAAAAAGAAAAGTTAAAACTATAATCTACAAAGTGCTCTTACAAATAGAACAAATACAACAACAAAAATAAAAACAAAACACTCTAAGCAACCAACAAAAAATTAATGATCATTCTCTGCACATATACTCTAAAAACAAGCTGTTAGAATAAAAAAAAAAAAAAAATGCATGTAGCACCCCCTGGCAATGGGCAAAGGGACACCTTATTGTTGGTTAGAAGCAGAGCAGATTGCAGTCCTTTGTTCATCCTAGCTTGATGCCTGGCTTGGTGGCCAAAGCTGTCTTATGTTTAAGACACATAAAAACCAAATCAAGTCACACCCAGGCAGTGCATTGAGGGAGGAGGAAAACAGACAGAGACCTATCGACCACAGACCTGCTCTTCTGCTCACGGCACAGCAGGCCTTAGATACCTGCTTACAGCCAAGCCACACAATGGGGCCCACCAGCTGCATGGCAAGCATTCAGTGGGAGCCGCCACAATGTACAGATGTGGGCTGGGGGTGTGTGGAGTAGCTTGAACATGATGAAGTGGAGACCTGAGGGTAGAGAAGAGTAGCCTGCTCTGAGTGGCCAGCCTTGCCACGTGGGGCCATGGTGAGGTCTTAGCCTGAGCTGCTGCTGAAGGCCACATCTGGGTCTGTGACTACACAGTGGCAGGGATCCATGTGTTTATGGCTCATATTACTAGAAAAAAAAATGGGGATGTCCTTGGTTGGAGCAGCCAACAGGGCCCCAGGGATTATGTAGATATCCTGGGGCCCATACAGAAGCCCTTGGGAGAGCTGGCTCTGCACCTTACCTGGCAGCATGGTAAAGTTGCCTCTGGTGGAAGGGGTGCAGTGAGCCAGCCCTGAGAGCAAGAGCACATAAGAGCTGGCCCAGCCACTCATCTGAGTGAGGTGACATGGGTCTGGGAGTGATGCCCTCCACCCTCCACCACTGCCACATGTGGTAGTCGGAAGAGCTGGCCCAGAAGGAATGAGAACAGGAGAGCTAACCTGGAGCCTCACTAGCTGTTCCACTCAGGAGCGTGGAGCCCTGAACCTCACATGTGCAACATGTTAGAGCTGGCCCTGAGGGTGAAGGCACAGGTGAGCCAATACTGACAGTGTGAGAGCCAGAGAGTTGGCTCAGCCCCTCACAGGTTGTATGTACCACTTCAGAGAGGAGGCCACACACCTTGACTGGGCAGGACAGTGGAGCCTATGGGAGGAAATCTTTGCTAGTTCTACTTCAGACAAGGAATTACTATCTAGACTATGTGAAGAACAGCAAAAGTTAAATTTCAAACAAACAAACAAACAAAACACAGGGCTGGAGATGTTAAGAACATTGGCTGCTTTTCCGCCAGTCATGATAGCACATGCCTTTAATTCCAGCACTCAGGAGGCAGAAGCAGGTGGATTGCTATGAGTTCAAGGCGAGCCTGGCCTACAAAGCAAGTCCAGGACAGCCAAGGCTACACAGAGAAACCTGTCTTGGGGCAGGGGTGCGGAAGAAGGCATATTGGCTGCTTTTTCAGAGGTCCTGAATTCAATTCCCAGCAACTTCGTGGTGGCTCACAACCACTTATAATGAGATCTGGCAGGCAGACATGCAGACAAAGCACTATAATAAGTAAATAAATAAATAAATCTTTAAAACAAACAGACAAAAGCAGACTGTTCAGCAACTAAAAGTGCTTGCTGCTCTTCCAGAGAATCAGAGTTTGAATCCCAGCTCCTACATCCAGCAGCTCACAGCTCTATCTCCACAGATCCAACATCTTCTTTTGGTTTCAACAGGCTCTCACATACAACACACAGGTATTCACACACAACACAAACACACACAGACACACAAAAATGCACACACACACACACACAAAATTTTTTTTAAAAATCCCAGCACTCAGGAGGCAGAGACAGGCAGCTGAGAGTCCAATGTCAGCCTGGTCTGCATAGGTAATTCCAGAATAGCCTGTTTCAAACCTCATAAAACTAATAAACAACAACAACAACAAACAAAACAAAACAAATCAACAAAAAACAGACACCAGACAATGAAATAGCTTTCACAAGAAGACATACAAATGGATAATGTATATATTTTAAAGTGTTCAACATCCTTAGCCATCAGAGAGGGCAAATTAAACTACTCTGAGATTCTATTGCACCCCAGTAAGAATACTATCATGAAAATAAATAACAATAAGTGCTGGAGAGTTTGTGAGCAAAGGACAATCCTTACTCACTGCTGGTAGGGTGTAACTGTAAACTACTACAGCTACCATGGAAATCAGTGTGGAGGTTTTATAAAAAGCTAAAAATGGAGCTCCCATACGTACCAGCTAGACCACTTCAGCGCACATACTGTAATTGCCTATCCAAGTTTACTGCTGCTCTATTTACAATAGAAAGGGAATGGAATCAGCCTCCATACACATCAACAGATGAGTAATAAAAACATGGTACATATGCACAATGGAATTTTACCCCTCCATAAAGAAAAACAAATTGTTAAATTTGTAAGAATATAGAAGGATCTGGGAAATATTATATTGAGGCAATCTATCAAAAAGGCAAGTACCACATGTTCTCTCTCATATGTGGATCCTGGCCTTAAATGCTTGTATGTATGTTTATGTATGACTGAGTGTGTCTGTGTACAGGCCAGAAAAACAGAAGACAGCACATGAAAAATGGAAAATGGAGGCTTTAATGCAGTGGGTGGGCAAGGCAGCAGAATATGGAATAGGAAGGTAGAAGGAAGAATATGGGGGTGGGAGGATAGAAATGGAAGCAGGGGAGGCGGGAGATGGAGAGTAAGCAAGTATATGTGTGCGACAGATCAACCAAAATTAAGTATTTATGAAAATGTCATTTTAACTAAAGTGCCACTTTGGAGACTAATTAAACCAATAAAAACAAAACTGAGCATGATGGTGTAGGTCTATAATTCCGCACAGTATTCAAGAGTCTAAGGTAGGAGGTTATGAGTTAAAGGAGATCTCACTATATAGAGTGGGATCCTATCACAAAAACTCTCCTCCCCCCATTAAAAGAAAATTGGCTAATTACATGGATTTCACTTGGTTTTGAGAAGGCTAGGGGCATCCATCTGTGAATGACTCCAGAGCAAGAATTCAGTAGGGAGACTATTATTATCTAGACAGGCTGAAGTAATAAACTTCTATACATTGAATATATGCTAGCTAATTCACTAAATATATAGCATGGTTTTGTAAGTGTCATATATAATTTATATAAGACTCTACTTTTAAAGAGAAAATATAAGAAAATTATTTTTACCTACAATTTTAATGTCAATGAATACAATGTTAAAATGACTCATTAGGAAAGGTCTTTGATGCATTTAAAGATGAGGGAATATACTTGAAGCTATACTTGGGCATAGGCATAATATATGTATTTCCAGTGAGAGTATAAGTGGGTTGTTCATGACTTCTCTTTCTTTGAGATTTAAATACACCCACCTTACCACTTCAAATCCTGGCCACAATAAAGAAAAAGGAGCCAGATTTACCTTACTAACCAACTAGAAAAGCAAACAAAATATATAAAACAGCAGGTTTCAGAAATCAGACAAGAGGCAACACAGCACAGAGATCCACGAGAAAAGGCAGGTAAGCGAAGCGAGCTCTGCACTGCCCGCATGGGAAGCACAACAGAGCCCAGAGGTCTGTCTCACTGACTGCAGAGCTGAGTTAGGGAAAGGTTAAGTAAGCTAAGGTTTGCTGGCCAGAGGTACAAAGATGGCAAGCTCTGAAGAGCTGTGGAGGTCCTTCCATGAAGCTTTGGCTGAATACTTACCAGTGCATGTTATAATGTGAGTTATGAGGCCAAAACCCACTGGAAAGGGGCAGGAGGATAGCTCCAGTCTTACACAGGATATGAATAAGGGCCTTGGATACATGCATGCAAATATTTTCAAATAACTTAACTGTATACCAAAGTAAAATTCCAAACTATTTAAAGAAAGTTTCAAAAAAGAAATAAATGAAAACAGAACATAACAACATAAAGTCACGTCTGGTACCCACTCAAAAACTACCAGGGATGTAAACAAAGAGAAATACGAACCAGACTGAACAAGCACACATAAAATTGGTGGATAAGGATTTTAAAATAGCTATTATAAGTACATTCAGCATTTTACAAAATAAAGAAAAGCATAGGCATAGAAGATGACAGGCATGGTGGCACATGTATTAATCCCAGCACTCAGGGAGGCAGAGGCAGGCAGATTGCTGGAGACGAGGCCAGCCTGGTCTACAAAGTGAATTCAGGACATCCAAGGCTACGTAGAGAAATAAAAGGAAGGAAGGAAGGAAGGAAGGAAGGAAGGAAGGAAGGAAGGAAGAGAAGAAAGAAGGAAGGACATGTAAAGTAAAAAAAAAAAAAAAAAAAAAAAAAAGTCTATGGATAAAAAGTAATATATCTGGTATAATAAGCGTATCAGAAAGGCACCATTCCCACACTCCCAAGCCTAGCTCTGGTCATACAGCCCTTGTACCAGCCTGAGGCAGGCTAGACTCTCAATCAAACAAGCAAGCAAGGAAAGTCTACATACCAGGTAATACTGAACTAAACAAACAATATGAAAGGCCAAGACAGTATGCCTCCCTCCAAACCACTAATCCTACAGAAATGTTCTCAATGAGAATCGCCTAGATGAACCCTAGAACACAAAACTTTAAAACAAAGACGAAACATAGACTTGGAGTAGGGGAAGTGAACCACTCACGCATACAAATGAAAGAAAAAAAAAAAAAGCTGGGCGGTGGGCGCACGCCTTTAATCCCAGCTCTCGGGAGGCAGAAGCAGGCGGATTGTTGTGAGTTTGAAGCCAGCTTGGTCTACAAAGTGAGTCCAGGACAGCCAAGGCTACACAGAGAAACTCTGTCTTGAAAAACCAAAAAGAAAGAAAATAGAAAGGCATGTAAGGAACTTTGGGACACTGTGAAAAGGCCAATCTTCAAGTTATAGGCACAGAAAGAGAAACATACTGGATAAATGGCATAGACCAGATCGTCAACAGGATCATAGAAGAAAACGTCTCCAAATTAAGCAAAGACATCCCCACACAAATACAAGGAACACAGCAGACAACCAGAAAACAAACTCCCCACAGCATATTATAATTAAAAACTAAATATGCAGAACAAAGAGAAGGTACTTAAATCTCCAAGAGAAAGCCACAAGTCACATACGTATAAAGGAAAACCCATCAGAATAACAGCTGACTTCTCGCGGGAAACTTTAAAAACCAGAAGATTCTACAGCAATGTACTTGAAGTTCTACAAAACAATGGATGCTAACCTAAATTAATGTACACAGCAAAACTATATTGTTGGAGAAGAAAGAAAAACTTCATGGTATCAACAGGCTACAAGAATTCATGCCCACAAAACCAGCCCCACAGAGAATACTAGAAACAATACTTCAGACTGAAGAAAATAAGTAAGTACAGCTGAGACTGGAAAGAAAATAAATGAAACTATAGTCACTGAAACAAAAACTGGACTAAGACCACAAAAAAACCCAGAAAACCAGACCCCCCAAAACAACAACAAACCAACAGCAATCAGCACACAGATTTCATAATTAAATATTAGTGGATTCAATTTCCCACCCCCACCACCGTGAAACGTAAGAAACAAAATCCATCTTTCTGTAGTCTACAGGAAACTCATACTATTTTGAAAGATATGTTCCACCTTAAAGAAAAAGGATGGGAAAATGCATCCCAAGCAACTGGGACCAGGAAGCAAACAGGTGTCACCATCCTAAGATCCAATAAAATAGACTTTAATAGAAGAAATAAAGGAAACTTCATTCTGATCAAGAAAATGATTAGCCAAGAAGACATTACACCCCAAACCTATATGCACCAAACTCTGCCTCATCCAATTAAAAGCATACTGCTGGGCTTAAAAACACAAACTGACTCTGAGTCAACAGCATGAGATAATTGCAATATCTCACTTTTTCCAAAAGACGGGTCATCTGGATAAAATACAGAGAAGCATCAGAATTGCATGGTATCACACATCAAATAGACCTAACAGATATTTACAGTATATTCTACCCTAGGCTCAAAAAACATATATTCTATTCAGCAGGCTATGTGTCTCTAAAGTAGACCACAGTGAGACACAAACAAATCTTGGAAAATGGAAATGACTCTATGAATCCTATTTGACCATAATGCAATAGAGCTCAAAATCAACAGTAAACAAATCTCTACTAATTACACAAACCCATGTAAATTAAACAATGCACTGCTGAATGGTGAATGAGGCAAAGAAGAAAGCAAAATTTTGAAATTAACTGAAAATGAGAACACAACAACAACAACAACAAAAACCTCAGGAACACACTAAAAACAGTTCTCAGAGGGGCTGGACAGATGGCTCAGGGGTTAAGAGCACTGACTGCTCTTCCAGAGGCCCTGAGTTCAATTCCCAGCAACCACATGGTGGCTCACAGCCATCTATAATGAGATCTGATACCCTACTCTAGTGTGCAGTTGTACATTTAGGCAGAGCACTGTATACATAATAATAAATAAGTAGATCTTTAAAAAATAGTTCTAAGAAGGAAATTTATAGCACTAGCTGTTCTTCCAGAGGGCCTAGGTTCAATTCCTACCACCCACATGGCAGCTCACAACCATCTGTAACTCTTGTTTCAGGGCTCTGACACTCTCACACAGACACACACGCAGGCAAGAAATCAGGTAGCATACTAGTAAACAACAATGTTGCAATTCAAGAATTTGCAAAACAACAACAAACCAAACCCAAGTTCAGTAGATGGCAAAAAGAATAAAATTAGAGCCATAATTAATGAAATATAAACAAAACAATATCAATAATCAACAAATCTGAGAGTTGGTTTACTACAGTTGATTTTAATGTCACCTTGCCAGGAACTAGAAACACCTGTGTACAGAAGTCTCACCCGGAGATCAGTGAGCTTGAAGACACAGAAAAGGGAATTATCCAAAAGGAAATGAATGTGTCTTGTGGGGGTGGGTGGCAAATGAAAAACAGAGAAAAAAAAGAAATCAAATAGAAAAAAAAAAGAAGAAGAAACTAAATGTACAAGCATCAGGGTGCTGCGGGATAAAACTGAAGAGCTAGCACACATATAACCACAATCCATGGAGAGCAATGAAGATCAGTTGTCCTTTAATTTCTGTAATTCTATCTGTTTTATTCTGTTTTCAGTTATTGTAACCATGTCATCTTGAAAGTTTCTTCCCATTGTTAAAATCATTTCTTTTACTTTCTTTGGAGCCCATTAAAGGGGAAAAGTGAAATTAAGGAAGAGGGGCAGAGAAGTTAATAGACACAAATGATATTAAAGTGGAAAAGGAAATACTGGAGGTTGAAGGGTATTAAGTGTTCTAGAGTCACTGAAAAGTTTTTCTCTAACGCTGTTTCAAGGTGTGCTGGCTAATTCTGTCAGTGTGGTTGTATTAGGAAGCACCTAGGAAGTCAGTGTGACAGCGTTTCCAAGGAGGGTGGAGCACCTGCTATGGATGTGGGAAACATCAGCCCATAGATGAAGCCTGGAGGAAATAAAAGGGGACCAGATGAAAGGCCTTGCAAGTGGAGGCATTCTCTCTCTATTTCCTGACCACCAGAACGTGAGCTTAGCTCTGTCAACCTTCTCTGGCATGATAACCACTGGGCAAAATAAGTCATTCCTCCTTAAGTTGTTTGTGTCAATCATTCTGCCATGGTGATGAACTGTCTTGTCTAGTACAGGAAACTGATACAGCCGGGAAGTGGGGTTGTTCTTAACTTGACCATGTGGTTTAGAATCTTTTGGAACTGGTATGAGGGACAAGTCTGGAAAAGCAGGCTAGAGAAGGCCTGAGATGAATGCTGTACACAGAACTTAATGGGTGGTTTTGATAGCTCACATCAGAATGCTAACAGGAATGAAGACAGATTAGAACTATGCCATAGACACTATGGTCATGAGGCTTGGACAGGTCATGGACTATACTGTTGACACTCTGCATGAAGAGTTGGTTATGTGCTCTGAACTAGTGGTGGAAATGACAAGGAATCCTGACCCCCCGCTTGACAGAGTGTGCCCACTGTTGAGTAATAGGCATTCTTAATATAAACCAAGGAGAACTGGAGGGAGAAACCTAAGTCTTTTCAGGATTTGTTATGGATGCGAATCTGAGTGTTCCCAGCCCAGATTAGGCCTCAAGTTAGGGCCCAAAACCATTACCAAAATTCAAAAAATTTTCAATCTCTCTAAAGATGATATCTGCCAATATAGCATTAAGAAGTCATTAAGCAACAGGCTTGGTAGTGTATGCCTTTAATCCCAGCACTTGGGAGGCAGAGGCAGGTGGATCACTGTGAGTTCGAGGCCAGCCTGGTTTACAAAGGGAGTCCAGGACACCCAAAGCTACACAGAGAAACCCTGTCTCAAAAAGCCAAAAAAAAAGTCCCCAAGATTAGGTGTCTTCTTATTCCAGGTGTCCTGCAACACAAATGACAATGTATTGCTCTAAAGAAACAACACACCAAGAAAAATGAGGCTTGCAGAATATGCTAAATATTTGGCCAAGAGAATAAAAGAAGCCAGAGAAATACGCTGGAAACAGATTGCCAGGAGATGTGGGCTGTCTTCACTAAGGACTTCTACTTGTGAGTCCAGTCAATATTAGAGTCTTTAAGAATAACCAATATAAATAAATAATCAGACCTTGAAAAAAATTGCACAGCAGCTCTCATCCGTTGAAGACTGAGCTTGTATAAGTTTTAATTCATTCTAAGGACCTTGCTTTGGGAAGATAGCTCCCGAGTGCCTTACTAGTGCACAGTTAGTTTAACAAGTGCCTCTCACATTCAGCCATACAGACCACTGTGTGTGTGTGTGTGTGTGTGTGTGTGTGTGTGTGTGTGTGTGTGTGTGTGAGAGAGAGAGAGAGAGAGAGAGAGACAGAGAGAGACAGAGAGAGAGGGGAGAGGAGGACAGAGGGGGGGAGAGAGAGAGAGAGAGAAGAGGTGAGTGTCCAGTTAACAGGAAGTGGACTTGTTGTAAGAATTAATCCTGATTGCCAACTTGACTGAACTAAGAAGTGCTCGGGAGATTAGTAAAGTAAACCTCTAGGTACCTCTGAGAGTCTGAGACTCATAGGTATTTTCTGTGCTTCCAGGATGACATGAAGTGAGCTGATCTGTTCCATCACGCCTTCCCTGCCACAGTGGGTAAAAACCTCAAAACTGTGAAACAAAATGTTTCCTTTCTTTGTTTTTCTCCTGTTTGTTACAGATATACAACCTCTGAGTAACACATAATGGTTATATGTGCAATGTTTTTAATACTTTTTTATATAAATATATTTATTTTTAATTAGAGTCAAAATATTTCCACCAACCTTTGAAGCTAACAGAGAACACAGAATGAGTTAGGTTAATAAAACAAAACGCCTCTGGAAATTACCTGCTCATGTCTACACTTTTCTCTTCATAATGCTTGAAATTTGTATAATCAACTGTTTCTACAGGTTTCTGGTTCTATTATATGATAAACTCAAAAGTGAAGTTTTGAGCCAGACACAGTGGCACATGCCTGGAATCCCAGCACTCAGGGAGGCAGAGGCAGGTGGATCCTTGTGAGTTCAAAGCCAGCCTGGTCTACAAAGCAAGTCCAGGACACCCAAGGCTACACAAAGAATCCCTGTCCATCCAGTCCCCCTCGCCCACCTCCAAAAAGTGAAGTTTTGTCAACTGCTCAATCTGTAACTTATAGAAGTTCTGAGCAAGTATTTAAAGAATAGGTGTAAGCAGCTGTTACAATAACTAAAGGAGATGACATGTATGATTGTTTTGCCTGCATGTATGTCTGTGCACCTGTGAGTCTGGTGCCTTGGAGGTCAGAAGGCAGCATCAGGCCCCCTGGACCTGCAGCTATGGATAACCGCGAGCCACCAAGTGGTTGCTGAAAACTGAACCCACGACTTCTGCAAGAACAGCAAGTGCTCTTAAACACCGAGCCATTTCTCCAGGCCTGGATATACTGAATTTATTAAAATGCCATGAAAGTCCAACAGAAAAAAAAAGGCCTAATCTAGTTTGCCATGTAATTTAGCATCCAGATTTTTTAAAAATTAAATATCATTATCAGTACACTTCACACTTTTCTCTTTGGCTTCTCTTTTTCGTATTTTTCTTCTTTCATCTCTGCCTTACTAGTTATTGAAAAATATTAATAAAACAATTTTTAGGGCTGGAGAGATGGCTCAGAGGTTAAGAGCACTGTCTGTTCTTCCAAAGGTCCGAGTTCAGTTCTCAGCAACCACATGGTGGTTCACAGCCATCTATATTGAGATCTGGTGCCCTCTTCTGGCATGCAGGCATATACACAGGCAGAATACTGTATAAATAATAAATAAACACAATTTAAAAAAAATTTTTTTAGATACTGTATAAGCTGAGATACTTAGTGGACCAAAAAAAGAAACTGTATAAACGTGCTTCATAATATACAACACAGGCATAAAGGTATAGACAAATATTAACAAAAATACAGTATTGAGATGATCACAGGACTTATATAAGGAAAACAACATAACTTTACTTTTTAAGGTAATTATTTTGAAGTAGAACAAAGTTTTTTTTTAAAAAAAGGAAGTGTGAAAAGATAAATGAGGGCTAAAGAGATGTGTCAGTGGTTAAGAGCACTGTCTTCTCTTCCAAAGGACCTGGGTTCAATTTCCAGGACTGGCACGGCAGCTTACAATCATCAGTAAATCAAGTGCCAGGGAATATAGCACCTTCTTCAAGCCTCCATAGACACGAGGCAGCATTCACACAGTGCAGTTACATATATGAAGGCAAAACAAACATACACATTTAAAAAAGAAAGAAAAAGATTAATGAACTGGGTATGATGGTGTATGCTTGCAATCCTAGTTACCCTAGAGACAAACACAGGCAAATCACAAAACCCAGGCCAGCCTGGGGACATGGCTCAATTGATAGAGTGCTTACCCAGGACGCATGAAGCCCTGGGTTTGAAACCAAGCACAGCATAAAAATGATACTTAACTCCTGTAATTGCAGCACTTGGAAGGCTGAGGCAGAAGGATTTCGAGACCAGCTTGGACTACATATTAAGTCTGCCTCTATGCAACAAAGCAATATCATCCATAGGTATTACTTGTAAAAGTTGTATAACATACAAAGAACTTCCTGCTCACCACAAAATCAAACTTAAATTCCATGATCAGAACTAACTCAGCTGTATATCACATACTTTGAAAAACCAATAGGTTATCACTGCACACACATACTCAAGCAAAGCACTGATACACACAAAATAAAAATAAATAAATCTAGCAGCAGCTTTTAAATAATCCATGACTGTCGCATTTTTAATGCATCTTCATGTGTAAATTGCTCCCTAAAATTGTCTAAATTATACGAGCTTCAATTAGAACATGACATTTAAAGATATATGAAGTCCTACATAATTGAGTTCAATTTGCTCAGCTTTCTTGAGGTATTAAAATAACCAATACTTAATAAAAAATATGAAGTCATATACAATACAGAATTCAATGATATATGAACCATAAAGGATGATGAACAAGATCTAATCCCTACTCATAATTAAGTTGTTTGAAATTATAAATAAAATAAATAAAGTTATGTATGAGCCCTAATGCCTATTATGTGTCCATAACTGAGAGAAAAATCAGTTTCTAACGCTCCATTATGAAGCTAAACTATTAGAGAAACTTTCCTTTGTAATCGTGCTCCAAACATCTCCTCTGGTGTCTTCATAAAAATTCATCATACAGGAAATATAAGCCTCTGCATTAAAGATTTCTTTCACTATGTTTTAATTTTTAATAGACCACAACCCAAGTCAGGATAGATTTTCCAAGATATCATACTGTTGTATCTGCCATCATTAAAGCTTCTTTAATGTGGCAAGACAAAATATATTCGACCCACTCGATACTTTATAAAAATCCTTTTTTAAAAAATGAATATTATTCTAGTCCACTTAGCTAAAAGAAAACAGATACATCTTTGCAGTTTATCCTGGCAAGTCCACCGTTTAATGTCACTGCAATTGTCAATGGCTCAAAACCAAAGACTGTAACAAAACACAGCCTGAATCCTCCCTGTGTTTGAGTTTGAGTACACACGTATGTCCATTCATAATATATGCTTTCACACCTATTCAATTCTACTAAATCACATCTTCCCATTATATACAGATTAAAATAAAACTGGCCTCTTTAACGTTCAAAGGACACCTTCCAAAGCTAAGAGAGAGAAGCCTATCAACTTTAATCCAAGGCAAAGTACAACTCAATGTCATTTTTACATCTAAGGCAGCGCCACAACGGAAACAAAATGAACTTCATTGGATGCTCAAGTATCCTAACATCCCCATGATTATTAACTTCTGACTTGACAGTACGTGTATGTGGATTCTTTTGTCCCTCTTTCGGTATCCCAGCGTAGCAGCAGCAGCAGCAGCATCTTGGTCAAATCAAATCCCTTTAGTCATTACTTCTTTCTGTACTACAAAGTCCTGGCCTTCCTTGTTACCACACCGAGAAGAGAGATTCGGTAGCCCCGTCCCTCTTCCATTACAGTGGGGAAAGCAAGGTAGAATGAAACGCTCATAATTTTAAAAGAATCTTCTCTGTTCGGTCCTGGTAGCCGTAAGAGTCATGAGTACAAGTGATATATGGGTCACCCACAGAAACACAGAAACAGATGAAGCAGCTTCGTGACCCTCCAAGTTCAGGGAAGGCACCCAAAGCCTCCGGGGAAATGGGGCAGAACCAGAACGGTCTCTGGGACGAGGACCAATTCGAGGCTGGCATCGGCCCAGGGCGTAGGCAGAGACCCAAGGGGTCGCGGGCAGCCTCCCCTCCACGCCTCGGTAGAGCTGGGAGAGGGGTGAGGCGGGCGCAGAGCGGCCACTTGGAGACGCCCTGGGGCTCGGGGGTGTGTCCTACCTGGGCCGCGGCGGACGCAGGATCTCTGGCGGAGGACTGGGGTCCCGGTCAGGGTCCGTACCGGCAGGAGTCACCGCTCAGCAGGCGGGCCCGCCGCCGCCTGCCCATCCCCCGCCGCCCACTGCGGCGGGACCAGAGCGCGGCTTAGACGGCCGGCGGTCCCCTCGGGTGCCGTCCGCGTCTAAAGGCGGCGGCGGCGGCTACGGGTGTTGCCGCAGGCTGCCCCGGGCCGCTGCTCTCGTGCCAGCCCCTGCTCCTCCTCCTGCCGCCGCCGCCGCCGCCTCGTCCCCACCGCTCCCATCGCCGCAGCGGCGACTACTGCAGCGCCCGCTGACCCGGCCCGACGTTACTCTCCCCCCCGCAAGCCGCACAGCCTAGCCCACCTGCCCTGCCAGCGCGCACCGCCCACCTCTCCGCCGCGGGTGCTGATTGGGGCGCACGTTCCCAGCCCGTGGCGTCGGTTGGCTAGTCCCATTGCCTATCAGGAAGGGGGCGGAGAATTGAGCCGAGAGCGTCTCCGCCCCCCACCGGAGAATTGCCGCTATCTTCAGGTTTGCCTGAGAGGGCGAGTTACCGGGAAAGGAGCATCACAATGACAGTGTGCGTGCGCGCTGGGATTCTGGGACTTGTAGTTTCAGCCTCCGCCGCAACGCCCGGCCTGTCCCGAGGAGAGAGACATAGGGCGCAGTGGTTTTGAGAACAGACTTGAATAGGCGGTCTCCTTGCTCAGGGTACTTGTGGCCACAGAGTTGGGCCTTTTGGAAGAAATTGGAAATACCTTGTCACTGAGACAGTCGCGACGGGAATCGTGAGGCCAGGTCGTTTGCTTAAGGTCTATTTGCCTGCTCAGAGCCAGAGCCGCCAGGATCTGGGGAATGGGCGCTGTCCTCAGAACCTTAACCTAAACTGCCGGCTAGGGCTGAGAAACCCGAAGGTGTGAGGGGGAAAGAAAGGAGTTACAAAGATGTCAGCCTGAAGAAGGGAATGATCCTTCACAATCTTCGTGTGGACCAGTCTGGGACTCTAAACTGGAGTTTGCAGGAGTGGCTTAAAGATACAGACTATGAAGGGTGGAACGCTAAGGCTGTGTGGGAGACATATTTCATGTTGAATGTGCCAAGCTCTTTGATAAAAAACAAAAAACCAAACCAAACCAAAAAAAACTAAGAGTAAGTCCCCTTCCTATTTCAATTAAGAGTTAACTTTATCAAGACCACAAAACTGATGTTAAAACTAAAATCTCGCCTCTGTTTAAAAAGCATAGCCAATGCTCTTAGTTACAATGACTGCCACAAGTTTGCCATGGAAAGGATGAGATGAGTTGTAAAGCTTCACTTTTACTTTCAATTATTTTTTTTTCCTATTTATTTTATATCTATGGGTGCTCTGTCTGCACATATACCTGCAGGCCAGAAGAGGCTTTCAGATTGCATTACAGATGGTTGTGAGCCAGCATGTGACTGCTGGGACTTGAACTCAGGACCTCTGGAAAAGGAGCCAGTGTTTCTAACCACTGAGCCATCGCTTCGGCCTCTCAATTATTTTTTTTTTTAAAGATTTCTTTATTTATTATGTATACAATATCCTGCCTGCAAGCCAGAAGAGGACACCAAATCTCATTGTAGATTGTTGTGAGCCACCATGTGGTTGCTGGGAATTGAACTCATGACCTTTGGAAGAACAGTCGGTGCTCTTAACCTCTGAGCCATCTCTCCAGACCCTATTTTCTTAAGTGACAGAAAGTTCTTGCTGTTGAGGAAATGCCAGCTTCTTTATGTTCTTTTATGAGCAAAAGACTTTTTTTTTCTTTTTTTTTTAACATTGATATTCTGCCTCCATGTGTGTCTGAGCATGTTAGATCCTTTGGAACTGGAATTACAGACAGTTCTGAGCTGACACATGGGTACTGGGATTTGAACCTGGGTCCTTTGGAAGAGCTGAGCCATCTCTCCATCCCGCAGGAGACATCTTTACTTCCTGTCATGTCCAGACTCTTGGACAAAAAGCAGAACAAAATGTACATCAAAGGCAACCAATGGTGAAGTCATATTGTTCTAATCAAACATAAAGAAGTTGCCAAATGGTTTTGTTTCTAATTATGAAAGCTAGAAAATGCTTTTTTCCGTTATTTATTACAGACATGTGCTACCACCACAGGTAGAATTAAAACAAAACAAATTAAGTTAACATGCAAATGGGTTTCATCATTGTAGAACCTTCTGTAGCTGCAGACCCCATGCAGCCCAGAATAGCCTCAAACTTTTGATCTTCCTGCCTCAGGCTTGGGCATGCCGGATTTACAGCTTTCAGCTGGCATCTTGACTGTCACCTTGTAAAATGAGCCAAGGCAGAACCAGCTAGCCCAAATTCAGCCCCACAAAAACAGTGACACAATAAATACTTAAGGCTTAATGCCCAGCAGCAAAAATAAATGTTTGCTATTGTGGTGATAAATAATTACTAATAGTGTATGATTTGGGGAAACAGCCAGGCACTGGTGGCGCATGCTCTAGTCCCAGCACTTGTGAGGCAGAAGCAGGTGAATCTCTGTGAGTCTGAGGCCAGCCTAGTCTACAGAGAGAGTTTCAGGACAGCTAGGGCTACACAGAGAAACCCTGTCTTGAAAAAAAAAATGATTTGGGAAAATAAAGATGAATAGATGGATGACTCAAGTCTGTAGACGCCCTGGATATGTTAAGAAACAAAACTTGGATTGATGAAGAATCTTACAAAGTATTCTAGGACAGTAAAACTCAAGTTTTATACCAGGGAGTCTCCAAATAAGACATAATGCATGTTATAGTAGTTTGTTTTCCCTTTGTTCTAGCATGAAATAAACAACACACTGAATAAGCCTTTCCTTTTTCTGTTCTTCCCTGTGTGTGCTACTCTACCCACATTTAGGTACCACTTTGTAATGGCCCCCTGATCTCAGCAGGAAGTGACCTAGATGGGACATTGGTAGCTCGTGGTTACCAGGGCAACATCACAGAATGTTTTATTGTTTGTTGTGCCCTAGCAAGGCAAGCAGGCTACTCTAGAACCACAGCCCCAGGCCCAACACCACAGCATGAATCAGCATGAAGATCAAGGAAAAGAGATGCTTGCAGTTCTTCCCTCCCTTTTCTTAAAAAAAAAAAATCTCCTGAGCTGCAGGTGAAGGGTGTGTTGCATTCAGTCCCCTGCACTTGTGATGGTTAATATTGGCTGTCTTTGGATTTTTATTTATTTTATTTATTTATTGGTTTTTTGTTTGTTTTATGAGACAGGGTTTCTCTGTGTAACCTTAGCTTTCCTGGACTTGCATTGTAGACCAGGTTGGCCTCGAACTCACAAGGATCCACCTGCCTCTGCCTCCTGAGTGCTGGGATTAAAGGCCTGTACCCCCACTGCCCAGCTATCAGTTGTCAACTTGACAAGGTCTAGCTAGAATCACCAAGGAGGCAAGCTCTTTGGCTTGTCTATAGGGATTATCTACTATGTTAGTTGAGGTGGAAGGACACACGCTAAACCCAGGGAGCCCTGTAGGGTGCAGAGGAAGCCTGAGTGAATGAGTGTTGTTGACTTGGGCATGCATGGCCTTGTCAGGACCTCAGCCTCACGGGAATGGCAAAGCACTCCCTGGGTCTGAGGTGCAAATGCTGACAGAGTGCAAGTTCGACACGAGTAGTCATTTCTCTCTGCTTCCCTGACTACAAATGCAAGGCGACCTCCATGATGGATTGTACCTTTGAACCATGAACCAAAATGAACCCTTCCTTAAACTTTTTGCCAGGTGTATTGTCACCACAACAAGAGAATTAACTAGTGCAGTTCCAGAAAAGCAAAAGCCAGGTTCCGGGTACCTAAGAGTGCAGCTCACTGGTAGAGTGCAGGCTTATCATGAACAATGCTTTGAGTTCAATCCCTGGCATCAAAAAGGAGCAAAACCAAAACCTCTCAGATCTTAGAATTGTACACTAGTAACTGTGTATTAATTGCATTTCATTATGGTTGTACAGGCTGCTTTTCAAACTGACTGTGCAGTGCTTTAAAACAGGAAACTCAATAGGGGTGTGTGCAAATGCTTCTGTGAGCCACCAAACAGCATTAAACTCGTTTCTATTTAAACATTACTCAATCCACAAACTCTCTTATCAACAAACTTTCATTGGGTGGACTACTTTGCTAGGTACTAGGAAAACAAATACAAACAACAGTTCTGCTGATGCACCGAGCCAATACGCAAATCCTATGGAATGCATTGTAGTAACTGCTACTAGGGAGGTTTGTAACGCACTCAGCTGCTCTGTAACAGGAGTCACTAGGCCATATTGTAAGCCAGATGCTCAGAGTCTTATGAGAGTGCTGGCATTCAGGTTTGTTTGGTTTGGTTTTTGGTTTTTCAACAGGGTTTCTCTGTGTAGTCTTGGCTGTCCTGGACCCACTTTGAAAACCAGGCTGGCCTCGAACTCACAGAGATCTGCCTGCCCGTGCCTCTTGCACTCAGTTGGTTTTGTTCATATGTTTGTTTGTTTTTGTTTTTTGTTTTTGTTTTTCAAGACAGGGTTTCCCCATGTTAGCCTTGGCTGTCCTGGATTCGCTTTGTAGATCAGGCTGGCCTCAAACTCACAGAGATCCGCCTGCTTCTGCCTCCTGAGTGCTGGGATTTAAGTCATATGTGCCACCATGCCCAGCTCCTCTTTTAATACTTTTTTATTTTTTTAAATATTTTATTTATTCATATTACATCTCAATGGTTATTCCTCTTTTAATATTTAAGTGCACTCAATTGTTAAACGAAACCAAACCAAACAAAAAACCAACCAACCCAACCCAACCCAACCCAAACAACATCAAAACCCACAAACCTATTTTTGCAGAAATTAATGCTTAGAGTCAGGATACAGCTTCATATTAGAGTACTTGCCTGGCATGCGCAAAGTGCTGAATTTGATCCCAGCTCCCAGCATTGCAAATTGATTGATGAAAAAGATAGAAGTACCAAGCTATACGCATGCTCTGAATACTTTGTATTAACTTCCAAATGCATGTTCTAAGTACTTTCTGGCTTCCTCTGGAAGAACAACACATACTCTTAGCCACTGCACGGTCATTATAGCCTGGGCTTGCTTATCTTATTTTTTATTTCTTTTTATATTCTGCTTTAAGATGGTTATATACTACCCAGAAACATTACCAGGGCTAATTGTTTAAAAACAAAGTGTCAAGACCTCAGAAGAGAGGGGGAGAGAACAGACCTTTTATTTATTTAGTCCTAGTACTCTAAAGGTAGGCCAGAGTGATATCAAACTCACAGAGACCAACTGGTCTGCACCTCTAAGACTGAAGGTGTGTGCCATCTTCCTGGCTTGAGAGCACACTCTCAGTAACTCTATGTTAGCAATGGTAACAGCGTGGAAGCAGAAGCTGGCTTCCTGGGGAGGTGCTGCCTGTGCTCAGCACTCATTCTACTGGGTGCGCTTCTACTTGCTCTTTTAGATCAGGTTGCTGGTACACAGAACGTCAAGATCCAGATAGAGATGGGTGCTTGGTCCCTGCGTCAACCCCCTCCCTCAGTCCTTTGTAATTACTGCCCATCTCCTCCAGTTTATAAATAGCATATCTGGGCACTCTAATATCAGTGCATACATTTGTAATTGTTAAGTCATTATATTCCCTTTCCCCCACCCAAGGCAGGGTCACACCATGTTGCCCAGGCTGTGCTCAAATTTGTTGGCTCAAGTGATCTTCCCTCTCTGCCCTCTCCCCCTCTTCAATCCCACCCCTCCACCTCACCCCTGCTTTTGCAGCTTTTGATTTAGAGTGTACTTTATCTCATACTCTTAATTGTGGGGGGTGTGGCATTCCATTTACATGGAGCATCTTATCCCATTTCTCCACACTCAGTACCTGCACACCTTGTGTTTTCACACTTACTTATGTGTGTGTGTGTGTGTGGGGGGGTCAGAGGACAGCTTGTGTAGTCAGTTCTGTTACTGTTGTGGGATTCTTTCTGGAATAAGCACTCTGACACCGATGAGAGTGGAAAAGAGATGTCACCAGTGGACCAAAGCCAGGACAGCTCCTGAAAGGCTTCGATTTTGGATCCAATTTGCATTCTCATTTTATATTCAAAAACCACAAGGTGGGGCGGGCAAGCAAGCAAGATTTTACAGAAGCCTATGTTGCAGTCAGCAGGTTGTCAGGGCAACGACCCATTGCTTCAGCTATTTCTCCAGGCCATTCTGTTTCAGGCAGCAAGTGAAGTCATGCTTGGCAAACGGGCAGCACAAGCAGTGCTTTAGGTAAATTACCAAGTCAGCATTTAACAATTGGCCTTTTCCACCTTATTCTACTCTGCCATGTGGGATCTGGAGATGGGGCTCAGATTGTCAGGCTTAGTGGCAAGTGCCTTTATAGGCTGAGCCATCACCCTGGTTCCCAGCATGCATTAAAAGTGAAATAATTTTCTTGTATAGTTTTTTTTTAATTTAATTTAATCACTCCATGTTGTCTTCTAATTGTAGAATTCACTTAATTTCATTCAATTTAGCTATTTGACTGTAAGTTCTTACAGCAATTATGTAACTTACCTCCTAGTTTTGAGATCCTCTTTCTTAGACTTTTCCTTCTGGCTAAGTGGTTTACTCTGGTTGTGTTCTGATTGCTGTTTTCTGTTTGTCTACTTTAGATTTCTATTTTGTGGATACAAACCCTACACTCGTGTGTCATTCTTCCTCACTCAGAACTTTGAATGCTTTGTTTTCTCTCTGTATTATTTGTTTGTGATGGTTAATTTCAATTGTCAGCTTGGTGAGATCTAAAATCACCTGGGAAATGGGCTTCCAGGCAATTGCCTTTTTGTTGTTTCGTTTCTCAAGACAGGGTTTCTCTGTGTAGCTTTGGCTGTTGTAGAACTCCATCTATAGACCAGGCTGGCCTCGTACTCAAAATCCTCCTCCTGAGTGCTGGAATCAAAGGTGTGTGCCACCATGCCTTGGTTAGCTTAATTGAAACGGGAAGATCTATCCACAGCAACTCTGCCTAGGGCGGAGGTACTAGCCTGTATAAAAAAGGACAAATCGAGCACAAGACTAGTTGCTCCATGCTTCCTGCACATACAATGTGACCAGCTACATAAGCGCCTGCTGCTCTTAACTGTGAGCCCAAATAAACTATTTCTAAAGTTGCTTTCTCAGTGCCTTTCATCACAGCAATAGAAAAATGAGACTTCTCTTTAACATATTAATGCCATTATTTTCTTTTCAGAAATATGGCTGTTATGCAGGCTGGTTCCCACACTTCTAGGCTCAAGCAATCTTTCTGCCTCACACTTCTGGGTAGTTGAGACTGCCAGGCACAACCTCCCAACTGTCCTTGGCTTGTAGTTTTTGTTTTCTTTTTTTTAAGTCTTCATACTGGTTAATAGTGTTTGTCCTACTACATTTTACAGTACTAGAACATTATGAATTTCTCTGTACAGCCACTCTTGCCTGTGAGTTAATACCTTACCTGGGGTCTTACATACACTAGGCAAGTGGTCTACCTGACTTACACTCATATCCCCAAAGTCTTCCTTTTCTGAGTTCCCTTTAGCATTTCTTGTAGGACAGCTCCAGTAGAAACGTTTTCCCTTAGCTTTTATTTGGATATGTCTTTTTCTCTTTCATTCCTGAAGGTTAGCTTCACTAGGTGCAATATTCTTGGCTGACTTTTTCCTGTCAGTACTGTGTGCATCTTCTACTACTCTCTCTTTGCTTGCAAGCTTTCTGCTGAGAAGTTTGCCATCGGGTAAACTGGGATATTCTTATGCTTCTTTTCTCTTGAAGCTTTGAAAATCTTTCTATTTTGTACCTTGGAGAGCTTGATTATGATAATGGGGTAAACTTGATTAAATTAAAACCTGTTGTGCTATGTCATAAAATGTGTTTAATATAGGCATGGCACACTACATGAAAATAATATTATATATAAATCTATATGTGGTGATGGATTGTTTGGTTAAAAAGTTTAGAGACCCATTAACCCTAAAAATCTGTGTCTTGGAAAAAATGTAACCCAGGTGTGGTGACATATGTCTATAATTCCAGTGCTTAGGAGGTGGAGGCAGGAGAATCAAGAGTTAGAAGCCAGCCTTAGCTATGCCATGAGATGAGCCCAGCTTGAGCCCCAACAGAATCTACCTAAAACAAAGAAACGTGCTGGGCTGACAGACTTTGACCTAGAGTCCTTTCTAGGTAAGATTTTTATACTTCAAATCCAAATCCCCAAACATGAGAAGTCCCATTTTTCTTTTTAAATATACACATATAAGATATTTTATTTCAAAAAGCACAAGAACATTATACAAGTTTTAAATTTACATTTTGCAATAAAAGATATCAATATATGCATCATTTGTATAACTTCATCATGAATGGAATTTGAATCAGTGGTATAAACATGTTGCAGTCGCTAAATATAGATCATCATCATCATCACAGTGAACCAAAATGCATAGTTGTTATGAAATGACAAATGACCACTAAAAGGTGAACTCACAGCCCATACACTAACATAATAAATTAATTATACAGAGATTTTTTTTCTTTACTGTATCATTAAAATCCTTGCCAGCCCCTCACCAATATTAGGAACACACAGAGTCGGAGCCATCCTACTGGACCAATTCTTTCATATATTACACTAAATAAAGTGACTTGGTTGCTTAAGCGAACTTCCTAAGTAGACATAAATCCTTTGCATGATGAACACCACTAACACTCCCTTGGGCTGGGGCACCACTGTAAGTCACCTCCAGTGCAGACGTTTCAGTCTCCACCAGCAGCACTCAGTTCTTTGGCCAGTGCTAGCTAGTCCTCCTGGCAGCTTCAAGCTTGGCTCCAGGCTTTACCAACTGAATCTAAGGAGGCTAAAAATAAAGTCTTTATCCTTGCCAAATGGAGGCCAGACGACTAAGGCAGAAACGAGCATCTTCTGTTGCCTATTCTAGCCCAGATTTCAGAGCTAAATAGTCCCTCCAAAAAAGTATGGAAAAACTATGAGCGGTGTTCAAATCACTTAATCATACGGGCAAATCACACATGCCAAATAATGGATTTTCTGATCTTTGTTTCATAATTACTGTGAACTGTTCATTATAGTTGCATCTAGTTCCTGGTTTCTTCTGAACAGTAATTATCTAAGTAGGAAATCATGATTGTGATTCTGGTGCCTGTTCACACCAATCCCTTACTACACAATCCACTTTTCATTCCATAAAAATGGCAACAAATCACTGATCACTTAGCAAATGTATTTTCACTCCCTTGCCGTCACTGAACAGAAGGTAGGAAAACTTATACACATACATGGCAGCTTTAGCCAAGAGCAAGAAGATACAGTCTTCAAGCACATCTCTCAACTGTTAGTATCACCCAGTACCACAGAAGCTAGAGAAGTACTAACTGATCTGGTCTCTGTAACTCATTCACAAGTTCTTGATATAAAAGGTTAAAGCCAAGAACCAAGAAGTCTATGCCAGACTCAGGGGAGCTGTGTTTTTATAAGCAAGATGGCTCAACCACAGCAGGTTATAACAGGACACAGACCTGATTACATGGCTTTTCTTTCTTTTCCTTTTTTGGCTGTTTATATTAATCATAAACCATAGTTTATGAAAGGTTTCACAAGACATTAAGGATCTGTCTTTTAGACGCCATAGAAGGTTGCAGAACTGGCTGAAACATGGCCATTCTAATTTGAGCTTGTATGACCGGGGCAATTTTCTGACTCTCATTCTACAAAGAGTTTGCTTCAGAACAGCAAGAGTTTCCTGAGTGTCAAATAAGATGGGGCCACAAGAGACAGGAGTTCTCACTGCAGAAAGCTGCCTCTGGGACACGGAGTGGGTACCTTGTGACTCCACAGAGCACTCTGGAGTCAGGTAAGGATAATGGGCTTTTGGTGCGAGGAACGTGTGACGAGCACACTCTCCTAACTCTTCCTGAGGTCTGCAGTGGCAGGACGCTTCCCAGCCTCCTCACAGAGCTCATCTCTGTCCTCACAGACTTCGATCTGTCTCTGGCTGAGGCCACTGGTGGTTCAATAAGGATATTTCCTTAAAGAAGAAAACTATTTACATTTTTGAAATCATTTTAGTTGAAAGACTGCAGAGTTGTGCAGCTCCTCTCTAAGCCACCACATGTGACTGCCATCTTGCCAGAGATCTAATGCAGGCTGAATTACACTCAGGAAACCGCCAAATACCAAAGTGCAGAGATGTTAACCAGATGTAAACATGTCCACAAATGCTTGACGTGACTTCATTCACCAGGTGGATGGTATGAAATAAAACAGAACAGTTATGAAGGGAAATGAGTTTTCTGGACATATTAGCAGAAATAGACACTTGGGTGAACAAGCATTTCTTTAGTGTTCTAGAACATAAAACAGATTAATCTATGTCTTGTTTTTTCCCTTGAAGCTTATGTTTGATAACTGAAAGCCATTAAGGAATATTTTATTAATGTATGGGAATCCGGACATGGATCAAAAGACCCTTCAATACTTCCCTGTCCTCAGAAAGTTCTCTAGAATTTTAGACCAGTCTTTATTATTGATGTCACTCATGATTGTCTTGAGGCAGAGTTGGAGCTCAGAGTAATTGCCAGTTGAATCCAAATAGCATCTGATTAGTCTCCTGGCTCCGAGCAATCTCTTCTATAATGCAGTGCTGTTGCCAGACCAAATGCAGCTTCCGATACCGCTCCCGAGATAGATGAAGTGGGTTTCCCCTCCTTCAGAAAAAAATAACATCTAAGTTTGAATCAAGTAACAGTGATGTTTCTAGTCTTAAATCAGCACCAGGACAAGGCTTAGAAATAAGGCAACTTGCCAGACACAGTGAAGCATGCCTGTAATCCTAGCACTCAGGGAGGCAGAGGCAGGCAGATCTCTGTGAGTTCAAGGCCAGCCTGGTCTACAAAGCAAGTCCATGACAGCCAGGGCCACACAGAGAAACCCTGTCTAAAGAAAGAGAGAGGAGGGGTGGGGAGAGGGGAGAGAAACAGGACAACTCTTTACATTGACTACTAAGAACTTCGCACACCACTTAGTTGGCAAAGCAGAAATGTACTCCTTGACCTATTGGAAATCAGGTCTCACACATGAGGAACATTAGGAGGCCTCATTTAAACTGGTGTCTGCTGTAAAGCAGCTCTGGTCTTCTCTGCTGGTTAGCTGAGCAGGGTTCTAAGAGCTTTCTGTCCTCACACTTTACCCGGCTTCAGTTTATGGTTTTGTGTAGATTAGGTATGAGCTATAACACTAAGTCCTTAGAGTATGCTCTGCTGCTCAGAAGTACTTCATTTTATACCCATCCCTATGATTCACCTTCCCCACGCTTAGCAAACATTTTCTTGTTTGATTATATTTTTTTACTCAGGGAAGAAGTGTCTTATTACCGTGCCCAGGTTGGATTTGAACTGCAATACTCCAATGACCTTCCTGCCTCATCCTCCCAGGTGTTTGGACTATATACAGATATGCATCATCATACCTGGCTTGGCAAATGTTTAAGTAACTACATCTCCCCCCCTCCCTGCCCTCCATTCTTTGTTTTTTGAGACAGGGTTTCTCTGTGTAATGTTGGTTGTCCTAGATTCCCTTTGGTATTACAGGCCTGCACCACCGATGCATGCCTGGCAAGTAACTACGTTTCTATTCCAGGGTTATGCAATCTGCAACACTGTGCCAGATAAACAGAAAAGCCAGAAGTCTGTTGAGTGCAGTAATGGAGGTAACAGGCATCTCAGCCCCTGGACCATCAAATGTCTCAGCTCTTTGTCAACATTTACACTGTTTATCATTAAGTTAAAAATTCTGCATCTGTGGGGCTGGAGAGATGGCTCAGCGGTTGAGAGCACTGGTTACTCTTCCAGAGGACCTGGGTTCAATTCCCAGCAACCACATGGCAGCTCACACCTGTCTGTAACTAGTTCCAGGGCTTCTGATGCCCCCACACAGACAGATATGCAGGCAAAACACCAATGAACACAAAAAACCAAAAAATTAAAAAAACTGCATTTTTCTACTTTTCTAGAACAACTCATGATTATTCTCAATTATTAATTATTTTGTTGCTGGGTTTTTTTTTTTTTGTTTTGTTTTCTTTTTTTAAAATTACATATACAGTGTTTTGCCTGCATGTACACCTGAAGAGGGCACCAGATCTCATTATAGATGGTTGTGAGCCACCATGTGGTTGCTGGGAATTGAACTCAAGACCTCTGGAAGAGCAGCCAGTGCTCTTAACCTCTGAGCCATCGCTCTAGCCCCCTTGGTTTTGTTTTTTAGATAGACTCTCATTATGTGGCCCGGGTGGCCTGGAACTCACTACTCAGATTCCACAAACCTTAAATTCACAGAGATCCAGCTGCCTTTGCCTCCTGTATACTGGGATTAAAGTTAAACAGTATTAACTACTTCTAGCAATCAGCATTTTCCCCCTTAAACTTAAAGGCTGGTCAAATGCTGTGTCAATAAAAACAAAGCTCTATGCTATACAATCTAATAGATCCCAAGCCCTATATAGTGAATCTACTCATTTTGGACGATATTTTAAAAGAATAAAAAAAAAGTTTGGGAGATGGCTCAGTCAATAAAGTGCCTGCCATGCAATCATGAGGATCTGAGTTCAAGGCCCCAAAACTACATAAAAAGCTGAGTGTGTTAAAAGTGGTACTGACCAGCCAGCCAGCCTCCTATAATCAGTGAGCCTGTCTCAAACAACAGGGCCAGCTGGAGAGCTGGCTCAGTGGTTAAGAGTATTCACTGCTGTTGCAGAAGACCTAGGTTCAATTCCCAGCACCCACATGGCAGCTCATAACCATCAGTAGCTCTAGTTGCAGGTTTTTTATGTTTAAAGAAGTATTAATATACACATACAATAAAATGAATAAAATATAAGACAACCGATTAAAATCTTCCATTAAAAACACACACAAAAACAAAACAAAACAAAAATCCCCTTACTTTAGCCCAGGGTCTGTTTCTCCATATTCATCTAAGTAAGGGGCTGGGTAGGCACAGCCTCTGGCCTTTCCTTCCACCAGGACCACTCTACATTCTCTGATTCTGAAGAACAAAACAAATGGCAGGAAACACTGTTAAATGCATATGTGCAGATGATAGACAATGAATCAAAGTTAAGCTTTAAAAAAAAAAAAAAAAAAGCATGGCTAATATCTATTTTAAAAAGGCAATACAGCCATGGACAAACACACTAAACTGTAGTTCTTTGTTTGGCTTGTGATTTTTTGTTTGGTTGGTTGCTTATTTTTGGAGGCAAGGTTTCTCTGTGTAGCTTTGGCTGTCCTGGAACTTGATCTAAAGACCAAGTTGGCTTTAAATGTACAGAGATTCACCTGCCTCTGCCTCCTGAGTGTTGGGACTAAAGGCGTGTGCCACCACCACCCAGCACTAAACTGTGTTTTGTCTATGAAAGGGAATAAACACTGCTGCTTTTATTGATGCAATAAAAAAGGATTCATGGATCTTGAAAATTGGGAAATCAGTAATTCTGGCTGGATATACTGAAAAGGGAGGCTGCCCTACATGAGCCACAGGGCCCTGGAGAAATGTGGCTGGGTCTATCTCTGCTGTTTCCTAACCTCCCACCTCAGCTGAAGCTGGCTTCAAGGAAAGACAGAGCACCCACAACCAAGAAAATGTTAAGGGCGTTCCTGGTTTGAGGCAGCCTCCAATAGCACTTTGAGGGCACTTGAGATGCTTACTGCAGAGAAATGCTTAAGTACCACAATGAGAAATTATAAGATAAACAAATTATAAATACACAGTTGGGATAGGTGGACTTATTCCTGTGGCTTCTCTAGAAGCAAACAGGTATTTGAGTTTGGCTTCTATGCCAGTCTTTCCTGTGTTTCAAAGGTTGCCTTTAAGCAATGATATATCTCACAGTTAATAAGACTTTTGGGCTTATATAACCAAACACTGAATTTCATAGGGAGAATGGAAAGAAAAAGCACAGAAATCAACTTTGAATGTTATTTCTCTCGTGCAAGCGATCTTCTTTCATGAACATTTATCACTATTGTCCTAAATAGTCAATCTTTTGTTAAAAGAAAGGAAGAAAGACATCCAAAAGACAACACTGGGCCAGAAGGCACTTGGGAGACAGGATCTCTGGGAGTTCAAGGCCAGCCTGTGCTACAAAGTGAGTTTCAGGACAGCCAGAGCTACAAAGAGAAATCTTGTCTCTAAACACATAAATACAGGCGTGATGGCGCATGCCTTTAATCCCAGCACTCTGGAGGCAGAGGCAGGTGGAACACTGTGAGTTCGAGGCTAGCCTAGTCTACAAAGCGATAGCCAAGACTACACAGAGAAACCCTGTCTCAAAAAAAAAAAAAAAAAAAAAAAAGAACTGGTAAACACACAAATAAATAAATAGGAAAGACAGCCTAAAGTTAATAATTTATACAGACTTTGTAAGTTTTAAGACTTTGAGCTTTCAAGCTGGGCGTGGTGGCGCATGCCTTTAATCCCAGCACTCGGGAGGCAGAGGCAGGCGGATCGCTGTGAGTTCGAGGCCAGCCTGGTCTACAAAGTGAGTCCAGGATGGTCAAGGCTACACAGAGAAACCCTGTCTCGAAAAACCAAAAAAAAAAAAAAAAAAAAAAAAAAGACTTTGAGCTTTCCCATTATATCTGCCTATTGCACAGAGCTGGAATCTATAAAATCTATACCATTTAAGATTTTTCTACAATGAAGGAAATGTAAACAATCTTATTTTTTAAAGAACTACTTACTCTACTGGCATATTGACTGGATACACACTTTCAGCTGAGACTCTCAGCAAGCTTCCAAATGACTCCATACTCACTTTAGGAAAATGCAGACTCCAGCACCACAATGAAGCGCATGAAAAACACAAGCTCCAACTTCTTCCCCATTCACTATTTCTTGGCAACAGATGTTCTGAGAACACAGGATGGCCCCACAGAAAAGACAGAGGACAGGATGCTTTCGCTCATCATCTGCGGACCGAGGACACCTCAATAGGGAAGGACACAGTCAGTGTGTTGGAAAAACAAGAACCAGACCATACATCTACTTAGCAGTAAAGCATGTTTCCATCACTCACCCTACTCAGCAAAGCTACTGAAGGACAAAAGACACTGAATTAGATGATTGCTCATTTATTTTACTTCAAGGGGACTTTTAAAAAACTGATTAAAGAGATGGGTGTGGTGGCATACGCCATTAATCCCAGCACTTGGGAGGCAGAGGCAGGCAGATTGCTGTGAGTTCGAGGCCAGCCTGGTCTACTTAGTGAGTCTAGGACAGCCAAGGCTACACAGAGAAACCCTGTCTCAAAAAAAACTAAAACAAACAAAACTGAATAAGGACTGGGGCGATGGCTCAGTGGCTACGGCAGCTTCAAGCACCTTACAACTGCTGTTCACTACGATGCCAAAGGATCTGATGCCCCCTTCTGGCCTCCATGGACATCTGCATACATGTGGCATAAACACACATGAACATACATAAAAACCCTTTTTAAAACATTCCTGACTTAGCCCCACTTGGAGTAGGCCTCTGTGAAAAACTCTTGTTCCAGACGACCAGTCCAGCACAGCCTCCTGAGGCAGACTCACCTATGTGCCCACTGCCTGCTGCTCTAGCTCAACCTCCTGCACCAGGTGATGGACCCCAGTGTCCCCTGCTTAAGCCTGGGAACCTCCTGTGCCTGATTTGTGCTGCTCCTTACCTTGGTGAGAGAAGTTTCTTACTGCAGTGGGTAGTAGTTAATACAAAGAGCTGCTGCTCAACATGGCGAGAATAAGCAACTGAGCTGGCCCAGCCACAGACAGAGCCTGTATATCAACCTCTCCCTAACAAACGCTGTGCGGTGTGATTTATCTTGTGTGCTTGGCCCTATAAAGGATCCTCAGAGATTTCCCTAATTCCTCTTTTCCTTCTATCTTTCTTTGTCTCCTATATAGTGCTAAGGGATGAAGCCACAAAGTAGCAAAGACAGCTACAATGCTGTCTCCTAATCTTGGTATGGCAGCTGTCATTACCTGCACAAGATCAAGCCAGTTAAAGATTCCAGCATGGGGCTGGAATAGTTAAAAGCACTTGTTGCTCTTGCTGAGAGGACCCAAGTTCAATTCCTAGCACTCACATGGTGGCTTACAACCATCTGGAACTTCAGGTCCAGGGATCAGGGATCAGAACCAGGGTCAGGTTCAGGTCTTTGGGTGTCCATGGGCTCGTGGCATACACACGGTACTCATACACACATGCAAGCAAAATGCTCATACACACAAAATAAAATAAAGTCCAGCATGGAGTAAAGAGGGGCTATTCAGGCCCCAGCTGAGCAGCTATTGAAAGCTGATGGCTGCTGGAGCTGAGGAGTCACTTTTCTTGGTGGCGGGAAGGCAGCTAGTCAATTGCCCATCCCCTACATCCATGCCCATATGGGCACACAAACAGAGCTCTGTGAGGTAAAAAATGAGAGAGTGTCAAGTTTAGCAGGAAACATATTTAGAGACCCGGAGGGAATTGGAGGACGGTAGTGGCAAATGGATATGACCAAAACACACTGGATACATGCATGAAATTCTCAAAGAATAAATAGCAGGATGCAGTGATTAATATGCATAAATGTTGTCTGAGCTTGGATAAAACTTAATGACAGTGTATGTTTAGTATGTATAAGGCTTTGGGCTTAAGCTTCAGCATCACAAAACATACAAAAACAAAACAAAAACCAACAACAACAAAATAACTTCCTCTCGGGGGCTAGAGTGGCTTAGTGGTTAAAACACTGGCTGCAGCACTTAGGAGGCAGAGACTGGTGGATCGCTGAGTTTAAGGCTAGCCTGAGTCTATAGAGTGAGTTCCAGGACAGCCAAGGCTACACAAAGAAAACACATCATGAAAAATTAAAAATAAAAAAAAAAATGCCTCTGATTAAACCACAGTAGAAAATTTGCTAGAAGTCTCATATTTATACTAAGATTCATTTATAAAATCTAGTCTTCATCTGATGTGACCATTTAACAGCTGCTACTGCTGCTGCTGTCATGGTTTACTCAATTGTGTTTACACTGTTGGATTTAACATGGCTTTGGAATATGGCATTCTTTGTAGTAGGCTAAAAAACCACTCTTTATTCCCTCATTCAGCATAGACGACATGAAGATGCAGCTTATGTTTCTGTGTCTCTTACTTGTGTCAGGATAGACAATAGGGATCCTGTCTTCCAAAACCCGGGATTTTATTTACAGATTTATCTGGTAGTTCACTGAGGGTCTGGTAAGGATGCGAAGAAATAATATGCACCATACATTGCTGGCAAGGTTATAAAATGATACAGTGTGTATAAAAGGGTTTGACACCAAAAAAGTCAAACATGACCTAGCAAATAATCTAACTATACACCTAAACAAAATGAAAAATGAATGCTCATTCGGCAGCTTGTACATGAATGTTTATAGCAACATTATTCATAATAGTTAAAAGGAAGAAACAACCCATCATAAATGTGGATGTCCGTGAATGGAAGAAGACATAAACAACTGTGGTCTATACATATAATGGAATAGTAACCAAAACAGGAACAACCCTGGATAAACCATAGAAAACACAGAGTGGAAAAAAAAAGAAAAAAAGCACATGCCACTATATGTGAAGCCAGGCAATGTGGCACACACCTTTAATCCCAGCACTTGGGAGGCAGAGGCAGGCAGCTCTCTGAGTTTCAGGAAACCCTGTTTCAACCTCCCCCACCCCCCGCCAAACCAACCAACCAAAAAATATACTGAGTGAAAGAAGCCAAAGATTCTTTTTCTATGATGACTATCCACATAGCTAAATCCATAGAGACAGAAAGCAGATTTAGTGATGAGGAGACAGAAGGCCAGGGCCATGTAAAGGAGTTGGTGGTTAAAGTCCTTTGGACAGTAGAGAGGTAGTGAGCAGCACTGCCAATGATGACTAGCACGCAGACTTGTCTGCTTTAGCATGGTTCTAAAGCAATCTAACACAGTGAGTGGGTACAGAGCAGTCACCTCCTAAACAAGTAAGCCACACCCGGAAATCTGTGTGCTTGTGTGGGGCTCAGAAGACAACTTGCAAGAGATTGTTTTCTCTTCCCACGTGGGTCTCAAAGATCAAACATGAGTCAACAGGATTGGTGGCTGCACCCCAAGCTGCTGAACCATCTCATGTTTTCACAAGCTCATTGGTTGTAGGGTAGACCAAACGCAAGCCCAGGTAAAAGAGGTTGCCCCCGCCCCGTGCCCCCGTGCCTAGGATTGCCCCGCCCCGTGTCCCCATGCCTAGGATTGTCCCGCCCCGTGCCCCCGTGTCTATGATTGCCCCCACCCCATGCCCCCGTGCCTATGATTGCCCCTGCCCCGTGCCCCCGTGCCTAGGATTGCCCCTGCCCCGTGCCCCCGTGCCTAGGATTGCCCCTGCCCAGTGCCCCTGTGCCTAGGATTACCTCGCCCCGTGCCCCCGTGTCTATGATTGCCCCCGCCCCGTGCCCCTGTGCCTAGGAATGCCTCCGCCCCCCGGCCCTGTGCCTAGGAATGCCTCCGCCCCCCCGCCCCGTGCCCCTGTGCCTTTGCTTCTTACCGAAAGTGAGAAGCTTGATTTAGAAGACAGCTGTAGTCATCAGGAAGCTCTATCAAACTATTTCTTTTTCTAGGGTACCTAGAAGCACAGTTTAAAAGGCAGTTTTATATATGAGTAAACAGGTTAAAACTGAAGGACACAAGGCACGGTATATTTTCTTATCTAAAAACTAAGGCTGGATATATTCCAACCATGGGTCTATCATCAATTTAATGTTTTCAAAAAAAAAAAAGAAAGAAAGAAAGAAAGAGAAACATTAAATGAACTATGTTAAGACTCAGTGGTTTAAAAGATATTAAATATAAGTACTAAGAAATGGCGCATGCCTTTAATCCCAGCACTTGGGATACAGAGGCAGGCAGATCTCTGAGTTTAGGGCCAGCCTATCTACAAAGTGACTGTGTGTGTGCATGCATGTATCAAGAAAACTCCCAGAACTCTTAGAGACTCAATGAGATACTGAAGAAGTGAAACAGAGTATGTTCAGCACTTGATACATAGTGGCAAATGTCAACATCCAGTCCCTTCATGTGAGAGATGGCAAGAGATTTATGTAGCCTAAAGAAAATCATCTGAGTAACATAGGACTTTCTCCCTAAATGACAATCGATTTATATCTTACAATTTAAAAAATATTTTTAAGATATTATGAATTTTATGTATATAGTTTTTGTCTACATGTATGCCTATGCACTGTGTGTGTGCCTGCTGCGGCTGAAAACAGCATTAGATCCCCTGAAACTAGAGTTATAGATGTTTATGAACTTCCATGCAGGTGCTGAAAATCGAACCCAGGTCCTCTGGAAAAGCATTACTCGTAACCTCAAAGCCTTCTCTCTAGCCCCTCATTTTATAATTCTTTATTATTATTTTTTTTCTAAGACAGGATTTCTCTGGGTAGCCTTGGTTGTCCAGAACTGCTTTGTAGACCAGGCAGACCTCGAACTCACAGAGATCTGCCTGCCTCTGCCTTCTAAGTGCTGGGATCATAGGAGTGTGTCAACCACCTGGCCATTTTTTCTTTTTGTTTTTTGTTTGTCTTTTTGTTATCCCTGGCTGTCCTGGAACTCGCTCTGTATACCAAGCTGGCCTTGAACTCAGAGATCTGCCTGTCACCACCTCCCAAGTGCTAGGATTAAAGGCATGAGCCACCACCACCCCGCTTCTTTTGGTTTTCTAAAGATGGGGCCCCATTCTGTAGTTTGGGTTGGTCTCAAACTCAATCTATAGCCCAGGTTGGCCTCAAGTAAACAGCAATCCTCTTATCTCAGCCTCCCATAAACAGCAATCCTCCTATCTCAGCCTCCCAAGGGCAGGAACTACAGGCATAAGCCATCATGCTGTTTCCTCTTTATATTTCTTTAAGGCATTAATAGTATTTTCTATATATCATTATATTTTATGCTACACTGTTTTAAGTTTTGGTACATAAGATTGCTAGTTACTCATAACCAAAGACAGTATATATGCATTATTTCTTTTAAATTTCAGATTATTTCAGTACCTTGCTATGGAAAGATACTTAAAAGGTACACCAAGCCATGAAATAAAGAAAAAAAAAACTTACATGATATTACTAGTCTAAAAATATATACTGTTATCATAAACTTTCCTTTTTGTCTATATTGTGAGGTGTTTCTTTTCTTGGTTATGGCATGCTGCTACAGGGGCTATTATTATCAACCACTAATCCTGGGTTACAGAGAGTGCAGCTTACACATATTAACCCTGTAGCTAAAGGAGTTCAAGGGCTAAAGAGACAAGAAAAGAAGGAAAATATACATTATCTCACAACCTTTACCTTCATCTAAAGAAAAATGGTACTAAGAATCAACTCTTCTACTTGTTCATTGAAGCAATTAAGTTCACATAAAAGTTAGACTCTGCAGATAATATAAACGGGGTCACAGAGGGAAACAAAGATTTATGTGCCATTCTCTTGTTTACTATTTTAGCGATTTAGGTGGCTGGCAGGCACACGAGTAGACACACTCATATATCAGAGAGGATTGGCTTCATGGACAAGGTAGCATTTGAACTGGTACTTGAGGGAAAAGGTAGATTTTGACAGAACCATAACTCAAGAGAGAAGAGGGCTAAGAAAGCTTCCTGTTCGTTTGGAAACAGTCTTGTCTCCTTACAACGCCCAGGCTGGCTGGCAGCTCATAAAGCTCCTGCCTCAACCTCCCGAGTGCTGGGATCATGGGTGTGTGTTATTGTGTCTAGTTAAAAAAAAAAAAAAAAAAAAGTTTCTCTTGTTTTGAGGTATGCATGGGGGCTAGTTTCTAAACATACATGCAAGAAGTGGGGAGGGCGAGTCAGTTCTAGTTATATCTTTATTCTCAGAGTGGGAGACTGGCTTATAAGAGCAGTGGCTTTAGTGCACTAGCAGCTTCCAGACACAGGCTCCTTTGCCTTTTAACAGGCAGGTGCCGGTTTAAGCAAGATTCAGTCCTCCAGTGGAGCTGGTGGCTTCCAACAATTTATGAAGGAAAGGATACCCATTCCAAGGAGAACTGGAAGGAAGAATCTGATGTCTGGCAAAGACCACCAGACACACAGGAAACAATCAACTGAGAATAAAGGGGACAGACCACAAATTACTGTAAATCAACCAAGTATTTTGGAAACATGGTTCTGGATGTGTCAAAAGATTTCAGTAGTCAAACCAACCTGACCACAGCACTTTTCTGCTTCAAAGAGTTGAGTAAGGCAGGGTCTGTGCACCACCTGCAAGTGAAGTCAAGAGAAAGTCAAGATAGTTCCAGACTCACCACACCATGCATCAGCTGTTTTCCCCAGTCCTGTCCTTTCATGTTCCCCCTCTGTGCCTTTAAGTTTACATCTTCTCCCCGGTCTCTCCCTCCCTCTTCTAAATTCATTTTCATGGGTTTTGTCAATTAGTCTTTAGCACAGAAACCATCTGACAATTTCAATGAGGGAATTTAATACTAGGAAGCAGCAACACAAGTGACAGGGACTCAGCATATACCTTGGCATGGTGTACTTGCCTAGGACAAGGCTCTAGATTCAATCCTCAGAACAGAGGAGAGGTGGGAGAAGAAGTGGTAGAGGGCTGAGAAGCAACCTTGAGACAAAAAGGCAAGTAAGCCTTAAATATTTGCCCCAGTGCAGGCTGGAGGAGTGGGAGGAAAGAGAGCATCACTGTTGCCCTAGGGAGAGTAGGACGGGAGCAGGCTTTTCAAGCAGAGCCACAGAAGAGCTACAGTCACTACTGAAGATGTCCCAGGAGGCAGAGAGAGGTAGCTAGGACACTCTGGCTTCCTTCTCCTTCCTTGTTTCTAGCACCCTACTGCTGCCTTCCACTAGCTAAACCTAAGCTGAAGCCAACTGACAAAGAACCCCCAGATGCTGCCTGCAGAGCTCTACAAAGCAGAGTAGACATGAATACTAGGAATAGCACAGATGGCAGGGACTTTCCATTTTAAAGCATTTTTAATATTTAAACCAAAATAGCACATCTAGAACTTAGCTACTCCAGGAATATAAAAGTAAGATTTGTGACTGTACTAAAAAAATGATATTAATTCCTAATTTGATTGTACAGGACATTACAATGCCCATGAGAAATTAGGAAGCAAAGCAAAACTCTGACACAGAGACAGGACATGAGACTAGTAGTAGGAACCAGGTAGCATTCATCCAGTTCTGACCTGGGCATGAGGAGGATAAAGAAAACCACAGTGAGTGGGCGTGAAGAGTAACTTAAGCTGATGATAAAAACAGTGTGGGCAGAAAGAGGGAAGGGAAGTGGAGGCTGGGAGAGGACAGTAACCAACAGGTCCAGAAGCACATGTGGCAGAAAGGCTTTTTGCAAGGGAGGCACACATGTCTCTCTTGGTCATTTCAGTGCTAATCTGTCATCTGTCAGATCCTTTGTATCTCTCAGCCACTCTCCTGGCATGTGCTCTATACACTGTCTATAGTTTCCCATACTGTTCTAGTTTAGACTCTGTTTTTCTTTTATACAAAGTATCATGTACTGAGAACTGGATTCAAACATGCTATATAATCTGCTCCAGAATTCTGGGATTATGGGGACATGATGGGCCACCATGCCTGGTTTATAACGTGCATGGGGCTGAACAGAGGATTTTGTACATGCTAGGCCAGAACTCTACAAACTGAGCACTATCAGTAGCCTTTGATGAGCAGGAACTCACAGATATCTGCCTGCTTCTACCTCCCAAGTGTGCCATGCCCAGCATCTTCTGATTTTTTTCTTTTTTGGTTTTTCGAGACAGGGTTTCTCTATGTAGCTGTCCTGGACTTGTTTTATAGACCAGGTTGGTCTTGACCTCACAGAGATCTGCTGCCTTCTGGCCGACTGCTGGGATTACAGGCATGCGCTGTAGCACCTGGCTCATCTTTTAATTCTTAATTATGATTCTATCTAGTACTTCTCTCTCCCCACCATGTTTTAAGATTGGGATAAAATATCAACTGTGTTGAAAACAAATAAAATGAATGGATTACAGCCATAAAAGAACAGCTAGACTACCATCTGGTCAGAGACTAGTATTAACCCCACTCCTTAAGCGTGTGGATTAAGAATCTCTGTACTTTTCTACCTTTGCAGTCAATGCTAATCAACTGAAAAACTTAGTAAATAATTGTAATTAAAAAATAAAATAAACATAAAAAAATTCAAACTAGATAGAAACCCACCAATTACATTTAACCCATAGTACCTCAGCAGTAAGGGCCTTACAGTATCCCAATATTCCTGGAAAAGCAGGAATAAATTTGTGGGTAAAGATAGATAGCTACAGAGTGCATTGTACTCTCCTTCAGCAGAATCTGCAAGAAATACAAGATATATTTAATAAGCACATTATTCCGATCTACTCAATGACTCATTTCTATCCTCTACTCCATAAAACAGTGGGTGGCAAATAAGCCACAGTGATTTTTTTACAACACAATCCTGAGTCCCCCTGAAGAGACGGCTCCTATGACTAACACTATGCTTAGGATACAAATACAATGTCTCCTCTTTTTCTGGGGGTGGTGTGTGGACACAGGTGGCACTTTGCTGAGGAATGGTGACGTGCTCTACCACTAAGCTACACCCTAGCTTACAAAGCCTTTATTGTGGCATAAAGACCCAGCTGACATGCACACATCTGGCTACCTCCTAGACCTCCCTGTCCGCTAGGCTTCCAGACGGAATCATGTCCTCACTGTTCTCTTGCTACACCAGCAATACCTTCACATTGATTTTCACTTAAGTAGAAACATTGTTCAACTCTCTGACCAGCTCAATCCCATATATGCTGCTCTTTGTTTAATGTCTCCTTGGAGAAAGGTCTTCCTTGACTACGTATGTCCAATAGTTCTGACCTGGCCATGA
This sequence comes from Acomys russatus, assembly GCF_903995435.1. Taxonomy (NCBI): domain Eukaryota; kingdom Metazoa; phylum Chordata; class Mammalia; order Rodentia; family Muridae; genus Acomys; species Acomys russatus. Next base: position 57,049,517 of record NC_067140.1, read on the forward strand.
TCAGCTTTACTTTTCTTTGTAGGACTCATCACCATTTGACATTATATCATGTATATTTCATGCTTCTTTATATTTGCCTGCATCCTAACAAAAGAAAATACTTTCTTTTCTATGACAGCTATTGGATAAGTAAGTACAAGAGATCTGTACTGGAAACTAAATGGAGAATAACATCCTATTTTATAGAGAACCCTGACAAAGCTCGATCACACTGGCCTAGTGACCTGAATTTGAGCTAAGGATGTTAACAGTTGGTAAAGGTGACCTCATCAATGTATTCTCAAAGGACAGAATAATTCTCTGGACAATTCTGGTCACTTTTAAAATCAAACAAATATTCTGATCCTCACGATGGGATCATGTAAGGAAGCCTTCTCCACTCTTGTCTAGATTTAGAAGTAAATGAAAATGAGAGTGATGTTCTCAGTAAGTACACATGCTTTTGATGTTCGGAAAAAGCCTTTTCTATCACTATGTTAATTCTTAAGTATAGCTATATGCTCAAAATCCAAATACAAGTATATAACAAAGCTATATTCTGGCATAGACAAACAGTTCTTTTCCATAAAGGTAACAAATATCTCTAATTTCCTGTATATCCTATCAGTTATATTCTCCATGTAGTTTATTTTTGAGACAAGATCTCGCTATGTAGCCTTAGGATGCCTGGAACTCCCTATGTAAACCAGGCTGCCTTCAAACTAATAGAAATCTGCCTGCTTCTGCCGCCCAAGAACTGGTATTAAATTATGTGCCACCACATCCAGCTTGCATATAGGTATTTTTTTTAATTGTATACATGCCTGGGCGTGTGCACATATACATGTATGTTCACATGCCTGTGCATGCTCACAGGCCTTGCTTTTGTGTGGAGGCCAGAGGACAACTTTTAGGAGTTCTTTCTTCCACCTTGTTAACCCAGCCAGGTCTATCTTGTTTCTGCTGCTACACTGGGAACTCTCAGCTAGCTGGCCCACAAGCTTCAGGGAGATGCTCCTGTCTCTGCTCCCATTTCCTCATAGAAATGCTGGGGTTGCAATTTGCCACTGTATCTGGTTTTTAAATTTTTATTTACTTTTTATATCTACTTATTTTCTGGAGGGGGACATGACTATGCATGTTGCAGGTCTAAGAACAACTTGTTAGTCTCTCCTTCCACTGTGTGAGTGGAAGGAAGCGACTGTGTGCAGTCAGGCTCGGCAACAAGTGCCTGCTAAGTGATCTTGCCATTCTGCCTTCAGCTTGTTGCATGGGTGTGGGGACTGACCGCAGGCCAGGACTGCGGCTACGCCTTACATGCAGGTATTTTAGTAACTCCAGGGCTTTACACATGCACAGGAACCAAGCGCAGGGTTGTAGCTTATGAGACTAAACTGGATTTTGGCCTCACTTTTAACTAGTCCTAGCAGGGGTACCTGAGTTCAGAGTGAACACGGATGATGGACAGGTAGGGGCAGAAGACACTAGGAGGCAAGAACAGGGAAAACAAGTCTCCATTCCCTACTCTGACTGCAGTCTCCTACTTACTGGCAAACAGTTCTTCAGGTGGAGTCACCCCAAGTAAATAGTGGAAAAACAATGCAGCACAGCGAAGATAAGGGGTGATGCCATTCTTCAGTGAGACCCACAGATACCAGCCAGGAGCGCCACACCCAATGAAGCTAGGAGACAACGATTCCAGAACAGAATGGAATATTTTACCAGAATGAAACCATTTAAACACACCGGATTTTAAAACCACATTTAGTTACTGACTTAATATCTAAGGATTTTGTTTGTTTGTTTGTTTGTGTTTTTGAGACAGGGTTTCTCTATGTATCCCTGGCTGTCCAGGACTCACTCTGTAGACCAGGCTGGCTTTGAACTCATAGAGATCCACCTGCCTCTACCTCCCAAGTGCTGGGATTAAAGCTGTGTGCCACCATGCCTGTCTAATAATTTCTAAGCATTAAAAAAAAAGTATTTAGTTAGCTAATAGCTTTCATCTATGCATTCTGTAGAGGAAACCATAACTCTTAAGCTTGTTTGTTTGTTTTTAATCAGGTAGGGCTTTATTCCTTATTTTTCCCATTTGGCGAGAGCCCGATGAACATTACTCAGGCAAAGACTGCCACGGGCTGCCTCTGCCACGGGCTGCCTCTGCCAGGGACACTCAAGGCATATCAGCATATCAGGTGATGATAAAACCAAAGCTAAACAAAACAAAAGTCAATTGAAAACAAAGCTCTTTAAAGTATCTTGACTCTCATAAGGTTCTCTCTGTAATGTAAAGCAAAGCTTAGAAAGCTTTCATTTTATCCCCACTGTTACTGTGATTAAAAAGAAAAACAAAACAAACAAACATAAACTAAAACTCTACCTTTGCAGTGAAATAAGAAGAAAAAAAATTAAGTGACAGGATATGCTAAAAAGTGAGTATGTTCCTAGTGTCTATATTGAGCCTCACAGTGATCTAGGGTAACAAGACCCCTGCATATAATACTGTAATGGTAAAATTTAAATAATGCAAACTATGGACCTCAACTAAAAATAGTATGTCAACATTATCAGTTATAACAAACATACCACCATACCACCATAAAATAAAAACATTAATGGGGGAGGGGGGTGCTGGAGAGATGGCTCAGCGTTTAAGAGCACTGGCTGTTCTTCCAGAGGTCCTGAGTTCTGTTCCCAGCAACCACATGGTGGTTCATAACCATCTATAATGTGTTCTGATGCTCTCTTCTGGCCTGCAGGTGTACATGCAGATGGAGTACTCATAACATTAAATAAATAAATCTTAAAAAAAAAAATTAATGGGGGTAGGGGGAATAAAAGTGAACATTTTTATTCTTTGTTCAATTTTCCTACGAAGTTAGTTGTCTGTATAAATTATATATGGTGATTATACAGTATATGTACATTAAAATGTCAATGTGAAAATAGTTCCCATGTTAATAATAAAAGTATCAAAATCTTTTAACTATTTATATACATTCATGGTATGATTACTGTAACAAGGCAACTTATTTTCTATTTTTATTTAAAACAAACAGTTCTAATTTACTACCCTTTACTTCAAGGTAAAATTGAAAGTAAATTTTCTTCATTATAAACCTATCCTACAAAAATAAATAAATAATAACAAACTAAAAAGCCTTAGCTGATTTTAAAACAAGAATTTAAATGGCTGAAAGGCACATTGCCAGGCTCCTGAACAAAGACCTGGCCTTCCTGAAGGGACATGGTGGTCACTGGCTGGTGGACTGCTACTCACCCGACTGTATGCTGAGAAACTTCTGCAACGAACGCAGATGCACAACGAGCCTCTTCACTGTCCTCTTCACCCTGAACAAGTGGGAGACCTGCAGAGAGATTTGTAGGGCAGATTTAAGAATTAGGGTGGCACATGCCTGGGAAGAAAGAGGCAGGCAGATCTCTGTGAGTTCAAGGCCAGCCTGGTCTACAAAGCAAATCCAGGACAGCCAAGGCTACATAGAGAAGAAAACCTGTCAGAAAGGTCAAGGACACCACAAGAAAACCTACAGAATCAACTAACCTGGGCCCATAGGAGCTCACTGAGACTGAACCACAACCAGAGGGCATCCATGGGACAGACCTAGGACCCCTACACATATGTAGCAGATGTGCACCTTGGCCTTCATTTGTGACCCCTCATAGAAGCAGGGGCTGCCTCTGACTCTACTGCCTGCCTTTGGCTCCCCTTCCCCTAACTGAACTAAATAGCCTTGTCTAGTCTCCATAGACAAAGATGCACACTTGGTCCTACTGAAACTTGATATGCCAAGTGGGTTGGTATCTTTAGGAGGGCCTCCCCTTCTTTGAAGAGAAGGGGAGTGGGAGGCGGTCTAATGGAAAGAGGTGAGGCGAGAGGAACTGGAGAAAAGAAGGGAAGGGAAGCGGCAATTGTAATGTAAACAAATATCATTAAATTAATTAATAAATTAATGGAAAAAAAGAAAATAGACCTAACCAAAAAATTAAAAAAAAAAAAAAAGGAAAACAAAGCAAAAAGAAAGAAAAAGAGAATTTGCTGCCTAATCAATGCATAAAACCTCAAATTCATGATTTCAGAACATCCTGTAACTGCTTTGTCCCTTAAACCCTTCAGCTTTTTTTTTTTATTATAAAGAAATGGAGATTAAAAATGCCTACTTCGGTTTCCTATGTCAGATTGTTATGGAGCATTTGAACAGAGTTACTGTTTTCAAATTGCCTATGTATTAATGCATTTGAAAGTCCATAAAGTTACTCTGAGTGACCTGACATCATATTGCTAGTTCTTTTCATTTTCCAAATAAAATCTAAGGGCACACTTTATCTTTAAAAGTTGCCAACAGGATTGGGACGATGGCTCAGTAGGCGAAGACTTGCTGCCAAGTCTGACAATCTAAATTCAATACCCAGGACCTATACGGTAGAAGGAGAGAACTGACCTCCTCATGTGCATGATGACACACAGACATTCCTTCCTCCACAAATGAATAAAATAATCTACTTAAGTTGGAAATATATATTGAGTTCATATTGATTTTTTCCACTGAAGCTAAGAGAGGAAAGTAAAGTGTTGCTCAGTGGTGGAATGTATGTTCGCACATCCTAGAACCTGGGTTCAATCCCCAGAAGCATGCATACACACAAAAGCACAATGATTTAAAAATTATGCATATGTATGTTTACATACATACATATATGAATTTGTGTACATGAATATGCGTAAAGGGTGCACGGAAAGTAAAGTGAATTTTACATATACAGTGAAATGAGTTCAAGCAAACCATTTGATGAGTTTGACATATGCATATATGTAATGAGATGATTGATATGCTTGATTATCAATTGACTGAGCTGAGGTGATAAAGTACCTGTTATTCAAGCATGAAAAGCTGTGTTCTGATCCCCAGCACCCGTCTCAAAGCTGGGCATGGGTACTTACATGGGCTGAGCAAGAACAGGCAGAACTTATTGGCTACCCAACCTAGCCTAACCAATGACCTCCCAGTTCACTGAGAAACCCTGCCTCAAAAACTAAAATAGAGAGTGAGTAAAGACATCAACATTGAGCTGGGCGGTGGTGGTGCACACCTTTAATCCCAGCACTTGGGAGTCAGAGACAGGCAGATCGCTGTGAGTTCGAGGCTAGCCTGGTCTAGAAAGTGAATTCAGGATAGCAAGGGCTACACAGAAAGACCCTGTTTTGAAAGAAAAAAAAAAAAAAAAAAAAAAAAAAAAAAAAAAGACAGCAACATCGACCTCCAGCCTCCACAGGCAGGTACACGCACATGCACACTCACACAAATGTAGATATAATACATATATACACACTCATAAATTAATGAACTTAATTGTTCTGGACAAGTTTTAGCTTAGTAGCAAAACTGAGGGAAAACACGGAGTTCTATGTATTTCTGACCCTGCACATGGAGAACTTCTACTAGCAACACTCACCACTGTTGGTTATATGTATGCTGCTGATAATTATTTGACCAAAAGTTCATACTGACAAACTGATTCTAAGGTTTAAGCCCAAAAATCATGCCTCATACCTGTAGCCTATCACTTGGAGCATAAAATAGGAGCACTGCCAAGAGTTCATGGCCAGCCATAGTGAGCTCCAAACCAGCCTGATCTAGAGTAAAACTTTGTAAAAAGTGGTAAGCTAGGAGATTGTGTTAGGGGAGCTTACCAATCTTCCAGAGGCCCTAGATTGGGTTTTCAGCACCCACCTCAGACAACTCACAGCTTCTTGTAACTACAGCTGCAGAGGCTCTGACGCCTCTGGCCTATGTAGGCACTTGTATTCAGAATGCAAACTCATATGCAGATACACATATAACTAAAATAAATACATGAAAGCAGTTCATGCAGAGAAGCAAAGCTCCTAGAAGAGCCACCTCAGTACTGAAAAGGTAGAATAGGCTGGAAGGCTAACCTCACCTGACTCAAGACTATTATCCGAAGTTTACATTAAGGTTCACTCATAGGCTGGAGCGATGGCTCAGAGGTTAAGAGCACTGACTGCTCTTCTAGAGGTCCTGAGTTCAATTCCCAGCAACCACATGGTGGCTCACAACCATCTATATATAATGTGATCTAATGCCTTCTTCTGGCATGTAGGCAGAGCACTGTTTATTGTATACAACATAAATAAATCTTAAAAAAAAAAAAAAAAAAGGTTCAGGCATAATGCACTCCATCTATGGGGTTGGACATTATATATACATGTGTTATGCAGACTAGCTTCACTGTTTCTGTGCTTTTCCTCACCCACAGACATCACTGTTCTGCTCATATTATCTACAGTTTTGCCGCCTTCTCCAGAATGTCCTGTAGTTGGACCCACAAAAGTATCTGGCTTCTTTCACTTAGTATATACATTCAAATCTCCTCTATGCACTTTCAGGCCTGGCTACCCTGGTTGCTTCCAAGTTTTCCCTATCATCATATGGTAAAAGTATATTTAGTTTTCGTTAATCCTCTCTCTAAAATGGAAACACATGCATGTGGTACCCACAGTGGCCAGAAGAGGGGTTGAATCCCCTAGAATTGTAGTTACAGACAGTTGTGAGCTGCCACACAGTCGTTAAGAATGGCTCAATTGCACCTAAGATGTATATTCTTGTGATAAAAATAGACTAGTAATTGATATGACCATGATTTGATCAACTAACAATTAATTTGTGTAACTTATTTATCCTAAACAGCCTGCAGTAGCACTTTTGAAGTATTGGAAGCAAACCTTGTATTATAATTGAGTTACATGGGTACAATACCGCATATTAGAGTAGAAATATGTATAATGTGTGAAGAATAACCTTAAATTTGAATTCTACACCACTGTATCTAAAATTAAACTTATTTTGCATCTATCTACAAAATTCTATACCAATGAATTAAAAATAATCTTGTGAGTAAGGCATTATGTTGAGGAGTAGATTCACTAATCTACTTTTTGTTCTATCTTCATCTTAGGTGCAACAGATAGATATGATTCTATAGAAAGAAAAGGTAAAATAGCTAGATAAGGTCTTCAAAAACCTCAGAGACATACAGAATATGGCATTTTAAAATGTTTTTTTTTTTTTTTTAAATTATTTTAAAGATTCACTGACAATGAGACAGGTTAACTCCTGGCAACACCCAGCCTACCTCAAAGAGGATGATGAGCATCAAAGAACCTCCTTAAGATGGCTTCAAATATGGCAAACAAGCCACTGGGCAAAATGTCCTCATTTCTACCACAGACAGAATTCTGCCTAAAAAAGGACAAGCTTGGATGTAGGCAGAGTCGACAGCCAAACTCTGCCAAGACAGGGTAAAAAAAAAGTTCTCAATAGTTCTTGCCTCACAAATATGTTCATCAGATATATTGGGCCAGAAGGTTGAAGGCGATGCTCCAGTGTTACAGAGAGTTTTGGGAGACTGCTCAGGTATCAAACTGTCTCTGTCATCTTCTCATTTAGGAAGCTGCTAACCTGCACCCCCTGTATATTCAGGTAATTAATTTTATTCCTGCTCAAGTCTCTGATGGGGTTAAAGACCAGATAGTTTAGTTTTACAATTAAGCTTAGTCGTTTACGGTTAAGATGTTTTAAGTTGATAATGACAAGATATGATAGATATTGATTTACATTCAGAAATTTAGATGTACTAAGATAGGAAAGATGTTTTCTTCAAGGCTGCCAAATACAAATAGCCAAAATACTAAGAATGTAACATTTATATAATTCCTGATTGTTTCATGGTTCTTCTTGATGTAGGTAGTTTATTGGATATATGTAATAATATAAATGTATATGTAAAAATATTTAATAATAATAAGAAAAGAATTGCTCAATTGGTAAAGCTTCAGGCTTTGATCCTAAAGGTCCAGGGTTCGGTGCCCTGCTAACTAATTCACTGTCAGCCTTTCTACAAAGCAAGTCCAGGACAGTCAAGATAGCACAGAAAAACCCTGTCTCAAAAACCTAAAAAAAAAAAAAAAAAAAAAGAAAGAAAGAAAGAAAGAAAGAATTGAACCCAAGTCCTCTAGAAGAGCAGCCACTGAACTTTCTTTTTTTTTTTTTTTTTTTTTTAAAGATTTATTTACTATTATGTATACAGTGTTTTGTCCGCAGGCTAGAAGAAGGCATCAAATTACATTATAGATGGTTGTGAGCCACTATGTGGTTGCTGGGAATTGAACTCAGGACCTTTGGAAAAGCAGGCGGTGCTCTTAACCACTGAGCCATCTCTCCAGCCCTGAACTTTCTTTCTTCTTCTTCTTCTTCTTTTTTTTTTTTTTCCAGACAGGGTTTATCTTTGTAGCCTTGGCTGTCCTAGACTTGCTTTGTAGACCAGACTGGCCTTGAACTCACAGCAATCCACCTGCTTCTGCCCCTGCTGGGATTAAAGGCGTGCACCATCACTGCCGGGCTCACTCAGCTTTTTTTACAGTCCCCTCTAACATGATGCTTTAAAGTTTGACTTTTCTTTAAATTAGCTGAATTTCCTGGACCTCTTATTGATTACTGCTAACTAGAACCATACTTCATTTATTTATTGTTTGTTTTACATGTACACATATGATATATGGCATATATGCTTGTCTGTATATGTGTGTTTGCATGTGTGTGCACATATGCTTAACGAAGTCCAAAGCTGAGACTGAATGTCTTCCTTAATCACTTTATTTATTTACTGAGTCTCACTGAAGATCCGGCTTGCTAATTCCAGCTAGTTTAGCAAGTCAGCTTGCTCCGTGGAGCCCTGTTCTCAGCCTCCTGAGTGTGGTACCACTATACCTGTCTAACTTCTGTGTGGTTCTGGTCCTCATGCTTGCACAGTAAGCACTTAGCCACTGAGCCATCACTTTTCCATTTGCTATTTATTACTTGACGCTAAAAGGACACTTGTAATTTGATAATGTTATACTATATTCCTGTAACTTGAGTCACAATTAAAAAACATTTAATGAGTACTTATTGGGGGAAACAAAGGTTTCCCGATACTTGAGGCTAAGAGCAATGCTTTAACATGATTGTACTCTGTAATCGAGAAACACACATGAGAAAGGAAGAATGGAAAGAAAGGAGAAGCTGGCAAGGAGTGGAATGAGCTACAAAAACTATGAGGTGAAGTCACCTATGGCAACGCTGCAATGTAAGAAACATACTATCATTGCAGCTTAAAGAATGGGTTCCTGGAAAGCTCAGCAAAAGGTAGAATGTATCTGGGCAGGAATAAACTTGGAGAGACATTGACAATGAAGAATTTGTTAGAAAAGGAGAAAAACAGGTCCTGACAGCTGCTCCACATATCTGGGGAGTAGCTGGAAAGTAGACAATCAAATATCTTGAGCTAATTAGCCTTTTCACAGTTTATTCTGCCTTATGTATTTAAGTAACATTTGATAAATTTATGAATAAATAACATACAACATAACATGAGACTTAGAAATACATAATTTGATTAATCACAAGCATAATTCATTGTGCCAATAAAATAAGGCAAATATTACTCATAGTCAACACTGACCGAGACGGGATTTTTACCTGTATCTACTGTAAGAAGTATCTGAAGCATATGTGCCATGGTGATCAAATGGAAGAGATAAAGGTGGTTATATGAAGAACTAACTGCTGAAGGCTGCAGATCAACGGTGTCATCCCAGTACAAGGAAGGGAATGCTAACACAGCACCTACCTATGAAAGGAAAATGACATCAACAGGATAACTAACCATGAAAGGCCAAGACAAATTAATCTCCTAACTAAATGTAAAGGGTACCAAATGACACAGTTTTAAAAAATAAACCATCATACTTTTCCAAGGTATAGTCAACAGAATATCTTATATCACTATTATAATGTACCATAAGTGGTAGGCAAAGGCCATCACCAAACATACCTTTGCTGAGTCTACTTATTGTAGGCCTAGGTAGTAGTTTTCTTCTGTGTGGTTTTGAAGATTCTTTAAAAAACGTTGACACACAGGTCTCATTCCAATCCAACAAAATCAGATTCTGAGACAAGGCCCAATCGTTAGGAGCTTTTTTGGACTCCCAGGGGACCCCGGGTGGACAGCCACTGAGCACAGGCTTGGATTATAAGGTAGGAATGGGAGCTGGGGGACTGGCTAACCCAATATCCACAGCATGCATGGTTTTCAACCTCACCACTGTCTTCTTATTGGGCCAGGTTTAAAAGAATAAAAATAATAAGATTATTACAAGGGCAGAAAAGTTCTGCATAAAACTCACAAGAGTTGCCACCTTTCCACAGGTGTTTTAAGGACGTCACCATGTACTTAAGGCCTGGTCTCTATCACTAAATAATCAATTACATATTTAATAGCTTACATGCTAATTCATTGCATATGAAGGGAGTGGGGAGGAGCCATAACTGAGTTAGAAAAAGTTTATTTGTACATGTATTAACAAATAAAACTAACTACAAAAGCAACTACAAATTTAAAAATAAATATGCTTTCATTTTAAAAATAATTTTGACGTCCCAGTGAAATCCATATTTGTAAAAAGAATGGATAATGTACCAAACTTAACAGCTTCAACATCAAAAATTTATTATTTTGAACAGAAAGCATGAATTTAAATAAGAAAAACCATAAAATTATAAGCCTGGTGACCTCAACATCATTCCCTGAACACTTACCAGAACATGAAACAGATCTATAGATAGAAGGCAGGGTGTCTCTTCAGACTGTAGGTTGGGAAGAACAACTGAAACAAGAGTTAATGTAATTTAGTCGGTGAGGCAGTAATGTCCTCCAATAAAACGCAAATTGGAAGCATTAAATGAAAATACAATGGGGCTAGAGAAGAAAGAAACTGCTATCTCACACTTTTAAGATATGGCTGTCAGCTGGGCGCAGTGGAGCATGCCTGCAATCCCAGCACTCAGGGAGGCAGAGGCAGGCGGATCTCTCTGAGTTTGAGGCCAGCCTGGCTGTTCTTCCAGAGAACCTGGGTTCATTCCCAGCATCCACATGGCAGCTCACAACTGTCTGTAATTTCAGTTCCAGGGGGTCTGACCCCCTCATGCAGTCATACATGGAGGCAAAATACCAATACATATTAAAGACAGACAGACAGACAGACAGACAGAGAGGTAAAAAGGAAAAGAAAATATTCCTATACAGAATTAGATTATATGGATTATATTGAGAGGAAGTATAGAGAGCACAATTGTGATACATTTTAATGAAAATATCTCTTGCTCTCAAAGAGACTAGAGCTTTAACCGGACCTCACAACCAGGTTAACAGTATAGCTTGGACTCACTTGGGACTTGGTTTAATATCATGCTATCTTTAAGATAACAATGCAACAACCAAACTTACTCAGTGGCTTTAGATTTCCCCTGTACTCAGCTTTTACAACTAAAGCAAAGGCATTATTTAACTTCCATGCCCCTGATCCAGAGAGCAATACAAGTGTGTCATGGTAACATTTGAAAACAGCAAACAAGTTGAAAATGACCTATAAAGCAAATATGTGGAAACACCATGTGGACATCACTTAATAGTATGTTTGCAGTACTGAGTGCTTGGGGTCATCTGGAATCAGTTTGGAGTAAATGTCTCTTGTAAAATTCTGTATTACAAGATGTAAGGTATCCCTTATTCATTCGCCATGCTATGTTTTCTGTGCTACTCAACAAATACAGAGCAAAGTTCTTTTTTAGGAACCAGACACACAGTAAGAGAGACAGACATTAGGTAGGCATAGACAGACAGGTCAGAAACCATAAGCTATAGGCAAACAGGCAGAGAAGTGGAAATTCAAACTTGGGCTTGCTTTTGGTTAAATTAATCCAAGGGGAAGTTCTGAATTTCCTTTCCTTTTGTGACAGTGGCGCATTTTGGTGTCTCTGAAGCCATCTTTAAATGTGTTTAATTGACAAACACTCCAAATTATTATCTTTTTAATAGGATCAATCTTTAATAAATGTGCAGGGAAGAAAAAGAATGGCAAGGAAATGAGATCAAGAAGTCAAGACAACGGAATTTTCATTTCTTTTTGTTTTGTTGAGCTGGTGTTGCTATGCAGCCCTGGCTGGCCTGGGAACCAAAAATGTTCCTGCTTCACCCTCTAAAGTGCTGGGATTACAGGTGTGAGCCATCATATCTGGCTAGAAATAGTTCTGTATATATAAAAGCAAGAAAGCAAACTGTATAGTTATTACTCCTATGTATGTGTACAGAGGTGACAGGGAGGCCAGAGGTCAGCCTTAGGTAGCCTAAGGTGTTGTCCACCTTGTTCCTTTGAAATAAGATATCTTATCTGGTCCTATGGCTCACCAATTAGGCTAGGTTTGCTGGCCAGGAAGCACGATGGATCCACCCATCTCTGCCTTGTTGATGCTGGTATTAAATGGTACACCACCATGCCTGGCTTTATGTAGGTGTTAGAGAGCAAACTCAAGTCCTCGTATTTGCTTGGCAAGTATTCTATTATCTGAGCTACCACCCCAGAATCAGAACAGCTATTTCTTTAATTTTTTAAAATTGAGTTTAGTTTCTTTTATCTATCTATTTATGTATCTATCTATGTATGTATCTATCTATCTATCTATCTATCTATCTACCTACCTACCTACTTTTCCCCCCGCCCCCCCAAGACAGGGAAGGTTTCTCTGTGTAGCTTTGGCTGTCCTGGAACTCACTCTATAGACAAGACTGGCCTTCAACTGAAAGGTCTACCTGCCTCTACCTCCTAAGTGTTGGGACTAAAGGAATGTACCACCACCACCCAGCTTTAACATTTTAAAATTTATTTCATGTATGTGTGTGTGCCTGTGTGTGAAAATGCATGTAAGTGTGTGCACCTGTGTGCAAAGGCAGAGGCCAGAAAAGGATGGTGGGTTTCTTCTTCTATCAATCTCTGCCTATTCCTTTGAGGCAGAGTTTCTCCCTCAACCTGGAGCTAACATTTTCTTGGGCTCACCTGGACCAGCCAACCCCAGTGATCTTCTTCCGCTCCTATCTCATTCCTCCCCTGGAGCTGGGGATAAAGGTATTTGAGGGTTGTCTGGCTTGTTAGTTCATTGCTAGAATGTCAACTCTACTACTCTTCATGATAGTAGAACAGGTAGTCTAAAGCACCGAGTCATCTCTCCAACCCTGGTACAGCTACGACTTTTAAAACTAAGGGAGAGAAGACTCTCCTCAGTCTAGGCTAATTCCTTAACCTCAATTCCAATATTCTAAGCAAGTAGCATAAATAGTAAGCTCATGATTATTGGATACAAGACTGAAACAGGTTCCAGTCGTGGCTACTTGTCACAGGGACGCAGCGTAACTTCTCTAAGTCTACAGTACCCACAGATTGCTGAGGAGTTAGTTCTCTGCCACAGGCTTTTAGAGGACATAGCCTCGGTGTGGCATATAATAACCACGAAACGTCATTATTATTCCCTACCTTAAACTAAAATGATCACAGGGTTTTGCCATTAACAGGCTGAGTGTCCTTGACAAGGCATTTGCTATTTCTAGCTCTGATTTCTTTGTATTAAAGTTTTTCACCAGGCAGTAGTGGTGCACACCTTTAATCCCAGCACTCGGGAGGCAGAGGTAGGCAGATAGATCTCTGTGAGTTGGAGGACAGCCCAATCTACAGAGTGACAACCGGTCTACAGAGTGACAAGACAGTCAAGGCTACACAGAGAAACCCTGTCGGGGGTGGGGGGATGGGGAAGGCAGGGGCAGGGGAGTAGTTTTCAGGAGTATTTCTGTTAAGTCTATCAGCATATCTACATATCCATCTTATTTTCTTTCCTGGACTACAAAATGCTTTACTATTGGGATTGGTAAATAAATTCCTAATCACTGTCCAGAAATTCATTCCTTTCAGTGATTGGAATACTCTATCATCAAATTTTTCTTACAATCAATTCTAAAACTTTCCTCCTTGGTTACTATAAATGTTTAGTTTAAAATTCTTTTTTAGAGTGAGGTGTGGTAGCACAAGGCTGTAATCTTAGCCTTGGGAAGCTGTGTCAGGAAGATGTATGTGCGTATCAAGACAGGGTTAAGAGCCTAGCTATTCTAAAACATGTTTTATAGACCAGGCTGGCCTCAAACTCACAGAGCTCTGCCTGTCTCTGCCTTCCGAGTGCTGGGATTGGAGGCATGTGACACACCAAAAGTATAACTTTTAGGAATAATACTGCAATTATTATGGGATAGTTGTGCATCAACTCCTTTGGGCAAGTCTGCTGTAGGCAGCTGGATTTCCTCAGTGAGTATTCAAAATCAGCACAGTATATATCATTTCCTAACTTCCATAAATGCAGAAGAAAATACATGTAAATACTAACATAATAATTAAAAGAAGTTGCTACCTGACAGCAGTCGAACCAGATGTCTCTGTATCAGGACCTGAGGACAGGTAACCCTCTGTGCAACTGCAAACTGCATCAGCGCTCTCAGACCATGGTGCTATTGTAGGAGAGGTTAGACAAAGCAATGGGGAAGATGGCAGGTCAGGACGGTAAATCGCCAATCCTAGCACACACTTTACCAACTACTCACTAGAGATACATAAATATAATTTTTAAATTTTTATTTTATTTTTTTGAGACAGAGTCTATGTATTCCTGGCTGGCCTCAAACTTCTGTCTCCTTCTGTTTCCTTCTTCCTAGAGCTGGGATTAAAGGCCAGTACTACCACACCCAGCCACAATATTTTTAGTACATAAAAAATGTTTTATGATCTCACTATAGTTCTCTGATTTTTCCATTAAAAAAAGTTAGTTGTGATCATTTCCATTCTGTTTTCCAGATTCAATTTTTAAAATAACTTAATCATTTTTATGTACATTTGGCATTCAGCCTACATGTATGTCTGTGTGAGGGCGTCAGATCTTAGAGTTAGGTAGCTGTGAGCTGCCATGTGAGTGCTGGGAACTGAACCAGGGTCTTCTGGAAGAGCAATCTATGCTCTCAACCACTGAGCCATCTCTCCAGCCCTCCAGATTAAAATTTTCAGACAGGGCTTAATTAATTTGTTGAATCCTGTGCAAACTGTATTTCTAGATAGTCTAAAACGACAGTTAAGAAGACACGGAACAACTGCAATCCATCTTCCTCCCAGGAGCAGGACGGGAACAACAGGGACACACATTGTGGACTGCGAGGTTTTCATGCCGCCTGTCAGGAAACAAGGAGGGAAACGCCTAGAGAGGCAGTAGTCTAGGGAGCTTCTGTAGCTGCCCATTTTGTTTTTACTGAGCACACAGTAAAACAAAACAAAAACATAGCTACCTAGGTGCATCTCATGATTCTTAGGGGATATGGGCAAGAAGGACTGCAGGCAAGAACTATTATTTTTTAAAAATATTTTCATTGTGTTATTATTATTATTGGTGCTGAGGATTTAATCAAGGGCCTCATGTATGCTAAACACACTTCTTGAATACTTACTGGTTACCAGGGCTGCCTATTTTTTAAAATTATTGATTTGCTCTGTGTGTATGCGCGCACATGCATGGAAGCCAGAGGACAACTTGCAGAAGTAGTTCTCTCTCCATGTGTGTCTCAGAGGTTGAACTCAAATCATCAAGCTTAGTGGCAAGTGTATTTACCCGCGGAGCATTTCACAGACCCCAGGGTTGCCTTTGTTACCCCCCCCCCTTTTTTTTCTTTTTTGGTGTATGTGTGTACTTGTACGTACATGCCCTGGTTATTTTGGTCAACCTGACCCAAGCTAGGGTCATTTGAGAAGAGGAAACCTAAATTGAGAAAATGTCCCCATTAAACTGCTTTGTAGGTGGTACCACCCCTGGGTAGGTGGTTCTGAGGTATGTGAGAAAGAAAACTGAACAAGCCATGTGGAGCAAGCCAGTAAGTAACAATCCTCCAGTCTCTGCTAAGCTCCTCCTCCAGGTCTCTCCCTTGAGTTCCTACCTTGACTTCCTTCCTGATGGATGGCAGCTCTAAGCTGACATAAACCTTTCCTCTCCAGGTTGCTTTTGGTTGGGGTGTTTTATTGTAGCAATAGAAACCTAACTAAGGCAGTGTGCATATGCTGGAGCACATACAGAGGTCAACAACATCCTGGGTGAATTTGTTGTCTCTTATATATACTCTGGGGATCAAACTCGGTTTGTCAGGCTTGATGGCAAGTGTCTTTACCCACTAAGCCATCTACCCTGCCCTGGGTGTCTAGTCTTTAACTCAGTATGATTCTCTGTCTGGAGCAGAGCCCAGTAATATTCAATGTTACATGATGGGGAAGCATCAGTGAGGGAAAAAGAGGATGTGTCTGGTTTTGGGCTCAGCAGAACAGAGGAGGGCAGGAAAGTGGTCAAGTTACCTGAAATCTATGTGACTTACTTTAACTACTGGAATTGAGCACAGAGCACTAACAATAATATTTTTTAAAACTGCAACAAGCTGCACAGCCTGAGCTCTGATGTTCTTTACAGAAGACAGTACAGATGCTTCAGTGAAAAAAAGCTATGGAATTCCCTTTCTAAAAAAAGTATGCCCAAAACTACTGGACTCTATTTGAATATACATACCTGCCTATTCTGAAGCGCTCCAAACAGAGGTTTTCCTTCATCTCCCAACAGGTTTTCTTAGAAAAGAGAAACAACAAATTCAAAATTATTACACAATGATATGTTTTAGCTGTGGGTTTGTTTTGTTCTTGTTTCTGATGAGAGGGTTTCACTACATAGCCCATGCTGGCTCACCCTGAGTAAACACACACCAGGGCATATCCTATACTCATGATGTAAGTCGACGGTTTCGTGAGTGACTCCTAAAATCTATGCTGAGACTGAAGTTTTGGAGAAGAAAGTGTATGCATGTTACTCAGTCCTAATTATGACACAGTGCATTGTTACAAAAAGGGACTTAGTGAGGGAATATAGTAGACTTCATCAAAAACTGTTACCGAAAAAAATGTGCTGAAGAAGGAAAATCTAGACTTGGATAAAGACGACGTGAAAGAGACACACTGTTGTCTATGTGACGGCACGCTCACTTCTAAACCTCAGTGCTTCTTGCCTTTCCCTGGGAAGCCTTCAATATGGTGAAACATTTGACTGGTTTTCACTCAGACCTAGTTTTCCAATCTGTCTCTCCTGACCACCTCACACATGTTCTTCCTGTACATTTATTTGTTTGTGACTCTGGTTCTATTTTCTTTTTCTCTCCAAGTATAAATAACATTCCTGTAAAGGCCTGAGTAGATTCCTTGTCATTTGTATTCATTCTTGATCTAGTATTTAAGTCTGCCAATGTCTGACTAGCATGCCATGCTTAATACTATCCTTCTAAAAACTAACCAGTCATACAGGCCTAGACGGCTGGTGAAAAAGATATAAATATTAAAAATTCTCAGGCCACACCAATCCACTGAAATACTGGCAAGTCCTCAAATACAGCAAATTCTTCCAAGTCAGTCGATGTGAGCTCTGTGTCACTGAAACCTCCAAGCACCTGCTGTACTTTGTAATCAGCCTTACCGATTGCCTGGATGGTGAAAGCACAAGCACCCCACGCCATCATGGGCACGCGTGGGTCTAGCTCATCAGGAGGCACTCTCAGTCCAATTCTGTAAATTGTTGTGGCAAAGAGAATGACCATTTCCTTGATACTATTTGAATACTTCACCCTAAAAATAAAATGAAAAGAAGGTTTTACAGTATTTTAGAAAAACGGGCTAATTGCTGAGAAGCTTCATCAGGTCAGAGGACAACAGAAACATTAATTGACATGAAGTGCATTAGTTACTTTTGTCACTTCTGTGAGCAAAAATCTGGCAAAAAGCACCTAAGGAAGGAAGGACGAACTTAGGGTCCTGCTGTCAAGAGAGACAGTTCCCATGGGTGCCTGTTCACATAGAGGTAGACCAGGACACAGGAAGGGGAGTGCCAGTGCATGGCTAGCTTTCTCCTTTTTCCCTGTTATTCAATCCAGCCAGATGCTAAAGTCCACACTCAATGTGGTCTCCCTCCCTCATTTAATCCTCCCTCATTTAATCCTCTCAAGAAAAGCCCTCACTGGCATAGGAGAGATGGCTCGGAGGCTAAGAGCACAGGCCACTCTATCAGAGGACCCCCCAATTTGAATCCCAGCACCCACATGGAGGCTAACAACCCTCTAACTCCAGTTCCAGGGGATCTAGCACTCTGTTTTGCTCCCCACAGGCAATCGGCAGACAAGTGATACACAGTCATACATGAAGACGAAACACTCATACATGTAAAATAAAAATAAATCTTAAGCCAGGCATGGTGGCACACGCCTTTAATCCCAGCACTCGGGAGGCAGAGGCAGGCAGATCACTGTGAGTTCGAGGCCAGCCTGGTCTACAAAGTGAGTCCAGGACATCCAGGGCTAAACACAGAAACCCTGTCTCGAAAAACCAAAAACCAAACCAAACCAAAACAAAAAACCAAACACCCCAAAAACCACCACCACCAACAAGAACCCCACAGACAGACCCAAGTGTGCCTCAATAAATGTCTTGGTGTTTCTTAATTCAATTTAATTGACTATCAATTTAAACATCAAAATAGTAAAGTATTGTTTGTTAAACCAGAGGTTAGAATGCCTGTAGATTTATTCAGTAAGAAAAGCCAACTTTTCCCCCCCTTTGGTCTTTCGACACAGGGTTTCTCTTTGTAAACCTGGCTCCAAATTTTCATTTGAGTATCAATAACATTGGCAATATGAAAAAGAATTGTCAGTAGAGAAAGTATGAGGTAGTCATATACCCAAAATAGTAATATCTCATCTGAGACATATATTTTCAAAGTATCTCATCTGGCTTTGAGGTAGATTAGGGCACTTTCAATTGTACTTGAAAAGCAAACTAAGGCTAGAATGACAAAGAAATTTTTCTTTCCAGAAAGTCAGAGGCAACCTAAATGTGATATTAAGTGAAGTCTTAAAAATTCTGATCCTCTTGTGTTATTGTTCATTTTATCAAAACTGATTACCAAGAGGCAGAGAGTAGGCAGCAGCCTCTTCCACGTCCCTTCAGGTGGCTCAGAGGGTTTGTTCTCCAGAGCAAAGGAGAAGAAAAGGGGAAGGAGGGAACTAGCCCTACACTGTCCTCCAGCTTCTACTAGTGCCACAGCACATGACCCCAGCCCCAAAGTACACACACACACACACACACAAACACACACACCATTTTCCTAAAAAAATCTCAAACCATCTAAGTTCACTATGTAAGTAAAACTTTAGGGGGAAAAAATGGGCAAAGAGACAAGTTTACAAATAAAGAAAAAAAATGAAGAGAAAAAGGGAGGTTAGTTCCAATTTTTATTTATTTTTATTTTTATTTTTGAGGAAGGATCTCACTATGTAGCCCTGCTTGGTCTGGAACACACTACACAGACAAGGCTGACATCAAACTAAGAGCTCCACCCACTCTGCCTCTGGAGAGTGTGCCCTGACACTGTACTGCATCAGCTTCTTAATGCTGTAGATACTTACGAAGACTGAACTCCAAAACTCAGGATGGAGTGAAACTCAAAAGGAGAATCTCCCATTCCTTGATTAAACAAGACAGGAGCTGCTGGTGTTTCTCCTTATAAGTTAAAGGAAAAAAAGAAATACAAATCATGACTAAGTTTAATCTAACAGTCAACTATCTGCTATTTAAACCATACATAATCACTTTAGAAATGCTAGTAAGTAGTAAATAACCTAATTTCTCTACCTAGGTAACACTGACATGACGTTCTTCTTACATGTAAATTTCTCACATCTTTTTCCCTCCTTTAAAGACTGTTCTCTATATTTTGTTTTTTCATATAATAGATAATGAGTATTTTTGCCTCATCAGCAACTTTCCTTGTTAATTTCATTTTCTTTTCATTTTAAAAACTGCATTTGTATTTAATTTAGTGTGTACATATATGTGAGTATGTTTCTGTTCGTGTGCATGTACCCAGGTATGTGGAGGTGGCACATGTGCAGTCCAGGGGACAACTTAATGGACTTGGTTCTCTCCTGCCGCCAAAAGAGGCCCTCAAATAAATGTTTAAAGCAGGATGTGATGGCGCTGCGGATGAGGCAGGGGAACTGTCTAAGCCCAGGATTGAAGTGCAGCCTAGACAAGATTGTAAGAGCTCTTCTTAAACACACACCCAAACGACAAAAACTGGACATTGCTTTCACTGACTGATCTATAACCTAACAAAGACACTTCCTCAGCAAATACGGATTGTACATGGTGGGGTACATATGCATGCATGTACATGTGTGTACACAGGCTCACGAGCCCATGTTTGTGCATGAGAAGGCCAGAGAAGAACATAAAGCATCTGCTTCTTCCTCTTCCCACCTGTTTGTTTGTTTGTTTGTTTGTTTTTTGAGACAGGGTTTCCTCTGTGTAGCCTTGGCTGCCGTGGGCTCACTTTGTAGACTATGCTGTCCTTGAACTCACAGCGATCTGCCTGCTTCTGCCTCCCGAGTGCTGGGATTAAAGGCCTGCGACACCACGCCCGGCTTCCCACCTTATTTTTAAAGACAGATCTCTCGATGAAGCTGGGGATCACCTCTTGGCCACCAGGCTGCTGTGACCCATCTACGACTTTCCCCAGAACACCAGCTTTATGTGCATGCTGGGATCCATGTGCAGACCCTCGTGCATTCACAGCAGGCACTCAACTCACCGAGTCATCTCTCCAGGCCCCTCTTTACCAAACATTTTAAGTGATCTTTTAATTTTATTTTTCTAAGCATATTTCTATAGCAATACTTAACACTCAGCTGTAAACATATACACACATAAGGTAACAGTTTTAATAATTTTTTATTACTATTAAGACAGAATACTAGCACTCAGGGAGGCAAAGGCAGGCAGATCTCTGTGAGTTTCAGGACAGCCTGGTCTACAAGTGAGTCCACGACAGCCAAGGCTACACAGAGAAACCTTTTATTAAAAAACAAAACAAACCCCCCCAAAAACCCCAAAAAACCACGAAGAATGTAACATTTATATAATTTCTGATTATGTCATGATTCTTCTTGCTATAGGTAGTTTATTGTATATATGTGTAATAATATAAATGTATATGTAAAAAATTTAATAAAAAAAGACAATATTCTGTTTTCCCGTATTTAAAAAAAAAAAAAAAAGGTTGAACTGGATAAACTGATAGACAAAAAGTCTTATACTCAAATCTCTACTTCCTGATATTCATGGGGTACATATGCATATCTGTACTTTTGAACCATATTTTATTTATTTACTTATTTTTTTCGAGACAGGGTTTCTCTGTGTAGCCCTGGCTGTCCTCGAACTCACAGAGATCCACCTATCTCTGCCTCCCAAGTGCTGGGATTACAGGCGTGTGCCACCATGCCTGGCTGAACCATATTTTAGCACAATAATTACTTGTAAAAAATTTTTTGAAGAGTAAGGGGACTATAGAGATGGCTCAGTGGCTTAGAGAACTGGCTACTTTCCCAGAGGACCTGGCTCACAACTGTCTGTAATTTAAATTCCAGAGATCCAAAGAGACCCTCTTTGAGCCTCTGAGGGCTCATGTAAGATAAACACTCATGAACATAAAATTAAATCTGGAAAAAAGTTAAAACGTTTAGAAACAATTTTCATACATCTAGTACAAATAGATTTCCACAAACCTTTAGCATGCTTCATCTTATAACCTGATATTCTGGCAAGAACAGTCTGTATCCACCGTGCCAAGGTCAAAACTTGAGCAAGAGCCTCTGCATTCTCACTACAATAAATGACATTTAAAAATGATCAGTTCAATTGGTATAAAGTCAATCTACAGGGCTAAACTTGTAGAGTCCTTCCTTACACAAATGAATATATTAAAAATATCAGCTGAGCACTCAGGGAGGCAGATCTCTGTGAGTTCGAGGCCAGCCTGGTCTACAAAGTGAGTCCAGGACAACCAAGGCTACACAGAAAAACCCTGTCTTGAAAAAACAAAAAAAGCAAAAACCAACCAAACCAAACCAAACCATCAAGCCAGCGGTGGTGGCACATGCCTTTAACCCAGGTTGCAGAGGCAAGTGGATTTCTGAGTTCCAGCCCATCCAGCCTGGGCTATAGAGAGAATCCTGTCTTAGGAAAAAACAAAACAAAGCAAAACAAAATATCAAATTCTGCCGAGTGTGGTGGTACAACCTTTAGTCATAGCACTTGGAAAGCAGAAGCAGGCAGATTTCTATAGCGAGAGGCCAGCCTGGTCTCTCATTAGTCTATAAGTTATACTACGGCCTACAAAGAAATGGAGTATTTCAAAAGACTCTAGGGAGAGGGAACTAAAGAGAATAGAAAAGGAAAAAACGTCCTGGCACATAGGTGTTGGGCACAAGTTTTGTTAGGGAGAGGATGTTGGCCCTGGACAAAGGAAGCACATAATATTGATACCAAGCCAGTAACCTAGGAGTGATGACGTCCTTTGCTATGTGTCCTGTACCTTGTATCGTTTAATTCAAAGTTGTAATTCAAAATATGACAACACAATACCTTTGCATTCTGTGCCTGTATGCTTGATTGCTCACTGACTTCCGTGAATCTGCTCTGTGGGAAAATTCTATGGGAAAATGTAACCAAAAACAATCCCTTGCTTTCAAGAAATGTATATAATGCTAGACAGCTTGCTTGAAAAATACACTCAGATGAAGACTCAATCTTGAGTTTTGTCTGTTTGTCACTTTGCCTATCTCTGTTCACCGGCGCTACAAGAACTCCTGATCCCAAGGACCTATCCCTGATTGAGCTGGTCCGTGGCACAGGCCAACCAGAGATATATAGTAAGACTCTTTCTATAAATAAATAAATAAATATTTAAAATTTCAAATTCCTTAATTTTATTAACATTCTAGCTCATGAAAATGTGACTACATATGTAGCAGGTACTAAGGCAACCATACATCTGTGACTGAGAAGTAATAAAATAGCAGGAGATGGAAAATACCACATGGTCACTCATCAGCTTCTAGGTGATGTCACCACACCATGATTCCTTCACACTCACTCTATAGGTTTTGGGTTCTAATATATCTCAAGTTGATCACTTCTTTGCATCTGCATCCACTGCCTCCAGATGTCCTGCCATCCCTCACATGAACTACTTAATTGGTCTTTTAATAGCTCTTTTCCCTTTTACTTTCTTACCTAATTACTTAGGGTTTTTGAGACAGGCTCTCTCTCTATAGTCCTGGCTATTCTGGGTCTCATTTACTATGTAGGCAGGCTGGCCTTGAACTCACAGAGATCTGCCTGTCTCTGCCTCCCGAGTGCTGGGATTAAAGGCGTATGCCATCACACCTGGCTGAAATGTTTTAATTATTAAAAACTAGTGAATGTCTGTTAAATTGCAGTAATAGGCTGTCAGAATATAAAATATTTTAAATGCTCACAAATTATTCAAAGATATGGTAAATGTGATGGTTTTATTTATTTTCATCATTAACTTTTTGTACAGATCCCCAGTAGGATTTGCATCTTTGGGGTTCTACTGCTTTAATGGTGGGTGGAAGGCACCTCCACAACACACTGCTTTAAGTAAGTGAACATCCTAGTTCTCTTTAACACTGAAACCTGGGCTCTTAATCCCATTTGGAAGCATGATGCAAGCTTTGGAATGGGGATGGAATGAATGGTACTGATCCCTGAATGGAGTGAGAAGGAAACCAGGAATCTGGCAGAAAAGCAAGTTAAAACTTCAAGGACAGTTTGAAAGCAAGTACCTGAAGAAAGGCTAAAACGCACCTGCTGATCTTCTGAGGCTGCAAAGGGATGATGGGGAGGACAGTGTTGCAAAGAGACTTGCAGAGTGGGCACAGGTACTCTCCACTCTCTAAGTCAAACAGGTCAACATGGATGCGCTGCTGAGAGCTCAGCTGCACAGCTTCAAAATACCTGCAAAATTCAAAGATGCGGGTCCACTTAGAACCACTCACAAGGCTTTCATCTATTCTGAGTGAAAAGGTCTAGAATTTTGGACTTAGTATCTTTACAACTTATATGCAAAAATATGTGTTATAACTACAAAAGAAACAGACTGTCCATTTGGGGTGTGACTAAACTGCAAAATACATTACAACAGACACAAAGCTCAATTATTTTGTTGAATCCTAACTTGTCCCCTGGCTCAACAGCAAGTGGGCATAACTAGAGACTCTGAATGATGATCTACAGCACCAAGGGCTTTTGAAGGAAAATTATATTTCTAATTCAATGGCAAACAAGTAAGCTATACAAAAAAATTATCAGAAATCACACATTTGAAATTTTTATTTCTCAAGATAAAACCAGAATTTGTCATATTGCAAAGATTCTTTTTAAAAAAAGAAAAAAATGTGCATACACACACACACACACACACACACACACGGCTTTTCTGTGTAGCCCTGGCTGCCTGGAATCTGGCACTATAGACCAGGCCTTGAACTCAGTGGTCTACTGCCTCTGCTTCCCTAGTGCTGAGATTAAAGGCGTGCACCACTACCACGCAAGACTGCGAAGATATATATATATATATATATATATATATATATATATATATATATATATATATATATATATATATTTTTTTTTTTTTTTAAAGTAAAGATTACTGTTTCCCTCGCATGACTAACAACAAGCAGTGATAATACTACTTTGTTTGCAGGAAGCAAGTGCACTTTCAGTGGTAGGGACTGAGCAAGGGCCGTGCACTGTGCACATTAAGTACAATGCTATATTATACTCTACCCTCTTAACTCCTAAAAATAATAAGCTGGGAACTTTATACATCAATTTCTAAAGCTTCTAATAAATAGAAATATAATTAGTATCATGCAAACAAGATTAGTAATTAAAATTGCCTTAATTATTCCAGTAAGAAAAACAGAAAGAAGACATGAGAAAACATGCCTTTTTATGGTGTGTAGTGAACGTCAATGTTCCTAGTCTCTTTCAAGAACATGTCAGAGGGACAACTTACTTCTGCCAGCACACTGCATGCATTACATGACCACAGCTTCCTGTGTAAGTTCCATGTGCCAAGTCTGGATCCATGAAAAGAGGGTCCAGCGTTTCTGGTTCAGAAAGACACAAATAAGAAGTATGTACTTATGTTTTCTAAAGTGTTAAGGGGGTGGGAGTGGAGAAAAAGTTTTCAGGTCAAAAATGCTAATTACAAAGTTTTATTTCTTAGGAATGTCCTAGGATAACAATATGGCAGCAGGATATGAATTCCTAATTGTTTTTTTTTTTTTAAAGGAGGAGAGAAGCAAAGCCATCAGGTTAGACTCTGAAATCCATATGGATTAACAACTCTATATTTATTTACACTGTAAATTCTGAACAATAGGTTTAAGGTGCATTATATTGGTAAAGTGCTTTTCTATTCTTCAAAAACAAATTTGTCCCCATAGTTTTGAAGAATAATTTGAATACATGACAACTTAGAAAGAAGATCTATTTTTATATGAGTGTTTGCCTACCTATATGTGCACCATGTCTGTGCCAGTGCCCAAGGAGGCAAGAAAAGGGCACTGGATCCTCTGGAACTGGAGCTGCAGACAGTTGTGGGCTACCATGCAGAACCTAGGTCCTCTGCAAGACAGCAAGCGCTCTTACCTGCTGAGCCATCTCTCTAGCCACTATAAATGACAATTTAAAAAGTGGGGTAGGGACCCACAGATCACAAACTTCAAATTATGGTATCATTGCATCACTCACTGCCTGAGGCCAGTCAACACTCCCTCATTTATATGATGGCATCTAATGCACAGGTTGTTGTAGGATTGAGTAAGCAAATACACACAGCACTTCATCAGTGACTGGAGCAGGTTAAATATTAATAAATGTTAGTTTATTATCATCATCACTTCAAGAAATTTAAACTATAAAGCAGCTAACTTCTGGTGTGTGTTTCCTAATTAATACTTGGAGTAAATGTTTAAATATAAATCTAATCATAAGGCAAAGAGATAAGTTCACAATGTGTGACACTGAATAAGATTATTAGTCTGCAGTCATCAAACCTGTTATTATTTTGGAAAAAAAGGTGGGTGGGGATTATTCTACATTAAAGCAACTAAAACAAACTTCTATTCTGCTTTCTGAGACACTGTTTCACCGTGTAGCTTAGGCTGGTCTTGAACTCACTGTGTAGGCCAAGCTAACTTCCACTTCATGGCAATCTTCCTGCCTTAGCTCTCCATGTGCTGGGGTTACAGGCATGAGCCACCATGCCCAGTTAAAAGAAATTTTATCAAAGAAATACGTGAAATGTCTTTAGATCTTTATTTTTTAAATATGCCTTCCTACTGAATATATAATATACACATTCTTAATTAATTCTTAATTATTAACTTCCTTAAATTTGATAATGGTATAATAAGTATTTAATAGACTATCCTCAGTTTTAAGAAATATATTCACAAATACCTAACGATAAAGTGTTATGAAGCTTGCAATCTACTTTGAAATAGTTCAACAAGATAAAAATAAAGCCAAAATTAAGGACTAACAAAAATCAAAATGACAAAAATAAAAAAGTCAAATAGCCCATGTGGCATGTAAGAACCTACTCTGCTTCACATGTGGATACGTGATTTACGGACTTCCATACAACCTCACTGCTAAACCTCTTTCAAAGCTTATTTTCAGTCTAATTACATAGGCAGGAAAGGGAATGGCTGTAGATTATTAAGTGGTACATACCTGCTAAGAGGTCTATGGGTTTCCCCCTGTGCTGGGTCAAGGCGGTGGATTTCTGCACACAGGCTGATAATACCATGGCATTGTTTTCTAGTTTCACCTCTTGTTCTTCTTGGCAGAGGATACATGTCAGCACCTCCTTTTCAGCAACAGCCGGACCCCGTTTAGGACCCAAAGCAATTCTAGAGTAGTCACTGACTGCTGGAGTACTATGAATGAGGACATATGTTTTAGTCACTGTCTTTACATTTTAGTAGATTTTAAGTAAGTAAGTATAAATAAAAATTATATTTAACAATATTACCTTTAAAATCTACCCTTAACTTTCTGGCTTTAAGCAGTTAATTTTCTAAATAGAAAATTCAATTGTTCTAAGTGCAAAAGAACTACATCACAGAATACTATATGATTCTATTTAGTTTACTGTATTAACGAAAATTGGGCCATTTCTCTTTTCTGAATGATAAATACATAATTCACATATCCAAGAAGATCTGTGAAATACAGAAAAGCATTAAGAAGAAAATGAAAAACATCGTGTCCTAACACTATAACCACTAGTAATCTTATCTCCTCCTAGCTTGCTTTCTAGTTATAGTGCACACTTTGTACAAATAACATCATGCTATAAACAGACTTCTTCACTTCAATGTTGCCTTCTTTATATCTTTGTTGTTTTGTCATGAATTAAGATTTGCTTAGAAACATTTGAAATAACTGCCTAGTGCTAACTCTTGCCACTGTACCATAATACTTTTATCCAATCCCTTTCATTATGCCTATAGGCTTCTATTTCTATTTTACTATATATTAAAAAATACAAAAAATTAAATGTTAATAAATTTTAATGATATAGCAATAACGATCCACAGTACACCTGATGATAAAATACAAATAAAAGCAAAGTATTTATAGTGGTTTGATTGTGATGCTAGGCACTGTTTCACATACTTTACTTTTTTTCACCTAACCCTTACAATAAACACATGAAATGGGTATTAAATTACTCCATTTTTCCAGAGATAGAAACTGAGGCCTAGAGACACTAAGAGACAGCTCTAGGAACTCATCATTAGTAAGTCATAAATAAAACCAAGATTGACTAACCCACGTGCCTGGCCTCAGGAGCACCTTCTGCACCATTCTGCAAACTATACAAGGAGCTCCCTCAAGTACGATGCATCGTTCAATAAACTGTAAGTAACTCATATGCTCACCAGTGGTAAGTAAATTAACATGATATAGAACTTTACAGTAACATATGGCTCTACATCCTTAAAGATATATGCAAAACACCAAAAGGCTGAATAACAAAACCACATAATTTTGTGATTACAAATATTTGCATGTAGTAGTATAACAAAAATTCTGACATTTATACATAACCCCTTTTGTTTTTTTAGAAAATTATCACTTAGGTGCATCTTAGGATTGTCTCCAACTCACAGTAGCTCAGACTTGCCTTGAACGTTCAACCTTTTTAAACCTCTTGAATGCAGAGCTCTACACACAAAGTTTATAACCACAGAAGACAGAAAGACATAGGACTTGCCGGGCGTGGTGGCGCACGCCTTTAATCCCAGCACTCGGGAGGTAGAGGCAGGCGGATCGATGTGAGTTCGAGGCCAGCCTGGTCTACAAAGTGAGTCCAGGATGGCCAAGGCTACACAGAGAAACCCTGTCTCGAAACAAACAAACAAACAAACAAACAAAAAGACATAGGACTTGCTCAAGTACCCAAAGGGACTTTAGATTTATCTCTACCATTTCATTTTCAAAACGAAAATATAGTTATATAATTATAATTAAAATAGAGAATAGAAAAGACATTAGGATTAAAAAAATTAAAATTTAAAGATACTGAGAAATCTGTCTGCCTTGATCAATACTAAGAATGTGTTTCACTTTTGAGGTTTTTTTTTCTGTTTGTTTGTTGAGACAGTTTCATAGGGTTTCACTGATATGAAGCTGATATATAATTCAGGCTGGCCTTGCACTTGCGGCAGCCTGCCTCTACCTGCAGAGTTAAGGGATAACAGGAGTGCACCACCGTGCCTGGCTTCCATGCCTGGCAAACCCTTATAATGTTAAAGAAATAGGGACAAAATATGGGGAATAATGTTTAAGGAGCGTTATAAATCAAGAAGACAAGAAGGAATAAAATCTTCCACAGAAATAAGAAAAGATAACAGGCATTTGGCAAAAGACAAAATATAAGAAGTCAGTTTATCTTTACAAGTTTATCCTTACACTCACTAGCAACCAGCAAATGTTTGTTTTTTAGTTTATGGTGCTAGGAATTAAATCTAGGGCCCCATGTATGCTAAGCAATCACTCAATCACAGAACTTCACTTACAGTCCATAAATTTTAAATTTATGGTAAAAATGAAGAGTGTTCACACCCCATTAGGAGTAGATCCTGAGAGAGGCACCCAGAAAGGCAATGTGTAGTATCTGCTAACATTCTGCCTTAGCCAGGTGTGGCGGTGCACACCTTTGACCCCAGTGCTTGGGAGGCAGAGGCCAGGAGATCTCTGTGAGTAGGAGGTCAGGCTGGCCTACACAGTGAGTTCTAGGACAGCCAAGGCTAGTGAGATCCTGTCTCAAAAATAAGTTAAGTATATTATATTAAATTAAAATTTAACCCAGATTTTTCAATTTGTTAGTTTCTATCGTGGGAGCACTACTGGTACACCTACAGAAGAAAACATATATGAGAATTATCTGACAGACTAATGAGGGAAAATAGGAAAGCATCTTAAACTAAAAACATCAGATGAAATACTGTAAATCCACACCATGGGTACATTCATAAGGAGTAAAAGGATAAAGAAGGGAAAAATTATGAGTGTGATCAGCGTGAATGATGCACAGGTATGAAATTGTCAAGGAATAAATTAATTAAAAAAAAAGAAGAAACAAGGGGATGGGGGTCAAAGGGCACATATTTACAGGGTTGCAGAACAAGGAAATCTCAAGATTTTATGTATAGCATAAGGAATATAGCTGTTTTAGGTTCTCTTACCAAAACCAATAACTATATGAAATAGTTCATATGCATAGAAAAACATCATGGTCAGCAAGATGGCTCAGCAGGTAAAATAAAATTGCTTGTTACCAAGCCTGATAACCTGAGTTTATCCCTGGAACCCATGTGATCTAAGGAAATGATTCCTACATGTTGTCTTCTGACCTCCATATGTACACACAAAAATATAGAAAAATACCATGCATGTACCTTAAATATTCAATAAAACAAATACATACTTAAATATTCAGTAAAATGAAAACTTGAAATTCAAAGGAAAAGAGTCTACACCATAAATCTATATGTGCTAACATAAAAAATGTATACAGAGAAAGCAAACTATAGAACTAAATATGCAGAGTAGGAGAAATGGCTCAGTGGTTAAAACCACTGACTGCTCTTCCAGAGGACCCAGGTTCGATTCCCAGGTCCAATATGGCAACTCACAACGACCCACAACTCTAGTTCCAGGAGATATATGGCTCCTGTGGGCATCAAGTACACACGTGGTACACAGATGTATATGCAGGTAAAATGCCCATACACATAAAATAAAAATAAGTAAATCTAAAAAAAAAATCCATTAAAGAACTAAATATAAAAGGAAAGCATTGACGTGGTGGGTCATGCCTTTATTTCAGCACTTGGGAGGCTGAGACAAGACTGTTACAAGTTCAAGACCACCATGGACCAGACAGGATGACCCTGAACCAAACAAGCAAACAAAAGAAAACTAGTATAAATCATCTCTATTAAGTAATAGATTTATTTTCAGTTTGTAATAATGGTAGTCATTTTTCCTAGAAACTATAAAAATAACATGAAATATATGAAATGACCTGCAAATGGGTATCTAAACATGTCAATATGTAGAAAATAACGGATTAATGATTTCAGAAGAATGTTTGTTTTTTTCCTTAAAAAATCTGTACTATTAATACTTTGTTTTACCTCTCTTCCTCCATAATGGAGTCTTCTTTCCCTGCTATTTCTGATGTATTGTCATACATGAGTTTGTGAGTTTCAATGAAGTTTTTCTGTAGGGCAGACATCTGGGCCATGATCTTCTGGCGGTGTAGTCTGGCAGCTTCAGCTTTTCTCTTCCGTTCTGCTTTTTCCTTGTCATGTGTAATCTGAATATTAAGTAACACCAAAATTAGACAAGATCTCCTATTAAAAACTCATATCCACACAGAATATTCTCTATGGATGCAGCAGTTACCATATCTGATCAGGCAGACTTCAAACAAAAAGTAATTAGGAAAGATAAGGAGGACTACTGCATATTAATAAAAGAACAATCCATCAGAAAGATATAACAAGCCAGGCATGGTGACACACCACACGGCTTTCATCCCAGAACTCAGGAGGCAGAGGCAGGTGGATCTCTGTGAGTTCGAGGCCAGCCTGGTCTACAGAGTGAGTTCCAGGACAGCCAACACTGTACAGAGAAACCCTGTCTTGAAAAACAAACAACAATAACAACAAAAAGATAAGAATTATTAACATGTACGCACCAAGTATTAGAGCCCCTAATTTTGTAAAACAAACACTAAAAGTAAAATATA